>NC_042618.1:450622337-451822337 GCF_901001135.1 Rhinatrema bivittatum | reverse complement strand
CTCACCATTGGCTGGTGGAACTGACCAGTGAGGAGACCCAACAGGACCTTCACCAATACCAGCCCTCATTCTCCATAGGTTGAACCCTTGGGTGCCAGGGCCAGCTAGACTTAAATGCAGGTCTCTAACAAAGAAGGATACCATGACGACAGCAGGTGAAAACAGAGTCAAGACATACCAAGGGTCAGGGCAGGTGGTGATCAATGGAAGTCCAGGAAGTGAGCAAGAGGTCAAAATGGGTGGCAATCAAGGCAAAATCCAGGAGATGAGCAAATGGTCAAGACAGGCAACAATCAAGGCAAAATACAGGAGACGTACAAGTGGTCAAGTGTCAGACATGCAGTTCAGAAGGGAGCCAAGATTAAGGACTGGAGTCAGCAACATGGAGTCAGGAACATGGAGAGAAGCAATCAGCTACTCCTAGGAGCTCAACCTGTTGCTGAGGCATCTACTGCAGGCGAGGTTGGGCTTTAAATAGGGAGGCTGCAGCGACGTCATTGGTGGGCGCCACGTGTCGTTTCCCACTGCGGGCCCTTTAAATTCAAGAAAGATGTGCACGCACCTGCCTAGGGACGCTCACATAGAACAGCAGCGTCCCCCGGCATCTCTCGATCTCTCTAGCATGGCAGCCTGCCGTGTCTGAGTTGGGGAGTTGTGGCAGTGTCTGTGTTCTGGCTGCTGTCCCAGGGTTTGGGTGAGTGCAGCCGGCCACGGGGTAGGCTCATGATCGGCCAAGTGTAATATAAATAGCATAATTTTATGTACATGCTATTTTCTAAATCTCAAAATGCACATGTAAGTAAGGGTCTGTGGGTAAACTTGGGCATGTAAAAAAAAGGGGTGGGCCTGGGAATTCCAGGCCAGGGCCTGGAAGTAAGTTTCTATTGTATAAGCAATTTATGTATGTAGATTTGGCAGCTTACTCACATACATTTATACTTGCTCCATTTCTGGAGTAAGTTATAAATGTCTTAAAAGTGAAATACTGACTGGGTGGAGGCCTAGGTGAAATGGGTGGAGTTGAGACTGAAGATCCAGGAGGGCTTCAATGACCTGCAGATAGACTGGGTGAAGTGGTAGACCTATTGGTAAAAGTGGTAATTTCATTGCCGCATGCGTGTTAGAAGATCTCCTGACATGCATGCATAAAACTCAACTTATATGGGGGGGGGGGGGGTAAATCTTGTAAATTATGCATGTAAAATCTCCTGATGTATATTTTTAAAGTCTGATGTACAAATATGCAAGTATAGTATTTATGTGCTACTTATCCAGATAAATTCTGATCTATCTGGCTAAGTAGGGCTTTGCCACTACTTATCCAGATAAATTCTGATCTATCTGGCTAAGCAGGGCTTTGCCACTACTTATCCAGATAAATCTTGGAAGTGGCCCTTATCCAGATAAATATCGATTTATCTGGCAAAGTAGCAGCACTTATCTGAACAAGTTGCAATTTATCTTCTAAGTAGTGGCTTTGCTGCTGTTTAGCAGTCTTAAAAGTGCTACTTATCTGGCTAAGTCAGATAGCCGGATAAGTCTCAAATAGAGCTGCTTATCCAGATAAGTAAGATAGATGAATAAGTCTTAAGTAAAGCTATTTATCCGGATAAATAGCACTGTTAAAACTTATCCAACTATCTGACTTAGCTGAAAAAGTAGCACTTTCCAAGACTTATCTGGCTAAATAGTAGTTATGCCGCTACTTAGCAGGATAAATCATAACTTATCTGGATAAATGCTGCTTCTTAGCTAGATAACGTAGAACTTATCACAAAAAGCACAATGGGCCATATTTTCAAATCTACGTGCGGGCGTAGATTTGTGCGCGCAACCCGGCGCACACAAATCTACGCCCGATTTTATAACATGCACGTGCAGCTGTACGATTGTTATAAAATCCGAAGTCGATGCATGCAAGGGGGTGTACACTAGGGGTGTGCATTCATTTTGAACTTAAATGTAAAACGCAACTTATTTTTGTTTTTTAACTTAAAAAAGTGATGAGGCGAAAACGATTGGATTTCCAACTTATTCAACATAGCTATGTTGAATACGTTGGAAATCGTGATTGTTGATCCTAAATAAAAATTTAAACCCCTCACCCTCCTTAATTCCCCCCCCCCCAAGACTTACCAAAACTCCCTGGTAGTCCAGCAGGGAGTCAGGACGCCATTTCTGAACTCCTTTGCAAGGAGCACGTGACGTCGGCGTCACGTCGGAGTGACGCGGCGTCACGTGATTCCCCGCGCGTTCGCTCCAGGACCCTCGTTGCACCCAAAAGGAACTTTTGGCCAGCTTGGGGGGGTCAGGAGGCCGGCACCATCTTTAAAAATGGCACGGGCCATCCAGTGGCCATCTTTAAAAATGGTGCGGGCCATCCAGTGCACCTACCATGTGACAGGGGCCGACCAATGGCACCGATAGCCCCTGTCACATGGTAAGAGCAAAGGGCCATCAGCGCCATTTTGATTAGTGGCAGCCGACAGCCCGAGCATGGGAGAATGCTCCCGGGACACCTGCTGGACCACCAGGTATTTAAAAAAATTTTTGGGGGGGTCCGGAGGGTGGGGGGATACTAACAAACTCATTTTAAAGGGTCAGATTGTGTTTTTAGGTTGTGTCCTTTCTTCCCACCCCCCCCCCCCCCTAAAGATAAGAAAACCCACTAAATTAATCGTGGGGTTTCCTATCGCTATCGGGGACACCCTGATATCTGACGATATTGAAAATATCGGACGATATTTTCAATCGTCAGATAAACGATTCACATCCCTAACTGTATGTATTCCACTTGTTCCCCTGGAATAACTTTCATTCCTGTTTCTGAGATTCAAGTTCTTCATGGCTAAACCTGGGTACATAACCTCATTTCCTCTAACTACAATAGATTTTATACCGAAAGGCCATCTTATCCTAGACTCATTCCATTATCCTTAGAAGTGCAAGATAAGCCTAAAGATGCCAGACTGACATGGATTCATGGTGTCGCAGAAAGCGTGGCGAATGAATGCGAATGAAAACAGTAATGAATGATATTTAAGAAAGCACTGGGCAAGCAAAGAAGGTCCTTAGTGTTGAGGATGTGAGAAGCAAGTCCAGAGATCCAGTAGGATCGGCAAGACTGCAGGAAGCAGGGATGGTAGATAGACGGAATAGATCGTGTGGTCTTTTATCCGTCGTCATTTCCTGTGGCTACGGCAACAAACCACAAGCTTTTCAACACCTTCCATGATGGTGCACCCTGGCAGAGGGTAATGACTGTGCTATTGCTTGTGCCAAGAAGCGCCGTGAGGACACAAGAAACAGAAAAGTGCACATTTTTCTTCTGGCAACACAACTCTAATATTAAACAATGTAAGAACAGCTCACCTAATCAAACAATTTACTGCCAATAATGCATGTTCCTTCTTTCAAACTTTATATATGTTGCGTCTGTCGGTCCTAGATGGCTTCGCCCTATTTGCCTCACCTTGTTCACAGCTCCTCCCGCTTACCTTGGGAAAATGGCTACCGCCGCGTCTGCAAGCCGCCCTCTCCGGCGTCCCCGGAACGGCTATGGTGCTGCCTTCCGCCATGTTCCTCCCAAGGGCCTACTAGGGTGCGCGCACTACCCTCATCTTTATTCCAGCTATGGCGCGAACTTCGGGGTGTCCCCCTCAAGTGACATCTCACCATCCGGGTATTTAGCCTGCCCTTACTTGCTAGCTGATCGAGTTAGCAAGGACTGGAAATAGGATTGGATTCGTCCGGTCTAAGCTACTCTGCCGTTTCCGTGCTGCCGCTGGGAGCTCTCTCTCTGCCCTTCGGGATATTGACTAACCTGGGTATCTGCTCCTCGGGGGCCCTCTGCTTTATTTCAGGTGCCTCACTCCTCGAGGGCCTGCTCTCCCTGCCTTGGTGCCAGTACCATCTACTTCAGCCTGGTGAAATCACATACCTACAGCTACCATACTTCAGCCTGGTGGAATCACATACCTACAGCTACCATCTAGTGAGTAATCTAACTCTCCGTCTGTCTCATCTACAGCATTGCCTTGCTGGGAAACCTACACTGGAATTACCCTATACCAACGGGGTGAGAAGGGTCCCCTCTGCCGAGGGTCCCGAGACTGCTACATCCAGACTACCTCACTACTGCCACCTCTGGTGGTACACATCAAGCTGCACAATAAAATATCTAATTCTGTGTTTGTGCGTCCCGAGTCTAGCCCAGCACTGTGGCCCCCCACGGGGCCCCTCCCCATGGGCGTGGTCATCTGCCACAGTACCAAAGAATCCACCCAAACCCTGCTTAACCATAACAATATACATTTTGGCCCCTAATCATTTTCTTTTTTTATTATTATTATTTTTAAAAGGTAATAGTGATCCACTTAAAGAATTAACTTGATTAACATTTTCCATCTCCATTATATAAATGCGACCCCCTCTGGAAATTTCAGGAAGGATTGTATATCTTTTCTTTGGGCTAGACAGCAGAAAATCCGTGGGAGAAAATGTAATGCTTGCTGTGAATAAGAAGACATGTTTAATAAGAAATGTGTCTGCATTAAGTGAATTTTGAGAGTCTGAAAAGAACTGTAAGCTGTTTCTGATTTTTTTTTTTCTAACTCCTTTGATTTTTTTGCATTGTGGACTTGTATTTAATCAGTTCTTTTCTGCCTCTTCTGGAACTTTGCCTAGTTCTGGAAAGGTGAATTTTAAAAGCCCAGCATGTGCATAAGTAAGGGCATGCCTGCACAGGTCAGGCTCACGTGCACCAACTGAATTTTAAAAGCTGCCCACACGCACACAAAGCTCCCACTATGCACACCTCACTCAATTTTAAAAAGGGGTGTTGGCTGAGCATGGGTTGAGTGGGCCATGGGCATTTCAGGGTGTGGCCAAGAGATGAGCACGCAAGTACTTACGAGCCCTTGCATGCCCCCAGGTCCATTGCCGCATAAGTATATTTCTGCTAGGGAGGAGGGGTAAGTTTTTAAAACATTTAAACCAGCCATTTCTGCCAGGTTTAAAGGGTCTGGGGTAACTGGGGGGAGTGCAGACTATCAAACCGGGGGGGAGGGGGGGTGGAGGGTTTAGAGGATCTAGCTCTTAAAGGGACAAACTGGTGGACTAACTGGTGAAACTGGCAATGGCATGGATGCTCGCCTGGTATAAAGTACCCTGGCTTATGCGATAAAATTGGGATTTGCGTGCCTAGGCACATATCCACTTAAAATTGAATGCATATGTGCACACGTCCAGGCTGTTTTATAACGTGCACATATATGTGCATGCAAATTATAAAATGGCCATATATCTAGATATGTGCTGACACAAACACGTGCCAAAGTGCACCCATGCGCCGGTTTGAAAGATACCGTCATAGTAAACTTTTCTCTTGTTTTAGAACACAGATTTCTGAAGTGGACACTTTTATTTTTGTGTACCACAGAGCATTGTGTTGAACTGTGAGACCGTCTTGATGGCCCTGCAGGAGAGTTCCTACTCCCATGCCATCAAACCAGAGTGTTTCCCTACCCTGCGTGCGTGGTCCATTTGCTACCCAGGGCTGGGAAGTTGGTCCTCTCTCCGAATGCAGGGTTACACAAATATGGTCAGGATATGCTAGCACAGGGGAAGGCAACTCTGGGCCTCGAATGCCGCAGGGCAGTCAGGCTTTCAAGATCCCACACTGAATACTCACGATATGCACTTACACGTGCTACCTCCATTGCATGCAAATGCATCTCATGCAAATTCATTGTGGATAGCCTGAAAACCTATCTGGCTTACGGCACTCGAGGAACAGGAGTTGCCTATCCCTGTGCCAGTACTATACTCCACTGCTTAGGACGTTCTAGAGCTAGGTCAGCTCTCCTGCAGAGAGCAAATAAAGAGGAAATAACATAAGTCTTGCCATCTGTCATCAAGGAGCAGAAATAAATAAGGACACATAGCTGATTGCTCTGCTACATTTGAAGGAGGAGGAGGAGAATAGAAAGTTTGACCTTTATCAGACAATTGTCTGCATCCCTTATCATGGACCAGCTTTGCCTTAACTTTCCTTTTCATTCCTATGCGGAGTAGGTGGGGGGGGATATCATTTCCATTAGATTATGAACAGTTCATCTGTTTCTTGGATGTCAGGAATTACATTTCTAAGGGTCAGCAAAATCACGAGAAATAATAGATAAGTATGCAAGAGCCTGCCTGGCAGACTGAGTGGCACAGAGTGGAAGGGAAGCATGCTACCAGTGCAACTGGATCGTCTTTATTACCGTGGATAGCACATTAATCAGGCAAATGAAATGGGTTCTGGGGCAACTTATAAAGAAGCTCTCTCTTCTAATATAAATGACTTTTTCCGTGACTAATTTGTTTAAGAAGATTATATTTGCTAGATAATGTACTTGGAATTCAGTGTTCAACCAACTAAGGATATTGAATAGATGGGTTAGTAACCGAGAATGGGATTGATTAAAAATGTTAAGCCCCATTAGTATGGGAGCTCTAGCCTACCTCAAGTGGAAAAGGTCACAATTCTTTTTAAAAATAATGAAATACATGTGCTTAAATTTGAAGTTGTATAATACTCATCTAAGAATCATCACAGATTTGTAAGAGATGAAAAAAAAATGTGTTCAGACAAAGTCTATGCTTGCTTATTTATTTATTTGTTGTAAGCATTCTTCAGGTCTGTGCACTGAATTTCTTTGATTCTGAGAGCAAAGAGATATGACATTGCCTCGTACCAGAATGATTTAGTCAGCTTCAGAAATGAGAGAGATTTATTCTGAATTAATATGAGACAATCAAGTTGCAATGAGGGTGTCTCCTACACATGTTCTACCTGTGCAAACCATCTTTTTTGGCATTCATTATTAAAGAAAAGGGAAAATGCAGTTCCAGAACATAGCAGTCACAGCAGTAATAGTGGTTTCTGTGTTAGATTCTGATGGTATTTAAACAATGAAACTATACGGGGATAAACCAAGTAATACAACTTCTAACTGCAAAGGAACACTAAGAAGCTAAAATGAGTTCTTTGTCCATTCCATATTGTGCTTGAATTTCACGACACCTAAAGTCCTCAAACATTCCAAGATCAATATTCAAAGCTTGACTTTTAAGTAACTTGCTGTCTGATTCACTAAGGCTTCTCTCCCATTCTGTGTCTATGGAAAAATACCTTGATGAATCAAACCCTTAGCCAGATATAAATCATCCAGCTAAGTTACGATGTATATTCAGCGGCACGGAAAGCCATATGCACCCTAAAGGGGTAGATTTTAATACATGCTCACGCACAATTGGACACACCAATTTTATAACATGCACGTGCCGGCACGTGTATACTCTAAAATCATTGGGCTGTGTTCACATGTGCGCTGGATTTTGTAATCTGTGCACGTAAAGGGGGGGAATTATGCAAGTTTTGCATGGCGACGCATTGCGGCCTTCCCCAGTTCCCTACCCCCTACCCTAACCTTCCTTCCCCTTCCCCTCTCCTCTCCTCTCTTCCCCACCCCCTAAACCCTTTCCCTTACGGAGCAGTAGCAACTAGCACGCGCCAGGATTCCCTTCCCTGGTACGGTGGCAAATGGCCGCTGTACCAGCCACCTCCAGCCCTGCCCTGCTCCTCCCCTCGGACTGCCCCTTCCCGCCCCCTTTCCAGGCCCTGGCACTTAATCGCGTACCGGGGTTTACGCGCTTGGCTGGGCCCGTTTGAAAATTGTTCCGGTGCTCATAAGGCCCGGCCACGCATGTAAACCCTGGGATTTACGCTCGGGGCTGATTTAAAATCTACCCGAATGTGCGCACTTCGCTGAAAAAGTCTACTTGGCTAAGCTTAGACCTGCTTTATGGAGCATCTAAACTTAGATGTACACTTATATGCTAACTCCGAATATCAGTAGTTAGGCATATCAGTTATACATCTAACTCACTCTGCCCTGATCCACCCAATATACGCCCACTTTTTTTGTGTGTACATTTTAGCCATATAAGGGACTTGTACAGCTTGGTGGCAACCGCCGACCATTGGCGCATATTCAGTGGCTGCTACTTAGCCACACAAGTCCCGCTTATCTGGCTAAAAAGCATTGAACAGATTTTGGATATTGACCTCATAGTTTCCTGAAGGTGCTTCTTTGCTTTGTCTGTATGTTTTGACTAGATGGTAAGTTCCATCAGGGACTGTCAGGTTTGTCTGTACATTGCTGTGTATTTCTAGTGGCATTGTAGCAATGATCAGAAGTAGTAGAAGTAACTGTAGGACAAATCATAGCCATGAAAAATGCGACACAAAAGATGATTTTTATGTAGGTGGCATGATTGATTTGATGCTTCAAATATATAAGATGTGTTGCATCCTGCAGAATAATGTCATGGACATTAACCCTGCAAGGCATTGATCTGAAGTAAGATTTCATTTCAGGCTCTGGTAGTCCTATGACAGATGAGATGATTGTGTTTATAGATGAAGATTGAAACAGCTTTAATTTGCAAATATAATATAATAATTGTTGAAAGTAGGTCGTTATCAATCCTGTACAGTAAGCAGAAAATGTGATCACAAAAATGTAATTGCCTCTACACATTTCATATTTGATACCGGTTGGAAAAATGTCGCAGTCTGCATTCCAAAGAATGACTTAGTCCAGATTCCATTGCCAGCATGATACACATGGTAGAGATGTGCATTAATGACTGTGGTAAGACATACAGAGGGCAAATATATTGTATTAAATACATAGGAGGCTAAGGGAAAAGGCCAATGCAGATATTATAGCATCCTATGTTATATCATTAGGGATAAGTGAACCATCTTCCATTCCACATTAAATTATGGTTCTGATGGCTCTTCCCTGTTTATAATTTCCTCTGAGCTTCTAAATTGGTTTGAATTAAATCCCAGATCTTTACAGATGATTCAAATTTGTCAGGTTTGATTCAGCTCACTTTTCCTGATCCACTTGGTTCTAATTTCAATGTGAATCAGTTTTTTTTCAAAGAGAGTCAACTGACATTTGTCTGTCTTGCCAGACGGAGAGTGAGCAGATCAATTCCCTGTGATCAACACAGATTCCACACCTACACAGTGACCTTTGGCAGCAATCTCAGTTAGCTAGCAAGAGAACACCAAAACAGGAAGCAATCATGCTCTGGATTCATGAGTTTTATTATCTTCCTCATGTGAGCCAGTCATGATGCCCCCTGAAACCAACACTAATGGGTATTGTTTTGCAGATGACGCTACATACCATTGTTTGAAAGGTGCACCACATCTTTCATTTACTGATGGCCTTGCAACTGTGATTGCATTCTGAAAAGTGCTGGTCCACCAGAACTATAAAGCCTTGTTAGGATAAGTAACTTCACCCTTGTTAGGATAAGTAAGTGAGTGAACCCTTTGGCTGAGGTGAGAAGTGGAATCATCCAGGGGGAGGAGCCCCGCTGGGTCTCACCGTCAGGAGGTGGAGCCTCAGCTGTGGGATGGAAATACAGCAGACATCGAGGTGGAGACATAGAGGGTGACCCCTGGAGGTGGGCCACAGAATGGCAGCAAACTGCTGACGACAGTCTTGCTTGAGACAAGAGTCAAAGGAGGAAATGGCAATACCCGAGGAGCGGGGGCGCCGGGAAATACAGTCACTGTAACACACTGAATCAGTAGTAGAGAAATGCAGGAAGATTCCTTGATGGAAGAACACGGTAGTGATCCACAGAGCGGGGTACACCGGCGAGGGTTCCTCAGATGATACACGGTACAGGTCCGCAGAGCAGGGGGGAACCCGGGAGTCTCACGGCAATGGTCCGCAGAGCAGGGTACACCAGCAAAGGTACCTCAGATGAAATCACCGAGTGGGTCCACAGTGCAGGGGGGAATCCGGAAGTGAGTCCTCATGGCAATGGTCCACAGAGCGGGGTACACCGGCAAGGATTCCCACATAGCAATCAAGCAGGGATTCAGTAGTGAGGCTCACAGCGACAAGAAGTAAGCAGAAGTCCCGTAGAAGGCCTTAAGAGGCTGGAAACCGGGTGAGAGGCCCTCCGAGGAGCGAATAGCCAAGAGACAAGGGAGGCCCCTGAGGAGCGGGTACCCAGTAGTCTCACACCACAGAAGCAAAACCGGAACAAGCTGAGTAGAAGCTGGAACAACAGCAAGTGAACTTGTTGCCAAGTCGCCGGCTGTCTGGGCAGGCCAGATTAAATATTGGAGCAGAGTGACGTCATCTGGTAGGGATGCCCCCGAGATTCCCACCATGACGTGGTTAAAGCTAGTCAGGAAGTGCGCGTGCCTAGGGAACCCCACGGGTAAGATGGTGGTTGGGAGCTTCCATGCTGCTTGGGTAGGCCCGGGAACGGAGGCCAGAAGGCCGGTGGTGGCTGGACGAAGCTGCGAGGTTGCCCAACAGAGCCAACGTTGTGAAAAGAGAGGTGAGCAATGGCGGCCGCCGCTGTCTGTGGCCATGGAGCGTAACATCCCTCTATGTATCTTTGGGTGCTAGGGCTGGGGTTAAGGGCTGACTAGAGGCCAGGGGCACATTTTACACCCTCTACTGCCTGTTGGCCCTGACAGCATCACTTACAGCCTCCTCTGATTCTAAAAATCCATGATATGATTTATCTGAATCAGTAGTTTCTGTACAAAAGATATCCAGAAGACACTGCTTGGCAGGGAACAGGAGACAGTGATGGAAATGCTGATGCCATCACCACTGATTCTGTCTTCTTTTCCCACAGCACCAAGGGAACAGTGCAGATAAAAGTAAGTACTGACAGCTGCTGTCCAGATCCCTGCATCTGTAGCTGATTTCCCCCTTCTAAAAAATGTTTTTATCTAGGACACAGGACTACTAGTAATATCACTATCAATGCTGATCATGCTGGACCTAGGTGACCGTAGAACAGAGGTCCTCAAGGACTGTCACCCAGTTGGATTTTCAGGATTGCCTAATGAATACGCATGAAGTATATTTGCATGCAGTGCCTCCATTTATGCAAATAGATCTCATGCATATTCATCGTGGAAATTCTGAAAACCCAACTGGATTGCGGGCATAAAGTTAGGGGACCCCCCTGACATTCATCTTCCATTCTTGCCATATGTGGCTTTTGATGGAAGTGGCATGATGGAATCCTAAACCTCTGGCTATGGTACTTCCCCTCCCCAGGTTATACTGCAGCCAGAGTCACTTTAAAAGAAAGCTGACACACAGCATACAAAGGCTGAGACAGCTAGTGCTTCAATATATTCAGTCAAACAGTCACCCGGCAGTGGGGACAAACACACACAGATGATACTGTGCGCTGTGTACTTCTTCACTAGCTGAGTCATGACACAGTACAAAAAGGCTATGACAGAAAAGTGTTGTGCTTGGCCGGCCGTGGAATGGGCCCGCAACTGGCCACACTTACCTGAGAAGCCGGGCTGCTGGAAGGACTGCCGGCACCGCGAAGGTGTCCAAACCGCAGGTGCTGCAGACCGCTGCACCAATAAGCTGCGCCGCGCAGGGAACGCCACTCTGCCGGGCAAGCATCCCTAGGCGCATGCACGCAACTCAAGCCAATTTAAAGGGCCCATGGCAAGAAAGTTCTCACGGCACCTCCTGGTGATGTCATCATGGCCTTCCTATACAAGACCGGGCCAGACTAGCTATCAGAACCTCAGCAACTGGTCGAGTTCCTAGAGAGTAGCTGGTTGCCTGACTCCATGTCCTGACTTCTAGCCTTCGTCTTGTCTTCCCCTGGATTGATTCTTTGGCCTTGACCTTGGATCTCCTCCGGACTTTGCGTGATCACCGCCCGTCTTGACCCTTGGCACATTTTCCGGACTTTGCTTGATCGCTGCCCGAATCAACCCTCGATATATCTTCTGGACTCCGCTGTTGGCTGCCTGCCCCAATACTTGGAATGTTTTGAATCTGTTTCTGCCTGCTGCCTATCATGAGATTCCTCATCATCGGAGACCTGTGCCTAAGTCCAGTTGGCCCCGGCACCCAAGGGCTCAACCTGCGGGGAACGAAGGCTGGTATTGGTGAAGGTCCTGTTGGGTCTCCACACCGGCCAGTTCTGCCTGCTGACGACGAGGACCTGCAGAGCTCCTCCCTGCAGGTAGTGTCAATCTCGTCTCAGGTCAAGGGTCCACACCAGTAACAGAAAGGAGGCTGCTGTGTTCCTGACAGAGTCACAGTGAAACACAGACTCTCAGCTGTTGTGCAGCAGTGCAGACGGACACACTGCATCTAATCTGTTGGCAGCATTCTAATCCCTGTTACTGTAATTCTACAACCAGAGGCAACAGTCAGCCTGCCTTTCAAAACGTTTCTGTAAACTTATTCTTCTATGTTCAACAGTTGAATTTTCAAAACAGTTTCACATGTAAATGTAAAATATTATCATAGCAATTTCCAAAAGCCATTTACCCATGTTAAGTGCGCTTAACATGGGTAGAACCTATTGACAAATCAATGGCATATATTGTAGTAATGTTCAAAAAGCTCACTTACACGGATAAAGTACATTTACACATAAAAATCAGTTTTAAATGTGTAAATTCTTTTGAAAATCAGGTCCTTTGAGCTTAGAAAATTCTCTCCTCTATCTCTGAAATCCAAGAAAGAAATGAGTAGGAAATGGTGAACCCTTTCTAAGTCCAGCTTTCCTTTCAGTTTCAGGTAAAAAAAAAAAATAAAATGAGGATGTCACACTGGGATAGGTTGCTTCATAAAGTAATTAATTTTAATTGATCATACTCTTTCCTTTTCCATTCCCATCCCTGCTCTGCTCTGTCAAGTTTCAAAAAAAAAAAAAAATTACAGTTTTGCTTCTCGCATAGACCTTAATTTATCAAAAGATGAATAAAAACAATCATTTTTGTTATTTTTTTTAGGGCTCCTCCATTCGTTTCATTTGAAATGGAACAAACTGAAATAGGCTCATTATTCGCATTTTACCCATTTGTTATAAATGAATGCACATCTCTAGTGCTAATGAACTTAAAATGAAAATTCTCCCATCCATCATTTCATGGTACCTTTCAAATCTACTACTAGTGTTTTGAATTACCAGGAAATGTTTGAAACTTGCAGTTGCTGTATATCTTAAATACAATGTAATGCTATTTGCTTTATTCACTTACCTGCTATAGGGTATTCCTAGTGTAACCCCTCCTTCACTGGAGTCACCTTCCCAGCCATGGAAAGTACTGGATTCACTCAAAAAGAGTGGGGAAAGCAGTTTCTGTGCCCCAAGGAATGGAAGTAGGATACATCTGCCAAGCCAAACAGGGCAGAGGCTACATTCAAATTAAAACAATGTTCAGACCAAACAGAAACAAGTTTAGAGAAATTAGCCAGATTTCACCAGATACAAAACAAAATCCACAGCAAAAATTAGTAGAAAGTCCAAAATCCAGAATACAACTATACAAGCCTCCTCGACAATCACTATGGCACCCGATATACAAAACTGGCCGTTTAGAAACTTAGCCAGTTAGAACTTATCCAGCTAAGCTACACTATATATATTCAGGGTCACGGCTGTGCCATTGATTATACGTGAATAACCGAGCATTTAGCCGGGTAAGACTAACTGACTAAGTTTAAACCTGCTTTATGGCACATCTAGCTTAGCTGTATAACTTATGTATGAATATCAGCAGTTAGCCACATAAGCTGTATGGCTAACTCGCTCTGCCCCGATCTGCGCACTGCCCGCCCGAGGCTTATGTGACTAACTTTTTAGCTTACTCTATACGGCGAAGCGGCAGCTTTGAATGTGAGTGCATATTCAGGGGCCGCTCCTTAACCATGCACGTCCCGCTTATCCGGCTAAATAGTGCTGAACGCGCTTTGAATATTGACTTCACCAAGTCACTTCAGATTTACCCCCCTGCTTCTTCTTCCCAGGTTACAAGGTCCACAGTCCTGAACTATCCAGAGAAGAGTTTTCTTCCTTCAAAAAGGTCCTCCAAGAGCTGGCTAGATGGGCTAGGAAAACCTCTCTTTATTGTGCCTCCCATGATCCCAGTCCTTTTCTCTCAACAGTTTCTATTTCTCTCTCTCTCAGTATTCAGGACATTCCCCTTTAGAAACTCCTCTTTACTGTCTCGTGGAAGGCATTTTTATACTCACAATTAATGCCCCATGCCCTGTAAGGGAAGTTCTACCTTAGTGGTTAAGCAGGGACCAAGCTAGTATTGCTAGGAAACTAAGGGCTGGATTTACTACTACTGCCGGGCTCTTTTAATCCCGCAGTAATGGAGGGCGGTCCTGCGATAGCCGGCAGCGATCGCACCTCCGCGGTGCGATCGCTGCCGGCGTCGCGCCAAATAACTACTCCATAAAAGGTGTAGTTATTCGGCACGAAACTGGCAGCGAAAACGCAGCGTACCTTTCGCTGTCGGCGAAGTCTTCGTGGCATCAGCCCCGGTGCCGCCCCGACTCCTCCTCTTCCGGAGCTGACGCTGCCCCGACTCTGCCCCGGTCTTGGTATCGCACGCGATCCGCTCGGAAAATGATCCTCCTAAGGCTCTTTCCCAGTGAAAAAATAACTTTTCTCCAACCAATCTACACTGCATGACTTAAAGAGAAATTACTTATTCTACCTTCCATGTTTTAAAATTGCAAAAGAAATGTAGCTCATAATTCAAAACTAACTGCATTATGCTGCTTATAACCAAAGAGTGCAGACCTCTTATTTACTGTATCCCTGACTAAAAGAAAGGGATTCAAGTTATCATATAACAACAACTTATGTCTGTAGTAATGAAAAAAGGAAGCAAATTAGGCAGACTAGATGGGCCCTCTGGGCCTTTTCTGCATTCATATTGTATCTTTCTATGTTAAACAACATGCAGCAATTCAAACCATCACAAAAAAAAGATGTGGGATGGAGTGCAAAACACACTAATATATCAAAAGGGAGAGCAAATTGTGTGTTGCAGAAGTTTAGCGGCCTGAAAAAACTCTAATAAAGTAAAAAATGAAAAGGTAATGGTTTTATTTAAGGAAAGAAGAGGTATTCAATCCAAGTTAGAATGAATATATAACTAACATAAGTTAAGTGCAGCTCTGGGGGACATTGAATACCCCTTCTTTTCTTAAATAAAAACATTATCTTTTCAATTTTGGTCATTTTTTCAGGCCACTAAACTTCCACAACCCGCAATTCAAACCATGCCACAACATTTTGTGTTAGGCATAATATTAACTAGAGAAGGGTTCACCACTTCTTATGGCCACAACCAAATCAAAAGAAGTGACACTGCCTAGGAGCAGTTAGGCTTAACCACTGCACTCACCTCCCCATACGGGCCATCCCTTGTAGGCTTTGATGCGGCCTAGTGCTTCCAATGTGCCAGGACACCACCAGTACTCTGGTGTGGTATGATGCCGCCAGCACTCCGACATGGCAGGACGCTTCCAACTCCATGCACCTGCAAACCTCCTTAGGTGCACGCCTGACATCACCCTATTTAAAGGGCCCATGGCGGGAAATACCTGATGTCGCCTAATGATGACATCACATGTCAGGCCTATAAAAGGCCCTTGCTGGCTCTCCTTCACTGCCTCAGCAACAGGTCCAGCTACGTTTCATAATGCATGTTGCAGTCCAGCTTGTCTTCAGCTCTTGTCCGTCTTGTCTTTGTTCCAGCCCAGCCTGTCTTCAGTTCTGGTTCTGTTTGTCTTCTTCCATGTTGCCTGCTTGTTCTTGTCCTTGCCTGCCTGCCTGCCTATCCATTCTTGCTGTCTTCCCTCGGACAGATATTCGGTTTGACCTCTGCTTTGGACCGCCACTATGCTTGACTACTGCCTGCCTCAGACCATTGCCTGGACCTCCAATACATTTGACTGCTGTCTGCCTTTGACCACTGCCTGGACCCCAAACATCTCTGATAGCTGCTAGTCTATGACCCAACCTATTATGGACCTTTCCTGCCATCAGCAAAGACCCCACCTAAGTCTTGCCTTCCCTGGCACCCAAAGGCTCAACCCAAAGGGAACAAGGGCTGCATAGGTGAAGGTCCCAAGAGGTCTCTCCTTTTCCTGGGTCTGCCTGCAAACAGTGGGACTCTACAGAGCTTCTCCCTACAAACAGAGCCAATCCTGCCTCGGCCCGAGGGTCCACAGATGGAACAGGTGCCATGTGGGGCATAGTCTCTGGGTCTCTGAGGGGCTGATTTCTACAGTTAGAGTGGGCAAGTTCAAGATATGAGATTTTAGGACTCTGAGGAGGTGGAGTGCCCTATATACATCAATGGGTTTTCTATTGCCAGAATCTTCCCTGCTCATAAGTCTTAAAACGTCTCACTGTAAGGATAAGGCTTCTTATCTCTAACATGTGGCTAATCCTTACTGTCGGGAGTTCAGCCCCAGTCACATTCAATAAGTAAGGCTTACAAAAGACTGAGTTTTAATGTTTTCAGCTTAACTGAACATCCTGGGATTCCCATCTCTTTGTGGCAACTCTTGTAATGTTCTACATCGGTTTCCCAAAAGCCTTGCACCATGCCAGACCTTAATAATGACTCCAAGACAATTCAAATTCTCCAAATTATTTTATTCATTAACAGCTAGCACTCAACCACAGCAGTAACAGTTTGAATCAAGGATCAGTAAGGCATAAGAGAGCTCAACTTCTAAGTTTCCAACCAGTCTCAAGTATAAGGAGAACAGGGCAGCTCATAGTCCTGCTAGTCTTTGGCTGGTGTACACTTATTAAAAGGATTCCATGCCAGAGTTTCTAAGTGATTGTCTAGAGTAACCCTTACAGTCTGGAGTTTCAATGATGAAGCCTGCAGCACAAGTTACAGACAATCAATGACAGAGTACATTTCAAACTTAAATGTCGATACAGGAACAGAGCTGATCAAGCATGGCTCCAATATTCTGAACATTCACTTCATGATTTCAACATTCCCAATGAGGTTGCAAATGTTCAAGCTATCCCAGCAACAGTTAAAGTTGCTTCAGCCTAATATGTCTGGGTGTATTTTGCTCAGCCTTCCCACTGCCACTAATATTGATCTTGTCTCTCTCCCAAACTATGTTCTGGTCCAGGGGTTCTCGACCTTTTCTCGGCAGGGCCACACCTGACAGACGGTTCTCACATGCATGACACACTGAACATGTGACCATCACAGGGCTACATGTAACCATGCACTCTGCATCCACAGGAACCCCCTCGACCCACAATGGGTGCAGAGCAGGACTAGGGCATTACCCATACAACTCACCATACCAAAAAAGATATTCTGGTTCTGATGACATCTCAGTAAAAGCAAAACAAACTCCCTTTACTACCAGGCACAATAGCCCTCCTTATGAAAAGACAGTAATTTACCACTAATGCATGGCCTATTGAGAAAGCACAACAAAGATTGATACAAATGTCTACATGCTAGTAAAATACCTCACCTCGGTCACACACCCTTCACCAAGTACAGAAAAACCATAAATTATAAATATGGAGACAGAAACTGGAATGGAAAACCAAAAAAGCCACTCTGCATGCAGTGCAAACCTGGAGAAATAGAAAAAGAAATATAGCACCTAACAATAGTCCCAGGATCTGCAATAATGCACACAGACTAATCCACACAAAGTTACACCTGCATTATGGAACACACTCAAACAGTAACAACCCTACAAAGGCAACACTACAAATATTAAACCAGGCCCCTAAACACTAATACACGTCCTATTAGGGAAACAGAACACGCCAAGCTGCTATAGAGCCCCACACAGAAATAATTGTAAAGCTATGCTAATAAATGCTACAAAACAGCTGATGAGCAGAATAACATTCAACAATTAAAAACTCATAAAAATTACTAAACATTTTCCAAATCTCAATAAAATATTTCAAAACAACAGACATCACATAATACCCAATAATTAAAATGGCAGTCAATCAAGAAAAAAAAAAGTCACCTTTACTTACCCTCTCCAGCAACTCTCCTACTCCTTTCCCTTGCAGGCCAAAAGCACACATCAGAAGCCGCAGTGGCTGCTGAAGCTCTGTCCTCACGGTCCTCTTCCTTAGGGCCCACAACCAGTCACTCACACACACACACATCCCAATTAGATGTCATGACCGGTCTCTGTCTCTCACACATACCAGTCATCTTTCTGACCAGTCTCTGTTTCTCACACACATACCAGTCACATCCCTAACCAGTCTCTGTCTCCTACACACACACCAGTCACTTCCCTGACCAGTCTCTGTGTCTTACACACATACTAATCATCTTCCTGACCAGTCTCTCTCTCTCGATCACACACATGCTCTCTCACTTACATACAAGCTCTCAATCACACACAAATGCTCTCACTCCCATTCTACCAAACACACAAGCTCTCACCCACAGATGCAGGCACCCATTCACACCCACACACAAGCTCTCACTTACGCACCCAGGCTCCCATTGATATGCACACAACACCCACACCTAGGATCCTATTCTCAAATGCATGCACCAGGCCTCAATGCCAAACTTCTTCTTCTTTCACTGCAGGAATAGGCTCCAGTTCCATTGTGGCTTTACTCTGGCGGGTCTTCTTTTTCGCTGCCACAAGGATGGGCTCCCATGGTGGTGCCACTTCGGTGGGGTCAGGTTTCTTTGCCGCTATGGGGATGAACTCTCGTGGTGTCCTTCCTTGCTTCATCAGGGTCAGGCTTCTTCACCGCCATTGGGCTGGACACTGCCACTCCTCCCAGCCCCCCCTCAAACCGCCCCACCCCTGGGCTATGGGATGTCCCACCTTTCTGCCCCAGCAGCCAATCAGAGGTTTCCTCCCTTCTTCCTACTTCCACTGGCAGGAAAAAGGGAGGAAGCTTCCCGTTGGTCTGCGGGGGCAGGAAAAAGGGAGAAGGGAAGCACAACCAGGGCAGTGGGACACTGGGAGCCACGACACATCTGCCGGTGCTTGGAGACACACTGGTGTGTCACGACACACCGGTTGAGAATTGCTGTTCTAGCCAATAACTTTAAACTTAAAGTAAAGTAAACATTCCTCTCCTTGTTTTATCTTTTTTCCTTTAAGAGCTGTCACTCTCTTCCTATTTCAGGAGTTGTACTATATAAGAGCTAGCGTTCCACGGTGGCTTCTGTTTACATTGATGTAAAGTCTAACCATTTGCTGTTTCCTAAAGATGTTCCCCAAATCCCCAAGGAAAAAGCTACAGTTTCCCTGCTGTTTTCTAGGCAAGAAAACGTAGCTTAGATATAAGAATATCCATCTAACTCTGGGGGTCATTTCTCAAAATGTGCTAAGGCATTTTCACATGCGATAGGCCCTTACTGCATGCGATGCAAATTTGGAACATAGGAGGAGTGGGCTGGGTCTTTTTAGAGAGAGAGCGTATGTCTCACTTTGAATGTCAAACTGACCCCTAAACCCCTACTCTAATACCTAAACATCACCTCGAGTTACTAGGTGGGCCTACCATAGGGATACAAATACCTATCAAGGGAGCTCGCTCTCTCTCTCTCTCTCTCTCTCTCTCTCTCTCTCTCTCTCATATACAACAGGTCTGGCACCTATTGCAAAGTCTGATAATGTCATTGCAATTTGCACTAACTTAGCTCTTCGCATAGGTAATTAGCGCAAATTGTAATAAACTGAATATTTGCATAAACCACGCCCCTTCATCAGCACTGTTATCCATTGTTAGACCAGGTGCCCTTCTCTCTCTCACTCTACTTCCTTCTGACTGCTGTTCCCCTCTGGTTCCTTTTACAGGAACTAGCAGCCTAATGGTGGTCTGATAGTGACACCCTCTGACTCAGCCCTGTCCAGCATCACTTTCTCTAACTAGTATGCTGGGAATCTTGGGAATTGTAGCCCTGCTAGAGTAGCCTTCTTAATTCCAGCTTCAGCTTAATTCCAACTTCGTCGCTGCCTTATACTTTAAAGGCTGCCTTTTCGCGCAGAGACCACCACCAACACACCTAAATCATCATTCTAGGATCCAGAGTGAACAATGACTCTCATATGCTCTGAGGGTGATTACTTAGTGCAAACCAAAACTAATATCATATCATATATAAATTAAAGTCATAGGATAGGAGGCAATGTCCTGTTATGGACTGGGAGCTAGTTAAAAGTCAGGAAACAGAGGGTGAGACAGAATGAGCAGCTGGTCTGACCCATGAAGGAGTGTTTTATGTTCTTGTTCTTTTTCTGCAGCAATAAAAATGTACTTACTACTACCCCCATCAGAAACAGTCCAGATTCTAAGAGACTGCTGAGATCCTAAATTGCTCAACACATGGATTGTCAGGAATTTAAAACAACCTACTAGAGAAAACACAACAGTATGCCACAATATTATGTCCTGGATATATTATGAGAACCAGAACAAGCATCTACAAGCTGAGATGATGCTTCTAAGCTCTAAATGTGCCACAAAAAAAGTGAACAACAAGAATAACTACAACCAAGCTGCAACAAAATCATTGCTTAAATTTCCAATGGGAAAAACACAATGAATGAATCCATATTTGTTTCATTCATTGTCCTCCAAAATGAATGGTGGGGTCCCTTGAATGAAACAAAAATATAATACACAAAATAAATATAAGTGGTAAGATTGACTAGAGTAATGCAACTTTTATATTGTTCTATATTTCTATAAAGAAGAAGATAGATTGGTAAAATACTTGTATCACACACTGCATAAAACAGAAGAGAATCACCTAAAATTTCCTGGTGACCTTTAGCCGATCATCGTACTTCCATCCACCTATCCTTCATCAATTTTATTATTACTATATATTAAAACCTTTCAAGTATTTTAATAACCACTCTATGGGATATATAATTCCAAACTCTGTGCTTTCCACCTGGTGGTGCCGTGAGCTTGCAATAGTCTTCCTGAATTGGTGCGTCATGCTCACTCTCTTGCCATATTTAAATCCCATCTAAAGAACTACCTTTTTCAAACCAGTTTTAAATCTTATGCCTGATTGTTTGCTTTTAGTCTTGACTAACTTACATTTCTTTTCTTTTAACTATTGTCTTGCTTTCTGAAAGACACCGTCTTTTGTCCTGTATGCTTGTCATATTAGATTGTAAGCTCTATTGAGCAGGGACTTCTTTTATGTTTGTACAGCGCTGTGTATGTCATGTAGCACTATAGAAATGTTAAGTAGTAGTAGTAGTAGTAGTAGTAGTAATATATGTTTTTATCTCAAACAATTTAATCTTAGATAGTATTTCCTCCCTATCACTATTACGTATTTCAAACAATTCAAAAGTGTCCCTGCCTATTCTTATGAAATATATCTCTCATTGTACTATACTGCACATTAAAACATTTCACATATTTTTAATATGGCTTAATGGGAAAGAGTTAACATGCAAAAGGAAGCCTTGATTTACCAATTTTTTAGATTTTTTTGAAGGAGTAAATAAACATGTAGCTAAAGATGAGCTGGTTGATACAGTATATTTGGATTTTCAGAAGCCATTTCACAAAGCTCCCCACAAGAAACTCCTCAGGAAATTAAGAGTCATGGGATAGGTAGCAATGTCCTATTGTGGACTGGTAACTGATTAAAAAATAGGAAACAGAGTGTAAGACTAAATGGACAGTTTTCCAAATACAGAAAGCTCATTAGTGGAGTACCTCAGGGATCAGTACTGGGACCTGTGCTGTTAAAAATATCCATAAGAACATAAGATATAGGAATGTGCAATCGTTTTTCCCAAATTAGGCAATGTCAACGAAATTGCCTAATTCGGAATGGTTTGGGAGAACTGAAAAATGATTGATTTTTTCTGAAATTTTGGAAAAAAATTCATTTTTGAGTTAGTGCGTGCTAACGGGAGTTAATAACAGTGTTAATGACAGTGTTAATGAACTCTGACACATCCTCCCCAGTGGAGGCCGTCTGATGTACAGCAGTTAATTTAACATCAAAATGGTGCCCTCCACTGGGGAGGATGTGCCAGAGTTAATTAAGTCTTGGATCATCCCGTTCAGATGTTATCATTTTAAGTAAGAAGAAAGAAGATGTCACAAGAGGACCTCCAAGGCTTGGGATCCGAGCCCGCACCTGACCCTGGGCTGAGGCTCCTGCATCAGGATTGGGTCTCCAGGTCATGCCCCGGTATCGGGCCTGGGCTTGGGTCAAAGCCCAGGCTTCAGAACCAGGCCTCCAGTTCTGGCCCTGGTGTTGGATCTGTGCCTTGTCACAATGTCAGAGTATCGATGGAGAAGGTAAGTGGGAGTCATGAAATTTCCTGACCCCAGAAAAATCTTTCGAGCATTGTCCTTTGCTCATGTCTTGGCCAAGGCCCTGGCATCAGGCGTGGGCCTAGGCTAAGACCTTAGGCCACGAACCCTGCATCAGACTGCAGCCTATGAGTAGACGAGGCCCCGGCTTCTGGCTTAGATCAAGCTGCTGGCACCATAATCAATAGTAGGCCATGGCCTTACACAGGGGATGTGTCCCATACCCAAGAGCAATGCCAGGGCCTCAGCCAAGAGCCGAGCAAAAGACCAAGCCTGAAACATTTTGCTGGAATCAGGAAATTTCCCAACACCCAACACTTGCATCCTCCATTGGAGATCCAATGTTATGACCAGGCCCAGGTCTGATGCCAAGGCCCGTTGCCAAGACCTTGCCTACAGCTAAGGCTTTATACCAATTTAGTTGGTATCTTTTTCTCCTCATTTGTTGCAATTCTGGGTGGCTGCTTTGTGCCTCTCATGATTCTTCAGGGTCTTCAGCCACTGTTTCATTTGCTTTCTGTTGCATGCCCTGGCCGTGACATGCCCATGACCAGGCCTACTCACCTCCGGCGCCCAGCTCCCAGACCTGGCCCATCCTCACTGGCGGTGGTGGGCAGCCACCTGCGCTTCCTCACCCCCGCTGCCTCCTTGGGTGCTCCCAGTTGCTCTGCAGACCCCTCCAGTTCCCAGTGGGTTTCCCCACATGTGCTGTGGGGAGACACCGCCGTCCAGGGTCAGCCTTTAAAGGGGCCTCGGCGGAAAACTAACCCATTACCCTGGATGATAACATCATCGGGCACTGCTATTTAAGGCAGGACCCACTACTCACACATTGCCTTGGCAATAGGTCTCCATGCTAGTCATGTGCTTTGTTGCCTGTTCCTGTTCTGACTTTGTTCCTGGTTCCTGTTCCTGACTACATTCCTGGTTCCTACCTAGCCTCTGCCTTGGACTGATTACTGGCTTTGACCTTTGCTTCGTTGAACCACACTCAGGACGGATTACTGGCTTTGACCCTTGCTTTGTTGGACCATGCTCAGGACTGATTACTGGCTTTGACGGACCACGCTCAGGACAGATTATTGGCTTTGACCCTTGCTTTGATGGACCACGCTCAGGACTGATTACTGGCTTTGACCCTTGCTTCGTTGGACTACGCTCAGGACTGATTACTGGCTTTGACCCTTGCTTCGTTGGACTCACTGAGGACTGATTTCTGGCTTCGACACTTGCTCCTCTATACCTTGCCTGACTTCCACCTGCCCCAACTCCAGCCTGTTACTGACCTCACCTCTGGTATCTCTACAGATTTGGCCTTCTTCTGCCCGGGCGTCACCTATTCTTGCTCTGGTCCGAAATTGCCGCCTGGGCCTCTGGACTTCTGCTTATCTGGACCTGTCTAGGTCCCTCTGAATACTCTGCTGGTCCCTGGCTGCCTACTTGGATCATTCACTGGGATTCATCTGACAGAGGCCTGCCTAAGACCAGCCAGCCCCGGCACCCAAGGGCTCAACCTGCGGGGAACGAGGGCTGGTATTGGCAAAGCTCCAGCTGGCCTCCATCTCCCGGCCCACTCTGCCTCCCGATGGTGGGAACCCATGGGGCTTGCACTACGGGTAGCATCAACCCCACCTTGGGCCAAGAGTCCACCATCAGCGCAACACTTTCACCCTCTATCACTGCCTTGGGGAGTGGTGGTTTGATGTTTCTTCTGGTTTTGGTGCTTTGTTCACACTTCATGTTGCCTTGTGCAATTGATGCCATACTTGGTGTTGCTTTGCCTTTGCTCTCTTTTGCAACTTTGGAAAGATCTGGCCAGTCTTGCTGCTGTTTTGGTCCTCTGATAGTACCTTGGAAAACTCCTGCCACTTCTGTTATCGGTTTGCTCCTTGCGGGCCCTTGGGCTTTTCATACCACTTTTGTTGCCACATTGACATAGCTTTGATGCATTGTCATCCTTTTAACCTTGTTATAATATATACCTACCTATTTCATTAGAAATGATTAGAAAATCCCAATTTTGGAGACCAAAATAGGCTACATTGCCTCCCTTATTGTCTATGGGATCGATATTAAGACCCACGTGCATGCATCCATGGGTGCACGGTTCCCGCGTGCATGTTGTAAAATATGATGTCCATGCGCACCTGCACACCAGATTTTAATATCCACGTGTGCATCTGTAGGCGGCCTGTGACTTGCGAGCGCAGGTGGGAATTTTCAAATTTCACGTGGCGACGCGATCGAGCCTTTGCTCAGTTCCCTCCCAGTCCGCTCCACTTAAGGAGTGGCCTGGGAGGGAACTTTCCTACCCCTAACCCTATCCTTTCTCCTTCTTCCCCTCTCCTCCCTGACCCCTAAACTAACCCTAACCTTCCCCATTTTTTTTATTTTTATACTTACTGCTCCTTGGGAGCAGAAGAAAACTCGGCCGGTGTGCACTTTCCTGGGACAGCAGCTAGTGGTGCTGTCTTGGCCCATCCCTGCCCCACCCCTCCCTGCCAAGATCACACCCCCCCAGCCCGCCCCATCATCAGGGCCTGGCACTTCTATGCATAACAGGGGTTATGCATGTGGCTGGGCTCTTTGTAAAATGCGTGTAGTGCGCTCAGGGCCAGGCCACGCACATAACCCCCGTTTTTACGTGCGCAGGCCTTTTAAAATCAGGCCGTATAATGGTAAGTGATTGATCCAATAAAACAAACAATTTTAATTTTCTTTTAAACTAATGAAAGAATGGGGGTGCTTAATGAAAAGAATGAATGAACCAAAATGACAGTTTTTCCTTTGCATATCCCTACTCTGCAATGCATTCAATTTTAGTTTCCCATTTATTCAAATGCTATTGTAACGCACAATGAATGCATTTCACTGCTTTTGCAGCACAAACTGAATGCATTTCAAACTAATTTGATGAGCCATTAAAGGAGAATTGTACTGTATTTAATTATAATATATAACCAAATTGGAAAAATTCTTTGATGGGGTGATTCGGAACAACTAAAACAAATCTCTGTGACAATGTGGATGTAATAGATCAAAATGGCTAAAGAAAGAGTAACAAATCAACAGGAAAATATGTTATCCACTTCAGAGTCCTGAAAAGCATTAGATATGAAATTACAAACCTGTTTCTAGCAATCTGTAAAGTTGTAGCCAAGGTAACTAGCAAAGCAGGGTTTAAAAGAGATTTGGATAAGTTCTTGGTGGAAAAGTCCATAAGACATTAATAGCCAGGTGATTTGTGAAAGCCATTGCTATCCCTGGTAGTGAGTAATGAGACTTACATTTTTGGATCTGCTAGGTGCTAAAAAGGGATACGATGCTCACCACTGCAAGGCTCCAGAGTTTCAGCCTGGTGACAAAGTCTGGCTATACACTAAGCACTTGAGACTTAAACTACCTTCAGCTCACTTCGCTCCTCACTTTGTTGGACCATTTCCTATTCTCCGACGACTAGGCAACCTCACCTATAGTCTGAAGCTACCATCTACATTGAAGATCCACAACACATTCCACGTCTCACTATTGAAGCCATTGATCCTTAGTGAGTTCTCCAAGACACCAGAAGCTACACCAATAGATGCAGAAGAAGACATCAAATATAAAGTAGACGCTATTCTCCATGTGAGAAAAAGAGGCAGAGTATGGGAATATCTTCTATCTTGGGAAGGCTATGGACCTGAAGAAAATTCTTGGACTCCATTGGCCAATATACTGGATAAAGAGATGCTATGACTTCCATGGATTTCATCCTCAAAAACCAAGACCTGGTAGGAAACAGCGTGGGCGCCCTTTGAAGGGGGGTACTGTTGCATCCATCGGTGCTCGACAGCTTTGCCCCGTTTGCCTCACCCTATTCACGGTTCCTCCCGCTTACCTAGGAAAGATGGCTACTGCCGCGTCTACAAGCTGACCTCTCTGGTGTCCCCGGAACAGCTATGGTGCTGCCTCCCGCCATGCTCCTCCCAGGTACCTACTAGGGTGCACGCGCGTGCGCCACCCACATCTTTATGCAACCCCTGGCACGAACCTCGGGGGTGTTCCCCCTTACTGATGTCATGCCATCCGGGTATATAACATCTTCTATTTTGCTAGCTCATTGAATTAGCAAGGACTTGATTCCAGATACACTCCGTTCCTGTCTATGCTACTCTGCTACTTCCATGCTGCCGCTGGAAGCTCTCTCTCTGCCCTTCAGGGTAACTGCTAACCTGGGTACCCACTCCTCGGGGCCCTCTGCTTTATTTCAGGTGCCTTACAAGTATCAGGTACTCACTCTTCGAGGGCCTGCTCTCCCTGCCTGTACTTTCTTCTACAACTTGGTGGAACCACCTATCTACAGCAAAGACCTAGTGAGTACTCTAACTCTCAGTCTATCTCATCCACAGTACTTCCTTGCTGGGAAACCTGCTTCAGAACCGCCAAATACCAACGGGGTGAGAAGGGCTCCCTCTGCCAAGGTCCCTGAGACTGCAACTACCAGACTGCCTCACTACTGCCACCACTGGTGACACTCTTCAAGCTGTTTAATAAAGACTATCTGTGTTTGTGTGTTCTGAGTCTAGCCTAGTACTGTGGCTTCTCTCAGGGCTCCTCCCCGTGGGTGTAGTCACCTGCCACAGTATCCAAAGATCCACCCAAACACTGCTCATTCATAACAATAATACAACTAAAACAGTCATGAAGTAGCAACTGGATGATGGTGACTGTGACAAAATAAGAGGGCACTTAAATTCTGATGCCTTTTATTTATAATTTCAGTTGATATTTCTAATTTCATTCATCTGAGACAGACTGCCAATGGCAAGGGTTATAGGGTAGTTGAGGTGGTACCAACAGACCAGACAGTTTCATTCAAATGCACATCCCTAATGCTAATGGAGTAGTTCCCAATGCTATCCTCAGGGAGCCCCGGTCAGTTGGGTTTTCAGGTTATTCCACAACAAATATCCATAAAATAAATCTTTTCATACAATTAAGGCAGTACATGTAAATGTATTTCGTGTACTGATTGACAATAACCTTAATCTGAATAGTTGGAGGTCCCTAAGAACATGTTTAAGAACCACTAAGTTGACACATTTCTGATTTTACATACCATTCTCTTTTCAAATGCTTTCTTACATTTCTATCATTAATGCAAGGAAAATCGAAAATTATTTGGTAATACTGATACCTTACAAATATTTCAAGATACAAGCTTTCAGGAATACACCTCTTGCTTAGGTAATATCATTTAATAGTAGCTTTGAAAGCATTTATCGACAGATTGTTGCCATCATTTGTATCCAGCTACTTTGCTGGTTTTCTTATATATAAGTTGATTTTTGCTGTCTCAACACTTTTTCTTTTGGTATGGAATCTTGGATCAGATAAAACTGGCACTAAGCCACAATAGGGATGTGCAGATGGACGCCATACGTGGCATTTGTGATTCGGATTCGTCGGGCAGCAGATATGTTGCATTCGGCCGTATGGTGCCCTAATGCGTTAATACGGTGATTTCTATTCGTGTCCCAGCTAAAATTGTATTTATTTATTTATTTATTTAATTTTTTTGTTATACCGAGTTTCATGACAGGCATCACATCAACCCGGTTTACAATTAACAAAGTGTGAAAGCATAACGTAGCGTAATAAACAATATTCTCAATAAGAACCTTGAACTTTTAAATACAGGGAATCAGAAAAAGGATGTGAGAAAGTTACAATAAAACGGGGAAAAATTAACTTGGAACTGGAAGAGGGGAGAGAAAGAACAGAGCAATATTTACATTTACATTAAATTACAATATTATTACATTTACAATATTACAATATTTACATTTACATTAAATTAAAATTAACTACAACCCCCCACCCTTCTGATCCCCCCAAGACTTATCAAAACTCCCTGGTGGTCCAGCGGGGAGTCCGGGAACCATCCCCTGCACTCTCACACCCTCGGTGCCGGTTTCACCATGGCGCTGATAGCCTTTGTCACATGGGCTACCAGTGCCATTGGTCAGCCCTTGTCACATGGCCATCGGCACCATCTTGTGCTCCTACCATGTGACAGGGGCTGACCAATGGCACCGGTAGCCCCTGTGACATAGTATGAGCAAAGGCTATCGGCACCATTTTGAGTACTGGCATCGGACGCCGGAGTGCAGGAGGTCGCTCCGGGACCCCCGTTGGACCCCCAGGGACTTTTGGCCAGCTGGGGGGGCCTCCTGACCCCCACAAGAGTTGTCAAAAGTCCAGTGGGGGTCCGGGAGCGACCTCCTGCATGCCGGCAGTCCGATGCTAGTACTCAAAATGGTGCCGATCGCCTTTGCCCTCACTATGTCACAGGGGCTGACCGTCGGTACCTGTGACATAGTGAGGGCAAAGGCGATCAGTGCCATTTTGAGTACTGACATCGGATGGCCAGCATGCAGGAGGTTGCTCCTGGACCCCCGCTGGACTTTTGGCAAGTCTTGTGGGGGTCAAGATCCCCTCCCCCAAGCTGGCAAAAAGTCCCTGAGGGTCCAACGGGGGTCTCAGAGCGACCTCCTGCACTCCGGCCATCCGATGCTAGTACTCAAAATGGTGCCGATAGCCTTTGCCCATACTATGTCACAGGGACTACCGGTGCCATTGGTTAGCCCCTGTCACATGGTAGGAGCACAAGATGGTGCCGATGGCCATGTGACAGGGGCTGACCAATGACACCGGTAGCCCCTGTGACAAAGGCTATTGGCGCCATGATGAAACCGGTACCGAGGGTGTGAGTACAGGGGATGGCTCCTGGACCCCCCCCCCCCCTGCTGGACCACCCGGGAGTTTTGGTAAGTCTTGGAGGGGTTCAGGAGGGTGGGGGTTTGTTTAAATTTTTATTTAGGTGGCCGTATAATTCAGCGAAGATTCGTGTATTCGTGGGGAATCGTAGGGATGTGCAGAGCAAAATTTTATGTTCATATTTTTTATGTCCGAAAGGGGGTCCCACTTGCGGCCAATATGGACATAAAAAAAATCCAATGAGTTGGGTATATGTACATATGTGCAAAAAAAAAAATTAAACCCCCTCACCCTCCTTAATCCCCCCCCCAGACTTACCACAACTCCCTGGTGATCGAGCGAGGAGTGAGGACGTCATTTCTGCAATCCTTGGCGAGAAGCATGTGACGTCGGTGGCACGTCGAGTGACGCGGCGTCACGTGATTCCCGGCAAGTTCGTGCCGGACGGCTCGTTCGGCCCAAAAAGAACTTTTGGCCAGCTTGGGGGGGCCTCCTGACCCCCCCAAGCTGGCCAAAAGTTCTTTTTGGGCCGAACGAGCCGTCCGGCGCGAACGAGCCGGGAATCACGTGGCGCCGCGTCACTCAGACGCGACGTCACGTGATTCCCGGCAAGTTCGCACCGGACGGCTCGTTCGGCCCAAAAAGAACTTTTGGCCAGCTTGGGGGGGCCTCCTGACCCCCTCAAGCTGGCCAAAAGTTCTTTTTGGGCCGAACGAGCCGTCCGGCGCGAACTTGCCGGGAATCACGTGACGTCGGCGTCACGTGATTCCCGGCTTGTTCGCGCCGAACGAGCCGTCCGGCGCGAACTTGCCGGGAATCACGTGACGTCGCGTCTGAGTGACGCGGCGCCACGTGATTCCTGGCTCGTTCGCGCCGGACGGCTCGTTCGGCCCAAAAAGAACTTTTGGCCAGCTTGAGGGGGTCAGGAGGCCCCCCCAAGCTGGCCAAAAGTTCTTTTGGGCCGAACGAGCCGTCCGGCGCGAACGAGCCGGGAATCACGTGACGCCGGCGTCACTCGACGTGCCGCCGACGTCACATGCTTCTCGCCAAGGATTGCAGAAATGGCGTCCTCACTCCTCGCTCCATCACCAGGGAGTTGTGGTAAGTCGGGGGGGGGGGGGATTAAGGAGGGTGAGGGGGTTTATATTTTTATTTTGGCTCAACAATCGCGATTTCCCACATATCGAACATATCTATGTTCGATATGTGGGAAATCCGATCGTTTATGTCGAATCAATTTTTTAAGTAAAAAAAAAATATGAGTTGCGTTTTACTAATGCGGTCAATCCGAATGCACACCCCTAGGGAATCGCGATATGTTTCGCTTCCCCACGAATACTGCGAATAGTGCAATATATGTTGCGGATCGCCAATACTGCGAAAACGAATGCACACCCCTAAGCCACAACTCTGTCACAGTGTAGAGTGTTCAGCTATGCAAGTTCTCACACTTGATATTTTGAATGTCCTCGGTAAATAACACTAGCTTGAAATAGTCTTAACCTCCTTGCTCTCTAATTACCCTAACTGAACTTTTAAATACTATGTTACATTATTGAAAATAATAATGCATCTATCACGTTTAACAACAACCCCAGTTGTTACAATGTTACAAAGTTTGGTAAGGTTGTAAATCCTGGGTCACAATCACAATAGGTTCTTATAAATCAACTCACAGTATCCTGGAGAATTTCTGAAAGCAAATTAAATACACACTGTTTATGCTGGTTTGAAAAGGAAATGAAGCAAGCCTGCCTAATGGTCTCAGTAACTTTGACTCCCACATTACACATTTAAGCTAGTTTGTAAATCTTGCTTGAAGTTTGCATTGAGTTGAAATAGTGCATTATAAGCTTGGTAGGCATATTAAATTTCACTGAAAACAAATTTATTGTAATAGACTTTTCTTCTTGGTAGTGCCAAAAATAATGTATTACATGACGACTTGCAATAAAGTATGCAACTATATTAGGGGAGAACAAACTTTAAAAGCCTTTCTCTCAGAAACTCATTTGGGTAAAATGATGTGACTTAAATTTGCCCTCTGCTGCTGGCTGGAAGTACCCGGGGGCTTCCACAGAGTTCATGCGCAGTCATGTTAACAAACAAGATATTTCTAGTGGCATGTTTAGATTGGGGAGGAAGAAGGGGGAACAGTGGGGATACTTGGTATTTTCCAAAGCATGCATGCTATTTTGCCCTCCTCCCCAGCTGCCTGCATGAACACAACAGCAGGTGCAAAGTACATGGATGCTTTCAGTGCACATCCTTCACCCTAGCTAATTTCCAAAGGGACCCACAAGTGTGCAATGAACATGGGCAAAAAGTGCCCAAGCACATTACAAACAATGCTGGTTATTCAAAATTTAGTCCCATCAGAACAGAATGCTGTGCAGGAGATTTTATGAATTTTATAAGCAATTAAAAACTGAGTGCTATAGTTAAAAAAAAAAAAAAAGGTCACTGGACACAGTCATTGAATTACAACTTTCTCGTGCACTTGGAATTACTCACGGTCTATTAAAGTTACAGAAAATAAGTGAATAAAATAATCCTTTCCTTGACTGAGTGAATGCTTCCATACAGACAGAATTGCATTGTTAATGATACTTAACCAGATGAAACATACTCTTTTTCATTTCATTCTGAATGTTGTATAATATATTTTTTTCTGTGGCTAAATAAAAGATTGGATTTTCAGGCAGGATGAATCTGACATCTTTCAAGAGCAGTAGATAATATAAATACACCATCATAACTGCTGTGAATTGACACCATCGTGGAGGAGGTCTCAGCAGAGAGGTCAAGAACGGCGCAGAAGAGGAAAGAAATGAATTAGCTTGGCACCAGCCAAGGAAGATTCTTCACAGCAGATCTCACTTGGCTTCCATCATTGTCCTCACTTTCCCATTGCAAAGGATCCGCTGTGCCTGCCTCAGCTTTCTTAATATATCTAGTTCAGTTTTTGACTCTATTATACCTCCATTGGAAGGCTATAGCTCATAGGGATGTGAATCGTTTTTTGACGATTTAAAATATCATCCGATATATTTTAAATCGTCAAAAATCATTAGAGGCGATATTTAATAGGAATTCCCCCGATTTATCGTCAAAAATCGTAAATCGGGGGAAGGGGGAGGGGAAGGGGAGGGCAGGAAAACCGGCACACTAAAACAACCCTAAAACCCACCCTGACCCTTTAAAATAAATCCCCCACCCTCCCGAACCCCCCCCCCCCCAAATGCCTTAAATTACCTGGGGTCCAGTGGGGGGGTCCCGGTGTGATCTTTTACTCTCGGGCCTCCGGTGCATTGTAGAAATGGCGCCGGCACTACCTTTGCCCTGTCATATGGGCAAAGGTAGTGCCGGCGCCATTTTGTTTTTTGTCCCCCGACGTCAGGAGCGTAGGAGATCGCTCCCGGACCCCCGCTGGACCCCCAGGGACTTTTGGCTATCTTGGGGGGGTCTCCTGACCCCCACAAGACTTGCCAAAAGTCCAGCGGGGGTCCAGGAGCGACTTCCTGCTCTCGAATCATTTTGCCTTACAAAATGGCACCGGCCATAAGCGTATGGCCGGCGCCATTTTGTACGGCAAAACGACGTCAGGAGTATAGGAGATCGCTCCCGGACCCCCGCTGGACCCCCAGGGACTTTTGGCCAGCACCGGAGGCCCGAGAGTAAAAGATCACACCGGGACCCTTCCTCTGGACCCCAGGTAATTTAAGGCATTTTGGGGGGGTTCGGGAGGGTGGGGGATTTATTTTAAAGGGTTGGGGTGGATTTTAGGGATGTTTTAGTGTGCTGGTTTTCCTGCCCTCCCCCGATTTACGATTTACACGATATTTAAAAAAACAAAACCGCGACGATCCGATTCCCTTCCCCCCCCCAGCCGAAATCGATCATTAAGACGATCGATCACACGATTCACATCTCTAATAGCTCATGCCTCTAACAGCCTTTCTGCATCTAACCCAGCTTTTTCCAGCCTCCTATTACAAGTTTTTGCTCCTGAATTTAAAATATAAAAATGTGACCCTGCCAATGTTCACTTTAATTTCTTACATTTATTTATTTATTTATTTATTGGTTTTTATATACCGAAGTTCCTGTATACAATACATATCACTCCGGTTCACATTTAACAGATATAGCTATCGCCGGGTAGGCGGTTTACATGGAACATATCAAATATAATATAATGAACAGAAGAACTATAATACAGTGTAATATATTATATTAAGAAACAACTAAGATCAACTTAGGTAACAACTATGTTACATATGTGTTGAGGGCAGTTTTGAAAGACATTTATGTGGGTATCAGCATTTTTAACTGTAGAAATGGGGTCTTTGAAAATTCCCCCCTCCTCTCTGTGAGTACCTGCTGTGCTTCACCAGGCTGTATTTTAAGAAACCCCCAACAGGAATTTACCTTTGAAAATGTGTTTGCAGCACTATTGATAATTTTGAAAGTCTTGCAAACACTTTAAATATTCATAGGAACATAGAAATGATGGCGGAAAAGGATGAAATGGTCCATTCAGACTGCCCAGCAAGCTTCCCATAGTGGCATCTGCCGTGCCATAGAGGTTACCCCCATGTATCAGTCAGAGTGCTTGACGTGCTTTGTTTAAGGACTTGGCCATAGAAGCAGTCCTGTGTTTCTTTCCCTTAGGTCTGGGCATTAGTAGGCCAGACTGTAAAAAAAGTCAGGGCTTATGCTGGCTGTCTCTGAATTGAATTCCTCTTTCCTACCCCACTCCCCTCCCCCCTCCCTCGTTGAAGCAGAGATTGATGTTGCAGTTGCATCAAAAGCATCAAGTTGGTTAAGGATAGTAATCCCATGCCTTCTGTTAAGAGTGGTAACTGCTGCTCCGTGCAGGTTACCTCCATGCTTATCAGTTCCCCAGACCACAAATGTCTGAATCCAATTCCCCTTTCCCCCCTGCCCAGGGGCGGTTCAATAATGAAGCAGGGAGAGGCAGCCACTTCAGGCGGCAAAAAGTGTCCCTTCAAAATTCTGCCCAGCCCCTGCCTCCCCCTATTGCGCCACCCTCCTGACCCTCCCCCCCTCCAAGACTTCTGAAAACCCCTAGTGTTCCAACAGGACCACCCAGACCGTCGGCTGCCACTAACCAAAATGGCGCCAGTGGCCTTTAGCCCTTACCATGTGACAGGAGCTACTGGTGCCTTTGGCCAGCCCTTGACACATTTTGGTTAGTGGCAGCCGACGGCCTGGGAGCGGCAGATCGCTTAAAAACAAAACAAAAAAACTGCTTTTCTGTGGTTCCTCCTATGTAGTATCAATGCAATGCTAAGTAAGAAGAAACACAGAAAGTAGCACCATGCCAAAAACAAGTCTTGGTGTAAAAAAAATAAAATTTCAGGGCATATACACCCACAATATACGCGCTCAGGCTTTCTATATTGTGCATGTGTATTGTGCCAGTAAATTAGCTGCTGTGGGATAAAACCGACACTCATAAATTAGGTGTCCATTTTGGTAACCAGCAAACACAGGGCACTTAATATTAATTTATTCACTGTTTCATTTACTGCTGATTGGTCCATTCATAGTCACATGTCAGTGAAAGGACCAATCCCCTTTCAGAAGGCTGTCCTGAAAGTGAATTCATCCTTTCCCTGACACTTGACAGTGAAAAGGACCAATCAGGAACAGCCCTGCCGGGGGGGGGGGGGGGGGGGGGGTAGGGAGCTCTGGCCAGGCAGTTGTGGATGCACAGCCACTTCTCTTGGGTGCCCGATGCAGAGCACTAGGGACTCACAAATTATCCATTGTGCGTCCCATTTAGTGCAGCAGCTCATTTGCATATCGCATCGAGCACCCAGGAGAGGTGGATATGTGCGTGTTCAAAAAACGTACGTACACTTTGGACGCACGTTTTTTATGCTCATGATATTGCATCGGCCTTTATGTTAGGGCACTTGCACCTGCTTTATTAGCAAAGAGAATTTTGCTTAAAGAAGGGTGAGGACCATGTACAGCTCACCTTAGGCAGATACGTTTTAACGGAATATCTGCCCAGGATCAGCAGCCACTACTTAGCTGGATACCTACTTAGCTGGATACCTACTTAGCTGGCTAAGTGGTGGGTGAGGCAGAGTCATAACTGGGAAGAGTTGAGTTAATTAGATATCCAGCTAACTCTGATAACTTATCCAGCTAACTCTGTCTGTGCTGGAGACCTGTCCTAAAGTTTGCTGGATAAACTTATCCGGCTAACGTTTTGACAGTTGGATATATTCAGCAGTGTAGCCGTGCTGCTGAATATCCCACTTATAAAGTGAATTTTAAAAGCCTGGTGTGTGGCCAAATTAGGGGTTGAGCGAAGAGTTGGACTCACGCACGCTGATTTTATTTTTAAAAGCACCCATATATGCGCATAAATGCTGCAGCGTGCATGGTCTGGGCAGGGCGTGGGCATTTTGGGGCCTGGCCAAGAACTGTGTGTATAAAATATTTATTTACGCACTCCGGTGCATGCCGAGGGTAACTTTACTTCTGCTATGGATGACGTGTAAGCTATAAAATAAAAGAATTGAGCCATTTCTGAGAGGTTTAAAGGGTCTGGGGTAACTGGGGGGCATGTAAGCTATCAAACCAGGGTAGTTTGGAGGACCAAGCGGTTGACTGGGTGAACTGGTGGAAGAACTGGTAAACTGGGAATGGTGTGGGGGTCGCCCCTTTTAAAATCCCCCTACTTAAGTGGTAGAAGCGGGATTTGCGCGCACATGAGCGTGCCTTCTTAAAATTAGGAACACATGTGCATGCAGCCAGGCTATTTTATAACGTGCGCACATATATGCATGCACGTTATAAAATAGTCGTGTCCCTGGGCGTGGGTTGATGTACATGCTCATATGTGCGCCCGCGCGCCAGATTGAAAGTTATCATCCCTGTTAGACAAATATTTTTTTTTTTACATGGCTATTTTAGCTGGATAGCAGCTAACTATTACCCCTCACCCCTATGTATGCACACTTTTCAATAAACAATATTTCAGTGTGTTTTTTTCTTCTCAACCTAAACATGCCCCCCGCCCCCCCACCACCCCAAGGAATGCTAAAAGTACACCCATTGTAGGGCAACATGCAATGTTTTGGCTGCATTGAGAGACGGCAATTTTCAGATTGTCAATTAAGGTGGGTAAAACACTTTGAAAACTGCCCTTCCCCAATGTAAACCCTTCATATGGTATTTTAAGGATTTTTTTTTTTTTTAATCTTTGCCTTTCAAAAATAGTCCTAAATGATGCTGCATGTGTCTGCCTCATTTCTTCTTTTGATCAATTATTAAATAATGTGTCATTTACTCGTTTATTTCTCCTTCCTTTCCTTCTAGTTTATTTCTCCTTCCTTTCCTTCTAGTTTTTATGGCTTTTATTCTCCCTGTTTCACTTCTTCTCTCTCTTTTCCCATCTCCTTCAGGTCTCTCCTGCACTTAGTTGACGTTTAGCATCTTCTTTATCGGCAGCACTCTCTTCCTGGTCCTTCCTCTCCAGTCCTCTGACCTCCCTATCTACCCCCCCCCCACCTTTAACTCTTCTTCTCTCTTTCCCTCTATCACTCCCTTCCCTCTCGTCCTGTCTCTCCTTCCATATTTTCTCTCCTCCCCCTTTCTTCTCTTCATCCCTCCATTTATCCCTCTCCATTTCTGCTCTTCCCCTATAAATGACTTTCCCTAACAGATTGATCCAGGTGATGCTGGAAATGTATGAATGGGCCACTCACTCATGGTGCTTAGTAGGGATGTGCAGAGCAAAATTTTATGTTCATATTTTTTATGTCCGAAAGGGGGTCCCACTTGCGGCCAATATGGACATAAAAAAAATCCAATGAGTTGGGTATATGTACATATGTGCAAAAAAAAAATTTAAACCCCCTCACCCTCCTTAATCCCCCCCCCAGACTTACCACAACTCCCTGGTGATCGAGCGAGGAGTGAGGATGTCATTTCTGCAATCCTTGGCGAGAAGCATGTGACGTCGGTGGCACGTCGAGTGACGCGGCGTCACGTGATTCCCGGCTCGTTCGCGCCGGACGGCTCGTTCGGCCCAAAAAGAACTTTTGGCCAGCTTGGGGGGGCCTCCTGACCCCCCCAAGCTGGCCAAAAGTTCTTTTTGGGCCGAACGAGCCGTCCGGCGCGAACGAGCCGGGAATCACGTGACGCCGACGTCACGTGATTCCCGGCAAGTTCGCGCCGGACGGCTCGTTCGGCCCAAAAAGAACTTTTGGCCAGCTTGGGGGGGTCAGGAGGCCCCCCCAAGCTGGCCAAAAGTTCTTTTTGGGCCGAACGAGCCATCCGGCGCGAACTCGCCGGGAATCACGTGACGCCGGCGTCACTCGACGTGCCGCCGATGTCACATGCTTCTCGGCAAGGATTGCAGAAATGGCGTCCTCACTCCTCGCTCCATCACCAGGGAGTTGTGGTAAGTCGGGGGGGGGGGGATTAAGGAGGGTGAGGGGGTTTATATTTTTATTTTGGCTCAACAATCGCGATTTCCCACATATCGAACATATCTATGTTCGATATGTGGGAAATCCGATCGTTTATGTCGAATCAATTTTTTAAGTAAAAAAAAAATATGAGTTGCGTTTTACTAATGCGGTCAATCCGAATGCACACCCCTAGTGCTTAGACGTAAACTGCATGTCCATGTGCTCAACACAGATCTTTGCTGTCCTCTCCAATGATAGAAGTGAGAAAATATTTATAAATCTTCAGGAAAGAAGAGAAAGCAAAAGAACCGTAAGGCTGACAATTGTGCACTATTCAATAGCTCATAACATATCAATTTAAGAACATAAGAACATAAGAAAATGCCATACTGGGTCAGAACAAGGGTCCATCAAGCCCAGCATCCTGTTTCCAACAGTGGCCAATCCAGGCCATAAGAACCTGGCAAGTACCCAAAAACTAAGTCTATTCCATGTTACCATTGCTAATAGCAGTGGCTATTCTCTAAGTGAACTTAAATGGACTTCTCCTCCAAGAACTTATCCAATCCTTTTTAAAACAAAGCTATACTAACTGCACTAACCACAGCCTCTGGCAACAAATTCCAGAGTTTAATTGTGCGTTGAGTAAAAAAGAACTTTCTCCGATTAGTTTTAAATGTGCCCCATGCTAACTTCATGGAGTGCCCCCTAGTCTTTCTATTATCCGAAAGAGTAAATAACCGATTCACATCTACCCGTTCTAGACCTCTCATAATTTTAAACACCTCTATCATATCCCCCCTCAGCCGTCTCTTCTCCAAGCTGAAAAGTCCTAACCTCTTTAGTCTTTCCTCATAGGGGAGATGTTCCATTCCCCTTATCATTTTGGCCGCGCTCTTCTCTGTACCTTCTCCATCACAATTATATCTTTTTTGAGATGCGGCGATCAGAATTGTACACAGTATTCAAGGTGCGGTCTCACCATGGAGCGATACAGAGGCATTATGACATTTTCTGTTTTATTCACCATTCCCTTTCTAATAATTCCCAGCATTCTGTTTGCTTTTTTGACTGCTGAAGCACAATGAACCGACAATTTCAATGTGTTATCCACTATGACACCTAGATCTCTTTCTTGGGTTGTAGCACCTAATATGGAATATTAAATGGAGTTAAAATAAAATTAAGTCACTTTCTTCTTACGAACAATGAATTTTGAACACATTAAAATATACTGCGATGTGGAAGCCCTCTCGGAAAACTTTACAGGATTACTACTGCAACTCAATTTATTGTAAACTGCCTTGAAATGAACTTGAAAGTCGGTATATAAAGTGAAATAAATAAATAAATAAATAAATAAATAACCCTATCATTGAGCTGGCTACTACCACATACCATCCTTTTCTTCATCCTCAAGCAGTCTACCTGGTTTGAAACATTGCTGAAATGTTAATTTAGTTTCTTTGCACGGGCAGTCTGTCTGTCTATACTAATTACGAGTTCCTAACTGCTGTTAGCTGCTGAAAGTTTAACTCAATTTTTTTTATCCAATCCAGTCCAGTGTGTTCAATGAAACAAAAGGCCACAGGATTTTAACAGAGTGCAATAAAAATTAATACCCACTCATAATGAAACTGAAACCACTATGGGACCATTATCTTTCCAGCCTTTGGCTTCTTAGCATTGTAAAAACCTTAGAATGTTTTTTTCATAACTCAGGCTAATCATTTTCCAGTCTAACTTTACTGACCATCGCATGGTTGTGGAATTTTATCCCTCATGTATATAGTTACAAAATAATGTTATATATGTATAGGAGAACAGCATTTATCAAGACATCATTGTGGACAATACATTAAACTCCTTGGCAAAGTGTGCAGCAGAGGTCAGAAAAGCAAATATAATGTTAGGAATTATTCAGAATGGAATGGAGAAGAAAACTGTGAATATCATAATACTGCTCTATAGAGCTGTGGTGTGACTGCACCTTGTATATTATGTGCAGTTTTGGTCACCCCCTTCTCAGAAAAGATATAGTAGAACTAGAAAATTTATTGCCAGAGGAGGGCAACAAAAACGATAAAGGGGAAGGAAATGGTCCCTTATGAAGAATGAGTCTTACATGCAGGCTTCAATTTGGAGAAGCGATGGCTGAGAGGAGATATGATTAAGATTTATAAAATCATGAGTGGATTGGAACAACTAAATAAAGAATGGTCATTCACCTTTCAAACAATATTAGGACTAGTGGACACTCCATGAAACCAGCAGGTCGCAAATGTAAAACAAACAGGAGAAAGTATTTTTTCATTCAATACACAAATAAACTATGGAGTTTGTTGCAAGAGGATGTGGTCAAGGCATTTAACTGGATCACAATAACCAGATAGGGGTAGATTTTCATAGGTACGCGCAGGCATGCATGTGCGCACACTATCTGGCACACATACATGTACGCATGCTCATGTTATAAAATTGGGGGTCGGTGCATACAAGGGGGTGCACAATTGTGCACCTTGCACATATCGAGCCGCGCTGCCTTCTCCCGTTCCCTCCCAGGCCGCTCCAAAATCGGAGCGGCCTGGGAGGGAATTTTTAACATACAGTATCTGGTTATAACACTGCACAGGAAATCTTTTAAGAAGATCTGTAGTTGTTTTGATCTGCAAATCAGACCTCAGATCTGGTATAGGGCAAAAAGATTAATTGAACCATCTAGACGTTGAAAGATGGCGAATTTCATATCCCTGGGTAGGGAGGAGCCAAATTAAATTTCTTCAAGAGGTATGTAGCAGGCCTGATGTAATTTTACTATGGCATCAAGGGGGGAAGGGGCTGGGGACAGGTTTGAATATTGACTTCCCATTTGCTGTGCCTGTGAAACAAGTCAGCACAGCACCAAATCAACTCCCATTTGGTGGCTAGAGAAAATGTGCTATAGAGATCTAAGGTTCAAACCTTGGATGGTGTTAGGCTGGTAGTGGCCCATAACTCACAAGGATCAGGCTTCCTCAATTTAGGTTTGTTTAGGAATGCAGCCTAAAATCAGTGTTATAATCCACCAAAGGCTAAATACTGAAGACCAATAGTCAGTAAATACCATTAGAGAATTTGGAAAGAAGTTTATTTATTTATTTATTTAGAGCTTTTTTATACCGGCATTCATGATACAATCATATCGTGCCGGTTTACAGATAACAAGGGGTGCAGTAACTTAGTACATATAACAAGTGCATAAGAAACAATAAAGTTACAATATAACAGGGTTGCTAGAACTGGGGGAGAAAGGAGACAGTAGTTAAATAAATTATACTGAAGTAAAATATTTACAATGAGCAGTAATTACATTATGCAGCAGTGGTCTGTTAATGTTTGAAAAGTTTGAAGAAAGAGTCCAAGTGGGCATGAAACCATTAAAAGTACAGTAATGGGTCATAGTAAAACTGATAGTATTGTTGGTCAAATCAAGATTGCAGATTTCTGATGTCAGTGTCATGTGTAGCAAATCCTGACACCCATGACATTGAGTAAAAGTAAAGCAATAGAAACAGTGGTAATAACACTGCAAAGCATCAAAACAGGGGCAAAGCAGAAGGAGCAGTGGGGTTAAATCCCCAAACTATAGGTGCAGAGGAAAGCAGCTATAAGAGTGACATCAGTCCCCAAGGAGGATAACTTTCAAACAAATATGTGCAATGGCATGTGTATATGCTTATATGACTACAAGTCATATGCTAGTTATTTCATAACTCACGTGTATGATATACACACATTTTATAAAATACGCGTATCTCTACCCAGCAACATGGGCGCATATATAGGCTTTCATGCAAATACGTACAATGCATTGAAAGAATGTATAGCAATGCATTGAACACGTTTATTTTTATGCATGAAGATATAATAAGATGTACTCACATATATTGGTATTTATGTGCATAAGTCGGTGTATTTTAAAATGTGCATGTGTCAAGGAAATTACCATTTTTACAAATTAGTCCACCAGTTCACTCAGTCCTTCTTCAGATCATCAGGACCCTCCTGATTCTTCAGCCTAAACGCCCCCCCCCCCCCCCCCACACACACACAATTCACTCAGATCTCCCACTGGCCAATAGTAAACAATAAATACATTTCATATCATTTACGCCAGGTATTACACCCAGAGGGTGTAATATTACAAAAGGAAGTTGGCAAATCTATGTGCACGTCTTTTAAATTAGCATTTTACGCACATAAATGTTGGCTCCACTCCTGAATAGCCCTAGACCGCCACATTTTTACACACATATGTGCACGCGAAAGTCAAAATCTAATATACGCATATTTTTACATTTATAAAATACAGAATTCACAAGCAGACACTACTTATGCACATATTTGATCATTTCTATGCGTGTAAAGTTTGGGGTGAAAATTCATCCCAAAGACTTCAGGTTTCTTAGGAATTAGGCAACATTTGTGGGAAGAGGTCTTTTCCAAAAGATGGGCTCTACCTTAACCAGGATAGAACCAGGCTGCTGGCATTAACCTTTAAAAAGGAGCTGGAACAGCTTATAAAATAGATGAAGGGGGAAAGCTGACAGTCACGCAGGAGCGCATAGTTTGGAATGATGTATCTTTGAATGATACTAACAGAACAGGGAAGTTAGGGCTTCTCGATAAAGAGGTTGCAATAATTGCAAAAGTGGCCCAGGTGCTGCTGAGTGATGAACAGACAGAGTTGAAGGATTCCAAATTACCCCTCTCAACTGATAAGCAGGTTGTTAATTCAAACAAAATACATACTTTGAAATGTCTGCATGCAAATGCTAAAAGTCTAAAAAATAAGATGGGGGAGATTGTGTGTATAGCACTGGATGAAGGTATAGATATAATAGGCATCTCAGAGACAAGGTGGAAGAGGGATAACCAATGGGACACTGTGATACCAGATTACAATGTTGCAGTCGTGGCCTTCCATCCTGATGCAGGCACGGCCTATGGCTGGTGATGAGGGCAAGGAGGCACGGTCACTAGCTCATGGGAGAGTGCGAGTCCCTGAACCATGGCATGACTCAGGGAGGAGCCCAAAGACACACCATGGGAGGTGAGAGCATGCAAGCACGGGTGGAGCAGGAACAAAGCAGGACTGAAACTAAGGCAAGGAACTCGGAACAGGAACTAGGACAAGAACATAAGAGCATAAGAAATTGCCATGCTGGGTCAGACCAAGGGTCCATCAAACCTAGCATCCTGTTTCCAACAGAGGCCATACCAGGCCACAAGAACCTGGCAATTATCCAAAGACAAAAAAGGACCTCTGGAACATCAGGACAAGGCAACGAAGGAGCTCCAATGAGGAACGAGACCAGGAACATCAAGACATGGAACGAAGAACCATCTTGGTCATATGAAGACCACGGAGGACCTGGACCGACAAGGAAGAGCATGGACAACCATGGATTCCAATCCAAAGGCCTCAAGGAACAGGAACTGAGCCCTTTTATAGGGCTGAAGCAGGAAGTGAAGTGAGACTGGCTTCCGGTGGGGCCGCGGGCTTTTCCCGCCACTTGCCCTTTAAAAGCAGTGAAGAGGCATGGGCTGGCACATAGAGGAGGGCCCAGAGAGTGGAGCAGGACCTAGGACAGGGCGGCCTCCAGGCTACGAAGAAGGAAGAGCAGGCAGGCATCGGGAGCGGCCCGATGGCAGCAGAGGATCCCTGGCAGCTCTCCTTGCCGCAAAGAGCAGCGGCGGGCAACAGCAATGGTGGCTTCAGGCCGTAAAGGAGGAAGCAGGGCCCGGGAGCATCTGCAGCAGCAGTGGCAGATTCCTGCCACTTAGGAGGTCCATGCTGGCGGTGTCTCCATGCCACAAGATTGCAAAGTCAGCAGCGGCGGCTATAGGGCCGCACAGAAGCAGAAGCTGGCAGCGGCCCGCAGGCCGCGAAGAGGGGATCCCGGTGGCGGCTCCTGCCATGATGAAGAACGGCAGCGGCCCCTCCTGCTGCACAGGGCAGCATCAAACTGCACGGAAGTGGCAGCGGCGAGCCAGGACAGCAATGGTGGTGTCAGAGGCCTGGATGGTAGCAATGAGTGGAGAGGTCTGCGAGCAGGATGGGCTCCACGAGCAGGATTGTAACATACAAATTATATTGCAATGATAGGATGGATCATATTGGTGGAGGGGGTGGCATTGTATTTTAAAGAAGGCATTGAGCCAAATAAAGGTTCTGCAGAAAATAAAATGCACTATAGAATCCTTATGAATAGAAATTACATGTGAAAAGAGGGAAACATTGCATTGGGGTTGTATTACCATCCGCTTAGCCAGAATGAACAGACAATGAAATGCCAACAGAAATTAGGAATGCTAACAAAATTAGCAGTGATAATGGGGTGATTTTAGATACTGTCAATATTAAAGTGGAGCCGAATCAAATTAAATAACAATAGCTATAGAAGGCGTCAGCAAGCCTGACATTGTGTGACTTTTTAATCAAGACACCAACCGGTCTTCTCAATCATTCGCCTTCTTTGTATTTTTATTAATTCAAACAATATTTTTTGTCAAAATATTTTGTTTTTCTTAAAAGGTCCTCCATCGGTAAAGATAGACTCTTAATCATTTAATACTTAAACATATTGCAGCCCAACACGGCCAGTGTTTCACCCATAAGCTTCCTCAGGGGCATGTGAAGGACGTCTAAACAAGAGTCTTTATCCCGTTCATCAGGACTTCACGTCTCAGCAATCATAACCGGAACACAGTGTTCTGTGTTCCGTGTTCTGTGTTCTGTGTTCTGTGTTCTGGTTATGATTGCTGAGACGTGAAGTCCTGATGAACGGGATATAGACTCTTGCTTAGACGTCCTTCATATGCCCCTGAAGAAGCTTATGGGTGAAACACTGGCCGTGTTGGGCTGCAATATGTTTAAGTATTAAATGATTAAGAGTCTATCTTTACCGACGGAGGACCTTTTAAGAAAAACAAAAAATTTTGACAAAAAATATTGTTTGAATTAATAAAAATACAAAGAAGGCAAATGATTGAGAAGACCAGTTGGTGTCTTGATTAAAAAGTCACACAATGTCAGGCTTGCTGACGCCTTCTATAGCTATTGTTATTTAATTTGATTCGGCTCCACTTTAATATTGACAGCATATGGTTTTGGTGGATAATTTTTGACTCTTCGTGTTAACATTTGTGATTTTAGATACCCCAGTACTGACTGGGTAAATGTCACAACACACATATATAGGGAACCCTGTAAATTATTTTTTAACATTCACATTCACATATTACTGTACTACTATAACAGTTTGTTGTTATCACGATTCCTTACTTGTAACAGCTGTTAATACAATACATACAAATCATTTTTTATCATTTTATTAATTACATCCATTAATGTTTATAATAACAATACAATCATACAAAGACATGTGCAACCTGATATACATCACTAACCAGATATATTAGCAGCAATATATTGACATCTAAAAACATATACCCCAATACAGTCACTCATCCACACACACTCTCCCCACCCATTAAAACCATCCCATCCTTTTCTTTTTTTATTATATCAAATTATCAAATTGAAATTCTCTTCATCAACTGTTGTTAAACCCTGAAAAAACTCCTTCCACGGGAGTTTTAGATGTCAATATATTACTGCTAATATGTCTGGTTAGTGATGAATATTAACAATGCACAAAATTCAAACTTTTTCTGCTGGAAAAGAAAGAGTAGAACTAAGAGTCAAGATATGAGTCTCCAAACAGGACAGATCACAGCCAATGTCAGGAAATATTTCTTCACGGAGAGGGTGGTGGATGCCTGGAATGCTCTTCCAGAAGAGGTGGTTAAGATGAGAACAATTAATGAATTTAAAAGGGCATGGAACAAACACTGTGGATCCCTAAAGACATACAGAAAGGGATGGTGTAACATTTTGGTATGGGGATAACCTGCACGGAGCGGCATTTACTGTTATGGCTATGGCTGCTGTGCAACCGCCTCACCACCAGGGGTCCTTCAAGAGCAGGCTCTCCTGGCTGGCCCAATCCAACTGCTCTATGTCTTGGATGTGACTTTATAACCCTGCCTACCCAAGACTCCAGTGCTTCGGCATCGAGCTCGTTGGGCTCCCTGCTCTGCCTTGCCTTGCTGTGTATAGCCTTCAGGCCTTCTGCCTTGCCTTGCTGTATGTGGCCTTCGGGTCTTCTGCCTTGCCTTGCTGTGTGTGGCCTTCGGGTCTTCTGCCTTGCCTTGCTGTGTGTGGCCTTCGGGCCTTCTGCCTTGCCTTGCTGTGTGTGCTTCGGGCCCTCTGCCTTGCCTTGTCTTGCTGTGTGTGTATGGCTTTCGGGTCTCCTGCCTTTGCTGTGTGTGTAGCCTTTGGGTCTCCTGCCTTGCTGTATGTGTGTGGCCTTCGGGTCTACCGCCTTGCTGTGTGTGTGTGGCCTTCGGGCCCTCTGCCTTGCCATGTGTGTATGGCCTTCGGGCCCTCTGCCTTGCCTTGTCTTGCTGTGTGTGTATGGCTTTCGGGTCTCCTGCCTTTGCTGTGTGTGTAGCCTTTGGATCTCCTGCCTTGCTGTGTGTGTGTGGCCTTCGGGTCTACCGCCTTGCTGTGTGTGTATGGCCTTCGGGCCCTCTGCCTTGTCGTGTGTGTGTGTGGCCTTCGGGCTCTCTGTCTTGCTATAAGGTTCTTGTGACCCTTCCTGGACCTTGACTCTGTTTGCCTGCCGCCTGCCTTGACCCTGCCTGGCCTTTGACTCTGTTGCCTGCCACCTGCCTTGACCCTGCCTGAACTTTGACTCTGTTTGCCTGCCGCCTACCTTGACCCTGCCTGGACCTTGACTTTGTTCCCAGCCAGTACTCTGCTCCATATATCACAGCCATCGCCCAGCTCCATACACTCCTGCCGCATCACATTCCTTCCCAGCCTTCATCAGAGACCTTCCAGCTACCCCTGTCTCTCTCCATCTGGAGTCACTCCTGAAGGTGGTGTTCACTACACCAGACCACTGCCCTAACGTAACAGTATGCCAAAGCCACCCTCCAGAGAGAGATATAGAACCCTGTGTCAACCCGGTGAGTCAACTTTTTTTTCCACAGACCACAGCATGCCTCAATCTCAAAGGTTTTATACCTGCAATTCCTGTCAGACCTTGAATTACCCAAGCTACCAGAACTGTCTAGCCTGTCAGCTTGCAGATCAGGAACATTGGGTCTGCAGTAACTGCTACAAGAGAAATGTTTCTGTCTACCAGGAATGTTTGAACTGTTCTACTCCTAAGCCTGGATGGTGGAAGTGTGCGTGTATCCCAAGCCTATTACCACCAGGCAAACCTTGCCCTTGTTGTTCAGCTATAGGACCAGCTGTTTCATTAGGAAAAACAGTCAGCTCGACTACCCTGCATACTGCTTCTGGTCCAACTAAGAAGGTTAGGACTATTAACAGCTCAATACTTCATGAAACCCTACAGAAAACTGCTCCTAAAAGCACAAGCTATCTTCTAGAAAGCCCACAAACTCACCTGGACAAGAAGGCTCCCTTGACTGTCATACGGGGGTTTCAGAAACAAGTTCTCCTAAAGCAGAGAAAGCTAATTAACCCGAGCAGAGCTCTGCTTCCCTCAGCTGCAGCCTGGTCACGACTAACGAACTGTGCCTCAAGACATTCCAGAGCTGCCTGTTCTTTTAACAAGCTGCCTGTCCACCCTTCAGAACCAGGGAATCATGATCCAAGCTCCAGGGATCCATCTCTGCTTACCAAGTCCTTAGCCGTCCAGTCTTTATCCTCCCTTCGTTCCATCACAAGTACTCCCACTATTGGTGAACCATCCATAACAGATTCCATTACCCTGCTGTCTGAAGAGGGGTCTGAACCGGCCCAGCTGCCACTGCAACTCAGGAGGGATTGAAAATTACCATGCCACCCCAGGAGGGGGTCTAACTTTATTATCACTCAGTACCCCCTGCAGAGTTGGGACCCAGGATGAGGGGGAGGCCTTGGGGGGGGGGAGGTACTGTTACGGCTATGGCTGCTGTGCAACCACCTCACCACCAGGGGTCCTTCAAGAGCAGGCTCTCCTGGCTGGCCCAATCCATCTGCTCTATGTCTTGCATGTGCCTTTATAACCCTGCTTACCCAAGACTCCAGTGCTTCGGCATCGAGCTCGTTGGGCTCCCTGCTCTAGCCTTGCCATGTGTGGCCTTCGGGCCTTCTGCCTTGCCTTCCCTTACTGTATGTGTGTAGCCTTTGGGTATCCTGCCTTGCTGTGTGTGTGTGGCCTTCGGGTGTCCTGCTTTGCTGTGTGTGCATGGCCTTCGGGTCTCCCACCTTGCTGTGTGTGCGTGGCCTTCGGGCCCTCTGCCTTGTCATGTGTGTGTGTGGCCTTGAGGCTCTCTGTGTTGCTATAAGGTTCTTGTAACCCTGCCTGGACCTTGACTCTGTTTGCCTGCCACCTGCCTTGACCCTGTCTGGACTTTGACTCTGTTGCCTGCCGCCTGCCTTGACCCTGCCTGGACCTTGACTTTGTTCCCAGCCAGTACTCTGCTCCATATATCACAGCCATTGCCCAGCTCCATACACTCCTGCCGCATCACATTCCTTCCCAGCCATCATGAGAGACCTTCCAGCTACCCCTGTCTCTCTCCACCTGGAGTCACTCCTGAAGGTGGTGTTCACTACACCGGACCACTGCCCTAACGTATCATTTACTATCTTTAACAGAATGCATGGAGGTAACCTGCATGGAATGGCCGTTACTACCATAAGCAAATTGTTGGACAAACTAGTTGGACTATCTGGTCTTTATCTGCCGTAATTACTATGTAACTTTGCTACAAATGTTTGCAGCAAAGCAATACTTACAAATCTTTTTCAGACCCTGGTAAAATCATCTTCTGCTCACATTACCTCCTCTTTGAAAATTCATAGCAAATTATGTGTTTACAAAAAGTACCTGCAAATATTGCACTTAAGCAAGCTACAGAAAATTATACCCTAAATGGCAACACAGTGTGCAGCTAGTCTTTTGATTAACTAATTAATCAAACCAGCTCTGCTTTTTCATTATTAATCCACATCTGGTTTTACTTGCTTCATGCATGTACTTATTATTCTGATTTACTTGTTGATTTCCTTAAGAAAAGTATAGCTATTAGCTACAAGTTCATGTAGACAAGGACGAAACACCAGGACTGAATCAGCCTATCCTGAAATAAATGGAGTTAATCAGCAACCCTAAGTTGGTAATTGGGCATCTTCATTTCAGTTTTTATTTTTTCACAGGAATTTATCAGTGTTTATTATAAAAAAAAACAAAATTGATACTTACCTGGAAAAATTATGTCCTTTTTCTACTAATTCTTCCTGTTTTTTTTCTTGGTATAACAAACATTCTTAAATTCCTATATAAAATAAATTTGAAAATGAAGATCCCTACCTAATTTCAAGATATGACATTTTAAATTCTTCAATATAGCAAAAACAAAAAAAAGTCTAAAAAATTAAGTTTAAATTAGACAAGAGCAGTGGATTAAAGCACGCAGCCTTCCAAAAGCCCCAGACCTGTCAGAAGACATAAAACAATCTTAAGAAAATATATCTATACAGGAAAAAAAAGGAAAAAAGAGCACAAATGTTAAATATTCATCAATTAAAAAATATATACTTTTATTACTAAATTGCATATAATAAATGTGCACTTAGAAAATACAAGTTCTGACTGTACAAAAACATATACAAAATGTCACCACTCATATACATTTAAAATTATAATGCTGTGTTGTACTATTTAAATGACGCAAAAAATATGTAAGATAATTATAAACACTCTCATTGATTCAATGTTACAGTACTAAACCATGCATTGCTGAATCGCATTGGGTGCTACCAACTCTCATTACCATTAACTCTGCCCCAAACCCCTCCCATTGGAAAACTCAGTGTGGAATTTGCATATGCATTTGTGTTGCATTGTGTTGCATTATTTATTGCAAAATGATAAATCACCCTGCATGTTTGCAATTTTTCCATGAACCTTTTGCCATTTTTCTTTGGGCAATATCGCATTTGTAAATCTGTTTGAAAATATTACGAAAATCACTAATGAGCTGAAGAATCATACAAATCAGCTCTAGATATTTTCACATAACAAAATTTCCTGAAGAAAATGGTGCAGTTAAGATTCTTTGGAATATAGTCCATAATGTCATGCAAACTTTACCGAAAAAGAAAATCCCATGAATCAATTTGCATATTTTGTAAATGACCCAGCATTTGGAGAAAAATGTCTCATGATACCAGGCTATTTTTATAAAGCTGCAGTATAGTGCATTGGCTCCCTTGATTGCAAAAAAATTGTAACTTCCTGCTTTTTATTTGGGTTTGTTTTCTATTTTTCTTTTTGATCATAATATATTATTTTCATTTCAAGTGGTAGAGTACAAAATGATAACAGCACCAAATTCTGGAATCATATATTGGCCCCATTGACTTCCCAGCTCTGACTCTTCTGAATCACCAAATAATGGAAAGTCAATGGAAGTCCATATTCAGAAGTATTCAACCTGATAACTCAGAACATGTCGGCTAAAGTAATAGTTGAACACTTATCTAGCTAAATTCTAGCCAGATAACTTATTATCCGGTTAAAATTTGGCCAGATAAATTAGAGGCATTCTGAAGGTGTAACTGGGAAGCACCGAGTTAGCTGGATAAGTTATCTGACTAACTCTGATATTCAGATAATTGGATAACTTGTCCAGCTAATTCTGGTCATCCTGTAGACCTGTCCTAAAGTTAACTGGATAGACTTATCTGACTAACTTTAGGACAGCTGGGTATATACAAACTAAGGGCCAAATTTTAAAAGCGCTGCTCATGCTAAAAGGCCCATAGATGCAAATATGTGGGCCATGCGTGAGCGACATGGATTTAAAAGCTGCTAATTATGCACATATATCTGCTTTCATGAGCTTAAAAAAGGGGGTGGCCATGGGCATTCTGGGGGGGCAAAGGTTACATTTTTAAAGCCATATTTTAAAACCAGAGGCCACAGTGCATGGTGGCTTGTTAGACTCTTTTATTAACTGCTGAGGTGTACGTCTGCAGAAATCATGTTTTATGCCCAATGTGTCATTGAGAGAGGTTCGGGTCAACTGGGGGGGGAGGGTGCAGGCTGAAGAACCAGAGGGTCTGGATGACGTCGAGATAGACTGGGCAAACTGGTGGACTAAGTGATAAAACTGGGATTCTCTTTTGCGTATGTTTTAAAATCCATTTACCTGCATGTGTTAATAGCCAACAAAGTCCTAAGGAAGATATACAAAGTGGGGTAGATTTTCAAAAGTATGCGCGGGCATACATGTGCGTGCGCTACCCGGTGTGCACACGTACGACCAATTTTATAACATGCGCGTGCATGTTATAAAATCGGGGGTCAGCATGCGCAAGGGGGTGCACAATTGTGCACCCTGCGCGCGCCGACACCCGTGGGCTTCCCCTGTTCCCTACCCCCTAAGCTAACCTTCCCACCCATTCCCCTAACCTTTCCCCCCAGCTCTAATCTAATCCCCGCCCAAATTTTTATTCTACCTGCCTCTGGTTCTGCCCCTGAACTGCCCCGCCCCCGTCCCTTTTGTAAAGCCCCGGGACTTAGATGCGTCCCGGGGCTTTACGTGCGTCTTCAGGCTTTTATAAAATAGGCCCGGCATGCATAAGCCGACTTACGCACGTAGAGCTTTTAAAATCCGGCCCATTATGTTTGCTCGAGTAATGGCTTAAAATTAAGAGCACACTTATGCGCGGTAGGCATATTTTAAATCAGCATGACAATATGCGTGTGCATGGGCACCTGCTTGCTTTAAAGTTACCATCTAAGGCCAGGATTTATCATTCTTCGCAGAGTGATGAATCCTGCGAAAACGGGGGGGCGGGGAGGCGGGTGGGCCTGAGAGAGCCCACAACCTTCGAACCACGGCGGTATGCCGGCTGCCGGCTTTCGCACTGAATAGCGCTACCATAAAAGGTGGTGCTATTCGGCGCTCTAAGGCCGACGATAATGTTTGTAACATTATCGCCGGCAGCGGACACCGCCGACTCCGCTCCTCCCCGACTCCTCCCCTCCCCCTAATTTACATTATATCTCATTGAAAAGGCCCTTTTCACATGCGATATGGCGCATCCACGCGCATGTTATAAAATCCGGGGTCGGCGCGCGCATGGGGTGCACACTTTTGCACCTTGTGGGGTAGATTTTCAAATAGCGCGAATTAGTCTACTTTTGCTGGCGCATCAGGCGCAAGCAAAAGTAAGCTGGATTTTAGTAGATACGCGCGGAACCGCGCGTATCTGCTAAAAACCTGGATCGGCGCGCGCAAGGCTATTGATTTTGTATAGCCGGAGCGCGCCGAGCCGCGCAGCCTACCCCCGTTCCCTCCGAGGCCGCTCCGAAATCGGAGCGGCCTCGGAGGGAACTTCCTTTTGCCCTCCCCTCACCCGGAGGGAGGCGTAAATCCCCGCGCGCCAGCGGGCCTCTTGCGCGCCGGGACACGACCTGGGGGCGGGTACGGAGGGCGCGGCCACGCCCCCGGACCGCCCCGGGCCGTAGCCACGCCCTGTACCCGCCCCCAAAACGCTGTTGACATGCCCCCTAAACGCCGCGACGACCGGGCTCGCCCCCCGACACGCCCCGACATGCCCCCCTCGGAGAACCCCGGGACTTACACGAGTCCCGGGGCTCTGCGCGCGCCGGTAGGCCTATGTAAAATAGGCTCACCGGCGCGCAGGGCCCTGCTCACCTAAATCCGCCTGGATTTGGGCGGATTTAGGCGAGCAGGGTTCTGAAAATCCGCCCCTGTGCGCGCCGAGCCCTAGAGGAGCCCCAATGGCTTTCCCCATTCCCTCCGAGGCCGCTCGAAATTGGAGCAGCCTCAGAGGGAACTTTCGTTTCGCCCCCCTGCACCTTCCCCTCCCTTCCCCTATCTAACCCGCCCCCCAGCCCTACCTAAATCCCCCCCTACCTTTATTATTTAAGTTGCACCTGCCTCTGGCTAGGCATAGGTTGCGCGCGCCGGCACTCGGCCGGCCGGCACGTGATTTCCCATCCTAGCAGGCCTTCGTACGCCTCTGAGCATGCCCCCGCCCCGCCCCAGTCTTTCCCGCCCCTTTTTTCAAGCCCCGGGACATATGCGCGTCCCGGGGCTTGCGCGCGTCGCCAAGCCTTTGCAAAATAGGCTCGGCGCGCGCAGGAGCGGGTTTTCAGTGTTACGCACGTAACCCTTTGAAAATCCACCCCAAAGAGTCCATTTGTACTATTCCTGAACTTTTCAATGTCTCTTCTGTAAGTGTTCGTTATGGGACATCATGTGGTTTATCAATATAGACGCCTAAGAAAGATAGATTAAAAATACGTTTGTCACCTGAGGCTCTGCCTAGTCTTCCTGAGACATATGGCTTTTCATGCCCCCCTGCAATTTTTTAAGCATCTCGCCAGGCTTCTGGGCAGCATGGTTTACTTGCCCTCTGTTCTAGTTACCTAGAAACTGTTCCGTCTCCTGAAGGCTTTTCCTGGGGTGTTTTCTTTTTTCAGCACTCACTCTCAGATTAACCTCTGGATGACTTCTCTGTTGTTGCAGCAAATTCATGGATAAATGCCCTCTTCTGGCAGGGAGTACATTTATTTCAGCCATGCCATTTCCAGTCCATTACCTGAAATTCCTTTATTGTGAACTGAGAAGCCATATTTCTTTTCCTTCCGAGTGTCAATTACATACCATGCTCCAATGGCCAATGTCCAAATATAAAAAACATGTCCAGACACAACAATTCCAAATTTTTACTTATTTACTGCAAAACCCATCCCATGCAAGTAAAAGTGTTTCACAAAAAAAGCTTCTGTTATACCCAGCTTTAATAATAAAGGTGCACAGATCGATAACATTTCGTACCATACGGTTATTGGGAAAAAAAGAATACAATTCAAGAATAAGAAATTGAAATTTTCAAAACAGCAGGCAACATATTTGCATTCACTTGCACCTCAGTTTGTTTTTCTGTTAAAACATACACAAAATGAGGCTTTTAATAATTCTTGGTTAGGAATTCACAAACAGGTTCAAGTTGTTAAAAGTAGATAGACTGGGACAGTAATGGTGGATGATTTGAATGATTTAGGATCATTTGAAAAAGTATGGGACATTAAGGATTCATAAAATGATTAAAGAATAGACTATAAGAAACCAAGTAAAAAATTAAAATAGAAAAAATAACAAGTCCTGACACTATATAGCACTATAATATCTAATCATTTCTCATCTTTATAAGTTGCTGAGCACTAAGATCATTCATACTTCTCCTTCACACCAATCACACTGCACCATTGTTCATAGATCAATACTCATACCTTGTCTACAATATGCAACACAAAAAAGCACATGGCATAGATGACATCATGCAAAGAAATGTAGGATAGAACAATTATTAACTATTTTTCATAAACAGCACTCAATTGTAATCCTCTTTCTAAACAGGGTTTATATTGAATTTTTTAATTCAGGGAGGATAACTTTCAGACACTTGGAGCTATGAAACAGACATTTTGAAAGCAAGCTTTGCCATTAGTATGAACATAAGAATTTTTGATAGTGTTTAAAAGTTCAGTATTTTAAGATTATGTGCACATTTTTTAGTGCTTAAAAATCTTGAAAAATCTTTACAAAAATTACTTTTTCACATTAAAAAATAATTGATTACCACACTCAACATAAAAATGGATGGAGGTTGATGATTAAAAAGATATAAAGCCATTACTGGGTAGTAATGCTTAAATTATATGAAACCTACCACCTCATCCATATATAATTTTGTTCATAGTGGTTGTTTTTGACTGATATAGCATAGTCTGCATTTCAACCTTTTTGAATTATTGAAAAGGAAAAAAATAGTAGTTATAGGTATCACAGATCGGGTTGCATCAAAACAAACACAGCATATGCCAAAGGTGAAGGTGATTTTCAAAAAGCTTAAGACACTCAGAATATACTTGCTGGAGGAAAAAAGGAATTGAGGACATAACAGAAACTTTTGATCATTTGATATGTTTCAATAAAGTGTAGAAATATGACATTTTTAATAGAAAAAGAAATTCAAAGTCAAGAGGTCCTGATCAACAGTGGCTCCAGACATTTTTGTATGAGGGAGCCACAGAGGGGGCACAGTGAATTTCAGGGTCGAAAAATACCAAGTGTCTTTCCCTCCAACCAATCCAAGTGGTCCAACCAGACTGGAGGTAGCTTGTGGTCAAGCTCCTTGTCTGGTGGCCCTTGACCCCCTTGCCCTACAGTTTCCACTGGTCATTATATAAAGTTGCAGGAATGCAGGTACAAAGGAAACATAAGAAAATGCTTCTTTACCGAGAGATTGGTGTATGCCTGGAATAACTTACTCACAGAAGTGGTGACATCCAAAACCATGACAGAATTTATACATATTTGGGACAGACACAGAGCACAGTGGCAAAGGTAGTTGAGGAAAAACAGATGAAAGGAATGAAGAATTGGGTTTTAGCTCAGTTATATGAAAATGTAGAGGGCCAAAGAGAGGAAAATGCAAGCCAATGATCAGAGAGTGGTGGTACAACTAACTCAAATTTCTCAGAGGTAACCTGTATGGAGTAGCAGTTACATCATTAACTAACAACAATACCAATGCATTAGACTTGCATGAAGGCTGAGGCAGAGTGACCACAGTTGAAACTCAAGCATCAATGAGTATGGGGAAGCCAGATGTTTTTGAAAACAGTATCAGTAATTTTGGTGGCTATGTGGATGTTGGATTAAGTATTGGTTCTGCAAGAAGCAAAGAGAAAGACAGCAGCCTGGAATAGCCCATCAGTGGAGATGTTGAGGAAATATCTACCTGGAAATTATTTGTAAAAATATATACCTGGGAATTATTTGTGGATTTAAATCATTATAAAGCTTTCTCCAATAAATGGACCATTGTGACGAACATTCCAAAAGTCTAAGCACACATCCTTTTCCCTCAGCGAGGTCATTACTATGACAGAATTTGGACATGCTTGGGGCAGATAAATAGAAGGAAATGGTAGGAACAGCTTTGAGAGATTGGGTAAAGCACATGGGGAAAGCTGGTGTTGGTTTAATTAGTGAAGTTGAAGAGTAGCCTAGTGGTTAGAGCATCAGGGAACCAGGGATACCAGAGTTCATATCCAGCTGCCAATCCATGTGACATTGAACCAATCACTTAACCCTCCATTGCCTCAGGTGCAAACTTAAGGCCTCATTTACGAAGCATTTTTCCCATAGACAGAGAATGGGACAAAACCATCAAGGCACAGAGAGTGATCCATTGTAAACAGCACAAAGGTTATTAAACCACTAAGACATGGAGTGAACCACCAAGAATGGAGTATAGTCCATCACAAACAGCACAAAGGTGTCTACACCACCAAGGGGTTAAGTATAGTCCATCACAAACAGCACAGATGTATCAAATCATCCAAGGCATATAATGTGGGGAATCACTAACAATACAGAGGTGTCAAAACCCCCATGGCACAGAGTGTAGAGAATCACAAACAGCATAAAAGTATCAAAATCCCCTTGATGTACAGTGCAGGGAATTGCAAACAGCACTGAGTTGTCAAACCCTGCAAGATGTGGCATGTACAGGATTCCAAACAGCACAAACATGTCTAAGCCACCAAAGTTTGGAGTGCAGTCCATCACAAACAGCAAACGTTTGTCTGAACCACCAAGTTGTAAAGTGTGGTTCATCACAAATAGCACAAAGGTGTCTAAACCACTAAGGCATGGACGTTTGTTGATTACAAAGAGCACACAGGTATCTAAACCTCCAAGGTATGGAGTATGGTGACTTGAAAACAATAGAAACTTGTCTAAACCACCAAGGTGTGGACTATGGTGAATCATAAATGCTTAGACAGACCTTGACAGAAAAATGAAAAGCCATAGAAGAGGTGGGCTGGGAAGAAAAATGTGTGGGGTTTTTTTTTTGCATTTTTCTTCTGGTGACAAAACATCCCAGTATAACAGAAAAACAAAACAGGGTGGAAGAACTAGGCTGAGATCCAAACAGCAAACAACACGAAGCCACCAAACTCCCTGCTCTTACATAATAGACTTGACAGGTAGGCATATTAACAGCATGATTGCAAAGGTAGTATATCAGGGGCATGGCAATTAAGCATAATAGCAGCAAGACCCTAAGATAAAATACAAGAGCATGGCAGATATGCATAGCAGTAGCAGCAAGTTGCCTATCTAACATGGTACATCTAGGGCATGGCAGATAGACAGAGAAGCATCAGCAAGGCCTCCAAGGTGCTTTTAGTTATCATGCACTTGCATGGAAATTCTGAAAACCCAGGCAAAGGCAAATTGATTTTCAAAAAGACCAGCTTTTCCATTAACTTTGGTGGCAGCCTTGAGCAATGAGGGCACAGGATGTCCCCTGGCATTGAGAAGATATGTTCTCAGAGCACACTGGTTAGTGGGCAAGAAAGATATTGGTGAGCCACCTTGGTCAGACTATGTACTTGTGTATCAAAGATGCCAGTGCATCTGGGTCCATGTCCAACTCCTCAATTGGCTCTGCTTAAGTACCTTTTTACAGAAATTTCTGTTGTGGACTCCATTGCTGTGGAGGGCTAAGGATCTCTCTAGCCAGAAACTTTAGCTGTAGGGGATATGCATTTGTTTCAAAAGAATGCACAAAATGTAGCAAATGAAGCTCTGTTTGGTTCTTAACAATGATACTAACTGAAAATAGCCTCTGACAAAAATACTTGGAAAAATGTCCAATATTTTTGTATTCACATTAAAAAAAAAGGGCCTCCATCCGAACTAGGTCTTGGTCTGGTCCCATCTTTGAAGCCTAGGCCCAGCACTGGGGCCCAGATCTAAACCAGGATTCTTGCTGATGACTAAGTCTAGGCCTAGGCCCAATGTTGGGGTCTGGCACTGAAGCACAAGCATAGACCTAGGACTGAAGATGGGGCCTGGCCCAAGGTTGGTTCCTATTACCAAGACCCAGGCCTAGGTGACCTAGGATCAAAGCTGGGGCCTTGTCTGATGCCGGTGCCTGGCCCAAGGCTAGGTTCTTTCACTGAGGCCTGAATCTAGGCCCATACCTGAAGCTGAGACCTGGGTCCCATTGCAAAAGACCAGGCCTATGTCTATGACAAGGACTGGAGGCTTAAAACCAGGCCTTCCACCATAGAGTTCAATATAAAATAACCAGTTCAGAAGCATTACCATAGATGAACTCGATGTGTACATACATAACCCTTCTAGGTTGCTTAGATCCTCCCAAAGAGGTCTTCTTGATGTACGATTAGTGCATTCTACCTGTCGGTATGAGATTCAGGAATAAGTCTTTCCAATTGCAGCACCTGAGCTATGGAATTCACTCCCAGAATGCCTACGAATGACTACTTGTGTCGAGACTTTAAAAAAAATGCTGAAGACTTTTTTTATTTAATCTTGCATTTCCTGATATTTACAGTAAGAGCTTTGTGTTAAGGCTATTTTATACTGTTTATTTTACTTTGTTATTTTTATTCCATTGTATTTATGTTTTAGCTTGCTGTTTTATGTTATACATTTTATGCATGATTTAATTTGTAAGCCGCTCAGAGCTGCATTAATGTGGAGTCATAGAAGAACTTTCAATAAATACATAAAATAAATAAAACTCTCTTTTTCTGGCAAAATTTTTTTTAAAAATGACGCTGTCCTCCTGAAGGCCCCTTTCTTTGTTTCATAGTGAAGGCAGTGGTGTTTATGGATTGCTTCTCATAATGACTTCAATGTAAAATGAAAAAAACAAAGAAGGCAAACAGATTTCTTTTGGTTTGAGATGAAGCAGATGAATGACTGTGACCAAGGAAACTAATGAACTAGCCAAAATACATTTCTTTAACTGTGCACACCCCTATTGGCTATGGCCTGTGTCAGGATAGATGGTTCTTTGTGAACAGCATGGGTTTGTCATATTGAGGTGGGGGATGAAGTTGTAGCTGACAGGGTGGTGCTTCTCCTTACCCTATCTCCGAGGTGGCCACTCTTTCCCTTGCCACGTCTTCATTCTGCCTCTGCCTCCGGCACTCCTGTTAACACACTTTAGCTATCAGCATCTCCTTCATGACTGTGAAATGCAAGGACTGGAGGGCAAGGCTTCCTTTCCCATGGAACACAAAGTGTAGCAAGCATGCATGCATTGTTTTGTGTGAGGAGTGTCAGTGTCTCTGGCACTGGCACCTGCTGGCCACAAGGAATCCATAAACTGCAACACCTCTGCTTCCATCCCCTCCTCCTCATGGAAGCCATCTAACGTTTCCTCCAGAAGATGTATTGTAGCAATGGTTCTTCTGATGCTCAGATCCTCTGTGGCATTCTTAAAGGGCTTCGAGATTTGTTCTAGCTGACATCACTACCTAATCACGATACCCCAGGAGGCACTGCACAACCTATACCTGTTTCCAGATACAGATCATGAAGGGGTGTCTGCTGATCCACTAATATATGCAGCATCATATAGGTGGCATTCCAGCATCTTGAATCAGATGCTGTGAGTCACTGCAAATTCTTCCTGATTCTCACGGAGAAGCTACCTCACTTTCATGCTTCAATGGAAATGCCGTGTTATTTTCCTGCACCTCTCTAGCAGGTCCTTTAGCAATAGATTCCTGTGGCCCTTGGCCCCCAGCCCCAGGATATCCCTCACTGCCAGGCGCAGCAATTGTGCAAAATAACAGACACCATGAACGCCCCCATTTTCTATTGCCTTTACTCTATTGATGTCACTGTCTGACACAAAGAAACTTGTGTAAAGACTTCTGCCTCTCTGCTCTATCTGCCAACTCTCCAGCATCTTTATTATTGCTGATAGAATTTTGCACGAGATATGGGGGACAATCCATCATCTCGGTATGCAGCAAAGCCCATCTGCATCCTGATGCTCCATCACCATTAGAGCTGTTGTCAGCCCCCTTCCTCAGCCAGGTCTCAACAGTTTGACTTCAACAAATCTTAAGCATGCATAGCGTTTATGCAGGTCCAGATATCACTGGTGAAATGCACACTGCTCCCTCTGCCTTAGCCCTGCAGCACCTGCAGCACTGGTTGAACAGGGTAAAGATGACCTTCCTACTAAATCTAGTCCTGGAGGGGACTTTGTAATTGGGAGATAACACATGCAGCAGATGCTTAAAGCCCACATTCTCCACATCTGCAGGGGCTGGTCATCAAGGGCAATCATTTTCCTACTACTTTAGATACTGTCTGCCTCTTTCCCTGGAACAGTGCTAGGTAATACCACCGTATTTCCTCTGTGGTGAGTTGCTGCTTTGGATGCATGGCTGGGTACTGCTGGCTTGCCATCTGACTGATGGAAGAGGCTGTGGGATCATTTTAGGGAAAATTCTTCCCCCTTTCAACCCCTTTCTTCCTCTGGCTTTTACTGGCAGAAGGGGATCTCCAGGCTACTACTACCATCCTTCTCTGATTCCAATGCTGGTAGGTGCTACTTCTGTATAAAATGCTGCATAATAGCATTTGTCGGATGCCCTAATTGCTTCCCTTGACTGATATCATTGTTGCAATGAATACACTGAGCAAAATGTAGGTAATCTCTCACTTTAAAGGTCTCTCAGGTCAGGGATATATTTTTTATCTCTTCTCTACTTTCTTGAAGGTTGATGCTGGCACTGGAGTTGAAGTTGAGGGTGGACCCTGGGGAAAATTTTCAGGTGCATTCCTCATGCTCTCTTCCTGCTCTGCCTGTTCTTCATTGGAGTTGATCTCAATATTGTCAGCAGTGTCATCATCTATCTCTCTCATCACTGAAGTAGAGGCTAAGACACTGTTTACTAATTCTCCCAAATTTTCTTCAGCTCCTAGCTCTTCACATTCTGATTAAGAGAATTCCAAACAAGATTGTTCCGCAGAATCAATTGTTGAAAATATTGCCTCCATTGCTTAGGGAGGAACATACAGCTGGCTTTGGCCATTGCATGCCCCTTCCTGCTACTTTCTGCCTCGGATGGCTGGTCTGCCTTTTCCCTGTGCTCCAAAACAAGAGTGAGAGGAATGCATGCTCTCCAAATTTTAACTGCTTCTACCTTGAGGTGCGAGTACTTTCCACTCCTGCCATTCTATGGCTAAAAAAGTTTCTCTTCAATTTAGGGCAGAACTACAGTCTTTTTTGTTGCTGCTACTAGACATAGACTGGGCTGTATCTGCACCAATTCCTCTGCCTCTACTACAGCTTCCCTACTAGCATGCTCTCCTCTCCCTTTTCCTGACATGATGGAATTTGTTGCACTGCCTACAGGGAGTTTGTACACAGAACCAAAATGTCTGGCAGCCTGGTAAGACTCTTCTCTTCAGTTTCTGAGTTTGCACTGTTCACTTCACTAGTGTCTAAATTGACAGAGACAAACAATCACTGGCACTGCTGCAACTTCAATCTCCACACTTTCTCTCACCCTGGCTCTCCTGTAGTGAAATGAAAATTAAAAATCTGCAACAGTGAACTGCATCTCTTTCTGGCACAGTGAATGAGACCATTGCAGCACAGAAAAGATCAGAAGCATCCCTTTACCAAATCCAAAAGTTTCTAACCTTTTTAAACTTGGAGAGAGCTTCTACTCGCACGTACTTCTCTGCCAAGAGTTAGAGTAGAAATACAGACTGCTTCTTGAACATGCTCAGACTTTACAGTGGGAGAACATCAATATCACTTGATTCAGAAAACAGCTATAGCCCAGTTTAGAAAGATGCTTCACTGTGATCTGTGTGGTTTCCATGCCAACTTGTCCTGCCTTGGCTCTGATAAAGTTATGACAAGTTGTAATGCTACACAGGAAAAAGCTAGTTAGTATAGTTATCAGTTGATTTTTTTTTTTTGCTCAGCAGTATACATCTGTAGACTTCAATGGGCTATATATTTGAATGGGAAACATAAATGAATGAGTCAAATATATTTTGTTTAATTTATTGGACCTCTTAATTTGTTTGGGGGACTATGCATGAAGTGAATATGGATTCATTCCTCATGTTTTACCCATTCATTTCAAATGATTGCATATACTTATAAATAAATATGAGAATATATAAGCTTATACAGTCAAAGTAGTGGAGAGCAAGGAGGAAGAATCTCAACTGTGTCAGAACCGAAGGATCAATTGGTCTTTATTGATGATGTTGTATACTATTTTATCTAGTGATATGAAGCAGGTATGGTATATACAACAGTTATGGGTGAATTTTAAAATCCCTACATGCACCAAAGCTGGAAGATATGTGTGTAAGTCAGGCCAGTGTGTGCTGTGCATATTTTAAAAAGCGTATAAGTACTTGTGTATCTCCCGCTATGCACACAATTTTTTTTTACAAAAAATGGGTGGGGCATGGGTGTGGTCTGGGCAGGGAATGGGCATTCCAGGAAATATGAATGAAACCAGCCCCTAAGTATTTATGTGCATCAGTGTGTGCCGGGTCCCTATCCGCATAACTTTACTTCTGCTATGGATGGCGTGTAACTAATAAAACAAAGAAGGCTAGCTAGCAAGGTTTTATGGGTTGGGGCTAAAAGGGTAAAAGGAAGACTTATTAACTAGGGGATTAGGAAGTTCTATCCTTTAACTGGGTGAACTGGGAACAGACTGGGGAAACTGTTAGGGATGTGAATCAGGCTTCGGACGATTGAAAATATTGTACGATATTTTCAAAATCGTCAGAAATCGGGGGCTCCCCCAAAACGATAGGAAAACTCCACGAAACTGTTCATGGGGGTTTTCATCATTTTGGGGGAGGGCGGGAAAAATGGCACACAAAAATAACCCCTAAAACCACCCCGACCCTTTAAAAGTAACCCCTTAGCTTCCCCCACCATCCTGACCCCCCCAAAAACATTTTACAGGTACCTGGTGGTCCAGTGGGGGTCCCGGGAGCGATCTCCCGCTCTCGGGCCGTCAGCTGCCACTAATAAAAATGGCGCCGATGGCCTTTGCCCTTACCATGTGACAGGGTATCTGTGCCATTGGCCGGCCCCTGTCACATGGTAGGAGCACTGGATGGCCCGCACCATCCGGGCGCAGCCAATAAACTAAACCACAATCAGGCCGGACGAAAAAAAAAACCACGATGTGAATCGGAACCGGAATCAGAACCGATTCCGGTTCCGATTCACAACTCTAGAAACTGGTAATTGTATCTATGAACATATCTACCAAATCCCCACCACTTGCGCAGTAGATGCTGCATTTGCATACACATGCATGGATCCATATAAAATTGCACACACTTGTACATGCATATAGCCTATTTTATATCATGTGCACATATACATACGTATGTTACATAATGGTCATGTCCATTAGTGCGATCTGACATACTCGCGTACATGTACACATGCACAGCTGGTTGTATGTATACAGTTCTTGTAATAATTTCATACCATAGTCTTCCCACTTTTTATTAGCATAGAAACAAACATATCTTAGAAGTAAATAAGTAATATGCTTGAATTAAAGTTAAACACTTTCATGGTTACCCCTTAACATGATTTGATGTCAAAATTTAACCATTTTCAGAGGAAGGGATTTTTCACTTTGCCAACAATACAATACCAAATTACTTCAAGAAGAAATCAACCAATTTATTTAAATCATAAGAGATACATTGGTATGATGATGTTATTAACCTCTAAAGAAAGTGCTAATCCAGGGATCTATGTTGATTGCTGCACTGGGGGTTTGGAAGGAAATATCTGGGGATATTTTTTTTATTGTACCAGAAATTGCAATTCTTAAACAATAGTTTTCTCATTCATCTGAATTTCCATCTGGGGTGAAATTTTTGTAATTAGAAGTGTCAGGACCTGATGAACTTCAGGACTTCTTTCAACCTAACTGATTATGTTACAGTAACCAAAAATACTTTGTGGTTGGAATATACCATAAATTAGAAGTTTTCTCAGTGCTAATTTCTCAAAGGAAATGCCAATTTTCAAATGAAATTTATAGTCAAGAACGAAGAAAATATCAACGTGAATTTAAAATCCAAACTGAAGCCAAACAATGGATGCCTAGAAAACAGCAAAAACAGGCAATTAGGTCCAACTCCAAAATCAAACTATGGAATTAACTATGCCAGTATTTAGCAGGTTTTGTGCTGATGTTAAAACAAACCTCTTTTTGTCATATTTACCTTATTTTGTATTAATAATTTCTCTTAAAGCCAACTATTGTATATGTGACATATGAAGAAATTGCCTGTAAGGCCTTGAAAGCTCATCTACTACAAAATCTTTCTTGTTGGGCCTTTAAATAGTTTCACAGCAAACAAAGGGGTAGATTTTCAAAGGGTTGTGCGTATAAGATATGCACGCAACCCCCGAAAACCTACCCCTGCCTCCCCCACACGCGAGCCCCGTGACGCGCGTATATCCTGGGGCTTGCAAAAAGGGGCGGGGGCGTGGGCGGTCCGGGGTGGTCTGGGGGGCGGGGCGTGGCATGGCCTGAGCCTCCCCCTCCAGGCACAGTGGGGGTGGTTTAGGTAGGGGAAGGGAGGGGAAGATGCGGGGGGGTGGAAGGAAAGTTCCTTCCTAGGCCACTCCGAAATCTGGAGCGGCCTCGGAGGGAACGGAGGCAGGCTGCGCGGCTCGGTGCGCACAAGTTGCACAATTGTGCACCCCCTTGCACGTGCCGACCCTGGATTTTATAACATGCGCGCGGCTGCGCGCGCATGTTATAAAATCGGGCGTAGATTTGTTTGTGCCGGGTTGCGCGCAGCTTTTAAAATCTGCCCCAAAGATTCTTTCGTATTGCTACAGTATGTACAGTGCATCAAAAGTTAGTAAAATGAATAGGTAACAATAGTTTAGTAGATTGATCTATAAGTTCCAGAGAAAGCAAGATGATGCTTGCTCAAGGTAATATGCTGAGAGTAACAGTGATGGAATTTGAATGTATGTGTCCAAAAGCTTCATAGCACTACTATGCTGTAACCAGAGCTCAAAATTACCAGATATCATTTCTGTATACCATTTTAAGGTACATGTAGGGACTTTGTTTTCAGTTTTTATTTTATTATTCATGGGAATTGCAATGCTGTAACAACAAAAGAAGAATCAGTGGAAAAATTACTTTTCCAATGAATTTTCTCCTGTTTGTTATAACAAAGTCATTTGTGAGCTGAATTTTTTGTTTGTTTTGTTTGTTATAACATTGAAATTCCCCTGGAAAATAAAATAAAAACTGAAAACAGAGGTCCCTAGGCACATGATATAGCTTTGTCATTTCTAATATAATCTCAAACCTTTGTTCATCGGAAGGGTACTTTTATAATAGTATGGGATGAGGTAAAGTTTATGTGCAGACTTTACCCAGAATTTTCAGTACAAGCATATATGCATCTGTTTGCTTTGAAAATTCTCAAGGTGTACAAACTCACAAGCATAAACTCACCCACACTGTTACACCTGTTTTATCGAGGGCATAACGTGTGCAGTTGATTATAATTACTTAAAATAAAAAGAATGTGCCTACGTTCCACATCCACCCCTAGAAAACCTCTATCATGCATAAAAGGACACATAAAATCGGTTTCCGTGCAATTTCAGAATAGCTATTTACAAGTATAAAATCATGTTTTTGTTTTATGCACATAAATGTCTTTTAAAATTCAGTCCAAAATGATGGTCTCATATTACAGATTCATAGAGATGGATTTATGCCCTTTCATTTTTTAACTTTATTATTTCCAGTTCAAAGAAACATCAATTCTTCCTTTATAATTTGCTTTTTCTATGCCCTCACCCTCCCCAGCTTTATAAATATATGACTGAGTTAGAAGCATTATTTCAATCAAGATCCTCTCTCAGTGGAACATTGTGACTAATGATATGAGTCAGCTATGGACAAAAATCTGCAATGTTTTTATTGATCTGTACTAGAAATGATTTAATTCTACCAGTGTATTCATTCTTAATCATCATCAACCAGTCAGAATAGGATGAAATGAAGCACAAATAAATTAATTTACCTAAAATTTGGGTTTTTAAGATACCTTTGACTTACAAGTGTATAAGCGATAGTGCACATTTCTACTGCCTCGTTTGGTAAATATCAGACATATCTATTCAGTGGAATACCATTCATAACATTTCTTCTGGTTTCTTCTCCCCACTAGGGTCCTGATTCACTTAAGCTATTTTCCCTTGAACACAGAATGAGAGAAAGTGAATCAGGCCCTAGGTAAAGAATTCAGTACTGAAGAATAGTTGTGGCATATAGTAGCCTGCTGCCCCAGTAATTCCATCACTTGGACACTGGAATTGATTTTCCTTATCTTTGCACATAAGAATCCTCTTGTTTGTTCCTTGGCCCATTATCTGGGTGAGTTTGATGACATCTACAGTAGAGAATGTGAAAATGTGCCAATTTTTTCAGGCATTAGAAGAGATTGTGCACTTACATCAGGACAAGACCTTGGTGTGACAGTTTACATGCTCAAACTATTCGCATGAGACATTGTCTTTTCTGTAACTCTTCTCAGTGAGAATTTATTCCTAAGGAACAATGCCTTCTGTTTGCTTTAGGTGGAACTATTGCCCTGCTCTTAAAAAAAAACAAAACCAAAAAAAACCCATGATGGGCAGCCATGACTGCAAGACACCACAGCTCCTTAAATTAGTAGAACGACCCACTGGAATGGCACCTGTGACTTTATTTGCTTTCCTGCCATTTTTAGTTCTGTTTCATGGTAACCATGATATCACAAAATACCAGGAAAAGCTCAAAAATCAATACTGGCTGATGCTGAAGAGTAAAGGACTCATCTAAGCCCTCCACTTGTGACCTCACATGAATCTTTGCCATTTTTCTACTGCTGTCTGTAAAATTATCATAGGAAAGTGTCAGGTTAGGATTGAACCAAAATAAATGGCTGCAAATATCTATGTATTGAACTCTATCCTGCTTAAAGTCATCATTTATAATCTCCTGCTCTTCACTTTCCTCAACACACATATCATCAGTTTAACAGAAGTTGGAAACTGCAGTTTAAAAAAAATATCTACGGGATATTATTGTCTTCCTTGGTCAATTATATACCCCTGTGTTATCATTATTTAAGAATAGCTGTCCTATGATTCAAAAATGAAGGTTTGTCTTTGTTTCTATTCTGAACAATAGATTTAAAAATATGATTTTTTTTCCCCTCCAGGTGCTGCTTTCTGTGTAAACTGCAGACTTCAGGTTTCAGAGCATCCCTCATGTCTTTGTGATAAAAAAAAATCAATAATTTGGTCGTACACTAAGATTTCCAGGCTCTTTGCCTTTAAAACCAACTACTGTGTTGCTTTCAAAAATGCACTATGATTCTTCACAACATGTTACACTTTATTACACTTTATTAATCAACTATAAGAAAACCTTTTTGGAAAAAAAATAAAGTCTGGGTTTAGTAAAAAAAAAAAAAAAAAAGCAAGCTCTAAACAGGAAAAAAGCCCAAATGTGTTTCTTTCTCACATGATGTCATTTCAGAGTAGGCTGGAAATGATGGCAGCAGTTCCTAATTATTTTCGGATTTATTCACATATGGGCATTTGACTCAGATTGACTTGTGCTGACTCATTAAGAAGATAACATCTCTACAATGCTGCTGCTGTTAAGAGCAGATATGCTTTGATTGATTAAGGGGGGGGGGGGGGGAAGCATAGCCTGCATGATTAATTATTTTAATCATTTTAGAGGGACCAATAAGTAGTGAAAGTCAGTTTCTAGTCAATAATGCAGTTCTTGGGTATAAAGTTATTAAAATCCCATTACTGCACCTAACACTTGACAGAAATGTGGTGCTGTTGGAACTTGTATAAACTAGGAAGGGGGAAAAAAAATACAGAGAGCTCGGAAAGCAGGAATAGACTAGTAGAAAGTGCAAAAGGCACAGTCAAAATTCTTTCCGTCGTTCCATCTTATTTTTAGGAACATGACTATTACCAAAAATACTGGTGAGTGGATACTACAATTTCATGTCAAGCCAAAAGATACCCTGCTCAAGAGAGATGTTTTAAAAATGTACACAAAGTCACATGCTGCGCGTCATTATTTAAAAACATTATTGTACAATCACTGACTAGTGAAATAGGAGAAGCAGCTATTAAATGGAGACTATTTAGAGCATTTAGATCTTTTGCCCATAAATAATTGCCATCAGCTTTTAAATTAACTTCAGCCCATTATTTATTATCTCCCATTATATACAGTTCTTCACTAGTTAAACCGGTTATTGCATTTTTCATACAGTAGCCGTTCTACTCCTTCAGTCAATTAGGTCTCTTATTGTAGCTGATTTGTCAGTGTCAGTATCAACGCTAATCTCTTAAATCCACATCAACTCAGCAGCCTGAAGTCTACTCCCCACCCCTCACCCACGCCGCTGCAATACCGCAAGGCTGAAATTTGGAAATACACAGCAGGAAAAATCAGCTGGGCTAGCCAATGCCAACCTCACCCTTCTTCATAGTAAGTGTGTATGGGATGATGCCAAGATGCTGGGTGCATTATACACACTCTGACAGACAGCTTAAAGAACATAAAAGAGCTAATAGTTTCCAACCTGACTTCTTTGCTGCTGATTACAAATTATATTGCCTTACTGCCTGTTCACGAACAGCATCTCTTACATGTTAGTTACCCACTTAGCAATAAGCACAACAAAGTCATCACAACTTAGAAAGCTAAAACTTGAATAACGCAGTGTATGCACGGGTCTGTCGGAAAAATGGAAGCCTTGAAATACAGTCTTGCAAAACTCACAAATACTACATAACAGTTGGATCTAATTTCTATTAGCAATAAGAAAATTCCATTCCTTCTTATACCCCCAAAAACCTAAGAAAAAACCTTACATTTTCTAAGACCAGAGCAATGGATAAACTACTGTTAAAGCTGAATATGCAAACTATAAAACACCTTTCACTCTAAATTAGCCCATGAATATCACAGAAATTTGTCTGTTAAATCAGTTTCCCAGATAGCATCTTCTATTTTATCAATAAATCTATTGGTCTCCCCAGGCATTTCTTTTTGCAATATAACCCATACAATTGCTACAGAGGTGAGCCCTAGAGTATAGAGCCTCTGGATCTGAAAGCAGCCTTCCCATACCGGTTACACACATCACCTTTATTTTCAAAGAGAGGGGTAATGCAAAAGCCTCTTACCAGAGACAGAGGAATACAATTCGTTCAGCTAGCTCTGGCAGAGCTCTGTGCAGGCGGGCAGCATGAGTGATCCCCGGGCCTCACAGAAAAGCGAGATAATTGGGTCTCAATGAAGAGATGTAAACATCCATCATAATGGCACTGGTGCTGAAGCTGAGAGCTACCTCAGCTGTTCTATGAATTCTGTGAGCTGATGTCACAGTCATCATCTGGGTGTATTCTCATTGGCTTCTGTTACCTGGAATCATATCTTAACCCTACGCTGTCTGCTCCACTTTACAATACTGATCCCTGACAGTTTTTGGAGGTTGAAAACTGTGGAAAGCTTTGTGAGGCTAGTATACTGAAACAAATAAACAAAAAAAACAGAAACAGGCTAATTTGTTTGGTGAATGAATTAAACAATAACTTCAGGGAGCTGAATTTCCATAATCTGTTTAATACATGAAAATGATAGCAATCGTCAAAATATTAAACCAGAAGAAAAGGTTAATGCATTCATATACTATCATGGAGTCTTTTTTTACATTTTTCTTTTGCATCTGCTATAGTCCTTTTAAGAAAGAGTCATTGTAGAAATGCATTGAAAACACTGGCTTTATTGCTTAAATCAAGCAGTCTTCACGCAGGAGCTATATTTGGGGTCTTATTTTAAGCTACTAAGCTAAAAATGTAAATTTAGGGCTCATCTTTGAATGTTAACTAAAGTCTCATCTATTTTATGGCAAATGAGGCATGAGGCACTGTCAAAAATATGCACAGCCATGGTGGCACAAAATATTAATGATGTGCAAACTTCTTCAATATAGATTCATCAAAATAAATTTGGAAAAAAAATGTTTGGAGGTTTGGGTATTTTTTCTAGTATGGATTTTATTTTCAAATGAACTTTGTAATTTGGTAAATTGGAACTAGATTTCATCTGAGTTTTCTTTTTTCTAAATCTGAATGATCTGATTATTTCCAATGTTTTATTTCTAAAAAAAAAATCCGCTGTTAAAAAATGATGGGGTACATTTTAAAAAACAGCGCGCGCGCGCTTACTTTTGTTCGCGCACCAGGCATAAACAAAAGTATGTTGGATTTTATAAGATACGCGCGTATCTTATAAAATCCGGGGTCGGCGTGTGCAAAGGGGTGCACATTTGTGCAACTTGCACGCGCTGAGCCCTTCGTACGCTGCCCGTTCCCCCCCCCCCGGCCCTATATAACCCCCCCTTACCCTTGTTGTAAAAGTTGGCGTAACTCGCGTGCACCAGAAAGCTTCTGGCGCGCCATCTCCCGACCCGGGGACTGTTCCAAAGGCCTCGGCCGTGCCCCCGGAATGCCCCCAGGCCTGCACCATGCCCCCCGACATGCCCACCGGAATGCCCCGAACGTCGCGCCACCCAGCCAACACGCTCCCGACATGCCCCCCTAGCGAAGCCCCGGGACTTACGCGCGTCCCGGGGCTTGCATGTGCCGCCGAGCCTATGCAAAATAGGCTCGGCGCGCGCATGGGCATTTTAAAAGGGTTACGTGCGTACCTTATGCGCATAACCTTTTAAAATCTACCCGGATGAGTTTTCCTAGCAGATCTGGGTAATCCAAAAGTTGTTAAAATCTCACCAGGCTGAAATTCTCCTTGTTCAAGTTCAGCCTTGAATTGTTCTCATATCTTTGTTAAACATTTGCCATATTACTGCTCAAAAGGATATACCAGCTCAGGTAAAACCTAAACCCCTGCTTGAAACAGGCAGAAGGAACGGATATTCAGAGCAGGCTGAGACAGGTGGCTTAATGAGGGCTGTACACATTTGCATGTGAGCGGGAGGGGAGTAAGGATATGCATTTTTTTTTACGCAAATGGAAAAATGTAATGATTAAGTCCATTTTCAGTTTGGTTTAGGGTAACAGAACCAAATGGATGTTCTCCCCTAAATCCTTTTTAACTAATTTTCTGGGAGATGTATCAAGCCACAGTAGTGGTCTGATAGGTGTTAAACAGCGTATATTACAGTAATAAGTGTGATATATGCAATATTTTGCATCTCACCACTCAGGTTCCCTCCCCTATTCCAATGACTTTCTTTGCATGTGATTTGCATCCCATGCATGAATAATGCAAATACATGCAAAGAAGGTCAGTAATAGGGAATTCAATGCAAATATTTTATTGCGGCCAACCGAGAAGGTGGTCAGTCATGATAAAATAGTGACATTTATTTGAAAAGTGGTAAATGTGAGGCAGGAGACATGGGACCCTAACGTGGATCCTGAGGCTCCTATCTCACATTTAAAAAGCTGGCAGAAAAAAATAATAAAAGTCCCACAGCAAAAGTAAAGATTAAGTGGAGGTCAGTGTTGACCCCCAGCTCAACCCAGGGCCACTACTCAAGATGGCCCTGATTCCCCACAAATAAAAATGTGAATAAAGTTCCTGGGCGGTTATGGCCCCAGCACCCCTCCCCTTCCCAAAGGTCTCATAATAGCTTCATTGAGGTTCAGTGTCCACCTCCTTCTCCCAAAGGTGTTTTTAAAAATGTGTCTCGGGGGGGGGGCAGTGGTCCTTTAAGGTGATGGTGGTCCCATGAGGTTGGGGTAGCCATTGTGTTAAAGGGCTGTTTGCTGTGTTCTTTTGTCCCACAGTGTTTGGCCATGAGATAAAAGAATGTTCCACATAGCCACAATGCTTTATGAGGGAGGGACCCCACTATCACAGAGATAGCCACCCTGAAAAAACATCATAGCTTGATGCATCAAGGCCTTGGTTTAATCCCATTAAAGTCTTTTGGGGAAGTACCACATGCATTTTTGTACTCCAAGCTAGACAAAGTAGAGCTGATTAGAGATGAGACAAGAAAGGGCAGGGCTAATCATATTTCAGCAGCTTTTCAATCAGTCTACCCCAGCTGGTAACTGCACGTCATGACTTTTTTGTAAGAAAATCTATGAGAACTTTGACCATTTTGCTCAGTCAGTCCTCTGCTGGATGTATAAGATGAAAGTTAGGGATTCTGAAGCTCCTTGCTTCAAAGCTTAAAGTGAAAGATTTAAAAAAAGAATTACATTAATTTAAAGGAGAAAGCAAAGTGTGCTGTTAGAGTCAATCACTGAGATGATGCCTAGCTTTGGTTTGGGTTACTACCTAGTAGCAAGAGAAAGTCTATAATTTCTGTGAGAAGGATAAGGGTAAGCAGGAACAGTGACTGGAACCAGAGATGTTGGTGCTTGTAGACTCCTTGAAGCTGCAACTGCAAAACTGGCTCAAACCCCTCTCTCAGCTAGATCCTTACATGCTGACTACCTTGCATGATGCACAGGTAAAACGGAGTATTCGCTTCCAGTTCAACAATATGACTTACTGGACATAGAAGATGGTGGTTAGAGTCAAGAATTACAGTGCCACAGGCATAGGGGGAATGGGAATGCAGTGGAGGAAATTGTAGGCTCCCCTCACAATACTGTCAGTATCAGCAGCTCTTTAAAAGTTATCTCTTTTTATATCAACTTTATCCACCACCCTCTGTGACCACCACACAATGAGCTCTTTCAACACAGACCATAGCTTCAGTAGCTGACAACAGAAAACAGTATTCCCCTGAGCAAAAGAGACCTCTACAAAAATTGGAGAACACATTGATGTCATGGATACAGACCCATTGTCATTCTGGGTATTCAAGACCATAGTGTAGCTGGACCTCTCTAAGATTACCCAGAATTTCCTCTCCTGCTCACCAACAGGTATTTTCAATGCACAGGACATGAAGAATTCACATAGTTCATAACTAGCAACAAAATTGGTCATCCTTAAGATAAGCAAAAAAGACAAAAACCAAAACCTTTTCAATGAAGCAAATAACAAGTAAAAACAAAAGATTACATTTGAAAAATAACAAAAAAGAGAAAGGAAAACCTCAGAGTGTCCATCAACATCTATGGCTTAAAGTCTGAGCCTACTTCAACAGGGGGCATGATTCATCTCTATCATAGGTAAAAACCTTTCTGAAGTATTATTCTGCAAATGTGCAAGATGTGCATACAAGTGCAACAAGTGCTAACGATCAATCAAAAGACAGAGAAAAACATGCCTTGAAACAAATTATTTGGCATAATATAGTTCACTGATTAACTCCCTTTATTGGGTGTCCCTGAATTTCCATGCAAATGGCTAGGGAGCATGGGGCAGATTTTAAAATGTACACCCGATTTTATACATGCACCTTGCGTGCGCCGAGCCCTCGGGGAGACCAGCTGGCTTTCCCCATTCCCTCCGAGGCCGCTCCGAAATCGGAGCGGCCTCAGAGGGAACTTTCCTTTCCTCCCCCACCTTCTCCTCCCTTCCCCTCCCTGTCCCGCCCCCCAGCCCGAAAAAAAAGAAACCCCGTACCTTTATCTGGCAGGCGTAACTTGCGCATGCTGGCCAACTGCCGGCATGCGATCTTCCGGCCCAGCGGCCTTGCAGAGGCCTCTGGCCATGCCCCCAGAACACCACGCCACGCCCCCACCCCGCCCCCAGACCGCCCATTTTTTCAAGCCCCGGGACTTACGCTCATCCCGGAGCTTTACGCGTGCCGCCGGGCCTTTTGAAAATAGGCCCGGTGCGTAGGGCTTTTAAAATCTGCCCCTAACTGTGCATGTGCTACACTGAACAAATACCCACACTTTTGAGGGGAAAGGCCACAAGAAAGGTGGCAACACTAAATGCATGGGTGAAGTGTAAGGCTGTAAGCACAGCGGCATCAACACCCCATAACAATGAGTGAGGGGTACGAAGGCAAGAAAAAATGGCATCAACACCTGAAGGCGAGAGGGACAGTAACTTTGAAAGGGTCATGCGTGCACCAGAGATGCAGCAATTTTCTAACACGTATGTTATAAAATAGTGTAGGTGTGCATATGTATGTGTCCTGTTTTGCAACAGGGCGCACACAGCCGGGTATGAGCTGCACAAATGGGGGAATTTTATAACAGGTGCATGTCCACGTCATGACCAGTTTCACCAGTTCGTCTACCAGTTCACCCAGTCTAGATCTAGGTCCACAAAATCCCCCTGGTTCCTTAGTCTGCTCGCCCCCTAGTTACCCCAGAGCCCTTACACCACTCAGGGATGCCAGTTTTTTTTTTTTTTAATTAAACTTACACCTCCTCCATAGCAGAAGCAACGGTATGTGGCACTGGACCTGAGCGCACGCATTTCTCTTGGCCCTGCCCTGGAACGCCCATTCCCCACCTACACTACGCTCACACCACGTCCCTTTATCGTTCCAAGTGAGACATTCTTGTACCGGGAGATGCGTGCACATGTCGACAGCTTTTAAAATTGAGTGTTGCCCGCCCCTCCACTGTCTGGGGCAGGATAAAAGTAATTTTAAAGAAATAAATGTCCTACATGCGCATACATCACCCAATTTTGGCGTGAGTCTGGTTTTTAAAATTCACCTTTAAGAGTGGAGTAAGGCAACATGAAGTGTGGCAACGCATAGGAGAATGCTGATTCGACTGCAGCAGGAGAAAAGAAGGTATTTTGAGTTGTTTGAGGGAGGTCCAAAACCCCCTTAGAGAGGGGCAAGGTTGTGGAAGCTGAATGGGCAGCAGCAGAAGTGGCAACAATGCATCAGGGGGCTGATCCAGGAGTGAGGCAGAGCAGGAGGATCAGGCTAGCCAACAATTGCAACAGTGCTGCCAAAATCTCAAGGCATCCAGAAAGGGTCTGGGGAGGGCAAGGATTTTCATTTCTTTATTATATTTTTTTTTGGGGTGGGGAAAACACCCTAGTATAACCAAGAGAAAGGCAGGGTAAGATGAGCAGGGCAAGCTGAAATAGTGGGAAAACAGAGCAAGGCACTGTGGGCAAAAAGTGTGGGTATTTGTTCAGTGTAGCACATGCACAGTTAGGGGCAGATTTTAAAAGCCCTACGCACCGGGCCTATTTTAAAAAGGCCCGGCAGCACGCGTAAAGCTCAGGGATGAGCGTAAGTCCCGGGGCTTGAAAAAATGGGCGGTCAGGGGGCGGGGTGGGGGCGTGGCGTGGTGGTCTGGGGGCATGGCCAGAGGCCTCTGCAAGGCCACTGCCATTGTGTTTGCTGCCTTGCTGCTCACTCTCTGCCTTGAGATCCTCCTCCCACTCATTTTGCTTCCATATGCCTCACTCTATGCCTTGGGGTGCTGATGCCACTCTTCGTGCTGCCATGCCTCTCACTCGGTGTTGTAGGATGTTAATGATGCTGTACTTGTTACCATACCCCTCATTCTGTGCTTTGAAGTGTTCAAATCACAGTTTCTGTGCTGCTTTCCTCCCTTTGGGTGCCTGGCAGTCTTCATCCACTGTTGGCATTGCTTTACCCCTTTCATGGTGCCTTGATGTGCCCCTTCCACTGTTGGTGCCCCTTACCCCTCTTTTGGTGCTTTAATGTGTTCATTTTTTGCTGTTTTGCCAATTATGGGTGTCTTGGTGTGTTCATGCCACTATTATACTGCTTCACCACTCTCATGGTGGCTTGAGCTGTTCATGCCACTGTCGTTGTCCTTCTTTTGGCTCCATGAAGTGCTTAAACCACACTTGAAGTCTTGGGTTAGTATTGCCTCTGCTGTTGATGCCTGCCAGTACATTTCATAAAACTTGGATGGAAAACCCCGTTGCTGGAGTTAAAAATAGGATACATTGCTTCCCCATTGACTTTAATTAAAACAAATGAGCTTCTCATCTGAACCAAATGAACTGAATGAAACAGGAAACCAAACTGGAAAAAAAAATTCAACCTGAACTGAAATGTTTTTTCTGTGCATACTCCTAGATGGGAGGGGGACCCCTCCGAATTTGTGGTAGTGGGTGGATGTCCCTCCAAAATGTGGCAAGGAAAATATGGAATTTATTTATTTATTTATTTAAGAGTTTTTATATACCGTCATTGAGTTATTTACCATCATAACGGTTTACAATAGTGCACCAATATCAAAGAGAATATGGATCATAATTTACATAGGTGGTGCCAGTACTATTCGGTAACAAACAGTATAGACTAATATAATTTATTATAAGGATTATGCATATGAAGAAAATCAATTGGGGGATTGTCTTGGTTTGACTACAGTTAAACTTAGTGGTGAGCTAATTTCCAGTAGTAACTAGAATTTGTGAGCTTGGTGCTACATGTCCGCTTATTCTTGTTTACATGCTTGCATCACTCTCTTTGTTGAAGGCTAGTTTGAAAAGCCAGGTTTTGAGTTGTGTTTTGAAAAATTTATGGTTACTCTGAAGTCTAAGTTCAAGGGGCATGGAGTTCCATAAAATGGGACCGGCCAGAGACGGTGCACGTTCTCTGACTTGGGTAAGTCTTGCTGTTTTCACGGATGGAATGGTTAAAAGTGCTCTGTTTGCTGATCTTAAATTTCTGTGTGGAACGTGGACTCGAAGTGCTGTGTTCAGCCATTCTGCTTTCCTCCCTCTTTTGGTGCTTCTCTATCTTCTTGACCCTTTGTCCGAAGATCCATTCAACTTGATTGGTAGTGCCCTACCAGACTATCCCCTTAAAGGGGCAAGGATGCTTTGGTATTGATTCTATTTTATAGTACTTTAATTCCCCCAACCCATGATCCTTTGTGCCTTTAAAAAGGTGTGTTTGATGGAACGCTGCCACTCAGCCTGAGCGGCCCCATTCATTGCATTGCCCCTAGCTAGATAGCATTGGCTACTCTTCCTAACTAAAAATCAGGCCCCGATTTTAATGATTTCAGATGCATTCAAAACTCTACTAGGAGAAAAATGAGTCAGTCATATCTCAGCTCAGGTAAATATAATCAATCCGCCACTCATCTTGAATAAATTCATGCCTCTGCTCAAACCTCTATGTTTGCCAAGTCTAAATGGGATCATTTTGGAGTTTTTTGAAGTATTCAGATATTCACACTTTTTCTAAATACTTGTATTCAGTGAACATTCACATAAACCCCAGCCAATCCAAGTAAATCTGGATTAAATAAATCAGACAGATCTCTAATTGCAGCTGACTCTGACCACTAAGATAAAGAATCAAAGTCACAAATCTCCGGGGAGGGATGACTGAACTGGCCAAGTGAAAATGTAGCAAAAAAAACCTTAACTTATGAAAAGGGGTTTTTATAATAGAAAGAGAGTAAAATGCTGTACAAGAACTACTTTATGGGATATGATTTTCATTTCTTAGAGGAAAATTTGATTCTCAAAGCTGCAGTCTTTGGTACAGTCCTGAAAGCATCTATTTTTCTTACTTTGACTAAATTCTTTTTTCTGCTGGTCATATTCATAAACAAACTTTTGCAAATATTTTCATGTATTTTCATATTTTCTTAGATCCAATGCCTTATTTTGCGCTTTTTTCAGACCTGCATTCATATCTTGGATTAGACCAGGGTTTCTGACAAAATGTCAGTGACTACAGTCTGCTTGATATATAGGGGGTAATTTTCAGTCATTTACATGCATAAAACTCCACCCCTGGGGAAGAGGTATCCCCGGGAGTGGAGCTGCAACTTAGGTGCTGAGTTTAGAAAGTGTTCACGTAAGTGTGCACGTGAAAGTTGCGCATTCCAAAGAGAAAGTGAAACTTTATGCGAGTGAATGTGCATATGTACTCGGCCAATTACTCAAGTATTTCAAACCAGCTTACAAGCGTAAGTTCGCTTTGAAAATGTTTGGAAATTCCTGCTAAGAGTGTGTCATGTCATTTCAAGTTATTTGAGGGCACATTTCCATGTCATTTATGTTTATTTCCCAATTTGTTTTGTTATTTTAGGTTTTGGAAATAGTATGCATGGTTTGGAAACAGTGTACACTATTCTGAAAAGTGTGCACTAAACAATAGAAAAAAAACATGAAAATTTATTTTTGTTGTTTTGAAAACAAAATGAAACGACAAAATGTCGTTTCAAATGAATGCACCTTCCTAATATCTGCATGTGCACAGTATACGCAGACTTTACTGTTATGCAGGCTGTTTGAAAATCACCTTTCCCATGAGTATTTGTGTCATGCTTAATCTGAAAAAAAAATTGTTCTGCTACATTCTAAGGTCTGATAACGTCGGGAACAGCAAAGGGATCCACATGGGAGACATTCAGCTATATTGTAAGCATGAAAGATCATCCAATACTAATATTTATTATTTATAAAGCACCATCAGTTTCTAAAGTGCTGTAGAAGAAAACAGCTCAAACAAGAGTAGTGGGAAGGAATTGGCTTGTTGATAGTAGATGCTCCTTATGTGACAATATACAGACACAGAGGAGTCACACAAAATGATAGTACAATGTGCAATTCCGACGTGCGAATGTTCCACAAATTGGTTCTCTGAAAAGCCATCAGATTTGAACTTTTGGAAATTCATAAAACTTTGACAAAACCCTTGCAATTTGAACCAGGTCTGATAACCTGACAGTTTTCCAAGATAAACAAATCTGTGGGCAAGATCCAACAATTAAAAAAGTGTGCTGGAAGTTGTCAGCTGATTTGTCACAGCTACTGTAAAAGAGGCTGTCACCAAGAAGAGTTTTTAAGGTTTGGCAAGTCGTTCATGGAAGTGGGGATGGAGTGAGAGAGAAAGAGAGAGAGAGAGAGAAAGGCACTGTCATTTAATCAAAAGTACCAGAAAAAAAATCCCCCCATAAATCTACTAAGAATATGCGAATCATATAACATACAGAACCAAGTCACATGTATTTATACTCTTTTAGGGATAGTGGATTCTGATTGCATGATAGATTCTCATTAGCCAGGAGGGGTATGCATTTGTTTTTAAATGATATTAGAAAAACAACAAAAACCTCATTTACAATGAAAAGAAGCCTACCAGATAAGAAATGTCCTTCTCCACAATAACTTTCCCTAAGTCTCGCCTCTCTCAGAACATGTTTACCAAGAGGTCTCCAATATGGAAAGGGGTGGAAATGATCTCCTTTTTCTCCTGCCCCACCACCTACAGGTTTACAAATGGTTTCAGCCAACACCAAGGCCAGAGCCATTTCCTTTTACAGCCATATAGAATAAGTCCATTGCTATTCTAACCTCTGCATCATCAGATTGCTGGAATTCCACTCATGGTACAGATCTACACTCATTGTTTTCCTACTTCCCAGGAAGGTGCTGTCCACCCTTCACACTCCAGTGAAAATGTCCCGCTTTTCTCCTGCACCTCTCTATATGTTCCTTCAAAACTAGGCTGCCACATTCTTCCTTGGCTCCCAGGGCATCTTCTACTGCTAGGTGCAGCAAGTGTGCAAAGTAACAGATTCCCTCATAGCCCTTATTTTTCATCTTTTCATGTTACTGCCACTGTTTGTAAAAAAAATAAAAATAGAAAACAGAAGCAACAGTTCTGTCTCTCCCGTTTAGCTGCTAACCCACCATTATCTCCCTTATTTCAACAAACATATTGATTGAGGTATGGCTTTTATCTATGATCTTGGTGAGCAACACAATCCACCTGTACCCTGCAAGTTTTTCCTTCTAGAGCTGCTGCTTGTGCTATCTCATGCAGCTACTACCAGTATGCTGTCATGGAGAGGTAGGCTTGCAAATCATTCTAGCTGCTCCATAGGTCACTCATTAAATGGATGCTACTCCTCTCTACATTGGCCAGCTACACCTGCATGCAACCTAGCACATAACCGGCACAGCCAGGACTTCACTTCACCTCTCTCTCCGACCTTTCACAATAAAACACCGAAATAAATACAGCACACTCTGAGATGGGAATCAACAAAACTACAGCTTTATTAAACTAAAACAAACAACCAACCCGAGCCCTCATAACTGAAAACAGCTGGTTATCCAATACAATCCAGCAAGATAACCCCACCGCAGGCCAACCTAATCTCCAGCCCCCACCACCAACCAGCAAGGAGCCAAGTCCAGAACAGCCGTTCACCAAACAGGTATTGCCCCAGCCAGTTAATGCCCAAACTGGCTACACTGAGACTCGGGCAAACCGCCATGGACACGGGAAGGTGACCCTATCCACATCCCCCAAAAGATGCAGCCGAAGATTCCCAAAGCAAGACATATTCCAAGGCCTCCTGAATAGAGTTTATAAATAAATTGCTACCGACAAAAGACAGATGCACCCCATTCAGCTGAAAAAGGCCAGCATGAGCGTTCCATGACCACTCATGCTTAATATGAACCCCTCCCATAAACTGCAACCATGATCCAATCTGCTGATTGGCCTTGGCACTACAAAGCCCCCAAATGTGCTGCTCCAAGTCCGCAGGCCTTGGAATAATATCCAACCAACACAGCCAAGTCTCCGGCATCTAGATCATCAGCATGGAGAGATCCTTCCTCACCGGATGGGACCTACAGCTCATCCAATGGTAGGGATGTGAATCGTTTTAGGACGATTAAAATTATCGTCCGATAATTTTAATATCGTCTTAAACCGTTATGGAACACAATACAATACAGATTCTAACGATTTATCGTTATAAATCGTTAGAATCGTGAGCCGGCACACTAAACCCCCTAAAACCCACCCCCGACCCTTTAAATTAAATCCCCCACCCTCCCGAACCCCCCCCCAGTAACTTAAATAACCTGCGGATCCAGCGGCGGTCCGGAACGGCAGCGGTCCGGAACGGGCTCCTGCTCCTGAATCTTGTCGTCTTCAGCCGGCGCCATTTTCCAAAATGGCGCCGAAAAATGGCGGCGGCCATAGACGAAAAAGATTGGACGGCAGGAGGTCCTTCCGGACCCCCGCTGGACTTTTGGCAAGTCTCGTGGGGGTCAGGAGGCCCCCCACAAGCTGGCCAAAAGTTCCTGGAGGTCCAGCGGGGGTCAGGGAGCGATTTCCCGCCGCGAATCGTTTTCGTACGGAAATTGCGCTGGCCATACGCGTATGGCCGGCGCCATTTTCCATACGGAAAATGGCGCCGGCAGGAGATCGACTGCAGGAGGTCGTTCAGCGAGGGTTCCGGCGCCTCGCTGAACGACCTCCTGCAGTCGATCTCCTGCCGGCGCCATTTTCCGTACGAAAACGATTCGCGGCGGGAAATCGCTCCCTGACCCCCGCTGGACCTCCAGGAACTTTTGGCCAGCTTGTGGGGGGCCTCCTGACCCCCACGAGACTTGCCAAAAGTCCAGCGGGGGTCCGGAAGGACCTCCTGCCGTCCAATCTTTTTCGTCTATGGCCGCCGCCATTTTTCGGCGCCATTTTGGAAAATGGCGCCGGCTGAAGACGACAAGATTCAGGAGCAGGAGCCCGTTCCGGACCGCCGCTGGACCCGCAGGTTATTTAAGTTATTTGGGGGGGGGTTCGGGAGGGTGGGGGATTTAATTTAAAGGGTCGGGGGTGGGTTTTAGGGGGTTTTAATGTGCCGGTTTTTCGATTTTTCGATTTTTCGATTTTTAACGATTTTTCATGATATTTTACCCCCCCAAACGGCAACAATACGATTCCCTCCCCCTCCCAGCCGAAATCGATCGTTAAGACGATCGAGGACACGATTCACATCCCTATCCAATGGCGCACCAATGGAATCAACTGAGTCCAGCACATCCCCCGCTATCCCAACCAGTGAACAGTCACACCATGCGCTGCCAAGCCCAGATGAGGACCATACAGCCAGTCACAAGCATGTTTATGTGCCCATACAACAAATGAGTGCCCAATAATCCACACCTGTCAATTAGAGGGCCTGATATCTAAGGAAAAAACAGAAAAAAAGATAGCACCACTCAGCAGCATCCCCACACCTCAGGTCTAATATACAACTGGAATGCACTGGACCTCCATCTCCCAAGCCACTGAATCACTTCCCCGTCTAATCCTGATCCAGCGGCGGACATGGTTGCCCCAATCTAAAATGAATGAGTCCCAAAGTTAACCACCTCCAAACCCATCCTTGACAGCCCAGTCTGGAACACCGCTTCAAACTGATAACTGGTCAATGCCCGCAAAATGACTGCCACCACCTGGACGCTGAGACAAATAGTGTAGTACATTGGCAACCAGGCAAATACGAAGCCCCTGCACTGCCCTCAGAGTCAACACAACCCCCTTTCCTGCCTGATCAGTTTAAGGAGTGGAGGAGTAGACTAGTGGCTAAAGCAGTGGACTACAAACCAGGATACCAGGGTTTGAGTGTTGCTCCCTGTGACCTTGGGCAAGTCACTTTACCCTCCATTGCCTCAGGTACAAACTTAGATTGTAAGCCTTCTAGGGATAGGGAAATACTTACAGTACCTGAATGTAATCCACTTTGAAGCACTGAAAAAAGTGCAAAAAGCGGAATATAAATCTAAATATATTCTTAATCATGAAATGACTCATCTGGTAGCCCCAGCCTTGAGTCCTCGTAAAAAATGAGAACCCTGCCAACTGTCAAGTAACAGCAGACTTGGAGCTTCCCAAATGGTGTGCCTCTTTGTTGTATTGCAAAAGCAGAAAATCAGACACCAGCCTCTCAGAAAGAAAAAAAATCCACCACCTTTGAAGCTCCACTTAAGTAGCTAGCCCAGGTGGAGGGGGCTAATGAAGCTTGGAACAACCACCAGACTTCCTGGAACCGATCTTCCAGAGGAAACTTGGAACAGTAGCCCTGCAGAGATCCGCTGCTGGGGCAAGGGTCCGGAAAAGCGCCCACTTAAAACAAGAAAGAGAATCAGCTATATTGTTAAAAATACCTGGGACATGGTGCACTCAAGCAGTGACATTTAACCTATACCGCACAATACAAATTCCCGCATCAATTCCGATACTAAGAAGCACTTTGCAGCGTGCCTGTTGATTACCTCGACAACCCCCATGTTGTCACAACAGAAAACTATCCTACGGTCATGTAGCTGCTGCCCCCAGACATGAAAAGCCACTACAATAGGGAACAGTTCCAAGAAGGCTATATTCCGAGTAATCCCGAGCTGCACTCACTCTGCTGGCCCCAAAGATGCGCACCAAGAGCCCTGAAAGTAGACTCCTAACCCCTTGCCTCCAGACACATCAGAAAACAACTCCAAATCCGGACTGGATACCAATTCCTTTTTCTAGAGGCAGATCCCATTGAAATCTGCCGAAAAGGTCTGCTAAACCCCCAAATCCTCCCTCATGCTCCTGGATACCTGAATATGGTGAGTAGGCCTGCGCACACCTGCCATTGCCACTGACAGCCTCCTCAGAAAACCCCTCCCCATGGGAATAACCCAACATGTGAAATTTAAACTACCCACAAAGGAATGCAACTGCTGCAAGGTCAACTTCTTGCAAGCCCTTGCCCCATCGACCATTTCCTTTAACTTATCCACTTTTTCCCTTTGTAGCATGGAAACCATACTCACGGAATCCAACTAAATTCCCAAAACGATCAAAGAATTACAAGGCCCTTCCATCTTCTGAGCGGTGATAGGAATGCCGAAATCACCTGCCACCTTTATAAAACACTGCATGAGATCCCCACAAGAACTAGAACCCTTAGGGCCAATGAAGAAAACCTCATCCAGATAGTGCACTATATTGGGACCCCTGATAAAGGTTCATGACCCAATGTTCAAAAGAATTGAACATCTCAAAATATGCGGAAGAGATAGAACAGCCCTTGGGCAGGCAGTATTATTATCAAAATAATTCTTCCCAAAGAACCAAAAACCCAAAATTGGAAAGCTGTCCGGATGAATGGGCAACAAACAGAAAGCAGACTCAATATCCACTTTCACCATCAATGCCCCTTCCCCACAATGCACAACCAACTGAACTGCTGAATCAAATGAAGCTTAATACACCGTGCATAACTCCCAAGGCTCAAAATCATTAACCGAACTACCCATGGGAAGGGATAAATTATGGATAAGCCGGAACTTACCCAGCTCCTTCTTTGGAACCACTTCTAACTGGGACAGAATCATTCTCTCAAAGGGAGACTCATCAAAAGACCCAACGATTTGTGAACCGCTAAGATGGATAGGCTACTACCCCCAGGGCGGTATATAAAACTTTTAAATAAATAAATAAAATAAATAAATAAACTATTCTCCCCAGCTCCTGCTCTACCTGCAATTTACTGGCAACAATGTCTCACTACCAGCCCACTGACATACAATTACTAAATTCACATTGCCTCAAAGGACCCGTATAGGGAATCTGGAAACCAGCAGAAAACCCCTCCTGCAAAACCCTAGCAACCTTGACCCTGGGTTAAATTTGCAACCATAGCTCCTTAGCCTCAACCAATATAGGAAATGGAGCCCCCAGGAACCCTTCACTTCCCTGAGTTTCCTGCTGTGGCATTGCTCCCACTTCCCAGAGCTCCACAATTGGAACACAAGTGTTTAAATTTGCAGTCTGTGAAATTACAGATGGATCTGTTGAAATGCCAGCACACGTCTGACACCCCAACCCCAAGCTTTCCCACACCACCCGGTGTAGGCCAGGACTGAAAGAACCAAGTACCCATCCCCCCACTGACCGCCCCTGCTACCCCACTGCTCTGCCCCACTGGGGTGCCTTGTGTGTCATCTGGGTCAGCCATAACCCAACATACTGCATGCCCCAGGACATAAACTTATTTTCTTCCATAGTTGTCATAGTTGAGCCAAGCCCAACCTTCATAATCCTTGTGATCAGCGAGTATGGCATCTGCATAGGCCAACATAGGCCCGTACTGCGATGCATCCTGATGCAAAAACGATCACTAGCCATTCACAAAAAACACTGAATCCAATTAAAAATGGTCCCAGGAATCTTTCTCTGTGTTCCCTGAAACCACTCACTATTCTTCTTCCTTCCCTCCTTCCAGCCACCCCGACGACCCTCCAGCAGTTTAAAGATATCAATGTATTTATGCTTCCATATTTTACGCTCATGGAACGCAATACATCCTCCCATAGCTCCGACAAAGCAACCAAGGTGGTAGCACCTCTGTCAAGAGACTTGGGTCCCCCTTCCTTCCTCATCGCAGCACTCCCTGAAGATGAGGACGAAGAGGAACTGGACGATGACATCGAGAAGGAAGAGGAAGAAGAACTAGAATGGTCGCACTGTTGTCTATGCTTCGATCGGCTCTGCTTCCATCCTCCAGTCTCCCTCTGACCTGTAATCACCTGCTCCACCTACTTCCTGATGCCACTGCAACCTGGCACAGCCTCCAGCCCCCCTGAATGCTCCCCAGCCACCTCACTACCACCAGCTACCTAACCAAATTGCCTGCGGTCAAAAACTCACCCTGCCCAGAGGACGATGGTACCATTCCAGCAGCTTCTGTCACCACATCATCTGCTGCACCCTCCATCACCTCAAGTAATCCCAGTCCATTCTCTTCTGATGCTGAACCTCCAGAACCACCGAGCACCACTCCCTTCTGCCGCTGGCCAACTCGATTAACCTGCGAAAAGGAAACAGACGGTGCAGACGAAGGAACAACACTACCGCCCCTACTGCAAGGAAAACCCAACACCTGAGCCCCTGCCAAGACCATCCCACCAGAAGGGGCCCTATCCCAAGCCAGAAACCAATCTCCCCCACTAGGCAGAATACATCCCATGCCTCCCTCTAGCCCACCACACCCTCATACCTGCGGTGGTAACTGGGAAAGCCTGCACCCACGTTGCTGTGCCAGCTGAAAAGATGTCCATACCAAAGAGGCATGTTCCACCCCCCAGACCCAGGAGCTGGACCTGACGATGGGCCCCCAGCTGCCCCCTGACACCAAATAGGGAACTAAATGGAACTCTCACTGCAAACCCGTGGGTCCTCCCAAGGCCCCATCCAGGCCCCCCCAGGGCATCATCACCTCCTGCTCTTGAAACCCCCCCCCCAGGTCCTGACCCAGACCCATGTTCCAGATCAAACTCCCTGCCAAATCCCCTGCTGCCCTCAGCTCTCAGGGGCCTACCCCAGAAACATCCAACTCCACATCTCCAACCCCATGGACAGAACCACCGAGCTGGAAATCCCCACTCCACGGAGGGCCCTCCCTTGCATAAAAAGCCCACGGTCTAACCGCATCCCCCACTGAGACTTCACTGCGTGGGAACACTCCTGCATGTGACCGAGCAGACCCTCCCCAAACTCGTGGCAGCTGGCCCAACCACATGCCCGGGAGACTCACCCGACAGAGCTGCAACAATCTGGGTCGTAGCAGAGCTCCTGCCCCAGCTCCTGTTACGCCCCTCCCAGGAAGGCCTGACCTTTGCAGCCCTACCCATGTTTGCTGAGTAAGGAAGCATTCCCCCGACCGGCCCAATGCGCACACTGCTGACCGTTCCCATCAGCAGAAGGAAGGGCAACAATTCAGCCTTTCCACCTGCCTTCTCCCCACCACGCCAAACTTCCCCTCCCCCCTGCACTCCTAAGCCTGTCAGGTCCTCCCCCTCCGAGTCGTGGTCACTGACTGTGACCTCGATTTCAAAATCCATATCCCTGCAGTAATGCGGCAGATCCAGCAACTCCACTGACGCAGCTCTGCCGAAGCCCCAGAGCAGGAAGAGAGCCCCCCTTGGCATGCGCTCCTTAAATATCTTTTCCCCCTCTCGATACTCCGCGCGGCCCCAACCCAATGGGATGGGGCCATGATGGGTGTATCTTTTAAAATTAAAATATCACCGCCTTACTCCCCGTACACCCTCCCCCCCCCCTTTTGGCGTTAGGCCGCCAAAGCTCACCTGGCGCGCCCATTACCTTCGGGCAGCTAAGCACTTCGGCCTGACCGCCCTTCCAGAGTGCATTTGGAGGAGATTACCTACCTACTGAATGTTGTCTAAGAGGGCATTTTGCAATTTCGGGTGAAGAGGTGAAGCATCCATTTATATTCCATTTTCTCTATGACCTGCAGGAGTTGATTATCCAGGGCAATCATTTCCCCAATGCCCCATGTCACCACATTTGAAGCTGCCTTTCTCATAATATGGGACAATGGTTTGGTAAAACACCTCATCTGTTACATGGCAGTTTTTCTATGATACGAGAGTGTGGACTGCTTAGCTGTCACCTCACTGGTAGAAGAGGATAGGAGGTCAGATTATGAGACAGACTGCTCTCTGGCTTTCCTTCTGCTGCTGCTGCTGCTTTGAGTGGCAACTAGAGTCTCCAAGCTTGGCAGAATAGTGCTGGTGGTCTAAGCTAAAAACAACATTAGTGTATGTTGGTTTGTTTTTTTTTTCCGAAATGATGCTGCATGCCTCTGTTTGTAATATAGCACAGTATCATTCCTTTAATGATGGCCTTGCAACAATAAATGCATCCTGCAAATCACTGGTCCTCCCCAATTCTAAAGTGCCTCCATATCTCTGATGTCTTACAGGATCCCCTCTCCCTCTCTGGAGCTGAGGTTCAGTGCAGATCAGAAAGCAAATGGGCAGATTTTCAAAGGCCAGTGTGCGTAAATCCAGGGGTTTACGTGTGCGGCTGGGCCTTACGTGAATTTCAGAGGCCTGGCCATGCGCGAAAAGCCCAGCACACTCACAAGTGCCAGGCCTCTTCAAAGGGGTGGTCCAGGACAGCGACATTGTATGTATTGTATTAATTGGAGCGGACTGGGAGGGAACTCGGGGAGGCCCGATTGCGTCACTGTGCGTACTCTTACAAAATTCAGCTCCCCTGCTCGCGCCACCCACACATGCGCGCGGCCCAAGGATTTTATAACGTATGCGCCGGTGAGCAAATGTTATAAAATCGGCGTGTCCATGTGCGCGCATGTTTTAAAATCTACTCCAAAAATCCAGGGGTGTCTATCATACTATTATCTGCTTAAGCTTGGGAGGTGTTCTTTGACGCAGAAGTATCACTTGCTGCCTCCTGTAGCTTGCAGGATAGCAGACTACTAACTAGACTTTCCAAAACCTTCTCATCTACAATCTGTTCAATACCCTCTGGCTCTGGAAATCCAAGACATGATTCATCTAAATCGCTTCTTTCTCCAACACCCTTCTGCAGAGAGTACAAAGAAAGAAACAGCGTTGGGAGGTAGTTGTACTGCTTTTGCCTTCTCCGTTCCCAGTGACACTGCTCCCTCCCTCCACTGCTGATCTTACTCTCGACTCTGCCTTCTTCTGCCTCTGTTGAACCATATTGGAGGAGGACGTAAGACAAGGCAACTTGTCTTCCTCTTTTTGTTTTTGTTTTTATCTGGTCCTGCATCTGTAACTGCTTACTCTCTACTAAAATAACCTCTGTTTTTTATTGGGGGGATTTACCACAGAAATATAGAAACATGGCAGCAGAAAAAGACCGTGTGGCCAATCTAGTCTGGCCATCCGCTCTGGCATTATCCCTCCCACTCTATCCCTTACCTACCCACTCCCAATCTCTACCTTTCTTAAATAGTCTTCCAAGGATATAGGTAAAATGTTGAATTACGTTTAAGAGTGATTATAAGGTATTTTTGGAACCTCTTCTGAGAAGTATGGGCAGCTCCCATTTTGATCTAATCACAGGGGATTCCACTTCCCAGCTTCCCTCTCCCCCCACCACACAGATTGCTTTCCTTATATCATCTTCCTAGGCACAGAACCAGTATTTTTAATTTTGTTATAGTTAATTAAAGGTATATTTCTCATAATAATTTGTTTTTAAATAAAATATCGGTAGCATCATGTCTATCATTTAATGTAAAAAAAATGTGGTGTTTTAATCCTGAAGCAGACCATCTGGAGTCTTAGAGCATGTCCCATCTGTGCCAAGTTCTTTGTGCTGCAATTAAAAGAGCCCCCTAGAAAATGTCAAGAAAACATATCCTCGCTCCCACCGAGAATGAAAAAACCCAGGAGTAAATGAACTACGACAGACTTTGGTCGATTGTGACACAGAGACACCCCTTCCCCCAAAATACCTTTACTGTATTGGGAAATTGTAATGCTCTAGAAGTGGAATCCAAAGTTTCAGAGATAAAGGAGGGGAACAATTGGATTCAGAATCCTCAATACAAGTTCAAAATATATTAAAACTGAAAAGCTCCTTCTGGGTGACTATTATCAAAGCATTAACTTGGAGACACATTTTAAGGAGCATAAAAAGGTATAATGACTCACAAGATCCTCAGCTAGCAGGAATACAAACTAGATGACAAATCAATATGCAAGTTTTAGCAAATGTCCAATGCATTTTGCACACTACTGAAACTAAAATCTATTATTTTCTGGTTGATGAAAAGGGGAATGGGGAGAAGAAATTAGCAAAAATAGAGATACCCCACTTGTTTACAAATCCCTCGATTCTGCAGCGCTACTCTATCAAGTATGCATGCTTTAAAAAACAAAAACACAGGAATTACAGCATCTGAGGGAGGGATAAATACAAGTGACTGATAAATATCCCTGTTTCCATTGTTTTTGGCTATTTGTAAGACATGACCATACATTTGCTTAATGCCTCTAGCCCTTATTTTTTCTGGAGATCTACTATAGAATTTTATAACCTGCATATATCTGGTCCATGCATACACATAACATATAACCTGCATATATCTGGTCCATGCAGATTCTAAAATATGCACATGAACATCCCCCAACATATACACATATATTTCAATATGCACAAATATCAGCAATGCATTGAAAGTGCATACTTTTTCTACCTATTTTATAAATATATGGGTGTATGTTTAACAATTGAAAAAAATATTAATTGTTTACATAAAACCGTGATTTTTTTAGACGGATCACTAATGTGTCCATACCTCTACTAGTTCACTCAGTCCATCTCCGGTTCATTGATATCCTCCTGGTACTTCACCCTGATCTACTCCGAGTTCACCCAGGCCTCCCACCCCACAGTAGCAGACAATAGATTAGTTTGATATCAATTGCACAAAAAATTGTTGGGTAGATTTTTAAACATGCACGAGCGTGTCCATGTGTGCACGCTACCTGGTGCGCACACATGGACAGGTGATTTTTATAACATGAGCGCGCAGGCGTGCCCATGTTATAAAATAGGGGGTCGGCTCACGCAAGGGGGTGCACAATTGTGCACCTTGCGCGCGCCGAGCCATGCTGCCTTCCCCCATTCCCTACCCCCCCACCCCACCTTCCCTTTCCTTACCTCCCCCGCCCTTTCTCCCTCCCTTTTTTCTTTTTTTGTCTTCTGTTTCAAAACTTACTTCAGCCCTGGGGCTGAAGTAAGTTGCGGGTGCCGGCTGACTGCCAGCGCGCGATCCCTGGCACAGCGGTAAATGGCCGCTGTGTCGGATGCCTCTGACCCCGCCCCACCCCGTCCCACCCCGGACCACCCCCGGGACTTAGACATGTCCCAGGGCTTTATGCGCGCCACCGGGCCTTTCGAAAATAGGTCCGGCGCGCATAACGCGATTTACATGCATAGAGCTTTGAAAATCCAGCCCTGTGTGAATAAGTTGCCTAATGTATTTCTGCAAATCTCTAATAAAATAGCAGTTTATGTGCATACGTCTTGGTCCCATCCTGGAACACCCCTAGACTACCTCTTTTTTTGTTCAGGTTAATGTGCGCATGTAACTTAAAATAGCGCACTCTTTTGATGTTTATAAAATAGCATGTATATATATATATATACATATAAATGAAAACTAGTGTGGAAAAAATATAGTAAAACACCAAAATAATCCCGCACAGTATAAACACTGTGATAAATTCATATAAATGTCATTCGCAAATTCAAGCTGCTATGCGATTGTTGGGGAGTACTTATGTTCATAGGTCAGACTATGTAAATACTGTATATCCTCTTTTTTTTTCTTTGTACTTTTTTTGAAAGTTTTTTAGCCTTGCAGGTGAAAGAGTCTGTGTATGAAAAGGGCAACTTACCTCAAAAGCACCTGACACTGGCAGCGTTTCAAATTCTGCTTCAGGGTGATGTAGGCTTCCAATGCAGATTCAATAACACCGTTCCAGGAAGCGGTCCACTGTCATTTGACACTTGACTCTTCCGTTTTATATGGTCACTTCGTTTGCGACACTATTTTTCTTCACAAATGATTTCTACAGATCATTCAATCATATCTAATCCTTCTAGCTGGCTTCCGCCAGGGAATGAAGATCTGGCCAATAAAGTTTCTCATCAGTTGGTTTTGCACGATCTTCTTTCATTGTAAGAACGGTCACATAATCCCTTTTGTAAATTAAACCGGTCAGGTTTTCAGGCATCACGTGAATTACAATGGAACGATCAAGTCATCATAAAGCCGGCAGACAAAGGAGGAAAAATTGTCTTAGTAAATTGTTGCGATTATGAAAGCGAAGTCTATCAACAACTTACTGATGACCATTTCTAGAGGCCTCTGACACAGGATCTGACTCCGGATTTAAAAATGTGTATTTCGAAAGTGGACGTTTTCTCTCAGATCTTCATCATCGGGATTTATATGTTCAAAAATTTATAGCTTAAATATACTTTACAATGTTTACACATAAAGAGACTTGCACTAAGGAGGATGATTGAAATGTCCAGGCGGTTTGTTTAATTTAATTAATGAACATGCCATCAGGTTTGCTGACACCTTATTTCGATATCTACGATGTTCTGCTTGACCCATTTTTTTGAACTTTGGTTTTGGTTTCCTTTATTTTCGGATTCTTTATTGTGGGCTACCTAATGGCTCTTTTCATTTCTAATTTGAAACTCTTTTAAAGTAGCAACATAGGAGCGTAACCATTAGTCCTGCCCCAGAACTTGACTAGACCATCCCTTTTTCACACGTGTAAATGTGCATGTGAAAGTGAACATACATGTGTATATTTTACTTTTATAAAATACAGAATACAGGCTACTTACACGCTGTGACACAGGATACAATACGGAGTCACAGACTACCTTAAGGGACTGGCTCCAAGTATCTGGCCTGGTCCACCTTAAGCCAGATGTAGGAATGAAATTCTGAACCGAGGGGATAGGGTGGCCCCAGAGAAAAGAAGCAGGCCCAGAACATACCAGGGCAAGCTACCTATGGGATTTTGAGAAGTACCTGTCAGTTTTGTGAATGTTACTTTGACCCAGGCCTGAATTTGTCAATAGGCACACTAGGCCTGCGTGTAGGGCAGCAGAAATCTGGGAGGGGGTCCATAGGCTGGCTGAAGGTTTGCTGCCTTTCAGCTTTGCTGAATCTCACTCAGCAGAGAACAACCCTCTGCTGTCTGATCCAGCCTCACCCCTCCAGGCAGTGTGCAGGGAATAGAAGAGCCTGCAGCAGCTAAAGCAAAGGGGGATCAGTTTAGGGAGATAAGGAGAGGCGGAGTAGAGATCATTGGGGGGTGGGAAGAGAGGCTGGGGGCTGAGAGAAAGATTGGCTGGGGAGGCATATGTCTGTGTATGAGAGAAAGGGGAGTGTGTGCGTGCGTGTGTGTGTGTGTGTGTGTGTGTGTGTGTGTGCGTGAGAGAGAGAGAGAGAGAAAGGATTGGTGCCAGTGCATGTGTGTGTCATTTCGGGTAGATTATTAGAGACGAGATGCAAGAAGGAGCAGGACCAGAGCCTAGCAGGGACCCCTCCCTCCTTTCCTCCCCACCCACTGTAATTCATATGCTCCTTCCCTTGATCTTGGATTCTTTCCCACAGATCCTTGAACCTCCCTTCCTTCCTACCTCTTTCTCCAGATTCTGTAACCCACTCTCCAAGCCCTTCTACTCCCTCCTCCCTCTCTCATCTCCCATCCTCCCCATCCCTAATCCCATTTCCTTCTCACACTCTTCACCTTTTCGCCTCTCTCCATTCCTGATATTTCTCCCCATCCCAGAGGGCTCCTCCCTGTACTGACACTTACTTATTTATTTATTTATTTATTTATTTATTTATTTATTTAAGAGTTTTTGTATACCGGGATACGTTGGGAACATCATCTCGGTTCACAGATAACTAAACATAGCAACAGGCTTTACATAGAACGAGTTACAAGGTGAACGTTAATAAAGGTAACCATGATAAACTTGAGCACGTAAACAATAGGCTATAAGAGAACTATAATAGGCTATATATAGGGAACTAATGCGCGCGCATGTTATAAAATCGGGCTTACATGTGCGCACGCTGGGTAGCGCGCGCACATGTAGGCCATGCGTAAGTTTTAAAATGTGGCCCAAAGAGTCTCTGAGTGAAAAGACTGCAAGACTCTAGCGTTTCTTGTCACCCGGCACCTATCAAAGCCCAGGCCGCTCCCAAATTACCACACGCATATATATATATCCTACATTTTACGTTTTAAAAATTCACCTTTAAGAATGTGCTATCACTTGAAACCAACACAGAAGTAATACAATTAGTTGTTTTGTTTTAGGTAATTTTCAGTATGATCTTACTCAAAGAACATTAAAACATTTTTTTCATGCTTGCATTTAAGCGACCTCTCACTTATTTTAGCGCACACTAAATCCATTTGACATCCACTAAATGATATTGCATGCAGTAAAATGAATTAACATGCAATTAGATGAAAAAACTAAATAAAAGCAAAAAAAAAAAAAATACATGACAAACAAAAAATGCCAAATAAAACCAAAATTAACATTTTTTAATGTTTCAATGCATTTTAAGAGAGCTGAATAAGGTAACCTGCCATTGTAGATTTCTATCAAGAATAAACCAAGAAGACTGTGTGCTTGCACAATATGTATGAAGAATCATAAAATGCTCATGTGAATATTATTTTTAATTAATTACTCATGGTAGGAGCTCTTTTCCGGAGCAGTTTCTTCACCCCTTCTCTTTTTTCTCTCTATTCTATTCCTGTTTTGCAGGTATCTCTTGATACTTTTCTTTAGGGCTGAACTGCCTTTTTTTTTATTATGCTGTATATCCTTTCTACAAAAAGCACTCTTGAGCAACATTGCCATACAGACAGAAGGCTTGATTCAAATGTTATCTGCTAGCATGCATCATCTCTCTTGCAGGAGGTACATGCCAGCAGCCAGAATTTGTGCCTATAGAGAATTTCTGTTTATTTGCTGGAAATCTAGGAATGATCCTTAAAAGCTCTCATGCCCGCAAACCAAGGCAGTCAAATACAGTATAACCCAAGAATGGCCAAAAAATGAAATAAATTACCATACCAAAAAAAAATGCATTCTTCTTATTACATGGAGGGAAATTTTCAAAGCCACTTGTGTGGTAAATAGCAATTTGCTTGGGCAAATCGGCCTCTGAAAATTTCCCTCTTTCAGTTCAGTTAACAGTATGTACAGGCTTCCATAGCAATAGGACTTTTAGCTGTATTGAGCATAGACATTTCTTCATAGGGAAGTGGTTTAGGTACGACAGGAGAAGAGCGCACATATGGCCTGATTTTCACACTATTTATAACCTTAAAACTGGGTTTTCCATGTGTAAATGCATTTTATCCATATAAGTGGATTTTTGAAAATTGCTACAATATATGCCATTGAATTATCTATAGGTTTACCCTTGTTAAGTGCATTTAACGTGGGTAAATGGCTTTTGAAAATGGCTATAATAGAATGTTATATTTTCATGCATAACTCCTTTGAAAATTCACCTAAGAAGGTAATTTTCAAAGGAAATGTAACATTATCATAGCAATTTTCAAAAGCCCATTTATCCATGTTAAGTACATTTATTACGGGTAAAACCTATTGACAATTCAGTAGCATATTATTGCAGGAATTTTCAAATGGGGCAATACTGGACCTGGTGCTTATCAAAAGGAGAATGTTTATGAAGTCATAGTGGATGACCTGGGTGTTGTGCCGGAGGTGGCCTCTTGGACCGAGGTGGGATTGACGCAACACGTAGGAGGGCAAAGAGGGCTGATGGACAGAGGCTGGCTGGCGCTTCACCAATACCAGCCCTCGTTCCCCGTGGATTGAGCCTTTGGGTACCGGGGCTGGCTGGACTTAGCTGGACCTCCGTCAGCCCAGAGGCCCAGAGGCAGCAACAGGAAAGGGAAACAGTCTGTAATGGATGAGGTGGAGTCCCAGAGACCTGGGCGCCAATAGAACCAAAGTCAGACAGGGGGCACCCAAGCAAGAACAGGCCGAAGCCTAAATAGGCCAGGTCCAGGACAAAGACTGAAGAAGCATCGTAGGGCAAGCTGGAGTCAGGGCTGGCGGCAAACTGGAAGCGGTGGCAAGCAAGGCTGAGGTCTAGACGAGGAGAGAGTCAAGAGCGAAGTCAGGCAATGCAGAGGTCTGGGTCTGGAGAGAAGCAATGGAGTAGTTAGTAGGGATGTGCATTCATTTTGAACGAATGGGGTTCTGAAACATATGGCGAACCCCCACGAATGCAACGTATCATTAACGAATAAAATCCCCACCTTCCTGACCCCCCCAAGACTTGCCAAAAGTCCCTAGTGGTCCAGCGGGTGTCCTGCACTCAGACCGTCGGCTGCCAGTATTCAAAATGGTGCCGATAGCCTTTGCCCTTACTATGTCACAGGGGCTACCGGTGCCATTGGTCGGCCCTTGTCACATGGTAGGAGCACAAGATGGCACCGGCCATCCATTGCTCCTACCATGTGATTCAGTATTAGAGCACAGGCAGTGAGGGTTCATTCAAGATGAGGGTCCTAGACTTCAGGAAAAGTAACTTTTGTTAAAACGAAAAAGATCTCATGGAGCTATTATCTGGACTGAGAAATCTATGGCAAGAAGAAGAGCAATGGGCAAATGTAAAAGAAGATATTGTAAGGGTAAGTAACCTTTTTAACTTCTAAAGAAGTAGCCAAAAAAGGTAAGTATAGAAAGCTTAGCATTCATAAATGAAAAAGATCTAAAAAAGCTATGAGAAGCTTGGATAGCAGTCAGGTGTTGCAACCGTCCCTTCCTGACGGCTTCACTCCGTCTACCTTTCTTTCTTTGCACCTCCTTTCACTGTGGATGGACGCCTGGCTGCCATGGCATCTACCTGCCGCCCTCTCCGGAGTCCCCGGACTAGCTTGGGCACTGCCATCCGCCATGCTCCGCTGGTACCTTAGGGTGCGCGCGCCGCGTGGCCCTCACTCTTATTTCCTACTTGGCGTGAACCTCAGGGGCATCCCCCTGTGATGACGTCACGCTGCCCGTATATTTAAAGCCTATGATGTTTGCTAGCCTTTGAGTTAGCAAGGGGATTTCCTACGGATGGGATTCACTCTCCGTACCCAGCTACTCTGCCTCCAATCTTCTATTGGACTCTTAATGCTAACAGGGTACCCGCTCCTCAGGGGGCTCACTTGCTTTTCAGGTCGCTATCAGGAAACTGGTACTCACTCCTCAAGGGCCCATGTTCCCTGACTCGCTGCCTGCTTCTACCTTCTCTTCTGCCTGGAACGATTCGCTATCTTCAACACCAGTGAGTACTACCATCCTCACCTCAGAGCTGTTTCCTGGAACCAGGTACTCGCTCCTCGAGGGCCTGCCTCCTTTCCAGCCCTAGTGCCATCTCCTACATGGAATCGCTGTGTGAGTACATTACCTTCAAGTCTCTCAGCTCTCAGGGATCAGGTACTCGCTCCTCGAGGGCCTGCTCTCCCTATCCTGGGGTTCTCCATACTGGAGCTTTGTGCATATTCCACTGTACTCATTATTCTCAGTTCTTTCCACTACAGCACTGCTACCGGAGGAGGCGCTGTTCCAGCGCCTGAGGGATACTAGCCCAGTTGGGCTACTTCTGCTGCTCACCACTGCCAGCTCTGGTGGCTTCACCACATTGTCTAATAAAAGATCAATCTCTGTGTTTGTGTGTCCTAAGCTGAGCCTGACCTGTGGACCCTCACAGGACGTCCCCCCATGGGCGTGGTCAGCTGCCACAGTGTCCAAGGGTCCACTCAAACCTCATTAATTATAATGGATTGCTAACTCCATGGATCCGGCACAGCTCAATGCCTTGCAGGCCATTCCAGGCCTGGCCCTACACACTGCTGAATTATAAGACGCATTGGAGAAACTCACTTCAGCGTTTCATCAGCTACAAGCACAGAAGATGCAAGGCGCTACTTCCAGTAATGAGGGTCAGTTACCTGAAGTAACTATAAAGACTATGGTACCTTTGGCTGCTCCAGTTCATTTCTCTGGAGAGATTAGAAGAACTAGAGGTTTCCTAAACCAATGCTGTATGCATTTTGCATTGCAGCCTGCACACTTCCACACAGCCTATGCCAAGACTACTTATATTCTATCTTATCTTGATGGAAGGGCCTTGTCTTGGGCCTCAATGCTTTGGGAACGTAAAGATCCAATCTTGCAGGTTATTGATGGATTTCTAGAATTATTTAAATCCATTTTTGATGATCCTGCTCGAGTGACTGTTGTTGGTTCTGACCTGGTGGACCTGAAGCAAGGCAACCGACCACTGGCTGATTTTGCAATAGAGTTCAAGACTCTTGCTACAGAATTATGCTGGGAACCTAGATGCCTGAAAACTCTCTTCTTCAGAGGTCTGAATACTCGCTTGAAGGACGAGCTTGCCACTCATGAGACACCTGACTCGCTGGATGAACTAGTGGCTTTGGCTACTAGAATTGACCACCGGCTTCATGATACGGTGAAAGAACTCAAGCCTACTAAAGGACGGGTTCAGAAGGAGACTCATGCTAAACTTGCACTTTGGATGGTTCCAGCAGTACCTGTTGCCAGTGGAGAAGAACCGATGTAACTTGGTCGTGATCATTTGACTTCAAAAGAGAGAAGACTTCATAAGAGGCATGGCCTATGTATGTACTGTGGATAAGCTGATCACAATGACCCAACATGCCCTATTCGTCCGGAAAATGGACGGGCCTAAGTCCCGCAGGAGGACTGTTCTTAGGCCTTACCATGTCTTCTCCTCTGCTTTCTCTACCAGTCTCCCTAACTTGCGGACCATCTACAATCCAAACTCTTGCCCTTGTGGATTCGGGGGCAGGAGGCAACTTTATAATTCGACGCCTAGTGGAACATTTGAGGATTCCCCTCGTTACTTCAGAAGCTCCACTACTCTTGTCATCTATCCATGGAGAACCTTTGCCCGGTGATGTGACTTGTTGCACTGAACCAGTGACTCTTCGCACCAGAGCCCTCCATATGGAGACAATTCTTTTCTTTGTGTTAGAGAAGGCCATGCACCCTATCGTTCTGGGGTTACCCTGGTTGCAGTTGCATCAGCCTCAATTCGACTGGTCCTCCTTGGAACTCTCCTGCTGGGGCCCAGGTTGTCATGGCAGTTGCCTCAAGGAAGTTTCTCCTGTTCTCTGCATGCCTACAACTCCAGTGATGGCAGGACTGCCGCCTCAATACGCATCATTCAGTAGGGATGTGAATCGGGCTTCGGGCGATTGAAAATATCGTCGATATTTTCAAAATCGTCAGAAATCGGGGGCTCCCCCAAAACGATAGGAAAACCCCACAATATTGTTCATGGGGGAGATAATCAAATTTTCAGATGATACAAAATTGTTCAGAGTAGTTAAATCGCAAGCAGATTGTGATAAATTGCAGGAAGATCTTGTAAGACTGGAAAATTGGGCATCGAAATGGCAGATGAAATTTAATGTGGATAAGTGCAAGGTGATGCATATAGGGAAAAATAACCCATGCTATAGTTACACAATGTTAGGTTCCATATTAGGTGCTACAACCGAAGAAAGAGATCTAGGCGTCATAGTGGATAACACATTGAAATCGTCGGTTCAGTGTGCTGCAGCAGTCAAAAAAGCAAACAGAATGTTGGGAATTACTAGAAAGGGAATGGTGAATAAAACGGAAAATGTCATAATGCCTTTGTATCGCTCCATGGTGAGACCGCACCTTGAATACTGTGTACAATTCTGGTCGCCGCATCTCAAAAAAGATATAATTGCGATGGAGAAGGTACAGAGAAGGGCTACCAAAATGATAAGGGGAATGGAACAGCTCCCCTATGAGGAAAGACTAAAGAGGTTAGGACTTTTCAGCTTTGAGAAGAGATGGCTGAGGGGGGATATGATAGAGGTGTTTAAAATCATGAGAGGTCTAGAACGGGTAGATGTGAATCGGTTATTTACTCTTTTGGATAATAGAAAGACTAGGGGGCACTCCATGAAGTTAGCATGTGGCACATTTAAACTAATTGGAGAAAGTTCTTTTTTACTCAACGCACAAGTAAACTCTGGAACTTTTTGCCAGAGAATGTGGTTAGTGCAGTTAGTATAGTTGTTTTTAAAAAAGGATTGGATAAGTTCTTGGAGGAGAAGTCCATTACCTGCTATTAATTAAGTTGACTTAGAAAATAGCCACTGCTATTACTAGTAACAGTAACATGGAATAGACTTAGTTTTTGGGTACTTGCCAGGTTCTTATGGCCTGGATTGGCCACTGTTGGAAACAGGATGCTGGGCTTGATGGACCCTTGGTCTGACCCAGTATGGCATGTTCTTCTGTTCTTACACATGGGACATTTCTGCAAAACGTTTGAAGCCTCACCTCATCTCATCAAATGTTTTATTCACCACTCTACATACCTCACCTATGCTTTGATCACCTTTTATCTGTTTAAATGTCATTTGACTGTAATCCTCCTGGACTTTCAGCTTTCTGTGACTTCTCACCATATCTGCCTTTATATTGAACCTTACTGTCTTATAATAACTGGTGATCAGTTGGACACCATCTTGAAGATTAGAAACATTATCACTATTTGTGAAAACCAGGTCCAGTGTCACTCCTCCCTTTATGGGTTCCATCACCAATTATCTGAGTAGAGACCCTTGAAGGGTATCTTTACTTCTAGCTAGCAGGTTAAAGTCTCCTACTAACAACTCCCATCCCTTCATTCCCACTTTTTTGATATCTTTGGCTAGATATCTAAGTTCTCCATCTAAGTCATAAGAACATAAGAACATAAGAAATTGCCATGCTGGGTCAGACCAAGGGTCCATCAAGCCCAGCATCCTGTTTCCAACAGAGGCCAAAACCAGGCCACAAGAACCTGACAATTACCCAAACACTAAGAAGAACCCATGCTACTGATGCAATTAATAGCAGTGGCTATTCCCTAAGTATAATTGATTAATAGCCATTAATGGACTTCTCCTCCAAGAACTTATCCAAACCTTTTTTGAACCCAGCTACACTAACTGCACTCACCACCTCTTCTGGCAACAAATTCCAGAGCTTTATTGTGCATTGAGTGAAAGAGAATTTTCTCCGATTAGTCTTAAATGTGTTACTTGCTAACTTCATGGAATGCCCCCTAGTCCTTCTATTATTCTATTCTATTATCGGAGATATGTAGACCACACAAGTATGGATGGACAAGCTATCACCCCATTCTATAATGGTCCATGGTGTTTCCTCCTTTTCCTATGCACTCTGTATTTCAGTTGCTTTCATTTCTTTTTTTATATAATGTGTAACCCCCTAACCCCCTTCTTCAAAGTCTGTCCTTCCTAAACAGATTAAAGCCCAATAAGACCATATCCAATTCAAGGGACACATTGAATCATATCTCTGTGATAGCAATAATATGTACATTCACCTCCAACATTAGGGTTTACAGATCTGTAACCTTATTGCTTAGATTGTGAGCATTTGTATTCATCACTTTCAAGAAATTTATCTTTGGCTTGCTGATACTCTGCATAGCCTCATATCTGGTCTCCTCTCCTATCCTGCTGCTGAAGGGTGAACTATGAAGATGATTTCTTTTTCATTTTTCCCATTGTCTTCCTTGGCTTCTTAGGGATGACATCATTAATCCATCTACTTTCAACCACTACCTCTGTCCTGTAGCTTATACATTTGCCAATATATGATTCGAATTTCTCACTTAGGCTCTTTCTTCATGCTACTGAAAGATATAGGCCAGCAATGCAATGCCACCTTTTATTGCTCCATATACTGCCCCAGCCACCTATATATTTAAACCTTTTCCCTTAAACCTGCTTTTGAGCAATGTATTGAATTGGGTTACACGATTTAACTTTTCTTCTCCCTTTCCATGAACAGGTAATACCTCTGAAAAGGCTAAGGTCTTTATCATGCATGTTACCCAGGTAGAGAGTCCATCAAGCTAGGTTGAGAGAACATTGCACAAATCTCATCTTTGGGTGAGTTTCCTCACTCCGAAGTTCATCAAATCTTCACAAGAGAGCACTGTTCTGTTTGTACGTCTCACTTTGAATATCAAAGTGGCCCCTAACCCCTACAATAATACCTAAACCTCACCTCGAGTTACTAGGTGGGCCTCCCATAGAGATATAAATACCTATCTAGCAGGCAGACATTAGTATGTGAGGTAACAGCAGGTAAAGTGGCTTGCCCAAAGTCAGGAGGAGCAACAGTGGGATTTGAACCCTGGTTTCACTGGGTCATAGCCTACTGCATTAGTTTTTTAACATTTCTGGAATACTGGAAAACATATTTTGTTCTCTTTTTTTTTGGGGGGGGGAGCTATAGATCTTAGTGATTGGTTCTGGGAGGAGGGGGTAAATAATAGGGGTAGGGGAGGGAATCTGGGGGATGGGGAGGAGAAGGATGGGGGTTCTCAAGAAGGAGATCATTCATCTTCTTGGAAGGACTAATGTTTGCTTGATAGAGCTTTTACTTTTAAGAAGGATTTCTTTTACCTTTTCTGTTTATAATTAATTTTTTTTATTCACAATTTAATTCTCAAATCTAGAGTGATTTCTACAATATGTGCTTCTTTATTTTCATGTTTGTTCACCAGCCCCATACAATCTTGGGAAGACCATTAAATAATTCTTCAGGGCTGAAATATAGAAGCCACAGGTGGGAAAAGGAGCAGGGAAAGTAATCCTATAAAACGTTGCACAGCGAAAGTTATTTTATAGGCAATGAACTATAATCTGATGCAGAAGTCTGGCAGCCTGGCACTTGATCAAAACAGACTACAAATAATGAACTTACTTCAGAAATTACAATGGTCATTCTTTATGTGGCCGTTCCAGACACACTGGCAACTATTCTTAAGGTGAGATCAATTTTCAAAGCAATTTCTGTGGGCAAAAAGTATTTTACCCTAATTAATCACCGGTCTGAAAACTGGATGCCCTCAGTGTGCCTGAAAGTTCAAGCACTGCCCCGTAGCATACATATTCTTAGCCACATTAAGAGGCATGCCGAGGGTTGGATTTAAGTCAGGAGAGGAAGCGGATGCGCATAGATGGTGTTCTCTAGGGATGTGAATCGTTTTTCAACGATTAAAATTATCGTCCGATAATGTTTATATCGTCTTAAATCGTTATAGAACACGATACAATAGAAATTCTAACGATTTATCGTTAAAAATCGTTAAATCGTGTTAGTGCGCACTAACTCGAGTTAGTGCGCACTAACTCCCCGTTAGTGCGCACTAACTCGATTTAGTGCGCACTAACTGAAAATGATACAAATAAACACTTTCCAGGTCACTGAAGGTCAGTTAGGAATGAATATGTGTTCCTATTGGCTGGCTGCCCTCTTATCTATTGATGTTACCAAGGTTACCACTGAGGTGATGGTTGGGGGGGTTGGGAAATGGAACTGGAAACTAACGAACACCAACAGAAAATGAAACAAAGTGTTCACACTTCCCAGGTCAGTAAAGGTCACTTAGGAATGAATATGTATGTATGTATTCCTATTGGCTGGCTGTGCTCTTATCTATTGATGTTACCAAGGCTAATACTGAGGTAATGGTTGGGGGGATGTGAAATGGAAACAGTTGGAAGCTTGACAAAAAAAGTAATGTAATGATCAGCACTCACGTGACTAGAACTTGTTTGTTTATTATTTTTGTTAGCAGGCACCTGAAATGCTAGTGCATGTTGAATTTGCCAATCACTGTGCATTTTAGAAAGGTGGTCCTGGCTGGAACTGTACACAGTTCAAATATATGTAATTGATTGTTGGTAAGTGTATTTTTTAAGTAGCCACACTGGCACAAGTATGTTTACTTTTCCTCCTACTTAACTCACTAGCTCAGCTTTGTAAGAAGGGCTTCTCTGCTTGTGTGTTGTTTTTGTTTGGTGTGAGGAGAGCAGAAACATCAGATCTTTATTCAATCTACTACAGTCATCTCTTACAGTGCCCTATCCCTATTAATACCAGGAGTGTTGTGATCTTCCTGCACACAGTGCCCTAACCCTGATACCAGTCTGAGACAGCTCCCTCCCTGCATTACTAGTGAGAGGCTGGCTTCACAGACAGGGGGGAGCTGCCTGACCCTCACTCCTGACTTCCCCCATGTCCCAGCTAGTGAATGGTGTGTGGGTGAGGGGGGGGGGGAGGATGGTGAAGTCTGAGACAGCTCCCTCCCTGCATTACTAGTGAGAGGCTGGCTTCACAGACAGGGGGGAGCTGCCTGACCCTCACTCCTGACTTCCCCCATGTCCCAGCTAGTGAATGGTGTGTGGGTGAGGGGGGGGGGGAGGATGGTGAAGTCTGAGACAGCTCCCTCCCTGCATTACTAGTGAGAGGCTGGCTTCACAGACAGGGGGGAGCTGCCTGACCCTCACTCCTCTGGGGTATTGTGATCTTCCTGCACACAGTGCCCTATCCCTGATACCAGGGGTGTTGTGATCTTCCTGCATGCAGTGCCCTATCCCTATTAATACCAGGAGTGTTGTGATCTTCCTGCATGCAGTGCCCTATCCCTATTAATACCAGGAGTGTTGTGATCTTCCTGCATGCAGTGCCCTATCCCTGATACCGGGATGTGTGCAAGAAGATCACAACACCCCGGTATCAGGAATAGGGCACTGTGTGCAGGAAGATCACAACACCCCCAGTATCAGGAATAGGGCACTGTGTGCAGGAAGATCACAACACCCCTGGTATTAGGGATAGGGCACTGTGTGCAGGAAGATCACAACACTCCTGGTATTAATAGGGATAGGGCACTGTGTGCAGGAAGATCACAATACCCCTGGTATCAGGGTTAGGGCACAAGTTCTAGTCACATTGACTGATCACATTACTTGTTTGTCAAGCTACCAACTGTTTCCATTTCCCATCCCCCATATACTGTCAGTAGGAAACTTGGTAACATGAATAAATAAGAGGGCAGCCAATAGGAATACATATTCATTCCTAAACTGACCTTAACTGACCTGAAAAGTGTCAAATTGTATCATTTTCAGTTAGTGCGCACTAACTCGAGTTAGTGCGCACTAATCGGAAAAAACGATTTTTAACAATTTTTTAACTAAAAAATCGTGCCTAAGACGATTTTCTTGCCCTGCCACACGATTTCTATCGTTAAGACGATATGGAAAACGATTCACATCCCACTGTTCTCATCACTTTGCACGTTCTACTGGCAGAAAAATCAGGTGCACATGACCATCTATCCTTTGTACCTGCGAGAACTTTACACGTGAAAACGTATGGGTGCTTTAGCCTTCAGAATTGGTGCAAAGCCCGTGGGCAAAAAACAAAGCATGCTCAGTTTGTGCCTCAGCGAAGACAGTTTGAAAATTGTACATTACGTGGTTGAAAAGGACCAATTTCATTCTTCACTTCCCATTAGTGCATATTTTCAAATGTTTGCAAATGCAATTATTATTCATATATGCCTTTTATCAATTTACTTTGCATTTTATTTCTTGGGGGGTGAACTACAAGGTGTTTAGGAGGCCGGGTGCAGAAATATACTTGTGCTATCAAGTGAAAGAATGCGAAGAGTATGATTTTGCAAAGCACTGTAGGAAGACGCATGGCTGTGCATTTGTTTTGCTTGTTTTGTTTGCTGTCTGCGCATAAGCTTTTTCACATGCATAAAATCGTACTGATACAATTATGGTACATCAATGGAAAAAAGATATTTTGAATGCCCTGCTTATAAAGGAGACTTGGATATTCAAATATTTTATCGTCCATCCAAAGGGGTTTAATGAAGACATTATATTTGCTTTTTTTTTTTTTTAAGATAAAAAATGACATGAAAAGGAAGGAGAGGTCATTTTAAAATTGAAGTTCATTTTTTTGTACTTTAGCTAATATGACATTTTTCAGATCTAAAAATCGATAATGATGATCTGAAACTGCTCATACAGTACCTTAATCTAACAAAATGTAACTAAGTTATAGTAATAAGTCCTTAAAGTATAAAATTATCAGGACCCACTCTGAACCTCGTTTCTACTAACTTCTATGGCAATATAGACCCAAAGAGTAATGCAAGTTATTCTGTGGGAGAAGTGAGAGCAAGAACAAGAAATGTATCTGCTAGTTTGCTATCATTGATTAAAAATCTTGTTTCCATATAGATAAATTCCAACTGATCATTTTGGTTCATCCAGTGTGTGCTTTATTTATTATACTCTGATATTCTATTTTTCATTATAATGCGACAGCACACTGATAAGAGCAATCGCAATACATGTAGATTGATTTGATAATCTTAAAGTGGAAACATAAAAATGAACAGGCCAGGTTAATTTGTTTTGAAGCTTTCATTGTAAATCCTTACAGGGAAAGTATTGTGCTTTTTGTTGCCTCTGCCCCAGTTTTCCAGAAAGGCAATCTAGGATTTATTTAGAGTAATATGGAATATATGTAGCATATCCCATATTTTCTGAAATAAACTTGATGAACAGCCCTGCTGTTGCCTCGAGGTCCTTCTGCAAAGTTGCAGATTCCTGAGAGATTATATTTCTGGAAGTTAATAAACAAAAGCTGTGTGTGGGGATCTAGGGGCTAACCTATTAGTCAAAATGTACTTTAGGCCAAAGTGAAAGGCTCTGCTCATTTATTTCTGCCTAGAAAACAAGATGGAAATGTATAAGAGAAAAAGACGAATTACCATGCAAAGTGACATAAACCTGAATTGCAGATCCAAAAGATTCATTTCAACAGTGGGTACGTCAACCTTGTTTTCCTGTGATTGAAATAAAAAATGGACTATAGTAATTTGCTAAGAAAATTCTGCTATCAACTATATGGAAAAATAATTTTGAAATAAAATGTGTTTACACATATCAGATGTATAAACCATGTTTCTTTGCGAGATTTATGCTGCAAGCAGCCGAGGTCATTGCTGATGAAATTTAATTACATACTTTGATTTGATTGGCTGCAAATAACATACTAATTAACTCCATTTAGCAAACTGAACATAAGTGAATCATATTATATTCATATCCGTGTCAGGTGCAAACGTGCCTTCTCCTTTCAATCCCATATATCTCTAACTCCACCCTCCCATCTTCCCCCAAAAATTTCAGTTAATTTTGTCATAAATGAAGCTCTCTGGCACAGCATCATTCACAAATGAAGATCTTTATTGGATGAATATGACCACATACATAGGTCAGATTACAATATTAAATTCAACCACTAATTTATTATTAAATCTTAGACCATAATGCAATTTCTATAGGGTAACCAAGCAATTGCCTCAGTTGCAGTTCATAAAGATTCATTACATATCATGCTAATCCATATTCTAGCACTTGGGATCCCTCCGACGATGTCCTGGTCAGCAGCAAGAGTAGGACTCCCTTATTCAGGATGAACATAAGAACATAAGAAATTGCCATACTGGGTCAGACCAAGGGTCCATCAAGCCCAGCATCCAGTTTCCAACAGAGGCAAAACCAGGCCACAAGAACCTGGCAATTACCCAAACACTAAGAAGATCCCATGCTACTGATGTGGGAGTATTGAGGGGTGATTAGGCCAATCCCAGTTGTCAAAGCCGAAGACTTGACAGGCAACTCATCTACACTTTCACCCACCAATGCAACACAATGGGAAGACTGTTTCTGGCTTAAATTGAGTTCACTGGCCTTCCCACCAGCCCCCTTTCCCCCTCTCCAGAGGTGGAGCACCTCCACTGTTTTGTGAATCTTGCACTTTCACAAAACAGTTTATTTTGAATGGCATAAATCTTTTATCAAGCCTATACCTTTCCTCGCCGTTATCAGAGACAAGGGATTCATAAGATTATAAGAACATAAGAAGCTGCCATAAGGGGTCAGACCAAGGGTGCATCAAGACCAGCATTCTATTTCAAACAGTGGCCAATCCAGGTAACAAGTACTTGGAAAGTAGCCAAACATTAAGTAGATCACATGCTACTAATGCCATTAATTGAACTGGCTATTCCTTAAATCAACTTGATTAATAGCAGTTAATAGACTTCTCCTCAGGGATGTGCAGCCGGAAAGTATTCGTTGGATTCAGGATACGTATTCGTCAGGGCCCAGATACGTTGCATTCGTTCAATGGTGCCTCCGATACATTGATATGTGCATTCATTTTCCGGTTCCCATTAAAGTCAATGGGGGAAGTATTTGCAGTATTTGATGAAACTTCTGGGTAGAAATCATCAGAACAACAAAATAGCTCCAAGGTATTTAGACTGTGGCAAAGTGGCACCAAAGTGGCATGAATAGCCTAAGGTACTTTAAAGAGGCAAAGGGGTACCAGGAGTGGCAAGAAGAGTGCTTTAATAGAGGTGCAAAGCAGCAGCGAGAATGTAAAAAACACACCACAGCTTCAAAAGAGAGCACCGATAACAGATGCATGAACCCTCGAAGGCAGCACGACAGGCATAGCGGCAAGACAAGTGGCATCGACATCCTACAGCACAATGAAGGAGGAACATGGCAAGCAGAAAGATTAGCACCAACACACTGAACAACCATGATACTGGCCAGAACACCACAAGGAGTTGAGTGAGTCATCTGGTGTATGGCAGCAAGGCACAGAGGCAGAGGGTAGATACAGGCTGGCTACACCCAGGGAGAGTTCCCTTTCCTTTGTGCAGGAAAGGGCTTCCTAGAATGGGTTCGCCCCTAGAGTGGGGTGTTTCCATTGGCATCTAGTGAGCTCTCGCTGGTCTTTTAAAATCTGGGTAGAGTTAGCAGATATACAAATGAGAATTTTCAAGGCCGAGGCAGAGGAGGTTACCATGTAAACAGTGGTTCAACATGGGTCAGAGGGTAGATACAGGCTGGCTACACCCGGGGAGAGTTCCCTTTCCTTTGAGCCGGGAAGGGCTCCTCAGAATGGGTTGGCCCCTAGAGTGGAGCACGAGTCTTCAAAGCGTGGCGACGAGCAGGGTCTCATTGTGAGCATGGTCTCACTGTGTTGTGTTTGCCACAGTCTAAGTATGTTGGAGATCTTTTCTTGTTCTGAACATGGGTCAACAGGTGGTGAGAGATAGGCTGCAACAACAGGGAGAGTTCCCATTCCTTTGAACAGGAAAGGGATCCCTGGAATGGGTTGGCCCATAGAGTGCATAATGGTACAAATTGTTAGGATTTAAGCATTTGCAAACAAATCATGACTTCATAAGCAAGATGGCGGAAGTTCTCTTCTCTGCCCTGAAACTAAAGAAAACTGTTTGTTTTATTTAAGGATCCATGCTGTGAAGGATTACTAGTTTGAATTGTCAGAGACTGAGGATCCCTTTGCAATGAGGGTTCAGCCGTCAGGACTAGACAGAAGGCCTGGACGAACAGGCACAGCAGTTTAGGACAGAGGTGAATCCCACCTAGGAACATAAGGTCTGGAAGGATAGGCACAGTAGTCAAGGTCAGAGGTCAAGCCCATGTAGGGACATAAGGCCTGGATGGACAGGCACAGCAATACAAGACAGAGTCAAGCCCACATAGGGACATAAGGCCTGAATGGATAGGCAGAGCAAAACAGGACAGAGTCAATCCCACCTAGGGACATATGGCCTGGACGGACAGGCACAGCATTTGAGGACAGAGGTAAATCCCACCTAGGGACATAAGGCCTGGACGGACAGGCACAGCATTCTAGGACAGAGTCAATCCCACCTAGGAACATAAGGCCTGGAGGGACAGGCACAGCAGTAGGGAACAGAGATCAAACCCTTATAGGGTCATAAGGCCTGGACGAACGGGCAAAGCAATCAAGGTCAAACCCTTGTAGGGACATAAGGCCTAGATGGACAGGCACAGCATTTGAGGACAGAGGTGAATCCCACCTAGGGTCTTAAGTCCTGGATGAACAGGCACAGCAGTCGAGGACAGAGGACAAGCCCACATAGGGACATAAGGCCTGGATGGACAGGCACAGCAATACAGGACCGAGTCAAGTTCACATAGGGACATAAGGCCTGGATGGACAGGCATAGCAATACAGGACAGAGTCAATCCCACCTAGGGACATAAGGCCTGGATGAACAGGCAAAGCAGTCGAGGTCCAACCCTTGTAGGGACATAAGGTCTGGACGAACAGGCACAGAAATTGAGGTCCAACCCTTGTAGGGACATAAGGCCTGGACGGACAGGCAGTGCAGTCAAGAACAGAGGTGAATCCCAGCTAGGGACATAAGGCCTGGATGGACAGGCACAGCAATATTTTTTTAATGTATTTATATTCCGCTTTTCACGCTTCTCCAGCACTTCATAGTGGATTAAACTCAGGTATTATAGGTATTTTCCTATCCCCAGAGAGCTTACAATCTAAGTCAAACCCTTGTAGGGACATAAAGCCTGGACGAACAGGCACAGCAGTTGAGGTCCAACCCTTGTAGGGACATAAAGCCTGGACAGACAGGCACAGCAGTTGAGGTCCAACCCTTGTAGGGACATAAGGCCTGGACGGACAGGCACAGCAGTCAAGAACAGAGGTGAATCCCACCTAGGGACATAAGGCCTGGATGGACAGGCACAGCAGATGGGAACAGAGATCAAACCCTTGTAGGGTCAAAAGGCCTGGATGAACAGGCAAAGCAATCGCGGTCAAACCTTTGTAGGGACATAAGTCATGAACGGACAGGCACAGCATTTGAGGACAGAGTGAATCCCACCTAGGGACATAAGGCCTGGACGGACAGCAGTCGAGGACAGAGGTCAAGCCTATGTAGGGACATAAGGTCCAGATGGACAGGCACAGCAATACAGGATAGAATCAAGCCTACCTAGGGATATAAGGCCTGGACGGACAGGCAGAGCAATACAGGAGAGTCAATCCCACCAAGGGACATAAGGCCTGGATGGACAGGCACAGCAATCGATGACAGAGATCAAGCACATGTTGGGACATAAGGCCTGAATGGAGAGGCACAGCAGTCGAGGACAGAAGTCAAGCCTATGTAGCGACATAAGGCCCGGATGGACAGGCACAGTAATACAGGACAGAGTCAATAACACCTAGGGACATAAGGCCTGGACAAACAGGCACAGCAATCGAGGACAGAGTCAATCCCACCTAGGGACATAAGGCCTGGATGAACAGGCACAGCTGCCGAGTTCCAACCCTTGTAGGGACATAAGGCCTCGACGGACAGGCACAGCAATTTTTTTTTAATGTATTTATATTCCACTTTTCACGCTTTTCCAGCATTTCATAATGGATTAAACTCAGGTACTATAGGTATTTCCCTATCCCCAGAGGGCTTACAATCTACGTCAAACCCTTGTAGGGGCATAAGGCCTGGACGAACAGGCACAGCAGTCGAGGTCCATCCCTTGTAGGGACATAAGGCCTGGACGGATATGCAGAGCAGTTGAGAAAAGAGGTCAATCCCTCCTAGGGACATAAGGCCTTGATGGACAGGCATAGCAATACAGGTTAGAGGGAATCCTACCTAGGGACATAAGGCCTGGATGGACAGGCACAGCAGTTGAGGACAGAGGTGAATCCCACCTAGGGACATAAGGTCTGGACAGACTAGCACAGCAATTGAGGACAGAGTTCAAGCTCACGTAGGGACATAAGGCCTGGATGGACAGGCACAGCAATAAAGGACAGAGTCAATCCTACCTAGGGACATAAGGTCTGGATGAACAGGCACAGAAATCGAGGTCCAACTTTTGAAGGGACATAATGCCTGGATGGAAGGTACAGCATTCGGGGACAGAGGTGAATCCCACCTAGGGACATAAGGCCTGGACGGACAGGCACAGCAGTCGGGAACAGAAGTCAAATACACGTAGGGATATAAGGCCTGGCCGGACAGGCACAGCAGTCGAGACAGCGGGCAATCCCACCTAGGGACATAACGCCTGGTCTGACAGGCACATCATTGGAAGACAGAGGTCAAGCCTACATAGGGACATAAGGCCTGGATGGACAGGCAGAGCATTCGAGGACAGAGATCAATCCCACATAGGGACATAAGTCCCCGACGAACAGGCACAGCAATCGAGGACAGAGGTGAATCTCTCCTAGTGACATAAGGCCTGGACAAACAGGCACAGCAGTCAAGGTCCAACCCTTGTAGGGACATAAGGCCTGGACGGACAGGCACAGAAATCGAGAATACAGGTGAATCCCACCTAGGGACATAAGGCCTGGATGGACAGGCACAGCAGTCGAGAACAGAGGTGAATCCCACCTAGCGACATAAGGTCTGGACAAACAGACACAGCAGTTGAGGACAGAGGTCAAACCCTTGTAGGGACATAAGGCCTGGATGGACAGGCACAGCAATACAGGACAGAGTCAAGCCCACGTAGGGATGTAATGCCTGGACGGACAGGCACAGCAATACAGGACAGAGTCAATCCCACCTAGGGACATAAGGCTTGGAGAAACAGGAACAGCAGTCGAGGACAGAGTCAATCCCACCTAGGGACATAAGGCCTGGACAGACAGGCACAGAAAACATGGTCCAACTCTTGTGGGGACTTAAGGCCTGAACGAACAGGCACAGCATTCTAGGACAGAGTCAATCCCACCTAAGGACATAAGGCCAGGATGGACAGGCACAGCAGTCGGGAATAGAGGTCAAACCCTTATAGGGTCTTAAGGCCTGGACGAACAGGCACAGCATTCTAGGACAGAGTCAATCCCACCTAAGGACATAAGGCCAGGATGGACAGGCACAGCAGTCGGGAATAGAGGTCAAACCCTTATAGGGTCATAAGGCCTGGACGAACAGGCACAGCAGTCGAGGACAGAGGTCAATCCCACGTAAGGACATAAGGCCTGGATGGACAGGCACAGCAATACAGAACAGAGTCAAGCCCACGTAGGGATATAAGGAGTGGACGGACAGATACAACATTTGAGGAAAGAGGTGAATCCCACCTAAGGACATAAGGCCTGGATGGACAGGCACAGCATTCTAGGACAGAGTCAATCCCACTTAAGGTCATAAGGCCAGGATGGACAGGCACAGCAGTCAGGAATAGAGGTCAAACCCTTATAGGGTCTTAAGGTCTGGACGAACAGGCACAGCAGTCGAGGACAGAGGTCAATCCCACGTAAGGACATAAGGTCTGGATGGACAGGCACAGCAATCGAGGATAGAGGTCAAGCCCACATAGGGACATAAGGCCTGGATGGACAGGCACAGCAATAGAGCACAGAGTCAATCCTACCTAGGACATAAGGCCTGGACAGACAAGCACAGCAAACGTGTTCCAACTCTTGTGGGGACATAAGGCCTGGACAGAGAGGCACAGCATTCTAGGACGGAGTCAATCCCACCTAAGGACATAAGGCCAGGATGGACAGGCACAGCAGTCAGGAATACGGGTCAAACCCTTATAGGGTCATAAGGCCTGAATGAACAGGCAAAGCATTCTAGGACAGAGTCAATCCCACCTAATGACATAAGGCCAGGATGGACAGGCACAGCATTCAGGAATACGGGTCAAACCCTTATAGGGTCATAAGGCCTGAACAAACAGGCAAAGCATTCTAGGACAGAGTCAATCCCACCTAAGGACATAAGGCAAGTATGGACAGGCACAGCAGTCGGGAATAGAGGTCAAACCCTTATAGGGTCATAAGGCCTGGACGAACAGGCACAGCAGTCGAGGACAGAGGTCAATCCCACGTAAGGACATAAGGCCTGGATGGACAGGCACAGCAATACAGAACAGAGTCAAGCCCACGTAGGGACATAAGGCCTGGACGGACAGGCATAGCAATACAGGACAGAGTCAATCCCATCTAGGGATATAAGGCCTGGATGAACAGGCACAGCAATCGAGTTCCAACCTTTGTAGGGACATAAAACCTGGACGGACAGGCACAGCATTCGAGTTCCAACCCTTGTAGGGACATAAGGCCTGGACGGATAGGCACAGCAGTTGTGAACAGAGATCAAACCCTTGTAGGGTCAAAAGGCATGGACGAACGGGCAAAGCAATCGAGGTTAAACATTTGTAGGGACATAAGGCCTGGACAGACAGGCACAGGAAACATGCTCCAACTCTTGTGGGGACATAAGGCCTGGACAGACAGGCACAGCATTTGGGGACAGAGGTGAATCCCACCTAGGGACATAAGGCCTGGACGGACAGGCACAGCATTCTAGGACAGAGTCAATCCCACCTAAGGACATAAGGCCAGGATGGACAGTCACAGCAGTCGGGAATAGAGGTCTAACCCTTAAAGGGTCATAAGGCCTGGATGAACAGGCACAGCAGTCGAGGACAGAGGTCAATCCCACGTAAGGACATAAGGCATGGATGGACAGGCACAGCAATACAGAACAGAGTCAAGCCCATGTAGGGATATAAGGCGTGGATGGACAGATACAGCATTTGAGGACAGAAGTGAATCCCACCTAGGGACATAAGGCCTGGACGGACAGGTACAGCATTCTAGGACACATTCAATCCCACTTAAGGACATAAGGCCAGGATGGACAGGCACAGCAGTCGGGAACAGAAGTGAAACCCTTATAGGGTCTTAAGGTGTGGACAAACAGGCACAGCAGTCGAGGACAGAGGTCATTCCCTCGTAAGGATGTAACCGTCAGTAAAAAGTCAGGAAAGAGGTCCAGACAACTGATCCGTAAAGATAGACTTTTATTGCCAGCAAGATGCAGCTAAGACAAAGGCTTAGTACAAACTGCATGCCACTCCCCGTGGGGAGTGAACTTTTATACATTCTTTCAAGTAGGTGTAGCTTATAATCAGACCATTGCACACGTCATTTAATAGACATGATATGTTAGACATTTTATAGCAGCAATCGTATTAATACAATACAAAATATTATTAAAAAATGGTAGTGCGTTTCACTGAATGTCAGTACGTAAGTGCGTAGTGCATGCCATTGCGTATCAAATGTTAGTACATTCAATATGGCCGTGCGTTTCAATGCGTTTCAATGCTGGCGTTATTAATCAGAAATCTTCAGTTTTCTCATTCAACGATTGTTCATAGGAATTGAGTTCCTACAAGGACATAAGGCCTGGATGGACAGGCACAGCAATACAGAACAGAGTCAAGCCCACGTTAAGACATAAGGCCGGGACGGACAGGCATAGCAATACACGACAGAGTCAATCCCATCTAGGGATATAAGGCCTGGATAAACAGGCACAGCAATCGAGTTTCAAACCTTGTAGGGACATAAAACCTGGACTGACAGGCACAGCATTCGAGTTCCAACCCTTGTAGGGACATAAGGCCTGGACGGATAGGCACAGCAGTTGGGAACAGAGATCAAACCCTTGTAGGGTCAAAAGGCCTGGACGAACGGGCAAAGCAATTGAGGTTAAACCTTTGTAGGGACATAAGGCCTGGACGGACAGGCACAGCATTCGAGGACAGAGGTGAATCCCACCTAGGGACATAAGGCCTGGATGGACAGGCACAGCAGTCGAGGACAGAAGTCAAGCCTATGTAGGGACATAAGGCCCGGATGGACAGGCATTCCAATACAGGACACAGTCAATCCCACCTAGGGACATAAGGCCTGGACAAACAGGCACAGCAATCGAGGACAGAGTCAATCCCACCTAGGGACATAAGGCCTGGATGAACAGGCACAGCTGTCGAGTTCCAACCCTTGTGGGGACATAAGGCCTGGACGGACAGGCACAGCAATTTTTTTTTAATGTATTTATATTCCACTTTTCACGTTTTTCCAGCATTTCATAATGGATTAAACTCAGGTACTATAGGTATTTCCCTATCCCCAGAGGGCTTACAATCTATGTCAAACCCTTGTAGGGGCATAAGGCCTGGACGGACAGGCAGAGCAGTTGAGAAAAGAGGCCAATCCCTCCTAGGGACATAAGGCCTGGATGGACAGGCATAGCAATAAAGGACAGAGTCAATCCTACCTAGGGACATAAGGTCTGGATGAACAGGCACAGAAATCGAGGTCCAACCTTTGAAGGGACATAATGCCTTGACGGACAGGTACAGCATTCGGGGACAGAGGTGAATCCCAACTAGGGTCATAAGGCCTGGACGAACAGGCACAGCAGTCGAGGTCCAACCCTTGTAGGTACATAAGGCCTGGACGGACAGGCAGAGCAGTTGAGAAAAGAGGTCAATCCCTCCTAGGGACATAAGGCCTGGATGGACAGGCATAGCAATAAAGGGCAGAGTCAATCCTACCTAGGGACATAAGGTCTGGATGAACAGGCACAGAATCGAGGTCCAACCTTTGAAGGGACATAATGCCTTGACGGACAGGTACAGCATTCGGGGACAGAGGTGAATCCCAACTAGGGTCATAAGGCCTGGATGAACAGGCATAGCAGTCGAGGACAGAGGTGAATCCCACCTAGGGACATAAGGCCTGGATGGACAGGCACAGCATTCGAGGACAGAGGTGAATCCCACCTAGGGACATAAGGCCTGGACGGACAGGCACAGCATTCGAGGACAGAATCAGTTCCACCTAGGGACATAAGGCCTGGATGGACAGGCACAGCAGTCGGGAACAGAAGTCAAATACACATAGGGACATAAGGCCTGGCCGGACAGGCACAGCAGTCGAGACAGCGGGCAATCCCACCTAGGGACATAATGCCTGGCCTGACAGGCACATCGTTGGAAGACAGAGGTCAAGCCTACATAGGGACATAAGGCCTGGATGGACAGGCACAGCTGTCGAGTTCCAACCCTTGTGGGGACATAAGGCCTGGACGGACAGGCACAGCAATTTTTTTTTAATGTATTTATATTCCACTTTTCACGTTTTTCCAGCATTTCATAATGGATTAAACTCAGGTACTATAGGTATTTCCCTATCCCCAGAGGGCTTACAATCTATGTCAAACCCTTGTAGGGGCATAAGGCCTGGATGGACAGGCAGAGCAGTTGAGAAAAGAGGTCAATCCCTCCTAGGGACATAAGGCCTGGATGGACAGGCATAGCAATAAAGGACAGAGTCAATCCTACCTAGGGACATAAGGTCTGGATGAACAGGCACAGAAATCGAGGTCCAACCTTTGAAGGGACATAATGCCTTGACGGACAGGTACAGCATTCGGGGACAGAGGTGAATCCCAACTAGGGTCATAAGGCCTGGACGAACAGGCACAGCAGTCGAGGTCCAACCCTTGTAGGTACATAAGGCCTGGACGGACAGGCAGAGCAGTTGAGAAAAGAGGTCAATCCCTCCTAGGGACATAAGGCCTGGATGGACAGGCATAGCAATAAAGGACAGAGTCAATCCTACCTAGGGACATAAGGTCTGGATGAACAGGCACAGAAATCGAGGTCCAACCTTTGAAGGGACATAATGCCTTGACGGACAGGTACAGCATTCGGGGACAGAGGTGAATCCCAACTAGGGTCAAAAGGCCTGGATGAACAGGCATAGCAGTCGAGGACAGAGGTGAATCCCACCTAGGGACATAAGGCCTGGATGGACAGGCACAGCATTCGAGGACAGAGGTGAATCCCACCTAGGGACATAAGGCCTGGACGGACAGGCACAGCATTCGAGGACAGAGTCAGTCCCACCTAGGGACATAAGGCCTGGATGAACAGGCATAGCAGTCGAGAACAGAGGTGAATCCCACCTAGGGACATAAGGCCTGGATGGACAGGCACAGCATTCGAGGACAGAGGTGAATCCCACCTAGGGACATAAGGCCTGGACGGACAGGCACAGCATTTGAGGACAGAGTCAGTCCCACCTAGGGACATAAGGCCTGGATGGACAGGCACAGCAGTCGGGAACAGAAGTCAAATACACATAGGGACATAAGGCCTGGCCGGACAGGCACAGCAGTCGAGACAGCGGGCAATCCCACCTAGGGACATAATGCCTGGCCTGACAGGCACATCGTTGGAAGACAGAGGTCAAGCCTACATAGGGACATAAGGCCTGGATGGACAGGCAGAGCATTCGAGGACAGAGGTCAATCCCACATAGGGACATAAGGCCTGGACAAAAAGGCACAGCAGTCAAGGTCCAACCCTTGTAGGGACATAAGGGCTGGACGGACAGGCACAGCAATCGAGAACAGAGGTGAATCCCACCTAGGGACATAAGGCCTGGACGGACAGGCACAGCAGTCGAGAACAGAGGTGAATCCCACCTAGGGACATAAGGCCTAGATAGACAGGCACAGCAATACAGAACAGAGTCAAGCCCACTAAGGGATATAAGGCGTGGATGGACAGATACAGCATTTGAGGACAGAGGTGAATCCCACCTAGGGACATAAGGCCTGGACGGACCGGCACAGCATTCTAGGACAGAGTCAATCCCACCTAAGGACATAAGGCCAGGTTGGACAGGCACAGCAGTCGGGAATAGAGGTCAAACCCTTTTAGGGTCATAAGGTCTGGACAAACAGGCACAGCAGTCGAGGACAGAGGTCAATCCCATGTAAGGACATAAGGCCTGGATGGACAGACACAGCAATACAGAACAGAGTCAAGCCCACGTAGGGACATAAGGCCTGGACGGACAGGCATAGCAATACAGGACAGAGTCAATCCCACCTAGAGACATAAGGCCTGGACAAACAGGTACATCAGTCGAGGACAGAGTCAATCCCATCTAGGGATATAAGGCCTGGATGAACAGGCACAGCAATCGAGTTCCAACCCTTGTAGGGACATAACACCTGGATGGACAGGCACAGCATTCTAGTTCCAACACTTGTAGGGACATAAGGCCTGGGCGGATAGGCACAGCAATTTTTTTTTAAATGTATTTATGTTCCGCTTTTCACACTTTTCCAGTACTTCATAGTGGATTACGCTCAGGTACAGCAATCAAGGTCATACCCTTGTTGGGACATAAGGTCTGGACAGATAGGCACAGCAATACAGGACAGAGTCAATCCCACCTAGGGACATAAGGCCTAGATGGACAGGCACAGCAGTCGAGGACAGAGGTCAAACCCTTGTAGGGACATAAAGCCTGGATAGTGCACGGACAGGCACAGCGTTTGAGGTCAGGCACTTGTAGGGATGTACGGCCTGGACAATGGACAGTCAAGCCAAGCGTTTAAGGTCAGGTACATGTGCTGCAGTACTTATATTATCTGGAGCATAGGAGGCAATTGGAGCTGCTGCAAGGTTTTCAATTGCTTGTATTCATCTTGCCATTCACTGGTAAAATGTGGAATCCCAAGCAAAGGCAGGTTTACTTTCAAAAACACTAGCATTTCCATCATCTCTGGTGCCAGCCTTGAGCAGTTAGGGCTCATGTTATCCCCTGTCATTGAAAAGACATGTTCACTGGGCACACTGATTGGTGGACATGACAGATATCACTGAGCCACTTTGGCTAGGTATGGCCAGACAGTGGACTTGTGTGCCCAATATGCCAGCGAATCTGTCTGCATGTTCTCTGTCGGCTCTGAGAAATACCGTGTCACTGACATCTGTGCTGGTGTCTCCTTTGCTTGGGTGGGCTGAGAGTCACTCATGCCAGCTGCTTTCTCTCTTGCCCGTCGCACAACAGATGAATCTTTATGGGCAAAATGCCTTTGGCATTCTGAAGTGTAGGAAGAGGTACTATCTGTCGCTTTCAGAGTGCTGGTCCTGCTTGGGCTAGCAGCACAACTCTCTGAAGTGTCCGCTGTTTCCACCTCTGCTTCACACCTAATCTGTCTGTGCCTATGGCGCTCCTGTTCACGGACTTTTGCTAACAGCAGGTCTTTCACCAATAGGAGACAATCGTACTGTACGGTGAGTTTCCCTTTGACATGGGGATCACAGACTGTGGCAAGCATGTATGTGTTCTGTTCTGTTAAAGGCCTTAATCTCTCTTCCACCTGCTGCTGCAAAATGTCCAGAAAATGCAGCACCTCAACTGTCATTCCCTCTTCCTGTTTAAAGGCCTACAAATGTTCATCCAGGAGATTAACTATAGGGATGATGTCAGCCAAGGTGGCACTTCTGGAACTCAGCTCCTACGTGACATCCTTGAAGGGCTGCAGGATTTTTACCAGCTGACTCATGACTAACCAATCATGATGCCCTAGGGGATTCTGCACACCTATGTCCATTGTACCAGAAAGTTCATGAAGGGGTGTCTACAGTTCCACTAACCTCTCCAGCATCATAAAGGTGGAATTCCATAGGGTGGCAATGTCTTGAATGAGACGCTTGTGAGGCATCTCCAAATCAGTCTGCTTTTGTCAGAGAACCTTCCCCATCTTCACACTTCTGTGGAAGTGCGCTGCTATGTTCCTGCACTTCTGTATTAACCTATGCAGGTATTCATTCTCTTTGTTTTTGGAATCCAACCCCAGAGCTGACTTCACTACCAGGTGCAGAGTGTGTGCAAAACATCAGATGTTCTTATAGCGCCCGTCTTTTATTGCCTTAACCATGTTTGCACCATTGTCTGTGACAAATAACCCTGCATGAGGATTCCTGTCTCTCTGGTGTAGTTGCCAGCCCTCCAGCTTCAGTCTGATGCATGCTAGAATATTGGCTGTGGTATGGGCCTGGTCCGTCAGGTGGGTGTGCAGTAAAGCCCACCTCCACCCTGATACTTGTTCAGTAATAGAGCTGCTGCCTTTCCCTGCCTCAGCCAGGTCCCACCAGTCTGCTGTCAGGGAGAGGTAAGAGTGTGCAGCATTCATGGTGGTCCAGATATTGCAGGTGAAATGCACTCTCCCCTCTGCCTTAGCTAGCAGCGCTTGCATGCGACTGCAACACTGCTTGTACAGGCTAGGGATGACCTTTCTGCTAAATGTGGTTCTGGAGGGGACTTTGTAATTTGGAACTACGACCTTCAGAAAATGCTTGAAACCCACCTTCTCCACTAACTGCAAGGGATGGTCATCAAGGGCAATCATTTCCCAAGGGCAATCATTTCCCCAATGTTCCTGGTTACAACTTTTGAGGCTGCCTGTCTCCTAGCCCGTGATAGCGTTACCTCACTCCACCCCATTTCCTCCATGGTGGGTTGTCGCTTCTGCCACATGCCAGGGGGGTGCTGGCATGCCACCTGCTGCATCTTGAGACATATTGTAGATTGGATTACAGATTCTTCCAATTTCTCCCCTATCAAACATTTACAAAGGTTGTTGGGTGACTGATTGCTCTCTTCATTATTACAGATGGAGTCAATGGGGGTTTCAAATGATTTGAGGTCTTACCTTCTAGTGTCATCATGTAAGTTAATAGGTTTAAAAGGGAGAATATCTGCTTATCTGTCCCTCAATTCTCCCCGGGAATGGAGAATATAGTATTTAAAGAATGGCAGAAGAAAAGTCTCATGTGTATCAATCAAATCTTTATTGAAAACTCCAATATTTTACAAAGCTTTCAAGAACTACAAATTCAGTTTCAGTTGCCGCATAAAGATTTCTTTGCATATTTACAATTAAGACATTATGGAGGTAATTCTCTAAGACATTATGCACGTAAATGTAACATACTAGTGTAGCAAGTTTGAAAAGCCACTTACTCGAGTGAAGTGCACTTACATGAGTAAATCTATGGAGAATTCAATGGCATATATTGTAGCAATTTTCAAAAGCCCACTTACTCAAATAAAGTGCTTTTACTCGTGTAAATTCCAGTTTTACACATGTAAATGCTTTTTAAAATCAGGCCCTATATTATGAGTTTGCTTGCCAAAAACCCACATGTAGGGCTAAGGGGTAAACTGAAAGAGGTTCTGCTGAAAGATAGGCCAGGAAAATTGTCTTGTGCCAAATTCTCAAAGCTCTTAATAACTTAGAAGATGATCAGAAGGAATTTTCAGAAGTATTGGCACACTCTTCTAGATGGACAGAGATCAAGTTGATGCACAATGAGCTCCAATATTGCTTTAAGCATATTCCAGATATTTCTGAAAACATATTGAGGGAAACACAATTTAAATTTATTTGGCAAATTTACTCTTCGCAAGAAAGGGCATTTAAAGCAAAGATCTGTCTTAAATGTGAAGTAGAAGTTAGTGACTATGTACATGGGTTTTGGAAATGTCTAAAGATATCTCTTTTCTGGAAAGAAGTAGTAAAGCAATGTTCTTCCCTGCTGGGAATCCAAAACTCTGGCTCTTTGGAATTTATGAGAGTGAACTGCCTGAAATTAACAAACAGGAAATTATTTTTAGAAAGGCAGGAGTAACTGCAAAGAAGTCAATCCCAGCAAACTGAATAGGAAAAGAATGTCCTTGTCTAACCCATGGAAAAAGAAAATGATTAAACTATTAGCTTTTGAATACATTACAGCAAAATCTCTTTCTATGATCAAACAGGAGGCCTGCCAGGTGTCTGATAAGCTTCTATTAACAAACTTCCGTCAGTGATGAAGAATGTATTCCTGTAGTTTTGCTTCCATTTCTGGGTTAGTCTTCTTCAGAGATGACTGCTATCACTTTAATAAGCCCCTCATGATATTGTTCTTGGTGGTGAGATTGATATTGAAATTTGTACTGATACTATATTTGAACTTGAATGGTACTAATATGGAGGGAGGGGGGTCAGAGGAGGAGGAGGGATGGAGGGGTAAAGACTACAGGGGTCTATTAGATAATACGATTCCATGTTCATTTTTCTTTAGAAAGTTATACACCTGTTAGTTAGTGAACAATGGTTTGTAAAAGGTTTAAATCTTTTGGAATCCCTGTTTAAGATGTGTAACAAAAAAAATGTCAGCTGCCATTTGGATGCCCAGTCTTCCAGTCTCACAAGGCCCTCCTGCAGTTTATCACGATCCGCTTGTGATTTAACTACTCTGAATAATTTTGTATCATCTGCAAACTTGATCACCTCACTCATCATATTCCTTTCCAGATCATTTATAAACATATTGAAAAGCACCGGTCCAAGTACAGATCCCTGAGGCACTCCACTGTTTACTTTTTTCCGCTGACAAAACTGACCATTTAATCCTACTCTCTGTTTCCTGTCTTTTAACCAGTTTGCAATCAACATACAGTAATCTGTAAAAGAGCTTTGTGGGACCAGACTAGACCTTAGTCAACAATTATCTATCACACACTGTTTAATACAGCTGGAAATCCAGAAGTGCTTTTAGTAAATATTCAGATATTCTGCTGGGCAGAGGTATGTAGGATATTCCAGTAATCCATATTATGGACTCTTCCTTTTAGTAATTTGCAGTCACCAAAGATACATTTTTGGTTTTTTTTATTATATTATTCAGAAAGGCTGAACAGTGAGTGGTACATTCATTTATGAAATTCTTGCAACTAAAATACCACTGGGTCCTAATCAATTATTTTTATACAGCAATTACTGATGATGTCTGCCTACTGAGAATGATAAGCAAAGAGGCATGTAACGAGCATATAAATTGTTGCTGACTAGAAAACTATCAAACACAGAAAACGTACCATTTAATTTTATGGGTGCATTTTCAATAGAAGCACAAAATAAAAAACGATAGCATAGAATTTAACATTCTGAACTAATATGAGTCATATGCATAGAAAGAAAGGGTTTGGTCCTGTACATGTCCAATAAATAGTACATATTTTAAAATAACTCAATTACTTAAAAAAAATATTGAAAACAGTTGTTAATTATTTTTAGTTAATTATATGCATGGTTAGTTTCTTAGCAGAGTAAGTTCACTAGACATTTATCATCTTGATCTAATAAATGCCACTGAATCGCTAACATTTGCAGACACAGTGAGCATCCGAGTTCAAAAGTGATGGAGACAAGAAATCTCTGTAATTGTAGAAAAATTCATTAAAAAACCGATTCCGTCCCAACATACATGAAAGCATAAAGAATGCTAGAAATTGAGTTTTCTCCATCCTGCTTAAGTTTGGCTTGTATTTGCATCTGGCTAGATGGGCAAGCTCAGGAAGCAGCTTTATTTTCACAGGATGCATGGCTGCATTTTTTGTGGTTTGATTAGAAGGAAAACATAAATTATAGCTTGCATCCCTTTGTGCGCTTCATATATTAAAAATTCCACTATATGAGATTACTCGCTTTAAGGTAGATTTTTAAAGCCCTGCATGCGCCAAAAGCAGGAGATATGTACACAAGTTGGACTGGTGCGTGCCGAGCAGACTTTATAAGCTGCCCATGGACACGTGTATCTCCCCCTGTGCGCACAAGTGAAAAGTTTCTAAAAAGGGGCGGAGCATAGGCATGGTCTGGGCGGAATGTGGGCATGTCGGATCCTACCAAAAAATGTGCACGTAAATACTTACTCACACAGGTGCACGCCAGCGTCCCCTGCTATGTAAATGTACTACTGCCTTGGAGGACACGTAAGTAGCAAAATAAAATAATTTAGGCCAGGCAGCAGGATTTTAAGGGTCAGGAAATACAGGAGGGAAGAGTGGCTATAAAATTATGGGGGTTTGCAAGTCCTATCCCTAAACCGGAAATGAACTGGGAAAACTACCTATGGTGTTGGCACATTTCCCTTGTAAAATTTCCCCAACTTAAGTGGTAGATGCGGGATTTGTATGTGCATGCTTGTCTATTAAAAATTGTGCACACATGTATGTGTATTCAGCCTATTTTATAACATGCTTGCATATACGCGTGTATGTTATAAAATGGCCCTGTCCTTTGGCGCAAGTTGGCATACATGTATACATGTATACCCACATGGCTGTTCAAAAGTTACTGTCCCTGTTTTCCTACAAAACTAAGATTTTACTTATTAAGAAGTTTGTTCTGATATCTTAGAAGATTCTACCTAATAAAATCCCATTGACTCCACCTGACTGGGCTGGTGTGAGATGTGCTGCTGGCGTGTTGCATGAAGCCATCCATTTCACATGGATGGGGTAAGTAGTTGGGGGTTCTGGGGGAGTCAAGGAGAAATGCATTCTGGGGAGTTTTGGTGGCAATGTCAGCAGAGGGGTAGGAGATAGGGCAGACCTAACATTTCTTCATTCTGTGTTGTTTCTTTGTTTCATTTTAAATAGAAAAATGAAAACAAACATCAAATGAATTAAAAAAAATGAGAAAAGAAAATGACATGAAAAACAACACAAAAAGAAAAAAAATGTGCACACTCCTGTCAGTGCATTAGGAGAGGGAGAGACAACAAATAAGAGATAGAACAGAAGGAAGAAAAGAGTGTGAAGAGATAAGAAGAGATGGAAGAAAGAGAGAGTAGCAAAGAGATAGCCTGGAAATGAGAAAGGCATAGGCTTGGGAAAAGAAGAACAAAACATGAGTAAACAATGAATTAAAATATGCATAAATATGGAAAAAAGAAAGAGATTTAGGCGTCATAGTGGATAACACATTGAAATCGTCGGTTCAGTGTGCTGCAGCAGTCAAAAAAGCAAACAGAATATTGGGAATTATTAGAAAGGGAATGATGAATAAAACAGAAAATGTCATAATGCCTCTGTATCGCTCCATGGTGAGACCGCACCTTGAATATTGTGTACAATTCTGGTCGCTGCATCTCAAAAAAGATATAATTGCGATGGAGAAGGTACAGAGAAGGGCTACCAAAATGATAAGAGGAATGGAACAATTCCCCTATGAGGAAAGACTAAAGAGGTTAGGACTTTTCAGCTTGGAGAAGAGACGACTGAGGGGGGATATGATAGAGGTGTTTAAAATCATGAGAGGTCTAGAACGGGTAGATGTGAATCGGTTAATTAATCTTTCGGATAGTAGAAAGACTAGGGGGCACTCCATGAAGTTAGCATGGGGCACATTTAAAACTAATCGGAGAAAGTTCTTTTTTACTCAACGTACAATTAAACTCTGGAATTTGTTGCCAGAAGATGTGGTTAGTGCAATTAGTATACCTGTGTTTAAAAGAGGATTGGATAAGTTCTTGGAGGAGAAGTCCATTACCTGCTATTAATTAAGTTGACTTAGAAAATAGCCACTGCTATTACTAGCAACGGTAACATGGAATAGACTTAGTTTTTGGGTACTTGCCAGGTTCTTATGGCCTGGATTGGCCACTGTTGGAAACAGGATGCTGGGCTTGATGGACCCTTGGTCTGACCCAGTATGGCATGTTTTTATGAATAGAAATAAAATAAAATGCAGGATTAAAAAGAAAAATGAAGTAACATAAAGTACTATAAAACAACAATAAAAGACAAACATAAGATACAGAGGCATTATGACAAAAGAATGTAAGTAGTAAAAGTATTAAGTAATGGTTAGAAGAAATGATAGAAAGGGAGAATCCAAGCCAGTGATGGTACGGTATATCAAACTTCCAAGAAAGGCTGGTAGAATGGAGCCACCATACTTACAACCTGAACATGAGAGATATGACTGCATCACATTACCAGGAAGGTTGGGGTAAGCTGCATGGAGTGACCATGGTTACAACTCTTAACAGCAGTGGTACAGCTGTATCAGGCATCCATGAAGATATGGGTAACTTGTATGGTGTCCCTATGGCTGCCAAATGTTTCTGACTACTGCTTCACTAGTTTTGATGAATGTTTGGATTATTACAAAGTTTGGTGGTAAGGCATGGGAGGGATCCTGGGTGTGCAATGATATTTCTTTTATTTTTGTACTTCATGTCTCATGTCCTGATCTATAATTAATATGTATTTGAGAATTCAGTGAGAACATAAGAACATAAGAAATTGCCATGCTGGGTCAGACCAAGGGTCCATCAAGCCCAGCATCCTGTTTCCAAAAGAGGCCAAACCAGGCCACAAGAACCTGGCAATTAGCCAAACACTAAGAAGATTCCATGCTACTGATGCAATTAATAGCACTAGCAGTGGCTATTCCCTAAGTAAACATGATTAATAGCCGTTAATGGACTTCTCCTCCAAGAACTTATCCAAACCTTTTTTGAACCCAGCTACACTAACTGCACTAACCACATCCTCTGGCAACAAATTCCAGAGCTTTATTGTGCGTTGAGCGAAAAAGAATTTTCTCCGATTAGTCTTAAATGTGCTACTAGCTAACTTCATGGAATGCCCCCTAGTCCTTCTATTATTCGAAAGTGTAAATAACCGATTCACATCTACTCATTCAAGACCTCTCATGTTCTTAAAGACCTCTATAATATCCGCTCTCAGCCGTCTCTTCTCCAAGCTGAATAGCCCTAACCTCTTCAGCCTTTCTTCATAGGGAAGCTGTTCATTCCCTTTATCATTTTAGTTGCCCTTCTCTGTACCTTCTCCATCACAACTATATATTTTTTGAGATGCAGTGACCAGAATTGTACACAGTATTCAAGGTGTGGTCTCACCATGGAGCGATATAGAGGCATTATGATATTTTCCGTTTTTTTAACCATTCCTTTCCTATGTAATCCATCATTCTCTGCTGATTTATACCTATAAATGTCATTATTGTAAACCTTTGTGATCTTTACATGGAACGACGGTATATAAAATGTCTAAATAAATAAATAAATACACTTTTTAGTCCTTAGTGGAATACAGGATTTGGTGCAAGATATAACAGTGTTGGAACCACTTGGCAATAGTGATTACAAAATGATTTAATGTGACTTAATTACTGGAGGGAGGTCACTAAAGAACTCTACTGTGACAACATTTAGCTTCCAAAAGGGCGACTGATATACTGAGTAAAATGGTTAGGAAGAAAACTGAAAGGAGCAGCTGCAAAGGTTAAGAGTTTACATCAGGCATGGTGTTTGTTTAAAAATAATACAAGAACACAAGGTATATCTTGTTTCGAACTAAACCCAATTAATCCTAAAACCTAAGGGGCAGATTTTAAAAGGTATGCGCGTGGCGTACATTTGTGCATGTAACCCGGCGCACACAAATGTACGTTCGATTTTATAACATGCGTGCGCAGCCTTCCCCCCCCCCACCTTCCCCTCCCTTCACCTACCTGTCCCGCCCCCCAGCTCGAAACCCCCCTTACTTTTATCTCTCAAGTTATGTCTACAGGCCAACTGCTGGTGCGCGATTCCCCGGCCTATCTGCTTTACAGAGGCCTCTGGTCTCGCCCCCGGACCACCCATTTTTTCAAGCCCCAGGACTTACACGCATCCGGGGCTTTATGAGCGCCGCTGGGCCTTTAGAAAATAGGCCTGGCGCACATAACCCTTTGAAAATCTGCCTCTAAGGAAATACTTCAAACTGAAAACTTCACAAAAAACAATAATATATAATTTATTTCACATTGTTAAATTTATTATTACAAAATTTTACAAACATCAAGCTATTCTTACTAAATTAATTCTTTACACCACTTAAAATGCATTCAAAAGACATCCATATAATACCAGATATTCCATCATTCACACTACTCAAAGTATACATACTAAAATTATCATCATGAAAATCCAAACCCAAAAAACACAGGATCCTCTTTGTTTCGCCTGAATCAAAAACGCCTGGCAGCCACAACGTTTTTGAGGGAGCTAACGGCATGTTATCCATGTAAGAAAGGTGAATGGAAGGAGTTTTCTGTGGATACGTATGGAGACTTGAGGAGTCCGATGCAGTAATTTTTTTAAAGAGCAGAAGCATTGAGTTCATTTGAAGCAGAGGTATTCTATGGAAACTGGATTTGAACGCTGATGGCATGAGTCCTGATATCCTCTAGAAAAAATTTAAGCAATGTTGCCACCCGAAATTTGAAGAAATCTGTTAAGAATTGACCGATTGATAAATGAAGATTGACAGTCTTAATATTAAAAGTTGAAGGAATATGAGCGATCTTGGAACTGAAAGAATAATGTCATGGAACTCTCCAGTTTGAAAACATCATTGTAAATAGAGTTGTAAATTTAACCATTGTAGAAAATCCCCTGAGGAAGCCTAAAAGAATTCTTTGCTTTGGTCTGCACTAAGATGTAAATGAGATATCCATTACATAAACAGAAGCAAACTCCTCTCAATATTAACAATCAAAAAAGCACCAAAGAGGTGAAAATTATGGAATTCGTTCCAGTCAAAACTTTTGGCTGATGAGCGTCTGAATTGGCTAAGCATTCCGTTTTGAAGACAGAGACATTAGGTCTACACCATTTTAATAGATTCGTTAATAAAGTACTATTAGAAGAATTTAAAAATATGTTTGCTTAGTAATAGAAGTACAAGAGACAATAAATGATTATAAGAGAACTGCTCATAAGGCTGACGACTGCTTGAGGCCAATTGTGGACGAGAGACTGTAGATTACAATTTTTGAGCATTTGCCTATGATATTGTCTCTTGTCTAAATCATATTGTGGTAATAGGATTGCATTCTATTTCCCTCTCTTTGGTGTTTTTGTTATGATTCCTCCTGTAGCTGCACCACAGGAGGCATCTCACCTTTTTCTGGAGGCTGCTCCGAAGCCAGGGACTCACCTGAGCAATTTTACGGGTCCTGCTCCACGGCCTGGGAGGCCTTCGGTGTTGTTTGGGGCCTACTCGAGGCCTGTTCCACTGCAGCCTGGTTGCTCTGGTGTGGGCCACGCCCTTCTCCTAAGGGGCAGGCCCACGGCTCCTCTCCACTCTTATGGAGCCAGCGAGGGGCGGACCATCTGGACTCCTCCCAGGGAGTTGCCTGCTCCTCGGCTATAAAAGCTTTGCTCCAGCACTCATGCTTTGCCTTGCATTGGAGTTACATGTCTCTGGATGTCTCCTCTTCCAGCGATCCGTCAGGCCTTCGTTGTTTGTTTCAGTTTGGTGTCCGGTGTCTTGCACGTCCTGATGTTTCCTGATGTTCCTTGATGTTTGCTCCTGACTCTGCTTCAGACTGCCGGTGTGCAGTACTTCGCTTCAGACTGCCGGTGTGCAGTACATTACCCTGGACTGCTTTGTGCAGCATTTTTCCTTTCCTGCACTGGTTCTGCTCCCGCGGATGTGGAACAGGGTGGTCCATGACCAGACCAGTGGTACTGGCTGTGTAGGGCACCCTGAGGGACAGTGCCAACGTCTGAACCTCCCAAGCTTCTGAGTCTACGTCTACAGTTCCTGTATCCTTGTCTTCAGTTCCTGGACTGTTGTTTGTGTTGTCCTGCCCTGGTTCCGCTCCCGTGGATGTAGGACAGGGTGGTCCGTGACCAGACCAGTGGTACTGGCTGTGTAGGGTGCCCTGAGGGACCATGCTACCGTCTGAGCCTTCTAAGTTCCGGAGTCTACGTCTACAGTCTATAGTTCCCGAGTTTTCGTCTTCTTTTTTTGAACCTTCGTCTGCCCATGCCCTGAGTCCGGCCTGCTGCCTCTTGCCATCCCAGCGGCAGGTCCAAAAGGGCCAGGAACAGTTGGAGGACTGTTCATCACCAACACTTCACAGTTGGTTCCAGAGGCATGCAGGTCCGGCTGGGGTTGGGCTGTCTCTCGCCACCCATGCTTCACCTACCCTTGGCACGGGATCATGCCAGGGCCCAAGGGCGCACTCTCTCTATGGGGGACCGCTCTCCCAGCTCTTCCCCGTAACAGTTTTAATGAGATATCCATGCCAGAAATGATATTCCAAGGTGATGATTCAGAGGAATTCAAAAAAATCTCAGTGTACCTGGAAGATATAATAGGGACAAATTATTTATTATATTTATTTATAAAATTTTATAAATGACAAATTACAAATAAAATTGAACAGTGACAAACTAAAGACTAGCAAATCACTTGGACCAGATGGTATACATCCCAAAGTGCAGAAAGATTTGAAAAATGAAATTACAGACAGGCTATTGGTAATTTTTAAACTATCATTAAAATTGTCTATGGAACCTGAAGTTTGGAGGGTTGCAATGTAATGCCAATATTTATAAAGGGATCCAGGGGACATCCAGGAAACCACAGACCAGTGAGCCAGGCAAAATTATAAAAACTATCATAAGGAACAACATTTCTGTACATATAGATAAGCATAGTTTACAGGGACAAAGTCAACATGGATTTAGACAAGGGAAGTCTTGCCTCACCAATCTGCTACTTTATTTGAGGATGTAAATAAACAAGTGGAAAAAGGTGAACCAGTTGATATAGTGTATCTGGATTTCCAGAAAGGATTTGACAGAGTCCCTCATGAGAAACTTCTTAGGAAATTAAAAAGTCATGGGATAGGGGGCAGTAAGCCATTGTGGATTAAAAGATAGACAATCTTCTACATTGGGTGCGCCAATATAAAATCCGATGGCCACATGTGCATGTGCTGGCGACGCACGATGGGGGGCAATTTTCACAAAATGATCGCAGCGATACAATTGGGCCTCCCCCAATTCCCTCCCAGTCCACTCCAATTAAGGAGGAAACATTCCTACCTAACCTTCCTCCCCCTCTCCTCCCCACCCCCTAAACCTAACCTAACTATCCCCACATTTTTTATTTTAGTACTTGCTGCTCCTCTGGAGCAGAAGAAATCTCTGCACACTGGCCGGCTGCCGGTGTGTGCTTTGCCGGGACAACGTCGAATAGCACTGTCCCAGTCTGCCCCCAGCCTGCCCAAACCCACCCCTGGCCCATCCATTTGGAGAGGTCCGGCACTTCGGCATGTACCGGGGTTTATGCGTGTGGCCGGGCCCATTGTATAATGCGCGCAGTGAGCTCATGGCCTGGCCACACGTGTTAACCACAAAATTTACCCACGTAGCCAATTTAAAATTTACTTATAGTGGGCCAGATCTTAAAAAATACGCGCGGGCGTAAATTTGTTCACGCAACCCGGCGCATGTTATAAAATCCGGGGTCGGCGCACGCAAGGGAGTGCACACTTGTGCACGCCGAGCTATAGAAGAGCCCCGATGGCTTTCCTCGGAGGGAACTTTCCTTCTGCTCCCCCCACCTTCCCCTCCCTTCCCCTATCCTAACCGATTCACTCCCCCCACCTTCCCCTCCCTTCCCCTATCCTAACCGATTCACTTCCTGCTTGGGACTTCCTTCTTAACTCCCTAACAGGATCTTTCACATTCATATCAAGAACGGACGGATCTTAATTCACCTACTTCTCCTACCAGCTCACCAGTGGACTCACCACCACTCTATTCTACTAGAAGAAGCCTCAAGGTCACCCACACAGTCTCATACCCCTCGGTTGCGTCCCTTTCCGCAACTCAAAGGAACTGCTCGCTCGCCTCATTACACTTTGATAAAATGTGCTTAATCGTATACACAATGTAAATTCGTATATAATTCATATGCTGCACTTTGTATATAATTCCTACCTTGTAAGCACTTTCTCCTGCTTATATGCCCTCTTCTCTCCAGTTAGAAATTGTTTATCCTATCCTTTTGCTAACAAGCCTAGTTCCACTTCCCTGTTATAATGTAACTTTTTGCTTTCATTGTTAACTGGTTCCCCCTAGTTTATTGTAAACCGGTACGATAAGACCTGGTCTTGAGCATCGGTATATTAAAAGAATTTAAATAAATAAATAAATCTAGCCCACCCCCCAGCCCTAACTAAAACCCCCGCCTAACTTTGTAGGCAGGCGTAACTTGTGCGTGCCGGCCGATTGCCGGCACGCCATGCCCCAGCACAGGCCACTGTGCAGGAGCACTCGGCCCCACCCCCGCACCGCCACCATGCTCCCAGTCCCACCCCCAGCCTGCCCCTTTTTCAAAGCCCAGGGACATACACGCGTCCCTGGGCTTGCGCACGCCGCCGAGCCTATACAAAATAGGCTCGGCGTGCGCAGGGGCAGATTTTCTCAGGTTACGCGTGTATGTTACGTACGTAGCCTTTGAAAATCTGCCACAGTGTGTAGCAGCAGCAGCCAAGAAAGCAAATGGATTGCTATGAATTTTTAGGAAAGAAATAGAGAATAAAACAGAGAATATCTTAATGCCTCCGTATTGCTTCAGGGTGCAACCTCATCTTTGGGTGCAGTTTGTAGTCACCATATCTCAAAAAACATATAGAAGAGTTAGAAAAGGTTCAGAGAAGGGAAATCAAAATGATAAGGGGGATGGAACAATTTGGGGCAGATTTTAAAAGGTATAGGCACGGTGTACATTTGTGCACGCTACCCGGCGCGCACAAATGTACGCCCAATTTTATAACATGCGCACACAGCCGCACACAAATTATAAAATCAGGGGTTGGCGCACGCAAGGGGGTGCACACTAGTGCACCTTGCGCGCACCGAGCTCTCGGGGAGACCAGCTGGCTTTCCCCTTTCCCTCTGAGACCACTCTGAAATCGGAGCGGCCCCAGAGGGAACTTTCCTTTCCCACCCCCAGCCCAAACCACCCCCCATAATTTTATCTTACAAGTTATGCCTGCCTTGTGCACGCTGGCCCACTGCCGGTGCACGATCCCCTGGCACGGCTACTGCCATGCCCCGGACCATCCACCCTGCCCCTGTCCCGCCCTCGTCCCGCCCATTCAGAAAAGCCCCGGGACTTACACGTGTCCTGGGGCTTTACGCGCGTCGCCTGGCCTTTTGAAAATAGGCCTGGCGCACATAGGGCTATTAAAATCTGCCCCTTTCTCTATGAGGAAAGACCAAAGAGATTAGGACTTTTTCATTTGGAGAACAGATGGCTGAGGGGAAATATGATATAGGTCTATAAAATAATGAACGGAGTGGAACGAGTAAACATGAATCAGTTGTTTACTCTTTCAAAAAGTACGAGTAGGAGCTACACAATTAAGTTACAATGTTCTACATTTCAAACTAATAAGAGAAAATATTTTGTTTTCTCAATGCATAATTAAGCTCTAGAATTCATTGCCAGAGGATGTGGTGAAAGCTGTAGTGTAGCTGGTTTTAAAAAAAGATTTGGACAAATTCCTTGAGGAAAAGTCCATAAACCATTAGAGATGTGAATCGGGGCTGGAAACAGGATACTGGACATGATGGATCTTTGCTTTGATCCAGTATGGCATATCTTATATTCTTATTTCCTTATGATATGGATCTTGATGGTGAGTTTGAAGTCTAGTATGTTGCCTTGACTCCATACTTTGGAGCATAAGGTTAAGCTTATTCCATTGAGAATTACTTTTGGGAAGAAGGCACTTGGCTTCTTTTTTCTAGATTCATAACATTTCTGTCTTTTTTTCAGTTTAGGATAAATTTTTTGAGAAGCAGCTACCTTGCTAATTTACTTAAGCAATTGTTGAGGTTGTTAATTTTTGAGCTTTATTATGTCCTAAGTGGGATCAGTAGTTGTATATCATCAGCATATGAGTAATATATATATCAGGACAGTCTCTGATCAGTTTAACCAAGTGGGTCCATTTGGATGTTAGATAATGTGTGTGAAATGATGGAATCTTGTGGCATACTGCAGTAGAGAGTATGAGGTTTGGAGAGAGCTGTTCCCAGTGCTATAGATTGCATACAATTGGATAGAAAGGAAGTGAACCAAGCAAAGGCTGAGAAACTATTCCAATGTTTTACAGGCTGGAAATGAGGAAGTTGTGGTCTATTGTGAGGAACACTGCAGAGAGATCCAGGAGTATTAATATTGCTGTCTGTCCATGATTTAGACACATTTGGAGCTAGTCCACTGATCTGGTATAGTTTCAGTGCTATGGTCTCGATAGAAACCAGATTGAAAGGGGTTGAGTGCAATGGTGGTGATCAAGTAGTTGAAAAATTGCTGTAGCACCTCCTTTGCTATAATCTTATTTATTTATTTATTTTTATTTATTTAAGGTCTCTTTTATACCGACATCCGTTGACACATCGCATCGGTTTACAAAAAACAAAAACTTTTGGGCGGAGCCCTTACATATAACAGCGGAACAAGATTAACTTTTGGGCGGGGCCCTTACGTATAACCAATAGAGTACATTAAACAGGGGGGTGAAAACTAGATATAAATATAAATCAATATGAGTAAACCAACTATATACACAGATAGGAGAGTTCAAAGTACAAAAACAGCAGGCAAATTCTTAGTCTTAAATCGAAGGCATTCATAGTCATAGCTCGAGGAGTATATATTATAGAGGAATTCTCTAATGGGGAAATTCTAAGTGGTGGGGGGGGGATATGGAGTAGGCTTGCTGGAAAAGCCAGGTTTTCAGTTTTTTTTTGAATTTGGGTGTATGTGTCTCTAGGCGTATATCATGGGGTAGGGAGTTCCATAAGGTGGGGCTGGCGAGGGAGAAAGCTCTGCTAATAGTAGAGGAGAGTTTGAAAGTTTTGATGGGTTGGGCACGAAGGGTTCCTTGAAGGGCTGGGCGGGTGGGTCTGTTGGAGGTGCGGGGGAGGAGGGGGGGGGTTGATCCAGTTGAGGTTGGAGTTTAACAGACTTTTATGAATGATGGAGAGTGCTTTATAAAGAATTCTTGAGTTTATTGGGAGCCAATGTAGTTCTATGAGTGTGGGGGTAATATGGTCTCTTTTTCTTGTGTTTGACAGAATCCTAGCGGCGGCGTTTTGCAAAAGTTGTAAAGGCTTGGTATGTATTGCAGGGATGCCGAGGAAGAGAGCGTTACAATAGTCTATTTTAGACAAAATGATAGACTGGAGAACTGTGTGGAAGTCGGAGAAATGAAGCAGGGGTCTGAGTTTTTTTATCGTTTGGAGCTTAAAGTAGCATTCCTTTAGGATGTATTTAATGAATGGTTTAAAGGTGAGATGATTGTCAATAAGGACACCTAGGTTGTGAGTGTGCGGGGGGAAAGTGGTAGATGAGTATGCAAAAGGAATGTCTGGGAGCGGATGCCTGTTAGATATGATTAATAGTTCAGTTTTGTTGGGATTTAGAGCTAGCTGCATGTCATTGAGAAGTTGGTTGATAGAGGAGAGACAGGATTCCCAGTTCTGTAGCGCAGTTTGTAGAGAGTCAGAGAATGGGAAAATGAGTTGCACATCGTCAGCATATATGAAATGCTTGATGTGAAGGTTAGTGAGAAGCGTGGTAAGGGGAAGCATGTATATATTAAAGAGGGTAGAAGAGAGAGAGGATCCTTGGGGCACACCTTGAGGGAGACTGATGGGGTCAGATTCATTGTTGTCCACTAAAACAGTAAAGAAGCGATTTTGGAGGTACGATTGAATCCAGGTGAGGGCATTGCCAGTAATCCCGATACTCTTCAAGATATTGAGGAGGACATCGTGATTGACTGTATCAAATGCAGCAGAAATGTCAAGCATGGCAATCAGGTAAGAGGATCCTGAGTCGGTTCCTCTGATGAGGGTATCATGTAGGGAGAGCAGTAGGGTTTCAGTACTTAAATGCTTCCTGAAACCGTGTTGGGTGGATGGGAGAATATTGTTCTGTTCTAGGTGATCAGATAGGCGTGAATTAACTAGTTTTTCCAGGACTTTAGCTAGGAGGGGTAGATTGGAGACGGGTCTGTAATTAGATAGGGTGGCAGGGTCAAGATTGGGTTTTTTGAGTAGCGGTTTCACTACTGCTTGCTTGAGAAAATTAGGGACTGTGCCATGCTCTAAGGAACAGTTAAGAATATTCGATAAAGGTTTGGCGATCACTTTGGGTATAGATAGTAAGAGTTTAGAAGGAATAGTTTCAGAGGGATGTGAAGAGGGTTTCATTTTTTTTAGGATGTTCTCAACTTCCAGGGAGGAAGAGGAATCAAAAGTGGAAAGGGAGACTGGTGAGTTTATAGAGGGGAGACAGATTTTGAAGCTGTTGCGAGAGAATTGTGCTGTGATGGAGGATACCTTGTTTTTAAAAAATTGTGCAAGCTCATTGCACCGATTTTTTGAGGAAATTGCAGGTTGTTGTGTGAGGGAGGGCAAGGTTAGATCGGCAACCATGGAGAAGAGGGCCTTGGGATTGTGTTGCAGACCATGTATTTTTTTGGCGTAATATTCTCGTTTGGTTTGGAGTATGGACTTTCTATATTCATGCATACGTTGGTAGTATATTGTTTTGGTTGCGGGGGATTGGTGCTTACGCCAGGACCTTTCTGCAGCTCTGAGATGGGTTTTAAGATCCCTGAGCTCAGGCGTGTACCAAGGTTTTCAATTTCTACGGTTTGGGTTTACAGTTTTCGTTATTAACGGGCAGTGTTTATTGGCGATGCTGAGGGTGGAATTAACCCAGGTGGAGAAGGCGTTGTTGGTGGAGGAGAGATCAATATGGTTGCCTATATCCGAGCATGCTTGTGTGATGGTGTCTATATCGCAGGATTTGCGAAAATTGAATGCTATGGGCTGACTGGGCAGTATAGTAGAACTTTGAGGGAGGGTGAGTCTAGTTTGAATCAGGGAGTGATCAGACCAGGGTACTGCCATGCATGATGGGGGGTTGCTTATGTTGAAGTGGGAGTTGATAAAAATCAGATCAAGAGTGTGGCCAGCTTTGTGTGTGGGCGAGTTCACAATTTGTTGGAAACCCATGGCTTCGAGGGAGGACATGAATGCTTCGCATGCTGGGGATTGTGGGATGGTATCTATGTGTAAGTTAAAGTCTCCTAGGAGAATCGTGGGTACGTCGGGGGATAACGAGTTAGCAAAGAATTCAATAAGGGGGGATGAATCTTTCTCAAGGAGACCTGGGGGGGTATAAATGAGACATAGTTGGAGTGATTTTGATTTGAAGAAGCCAATTTCATATTGATTAGGGATGTCACATTTCTGGGCCAAGAGTTGAAAGTCCTTTTTTACAGCCAGGAGTATGCCGCCTCCTCTCTTCTTTTTTCGAGGGATTGAGAAAACATCGTAGCTGTCTAGGGGTAGTTGGTTGATGAGGGGAGTGTCATGCTGTTTGAACCAGGTTTCCGTGACAGCGCATATTTCAGGTTTGGAGTCAATGAGAATGTCATGCCTAGGAAGGGGAGATTGGTTGATAGTTGTTTATGTCATTTGGATCCAAGTTTTGTTTCTTCAGTGTAGGTCGTATAATTGCTTTTTTAAAGCAGTTTTGAATATGGGCCTTCATCAGTGCTGTGTTGGCAATGGTCTGGATGTGGTATAGTAGTCCAGATTTGGATTTTATGATTAACCATGAAGGGTCTTAAAGGTATGTGGTTAGCTTAAGGGAGGTGAGCATCAGGCCAGTTTGTTAGGAAGTGTGGAGAAAAGGGTTGTTGAGATTGTGGAGGATGTCCTTGCTGGTTCTCTGCCTGGTTCAGACAGAATTTTTCCATGAAAAATTCCACTAAATTGTTATGAGTCTCAGTCATGAGGGTAGAGGGTGGAGTTGGACCAATCCCAGGAATTTGTTGATGATTAGAACAAACCACAGGGGGAGGTGTGAGAGAGAGAGAGAGATGTCTGGCCACTGATGTGTGGGGGAATCGCAGAGACTTGAGGATTGGGTTTGGAGGGGACAGAAACAGAGATTTGATTGTAGGGGAATAGCAGAGACTGGGGAATTGGAGGGGAGGAGTAGGGATTTGGTGATTGGGTTAGCAGGGAAGATAGCTATTATTGACCACACCAGGCCTGGATTTAGGGATAGACAACAAATATCAGGCCAACGAGAAGCCTGCTTCTGCTTGCTTCATGGCCATGTGTTGGCATAGTATCAAAGGGCTGCTGCCATGGCACTCTGTCTATGGGCACGAACATCTTAAATCTGGCCATGGGCCACACCAAGATGCTTCTACCATATTGGCTTGAATATATCTTATATTTAAGGCTGTCTTATATTTTGGCTAATGTAGTATATTTTCGGAATTCAGAACCAAGCTAAAAACCTTTATGTTCCAAATCCTTTAGAATAAGAAACTCTTCCCTTCTCCAATGTTTAATATTTCACCCGATAAATAAAGCAGGGAAGTGTAGTTTCTACTCTGGATTTTTGCCTACCTCATACTTAGTACAACCTGGGGCTTTATTTCCAGAACACAACACACTGCAAGGTGAGTAGATAGTATTGATTGAATCAAGCACCTTCCTGCATAGCCAGAGTGATAGAGGCAACATGAGCTGTTTGATTCAAATTTTCAATTGAACAGCAAGTTTAGAGCATTACCTGTTGTAAAAAAAATATTTTATTGTTCTCTAGCAGGGTAAACATCTGGCTCATTATTTTATATCCAGAAGATGGCAGTTCCGCTTATACGTAATTTAAAATATATAGCTTTTAACAGCACCCAAGATGTTGCTTTTATTCCTTTTATAAGACAATCATTCATGTCAAAGTGCATTGTTTGCCAGAAATAAGAATAGAGCCCATATTTTTAAATTTATGTCTCTCACTGTGTACCTATGGACAAAATAAGTACACAAGGAAAATACTGCTCTTAAATTTAGGGTAACAGCCAGCCGGCAGTTAATTCTATCCAGTTTGTCTTATTGCTGTTGTAGGATATTTTCTTTTTCTGTATCTTTTTTTTTGTTTTTATGCTCTTCTTTAGCTTGATTGTTTCTTTACCTTTTAATGTATAGAATAACTTACGCGCGTAACCCCTAAAACCTGCCCTTGCGAGCGCCGAGCCTATTTTGCATAGGCTCAGTGGCACGTGCAAGCCCCGGGACGCGTGTATGTCCTGGGGCTTTGAAAAAAGGGCAGGGTCAAGGGCATAGTGCCAATCCAGGGGCAGTCCAGAGTCCTCCGGCACAGCGGCCGTGCCGGAGGTTCACGCACTGGCAGCTGGCCGGGCGCACAAGATACGCCTGCAAGAGGCAGGCATAAAAAATAAAATAAGGTAGGGGGGGATTTAGGTAGGGCTGGGGGTGGGTTAGATAGGGGAAGGGAGGGAAAGGTGGGGGGGAGTGAAAGAAAAGTTTCCTCCAAGGCCGCTCCGATTTCTTACCCGAGGCTGCTCCTGCTTTCTGCATGGCTGCTCCTGCTTTCTGCATGGCTTGAAACACCACCAACATTCTCCTACATGTCACGTTGCTTCCCTAGGTGTGTGCGTGCCCTTCTTGATGATGTCACTACCTTGAGCTCCAGGTCTTTGCAAGGACTTCAGGTCTCCTGTTGTTTTCCATGATGCTCCTGGCCTTCAAGGTCCTCTGTGTTCTTGGTCTCCTGTTGGTCTTATCATCTTGTTCCAGTTCCTGAGTTCTTTTCCAGTCTTCAGAGTCCTCAGTTCTTGTTCCATGTTTGTGGTCCTGTCTTTGTCTTCCTTACTCATTCAAGACTCCTGAGTCTGACTTCCTGAATCCAAGTTCCAAGTTCCTTGTCAGGCCTAGACCTCTGTCTAGCCATATTCCTGTCTCAAGCCTTGTCTCCATCTTCAAGCCTTGTTCTTGTTTCAAGCCATGCTTCAGCCTCTGTCACATCTGTCTTCAGTGTTCATCATGACCAAATCTTCAGTGTTATGTCCAAGTTTTCAGCATCTTGTCTTCATCTTCAGAGTCACCTTCAGAGTCCTCTGCCTCCATCTGTCCTCACGCAAATTGCTTCCAAGCGGCAGTCCAAAAGGGCTTTTGGAGTGGCCAGAGGGCTACCCTAGAAACCAGTATGGGTTGCTGGTTCTCAATTCCTGGTATGTGTTGTACATCTAAGTGGTCCTGCTGCAAGTCAAGAGAGTTCCCATCTCAGCCAGCCTGTTCTCAGATGCACTTGCCCACCAGTGGCATGGACCATGGCCAGCCCCGGAGTTGTGTTGGTCACATCGCAGCACAGAGGCTCATGCTCATGTCTGTCTGAGCACCATGCTCCCAACAGATTGCGAAGGCCATAAGCTCGGTGAATGCGTCCTCGCAACGAGCCTTCCATGCTTTGACTCTTGTTCTTACTGAATTTGTTTTTTTTTTGCCTACAACCTGCATGAGGTGCCTGCATCCAGATTTTCATTCATGTTCTTCAGCCTTAGTTCTAGCCTTCAGTGTGTTTCAAGCCATATCTTCATCCAAGCCTACAGCCATGTCTTCAGTTCAAACCTTCAGTCTAGTATGGTTTTTCGCTCCAGTTACTGAAACAAGTATCTTTGCATCCTGTATTTGCCCTTCAAGCCCCTGTTGGTAAGAGATTGCCTATGTCCCCTCTGAAGCAAAGAGAAGAGGCTGGAGGGAGGGGCTTTGAGGAGGGGCTATTATTATGATTCCACTCACAGGAGAGCCCTGCGAATGGCCTCATACACCAGATGCCAACTCAGCCTTGCTGCCATGCCCTACAATAGGAGAATTGCCGTCAGTGTTTTCTCTGCTTTCCTGCTTGGGCTGACTCACCCAGATGTCACTGACTCCTGATGTCAGTGGGCACCGCCTGCTTCCTGGATGGCTTTTCATTTACCTGATGCTGCTCCTGCTTCCTGCATGGACTGAAATGCCACCAACATTCTCCAATGCGGTGCATGCCTCTATTTATGATTTGAAAGGACTGTGGTGGAAAGAATCCCACAGCCCCTCCTGATGAAGTTACTGCCTCAGGCCTTTAAAAGGCCATTTCTCCCATTGCTCCAGGCCTTCACAAGGTCTTTAGGTCTCATGCGGTTTTCCATGGTGTTCCTGGTCTTCAAAGTCCTCCATGTTCCTGGTTTCCTGTTGGTTTCATTGTCTTGTTCCAGTTCCTGAGTCCTATTCCAGTCTTCAGAGTCCTCAGTTCTTGTTCCAGTTTTGGGGTCCTATCTTTGCCTTCCTCACTGGTTCAAATCTCCTGAGCCCATGTTCCTGAGTCTGAGTCCAAGTCCAAGTTCTGAGTTCCTGAGTCTTGTTCTGAGTTCCTGTCCCTGGTCCTCTGAGAACTTGCTCCAGTCAGAGAAGTCCTTGTCTTCTGTCCTCACCTGGATCCCTGTCTCCAGTCCGTGTCTGATTCCTTGTCAAGCCTGGACCTCTGCTAGCCATATTCCTGTCTCAAGTCTTGTCTCCATCTTCAAGCCTTGTTCTTGTTTCAAGCCATGCTTCAGCCTTCAAGCCATGCTTCAGCCTCTGTCACATCTGTATCTTCATAGAAACATAGAAACATAGAAATGATGGCAGAAGAAGACCAAATGGCTCATCCAGTCTTCCCAGCAAGCTTTCACAGTTATTTTTCTCATACTTATCTGTTACTCTGACCGCTGAGGTCAGAGCCCTTATTGGTAACTTTTTGGTTCTAATTTCCTTCCACCCTTACTATTGATGTAGAGAGCAGTGCTGGAGCTGCATAAAAGTGAAGTATCAAGCCTAATTGGTTAGGGGTAGTAACTGCCGCAATAAGCAAGCTACTCCCACACTTATTTGTTTACCCAGCCTGTGCAATTTAGTCCTTGTTGGTTGACTTAATATAAATCCTCCTTTCTTCATTCCCCCTGCTGTTGAAGCAGTGAGCTGCTCTGTATATGTATTCAAAGTGAAGAATCAGGCTTTATTGGTTCAGGGTAGTAACCGCCGCAACAAGCAAGCTACTCCCACACTTATTTGTTTAACCAGACTATGCAATTCAGTCCTTGTTGTTAGTTGTCTGAATGTAAATCCTCTTATCTTCATTCTCCCCTGCTGTTGAAGCAGTGAGCTGCACTATATATGTATTCAAAGTGAAGTATCACGCTTAATTGGTTTGGGGTAGTAACCGCCGCAACAAGCAAGCTACTCCCATGCTTTTTTGTGAATGCAAATCCTTTGTCCCACATTTCCTCTTGCGGTTGAAGCATAGAGCAATGTTGGAGTCGCATTAACCGTGTGTATGTTTATTGAATAAGGGTATTAATCACCAGGTAGTAGCCATCATTCCCTCAAACCACCCCCATGCCTCTTCTCTTCATTCACATCCTCAAGACTTTATGGATCCACAGTGTTTATCCCACGCCCCTTTGAAATCATTCACAGTTTTAGTCTTCACCACTTTCTCCGGAAGGGCATTCCAGGCATCCACCATCCTCTCCGTGAATAAATACTTCCTGACATTGGTTCTGAGACTTCCATCCTGGAGTTTTAAATCATGACCCCTGGTTCTGCTGATTTTTTTGCAATGGAAAAGGTTTGTTGTTGACTTTGGATCATTAAAACCTTTCAAGTATCTGAAGGTCTGTATCTTCATCCTTTCCTCCAGGGTGTACATATTTAGATTCTTCAATCTCTCCTCATAAGGCATTCGATGAAGACCATACACCTTTTTGGTCGCCCTTCTCTGTACCGCCTCCATCCAGTCTCTGTCCCTTCAGAGATACAGTCTCCAGAACTGAGCACAGTACTCCAGTATTCATCATGTCCAAATCTTCAGTGTTACATCCAAGTTTCCAGTGTCTTGTCCTTGTCTCCAGAGTCACCTTCAGAGTCTTCTACCTCTGTCTGTCCTCACACAAACCAAGTCCATCCGCCAGTCCAAAAGGGCTTTCTGAGTAGCTGGAGGGCTACCCCAGAGACCATCATAGATTGCTGGTTCTCAGTTCCTGGTGCATGTTGGATGTTCAAGTGATCCTGTTCCAAGTCAAGGATGTTCCTGTTTCATCCAACCTGTGCCCAGATGTGCTCACCCGCCAGCGGCATGGACCACGGACAGCCCCAGGGCTGTGTTGGTTGCTTCGTGGCCCAGGGGCTCACACTCACATCTGTCCAAGCGCCATGCTTGCTACAATTAGAGAGGGTCATTTTATCATACCCTGCACAGAGGTAAAATCTGTGTGAATGTATATGCAGACTTTACTGAGGATATTCAAAGCAAAATTCTATGCATAACTTGGCTTTGAAAATTTGCAGGTAAGTGGCCAAGAATACGCAGAGATTCACTCATGGAGATTTTCACCTTTTCTTTTCTTTTTTTTTTATAATGAACAATTTTTATTTGGATAATGCCAGGTAAACAAGCCATATAATTGTCTTTAAGCATAGGTTCCATAAGAACAGTTTCATAATTATCCAACATTTTTCCACCTTTTCTCATTTGTGCATACACCCATGCTCCTACTTTTGAAAATAAAAAAGTATGGAGGCAATTTTCAAGGAGTTACATGCATAAGTAGCCTGTACTCGTGCAATCATGATTTGATAAAAGTCAAAAGAACACACATACATTACGTTTCACATGCACTTATATGCGTGTAAAAATGGGGTGGTGGAAGGTTCCGGGGCAGAGCCAACAGTTATGCACATAAGTTGCTATTTTAAAATACATGTGTACATTTTGCAACTTACTTGCTTAATTTTGTACCAGCTAATTTTATTGCATAAATGATATCAGATTTGTTTATTATGTAATGTTGGCCAGGTGGAGGGTCTGGCAGAACTGGAAGGATTCAGGCTGAAGAACCAGGAGAATCTCAATGACCTGGATAAGAACTGGAAGAACTGGTGGAGTAATTATTAAACTGATTAATTTAAATTGTGCGCGCATGTTTTAAAATATGCTAACACACGTAAATTGGGTTTTACGCAAGTCCTACTTTATTTTCACATGTAAAATATACTTGTGTATATTTTTAAAATAGGTAGGAAAAGCACGTGCTTCAATGCATTGAATTACTCACTTTCAATGCATTGCATGTATTCGCATGTAAACATAAATATGCATGTATGTTGTGAAAGATATGCAATGCGTGTATCATATATGCGCAGGTTATAAAATACTATTGCAGATATGCTCGCAGCTATATACAGTGTATATGTCACAGCTCGGAATTAATTCCTCTCTACATGTAAGTGCTGACTCCACCCCTAACTCTGGATCACCTCTGCTCAGTTTGCTTAAAAATGCGTATGAAATTGGGTTATGCATTTACTTTTACACAATTTGAACCCCTATAGATTTTATAAAGGCCATTTTTGCACATAAAACTAGGTTTCATGCATGTAAATGGTTTTAGAAATTTCCCCCACAAAAGGCAGATCACACTACCTACCCTCTCTACAGTATACCTCTATTGATCTATAGCTCTCCCTCACCTTAGAAACCAAATAAATGTGCCAGTATGGTACAGTGAGGGGCATAGACTTTGTCTGGATCTTGAGATCCTACAGACACAGATTGCCTCCATAGGTTTCTCCTTATCTCTTCTCTGAGTTGTGTCAGCTGTTGAGGTCACAACTATATGCTAGCTGAGGACTAATATATTTTATTTGTAAATGTCAACGTCATGATAATGCTTTGTTTTCTGGCTATGGTTGCTTTCAGATGATGTTTGGAGTCCCATCTTTAAACGTGCCACTTTGTTTTGGATTCCACATGAAATGACTGCTTTTTGCAGTTATGCAGTATACATTTTTTTTGTTATCTTGTGAGGTTTGTTCATTGGTAGGTTGTAAGTGTACCCTACCAGCTTCTACATAAGAGATAACATGTTCTATAAACAAAAGATGATAGGTTTTGCCTTCTGTGAGCAAAAGCCAGTAAGATTCCCATAAACAAAAGATAGCACAGTTACAAGAACATGAGCTAGCAGACCTGCATAAACCAAAGGCAATAAAGTATAAACCAAACCAATACATTGCAGTTGATGAGAAATGCAGACATGATGCATAAACAAGAGTTGAACAAAATTTGTGGCATCATTCACTGCTCAATGGCACTGCCAGCCGGTGCTTCAGCACTTGTATATTGATGAAGCTCCAGTAGGCAGCAGCATTCAGCAGTGAGCAATGGCACAGGCAGGAGGAGTCTTGAGTCCTTCTTGATGAGGATGGGCACTCCAGAAGTGTAAGTGGAGATTCTGGAGGTGTGGAAGGGGGATCAAAGGCTTGTATTGCATCAGTGGTTTGAGATGGGGATTGGGACACTCTAACATTTGGAATTTAAGAAGGGCAGCTGGGGATTCTGTGATAACATCAGGCCTGTACAAGGACAATGGTGCAAGGGGGGGGGGGGGGGGGGGGGGAGTGGGAGGGAGCTTTGAAGGGAGGAATCACCAGGCTGGGGGGTGTGGTCTGACTGTCAGAGATTAATGGGGGTTGACTACCAGCTAGATTTGGACCAGCTATCCCGAGCCTAAGTTTCAGGTTAGTGCTGAAAATTAGTATTAACTAACTTCTTTCATTCACATACCTAATCCCAATCCAGGGACTACCCAGAATTTGAATGGCTACATTTAGCTCTTCAACACCGGTAAATTTGCAAAGGCATTGATCTTGTCAGCTAACTTCCTAGTTAGGCAGCTGGATAGCTTTGAAAATTCAGCTCAGTGGTTCATTGAAATTATAATAAAAGTGAACTTCCAATTTAACAGGGCTCCTAATTTTTGGAAATAATAATGAAACTATAAAAATAAACCATGACCCTTCTCACATCTTTGTATGTTATAATGAATAGAGAAAACCAAAATGTAATGACACTGATAGTGCAATCTTTTTGTTCCATTGTGATGGCACAGTCATTCACCTGTAATGCACCTCTACTTGGGCTTCATTCTAGGGATGTGCATGGAAAAAATAATTCAGTTTGGTTTATTTCTTTTGTTTTTGGCATATTTTGTGCCCCGATAGTTTGGGTTATTTGCTTTTGGCAATTTACCTGCACAATTTAGAATTTGTGCACATTAACAGCTGGATTTTAACCCCCGCCCCCCCCCCCCATGCGTACAAATTGGGGGTTATGCGTGCGGCTGGGCCTTCTGCACGCTTTAGAAGAGGCCTGGCTCGTGTGCAGTCAGGTCTCTGTGAAGGGGCGGTCTCGGGGGGGGGGGGGGTTAGAGTGGGGTGGTCCGGGACAGCACCATTCCTCGCTGTCCCGGCACATGCAAGTTACTTCAGGTTGGGCCACTAAGTAACTTGCCGATTAAAAGGTTAAAAAAAAGGGGGGTTTAGAGGTTGGGGAGAAGAGAGGAAGGGAGGTTAGGGTAGGGGGTAGGAAAGTTCCCTCCCAGTCCGCTCCTTAATTGGAGCAGACTGGGAGGGAGATGGGGAAGGTGCGATGCATCGCTGTGCGAAAGTTGCCAAATTCTACCCCCCCTTGCATGCATCGCCCCTGATTTTATAACATGAGCACACTAGGGATGTGCAGAGGGACGCCATACATTGCATTTGGGATTCGGATTCGTCGGGGAGCAGATGCATTGCATTCGGCCGTATAGCACCCCGATGCGTTAATACGGCGATTTCTATTCGTGTCCCAGCTAAAATTAAAATTAACTACAACCCCCCACCCTCCTGACCCCTCCAAAACTCCCTGGTGGTCCAGTGGGGGGTCCGGGAGCCATTCCCTGCACTCTCACACCCTCGGTGCCGGTTTCATCATGGCACCAATAGCCTTTGATCTACTATGTCACAGAGGCTACCGGTGCCATTGGTCAGTCCCTGTCACATGGCCATCGACGGCATCTTGTGCTCTTACCATGGACAGGGGCTGACCAATGACACCGGTCTGCCCCTGTGACATAGTGAGGGCAAAGGCAATCGGCACCATTTTGAGTACTGGCATTCGACGACCTGAGTGCAGGAGGTCACTCCCGGGCCCATGCTGGACTTTTGGCAAATCTTGTGGGGGTCAAGAGGCCCCCCTCAAACTGGCCACTGGACCCCCAGGGACCTTTGGCCAACTTGGGGGGCCCTCCTGACCCCCCAGGATTTGCCAAAAGTTGTTGGGGGTCCAGCGGGGGTCCGGCAGCGATCTCATTGTCGGCTGCCAGTAATCAAAATGGCGCCGATAGCCTTTGCCCATACTATGTCACAGGGGCTACCGGCGCCATTGGTCAGCCCCTGTCACATGGTAGGAGCACAAGATGGCGCCGATGGCCATGTGACAGGGGCTGACCAATGGCACCGGTAGCCCCTGTGACATAGTAATTCAGAGGCTATTGGCGCCATTCTGAGCGAGGCAGGCACGCCCTGCCACGGAGGGACAAATCGATTGCGGGATGCCGCTGGACCACCAGGGATGTTGATAAGTCTTGGGGAGGGTTCGGGATGGTGGGTGGGGGGGGGGTTATTTAATGTTTTATAGTAAGTTTAAATGCTTGGGATGGGTTTTTTTTTTAGCTTCGTTTTCCCGCATCGTTTTTTGAGCTGGTTTCGGTTTTCCCTCTTACTTTTTTATTCATTTGTCAAAAAAACTAACCAAGGAAAACTGAACTTTACCCCGAAGTGTCCGACTCAAAAAATGACCCGGTAGTAAAAAACAAAGCTCATCTCTAGTGTCTACAGCTCCACTAACCTCTGCAGCATCATATAGGTGGAATTCCACCAGGTGGCAATGTCTTGAATGAGACGCTTGTGAGGCATGTCCAAATCAGTCTGCTTTTGTCGGAGAACCTGCCCCATCTTCACACTTCTGTGGAAGTGCCCTGCTATGTCCCTGCACTTGTGTATTAAGTCCTGCAGGTATTCATTCTCTTGGTGCTTGGACTCCAACCGCAGAGCTGACTTCACTACCAGGTGCAGAGTATGTGCAAAACATCGGATGTTCTGAAAGCGCCCCTTGGTTATTGCCTTTACCATGTTTGCACCATTGTCTGTGACAAAGAACCCTGCCTGAGGATTCCTGTCTTGCTGGTGTAGTTGCCAGCCCTCCAGCATCTGTCTGATGCATGCTAGAATATTGGCGGCGGTGTGGGCCTGGTCCATCAGGTGGGTGTGCAGTAAAGCCCACCTCCACCCTGATACTTGTTCACTAATAGAACTGCTGCCTGCCCCTTCCTCAGCCAGGTCCCACCAATGTGCTGTCAGGGAGAGGTAAGTGGGTGCAGCATTCATGGTGGTCCAGATATCGCAGGTGAAATGCACACTCCCCTCTGCCTTAGCTAGAAGCACTTGGATGTGACTGCAACACTAAATGTGGCTCTGGAGGGGACTTTGTAATTTGGAAGTATGACCTTCAAAAAATGCTTGAAACCCACATTCTCTACAATCTGCAAGGGCTGGTCATCAAGGGCAATCATTTCCACAATGCTCCTGGTTATAACTTTTGAGGCTGCCTGCCTCCTACCCCGGGATAGCATTACCGCACTCCACCCTATTTCCTCCATGGTGGGTTGTAGCTTCTGCCACATGGCAGGGGCCTCCTGGCCTGCCACCTGACTGCTAGAAGGGGCTGAGGGCATGGGATGACTCTGCTCCTTTTCAACCACTTTACACTACCTGGAAAAAGGGGTTCCCTGAATGGTACTGCCACCATCCCCAGATGGCAGTACTGTTGTTGGGTGTTGCCTCTTCATATGATGCTTCATGCCAAAATTAGATAGGTGTCCCATTTGCTTGCCTCTGCTAATAGCCCTACCACAGTAATTACACCGAGCAAAATGTGGGTCCTCCTTCACTTTAAAGTGGCTCCAGATCGCAGAGGTCTTTCGTGACCCCTTCAGGGTGGATGCTGGCACTGGAGCTGAAGTAGTGGGTGTACCCTGAGAAGTAATGCCAGGGGCATCAGTCACACTCTGTGCCTATGCTGACTGCTCTTCCTCCTCATCATCATCAGTTTCATCTCTCCCCTGTAGCATTGAAGTGGAGGCTAAGACAGGACTAAACCTCCTAAACCTTCGTCAGTTTTTACGTCTTCCATTTCTGATGAGAATCCCACACAAGATGATTCTTCATCGTAATCAGAAGCAAACAGTGCCTGCGCTACATTGTCAATGCTAAGTCAAGACTGCTGTCGCACTGCTGCTTTTGGGTGTCGCCATTTTGTCTTGCATGACTCAGCCTCCCCTTCCCTCACCTCCAAAACTACAGGGTCAGAAACAGGTGGTGGCGATGCATCATCTTTAGATTTCATTTTTTTCCGGATGGAACTGCCTGCCCCTCCAGAGATTTTAGATTGGAACAGGTCCCTTTTTAACTTTAATGGGGGACTGGCACTCCCTTTTGAGGTGTCTTGTCTCCCAGTCCCAATCAATCGACCACGTCTAGCTTTCCCTGACATTATGGATTTAATGTCACTGCCTATTAGGGATTTCAATTAGAAGAATTATTTCCAAAAGAGGCCCACTGGGGATTTGTCTTCACAGACCACCGCTGTCCCAATATAGGTGAGTCTGTTAAACTGCCTGCCCACAGGCATAGTGCCTTGATGTGCACTAATGTAATGTGTGCGCACATAACAAACTGCTAACTACAAAAGAGGCCTACTGGGGATTTGGCTTAAAAGAGCACTGCTGTACCAATATAGGTGAGTCTGGAAAACTGCCCACAGACTCCCATTGCACTGCCTCCTTGACTTAAATGAGCACTGGTGTACCAATATAGGTGAGTCTGGAAAACTGCCCACAGACCCCCCACGAGCAGGCAGTGTCTTGCCTCCTTGGCTTAAAAGAGCACTGCTGTACCAGACCAATAAAACAAAGCGCGGTCAAAAAATAGTATGGCTAGCTAGCGGCAGCACTGCAACCAAATTGAACAAATATCTTTTCCAATGGAAAATTCTATCACAGTAGCTAGCAATTGAATACAGATTTGAGATGTTTAGCCACCTCCTCACACCAACCCCGCCAAGAAAGTGTGTGGCACCCTGCGTGCTTACCGTATAAATAGTGCTGCGTCATCAGGAATAGCACAGCAGAGCACTGAGTGAGAGCGGCAATTGGCCGCCTTAGAGAAATGCTTAGCTCTGATAGGTTGCATTCTGGTCTCCTTGCCAACCTGTCTGACCCACTCTGTGACAGGGTTGTGAGGTCACTTATGACTCACAGAAAGGGCTGGTTTTTGCTATGGATACTCCCCCCATGGCCTTCTCCTATTTCAAATGGCCGCTAAGAAATGGCGAGCTAAAAGAATGAAACGTATGATATGTTTGTATTCGTGGGGGATCGGATCCACGAACTCACGAATAAAACAGATAGGGACGTATACGTTGCGGATTGCAAACAAATGCACATCCCTGTTTATTTCTTTATAGGCCTGATATTCAACACCACTGAGCTGGATAACTAAGGACTTATCCAGCTAAGTATCAGTGTTTCAATATTTAGCCGAGTTCAGCAGCTGCCACTTAGTCAGATAACTATTTATCTGGTTAAGTGGTGGGCAGGATGAGGTTGTTCCAGGGAAGTCCTGCTTATCTAGCTAACTTAAATCTGGCTGCATTTAACTATGATGTTTTTTCATGGGAGGGGTCCCACTTTCACAAGGGGTGTGTTGCTGCGATAGTGGGTCTCCTCCCCTGAAAAAACATCACGGATCTATGGTGTGTTCTTTTGTCTTGCGGCCAAACACCATGGGAGAAAAGAATGCATCTAGTGGTCCTTTGGGTGTGGTAGTGGCCCCAACCTTAAGGGACCTCCATCATCTTAAAAGTCCCCTGCCAAAAAATTAAATTGCCATGGCAAAATGAAAGGTTGAGTGGGGATCAGGGCTGAGCCTTGGCTCAACCTGGGGCTACCACTTAAGGCGGCCTTGATACCTCAAAGTAAAAAAATAGGATTCCAGTTCATATGTACTGATGGTACCCACCCCACCCCAAAAAGCTAAATAAAAAACATTGTGATTCAGGGTGCCTCCCCTCACCCAATAGTAACTTAATCTTGTTGGGGTATAGTGCCCCCCAAGCACCCATCCCCTCAAGGTATCTCCCAAAGCATTATAGTTCAGTGGGGGAACCCTCCTACCATCCACCTCCCCCAAATGTATCAAAACCTGTCATTGTGGTTCATGGAACCCCTCTGCACCCCCACTCCTGTCCCCCCCCCCCCCCCACAGCTCCCGAATCTTAAAAATTTGGAAGATGGGGTGCCCTGTAGCACCCGGCCCGGTTGACACCATTTTTCGAAATGGCGCCGACCTGATCTTGCCCCTGTCATGTGACTGGGACAAGGTCCAGGGATTGGACCTAGGCCATGTGGTATATTTATCAAGCTAACTTGTTCAGCCAGATCATGTTTGAATATGGACCTCTATGTTTTCTTCCTATCTGTCTTTATTTTTAATCTCACTTATTTTTCTCAAATATTGCTGTCGGAAACTTTTTCCAGTTGCTTCACTGTAGACTAAATAAATATCTGCAGGGCATTGTTCCATATCTATCCTTTCAAGTCAGATAGCTCAGCAAGAAGAAACGTGTTTTGTTGAATGTGGACTTACTCTTTAAAACACAGATTCTTAATAATAAAACAAGACTGAATTCGCTAAATGATAGTTAACTAAAATGAGATCCTTAGCAAGATAATGTATTACTCTTTGTTTTAATATTTCAAACAAGTAGAAAATGAAAAGATATTTAATTTCCATCTTTACTTGTTTTTAACTTCAGCCAGAAACCTCATAAAATATGTCTTGATTTTAAAGTTGGTATCTCAATACACGATCCAGAATTTATTTGGGTATAAATTTTCAAACCGGGCACACACCTGTGCACATAAGTATATATGCATACATATATTAACCAGCTCCTGCAGGATTCTGCCCCACTCCTTTTTCAATACTTTTCAGATGTGTGCAAGGCAGGAGATTCATGTGTACTCAGATGGCTCTTAAAAACCCATTATCACGTACGGCCCCAACTTGTGCTTGTACCTCCTGGTTTGGACACTCGACGCACACTGTGATATAGCATCCCACAACACAAAACAATTATCACAGGTTATGACTTTTACCTAGGTGATCCAGAATGTCAAAAATGTTCCTAAGCATGCCCCTTTTTTATTGTGGGCACAAACGAGACATATTCCCGTGATCCATATAGCAATTTAATGAATCTAGCCTTTAGACAGGTAGTGCTGAAAATCAGCACTAGTTGACTAAATCATAAACCTCTCCCAGGAATGCTTCCAGTACCACCCATTTTTTGAGCGATTAAATTTAGCCACCTAGTGGTCGAATTTTCAGCCAGCTTAGAGTAACCAGGCAAATTTCACTTGGTTAACTTCAGATAGATATTGAGCCACACTTACCCTGCTAAAATTTGGCTGAATATTTGTCTAAATGTGATCGTGCAAAATTGATGCACTCAGATTTAGACCGACCTTTTGCATTGTAATACCTGGCTAAAGTTAACAGGATAGGACTGAATATTGAATTACCTGATTACAATTAAAAGCCCTAACTAGGAAAACCCTACTCCCCTCCTTTCTTACTTGGAAAGTGTACACAGGTAGCAGTTTATCTGTACAAATTTATCTGGGTTACAATACATAAGATTTACTAGGCAAAAACCTGGATTTAGCCAGATAAATATTTTTGAAAATCAACGCCTGCCCCAGTAAATTTAGGTTTAGCTAAATTTTGTTCCTTACCTGGAAAACATTTTTAATATCAGAGGTTTATTCAACTAACCCTTTGAAAATACCCCTCAGCTCTAATTTTTGCATTTTTTTCTTAATTAATATTGAAGTGGAGACTTGAGTCACTAATCAGAATACTAAAATTGATGTCACCTTTTATATAAATGTAGAGAAGGATTTGCTGCTTTGAAATAGGTCAATTAAGGAGTTTCTTCTTCTCAGCACCTGGATTGGAGCATCATGTCAGTGTCAATTACAAAAAGTGGAAATAAAGGTCAATAAAAAGAGATATAAGGGATAAATTGAATATGTCAGGGGTACTTTTCAAATCCATAAACATGCATGTAACCCAGTTTTATGCACTTAAATGACTGTACTAAAATAGCCCAGGTCTAAGTGCATGCAAAATTACTCTTATAACCCAATTACATCATATTTTTATGCAGACTAAGCTGAAACATTCCAGAGGGTGGAGTTGGGCACAGAGACAGCATTTATGTGCATGCTTTGTTGTGTCTGAAAAATATCAGGCTAATTTTAAAAGGAGCACACTTGCGCCCATACATGCATGTATCAGCCCTCGAATGGAGTTATGCTGGAAGTTCAAATCATGTGCGCACTTGCTCACGTATGATTTAAAATACACCTACCATGTGTAAGTATGCTCTTAAGTTTAAGAGGTTACTCAAGCAAACCTACTTCACATATCTCCCATTGGACTTTGCCGGCTTTCACGCACGTATGTAACTGGATTTTAAAACATGATCACATGAGAGACATTCCCAGGTTTTCCAGTTAGTCCACCAGTTTGCCCAATCAATCTAGAGGTCTTCCAGACCCCTCTGATTCTTTATCCTGGACACCTCCAGTTGACCCAGACCTCTCACTGTCCTGAATGTCCTAGAATGTGAGATCTGCAGACTTGTTCCTTATCTGGAGCAGCAGTAAAGTTATGCTGAACGCTGCAGCCTCCAGTTTTAAAATACAGTTACATGAATAACAGTTAGCCTACCCCAGAATGCCCCTGCCACACCCCATTTCCGACCCCTTACTTTTGGCACATGTACATCGATGCACATAAATCTAGGCTTTTAATATCTGTGTTGTTCGTGCGCCCCTCACATATGCACATATGTGGGCATTTTTGTGTGACAAAGCTTTTAAAATTGACCTCTATATGTATAGGTGTACATATATAAGTTATGCCCTCTGAAGATGAGGTGTAACTTTAACTGAATAAATGTGTGTGCATACTTGGCCAAATCACTGGTATAGACATTTTTAGAAGTCATCTGCTTCAGCGATTTATTTATTTATTTATAATTTTTATATACCAACATTCGATCTGAGATATCGCATCGGTTTACATTCAGGTACTGCAGGTATTTCCCTATCCCCAGAGGGCTTACAATCTAAGGGGGTCATTTATCAAAAAGCGCTAAGGTTTTTTTTGCATGCGTTAAGGGCTTAGCACATGTGAAAATGTGTTTAACGCATGCAATAGCACCATGTCGTATGGTGCGATGCAAGTATGAAAAATAGGAAGAGTTAGGGTTTGCCTGGCTGTGAAGAGCTATTGCACAACATTAATGCTGATTTTAACAACACCTTTTTGAATTGTGTTAGCTGCTGTGACTGAGTGGTAAGGTTTTATCACCTTGTATGATGTCTCCTGCAAGGCCTATTTAGATGAATTGAAGCTCCCAGAGCAGAGAGAAAGAAAGAGAGAGAGAAATCAAGGTGAGGGTTAGTTATCAGGGAGGGGGTTAGGGGCCCCTTTGACATTCAACGTGAGATGTACGAACAGAACAGTGGTCTCTTGTGAACATTTGATGACCCTCGGAGTGAGGAAACTCACTCCAAGATGAGATTTGGGCAATGTTCTCTCAACCTAGCTTGATGGACTCTCTACCTGGGTAACATCAAACTAGGTGGAGAGAACATTGTACAAATCTCATCTTGGAGTGAGTTTCCTCACTTCGAGGGTCATCAAATGTTCACAAGAGACCACTGTTCTGTTCGTACATCTAACATTGAATGTCAAAGGGGCCCCTAACCCCCTACACTGATACCTAACCCTCACCTCAATTTACTAGGTGGGCCTACCATAGGGATACAAATACCTATCTAGGGAGATGACATTATGGCCAGGCACACTCTAACTCTCTCTTTCTCTCTCTCTCTTCCCCTCCCCCCCCCTAGTGGTTATATTTGGGAAATACAACAGGTCTGGCTCCTATCACAAAGTCTGATAATGTTATCACAATTTGCACTAACTTAGCTCTTTGCATAGGTAATTAGTGCAAATTGCGATAACGTGAATATTTGCATAAACCACACCCCCTTTGCTGTCGCATGCGATACTTACCACATTTTGATAAATCCAGGCCTAAGTGATAAAATGTTCCATTTATTATTGATGTTGATGTGCTGAATTCAGATACAATAATTAAATCAGCTGATTGGCTACTGCTTCCATGATATGTTTTACAGTTTATGGCTATGTCTATTGCATAGATAGTAGGTAGATAGTAGAATTTTAATCATAAATTGTAAACTTGGGTCTTTTTGTGCATTTTTGATTGCATAATATTTCACCTGCCCTCTTTATGTAACACTTTAAAAGTTAAATCAGCAAAGAGATTATAGAAATCAATTTTACTATGAAACAAAAGGCTAAAAACTATTATGTAAATAAATCTAGGTTCATAGGTTAGTCCTTATTCAGTGGCTACATGGCTCTTTTTGGCTGGTCTCTTGTAATCATTAAATGGAACAGCTCTTGACACTGTCAAGGAATAGCCAGCAAACATTGGTGAACTCCATTTGCCTTGATGCCATTTTTCCATTGCTGCAATGTCACCATGCTCATCGCTCACTGCTCTGCAGTTTGGTGGGAAAATATCTAGATGAGAGTGCAAAAAAATTTATTTCGGTGACATGTTGCAGCCAAGGCTTTTGTATGCCTTGAGGAAGTTTTCCATCAACTCCTTGTAATTGTCTGCCCCATTATCTCCAAGAAAATTTGTTACCATTAACTGAAAGACTTTCCATGCCGTCTTTTCCTTGCCACACAATGCACAATAAAATGCATTATCTAAAAGAAGTTTGAGAATCTGAGGGCCAACAAAGACACCTTCCTTTATCTTATCTTTATTTAATCTTGGAAATTTACTACTGAGGTATTTGAAGGCTGCTTTAATTTTGTTCATGGTGTCCAGCTCTTGTCCTGATCTCCAATTTTGTAGCCAAAATACACGTGGTAGGCTTTCTTAACCACAGTGGTTACACTGCACGTTTGTAATGCAAAAGTCGCTTCATCACAAGCATAACAGAAGTTATCTGCATTGTTCATACAAGCACAAGGCATCTCTGATCCTAGTCAGATAGAAATCAAAATCAAATACTGACAAATGATACTGTATGATTTCTAGAGCTGATCTAGGGTAATTTGTTCAGCAAAGTGATGTAAACTGAGTTATAAGTGCATCATCCATGACTTCTAGGAATATCAAAATGCAATTCATATCATGTATGATGCAATATGAGCTTCAGATTGCATCATTCATTGTTGTTCCCAAAAAGCAAGTACTATCCAAACGCAGTCATAGATTTATTCATAGATTCAGTCATTTCTGATTTAGGCCTGGCTTCACTAATGCCGCAAGGCATAGTGAATCCCAGTGGTAACGAGGGGCAGGGGGCGGGGGCAAAGCAGGGGGCGGTCCTGCGCTATCCGGCTGTGATCGCACCTCCACAGTGCAATCGCTGCTGGCATTGCACCGAATAACTACACCATAAAAGGTGTAGTTATTCGGCACGAAATAGGCAGCGATACGGAAGCTTACCGTTTTGCTGTCCGTACTGTTTGCAGAGTCAGCCCCGGTTCCGCCCCGACTCCTCCTCTTCCGGGGCCAACTCCGCCCCGATGTTGCTTTCGCACGCGTGCGCTAAGCTTTCTAGCTGGTAGCGCAAGCGTGCGAAAGCTTTCGAAAATAACCCCCTTAGTTTGAGATCCTTCCCCTTCTTAATTCACTTATCCTCTGTAATTCCCAAGTCAAAAGTCAATTTATACTGACCCAGTAACAGATCTTGAAAACTAAGGCCAAGCAACAATTTTAAGCATCATTTTCATTCTCAGGGACCCAGATTTGATAAAGTTTGAATACATTCATTTTGGATGCATTTTACCTGTAGACCAGTGTTACATGACTATTTTCAAAGCGAATTTATGTGCATGTTTGCTTTGAAAATACTAAGTAAAGTCTGCATGCATAGGCAGATTTTATAGCTATGCAGGCTGAAAATTACCCTTTTCATGATTAGTTTTGAGGAACTGCATTCCCTTCATCAACTCAAAACAGAAATAAGCAATAAAGGCAAAGGATAATGTTGCCTGAATATCCTTTGCCTTTACTAGCTTATTCTATTTGTCCTAATAAAGGCAGTGTAGATTCCAAAAATTAATCAAGAATTGTATTAGTCCAATAAATAGGTATCATGGTATATATTTGTGCTGATCTTTGCTTTTACACATTCAAGTGGACTAATATAGTAACCACACTACTTTAATTATGAGATATAAATGAAAGAAACGGACACATGGAATAAACAGAAGTAAATTAAACATGACATCAGTATCATGTGCGTGATTCACAAGCAGCCATATGTTCTCTTTCATAATCTAATGATCCTTGTCACATGACACCTATCTTACCTTCAAGTGGGTGTAATATACAGGTACACAGCTCCAAGAAAGAACTTCAACAGCTCTAGTTGCATTAAAACGGTGAGATTTTATACCATTGCCTGTAATTTGGATACAAAAATGGGTAAGATTTGAGATGCACTCACTTCAAATCCTTATATTGATTTTTTTTTTAATGACTTATAATCCGCATTATACAATAAAACTTGTTCTAAATGGATTTCATCATAGAAAACAACACATATTACATAATATTTAACATTAAATCTTTCAGCAGCAATGCAAAATCACAATAGGATCACTAATCAAGATATCATATATCAATGTTGCTTGATCTGCTCATGTTCACAAGTGTCACCTTACATAGAAGTCCTTCAAAATTGTGTTGGGTCTTTTATTTCTGGAAAACATTTCTGCAGGTTCATTATCATCTCCCACATTCAATCCTTTGTACAGGAGGCTCTTTAATATTGCTTCCAAAGATTTATGATGGCACTTCTGACACCTTTTAATTACAAGACTTAAGAGGATGACATCTCTAAGCACATTTTTATTCTGTAATTGATCCATGTAATACAACGCACATATCCTGGACTCAAGTGGAGATGATCGAAAACTGTATAATAAACTTTAATGCTGTAGCTAATCTCTCAAGAAAAATAATGCTATTTCAGAAAATATGCCTCACTGCAAAGCACTTCAAACTTGGGTAAATATAATTTCCCAAATAATTCTTCATTTTACCCAAGAGGATCTTAAAAATTGAGCGCAACTATGTTATACTGGACACTTTAGAAAGTGGGAAAGCACTGTACCTTATTTTCATTGAAACTCCATGTTATTTTATTTTATCAAGTATCCCCATTATAATGAATGTGAACTGAGCACAAGTCCAAAGGATGTATGAGAATGAATTGCATTCTTGGACAGTCATAGAACATAAAGGGTCTGATTCACCAGGGGAATAATTCATGCTCTGAAAACTTGCACATATAGCAGATCCTGAATAGAAAGGATCCTAGTCACAAGGAAAAAAAAAAAAAATTGCATGTACTACTTTGGGAAAGCTGACTTTTACAAATGGATTGACCAATATGACTGACATGGCAAATGACAGCAAATAAAGACCAAAATGGCATATTCAGTCTGCCCAGTAATTATATCTTCGCATTGAGTAGATAAACATATAGGGGCAGATTTTAAAAGCCCTGCACGTGTAAATCCAGCTGGATTTATGCGCGCAGGGGGGTTAGACGCGCCGAGGCTATTTTGCATAGGCCCGGCAACATGCTCAAGCCCCGGGACGCGCTTATGTCCCAGGGCTTGAAAAAAGGGGGCTGGGCGTGGGTGGTCCAGGGTAGGGTGGGGGCATGGCCAGAGGCCTTAGTAGGGCCTCTAGGCCAGGGGATCTCGTGCCGGCCAAGTGCCGGCGCGCGTAACCTACACCTGCCCAGAGGCAGGCGCAACTTGAACAATAAAGGTTGGGGGGGGGGGGGCAAAAGGAAAGTTCCCTCCGAGGCCGCTCTGATTTTGGAGTGGCCTCAGAGGGAACAGGGAAAGCCATTGGGGCTTCCCTAGGGCTTGGCGCATGCAAGGTGTACAAGTGTGCACCCTCTTGCGCGCGCCGACCACGGATTTTATAACATCCGCGTGGCTATGCTCACATGTTATAAAGTCGGCGTAGATATTAAAATCCGGCCCATAGCTTTTACTGTTATTTTTGTAAACTTTTATGGTCCCAGGCTGTGCCCCGGGACCTCCACTCGCCTCATGGCCCTGCCTGGCCGAGGGAATCCCTCTTTGGCCATCCAGGCCTGAAACATGACCTGCTGCGGCGTTCTCCCTGCCAGGGAGACACTGTCGATGATCCACTGCTGGCCCCACCCCCTAGGCGTGTGTGCGCGTCGGGGGATCTGGAGTTAAAGGGGCCAGCGCAGGAAATGGAGGACAGCCTCCTTGCTGACGTCAGGCACTGCCGGGTTATTTATTTAAACCCGGCAGTCACAACTGAGCCTCGCCTTGCAACGAGGTTCACTCTTCGGCGTAGCTAGTTGTGCTTCATGCTTCCCGGTTCCTGTTTGTTCCCGACGTCTGACTTCTGGCTCCTGACCTTGCTTCATTCTTCGACTCCTCCGGCTTCAGCTTCCATCCCTGGCTTTGGCTTCCGACATCTGACTTCTGGCTCCTGACCTTGGCTTGTTCCTGGACTCCGGCTTCATCTCTCTCTGCCTCCGCAGGTATCGGTTCTTTTCCCTCCCGGAGGGTTCTCCTAAGACCCAGCGGCTCCGGTCCCCACGGGCTCCTCCTGGGGGAACCGGGGGCTTCCAAGGATGAAGTCTCTTCTGACCTCCTGGGCGCCATCTCACTGTTGGACTACCTCGGCAGGCTGTTTCTGATCCTTGGTCGCAGAGGATTCACCTAAGACCAAGAGGCCCGGGTCCTGTGGGGGACCTCTGGCTTCCAGTGGTGAAGCCTTCTTCGTAGTACCTCTTCAGCGCCGCCTCCTGGCTGCGACATCCACCCTGGGTCTCCACGGTGCAACACCATCAGTCTCAGCCAGCTCAAGGATCCACCTCCCTAACAAAACCTTTGTGATCTTTACATGGATCGATGGCATATAAAATGTCTAAATAAATAAATTGAGTGTCCTATGAGGGACAGTAACAAAATCAAGTAAACCCCATCCATCCCATGTCTTTGATCTAATTCTCTAGTCATCCAGTCATAAAAATGAGATGCATTTGACATAATCTGCATTTAATAAATCCATGCTGCCTTGGATCCTGCAATCCAATGGAGTGTAGAAAGTCTATTATTCTTTCTTTTAGCAGAGCCTCCATCAATTTTCCCACCATCAAGAATCAAACCTGCCTCCAAAGATCTATTGAACACAGGTCCTCAGTGGATCTCCGAATCCTCTCTGAGTTCTCTTAGTATTCTAAGGTGCATCCCATCCAGCTCCATAATTTAGTCTACTTTCAGTTTTGCTAGTTGAACACAACCACTCTCTTCTGTAAAAAGTATGTGGTGTTCTGTTTACCCTGCTCCCATATGTACTCGGGAAATGTCAGTGGTCCTTTTCCAGCTCCTCCTTCAGCGAAAGCTGAACAGAATTATTTGTTTAGCATTTCTACTTTCTCCTCATCTCTCTCCACACATTGTTTTCTGTCTTCTCTCAATATTACCTCTGGCTTAATCCTTTCACAAACATGCCAAAAAATGTCTTACTGCCTCTTTGCTATCTTTTTTTCTGTTAATGTATTGTGGCTATCCAGACTTCTTTTCCTACTTCTTTCAGCTTTATCAGACATTCTTCTTATGATCGTTTTACTTTTTGAATGCTAATCTTTTCACACTTGCTTTTTCAGTCACTTCTTTGGAATAGCATACTGTTTTTCTTTTCTGCTCACTTTTATTAACTTTCCTGACATAAATATCCATTGCCCTTGTTATAGTTCCATTTAGTTTAGCCCCTGTTGTACTACTTATTTATTTAGATTTTTATATTCTGCTTTTTGCACTTTTTTTCAGCGCTTCAAAGTGGATTACATTCAGGTACTGTAGGTAGTTCCCTATCCCCAGAGGGCTTACAGTCTAAGATGTAGATTTTTTTAAAAATATGTGTGCGCGCTACCCAGCACACGCGTGTTATAAAATCTGGGGGGCGGGGGGGGGGGGTTGAAAATCGCAATTTACGTGCAACGACGAGATCAGGCTTCCCCCAGTTCCCTCCCAGTCCATTCCAATTAAGGCAAGTCCCTTTAGCCTCCCTTGTCTCAGGTACAAACGTATGATTTTAAATTAAGGAGCGGACTGGGAGGGAACTTTACTATTCCCCTATGCACTCTCCCTCCCTCTTCCCCTCTCCTCTCCGAACCCAGCTTCTGAGCTGGCATAAATTGCACGCGCTGGCAGCCTGCCGGCGCGCGATGCCCTGGCACTGCAGCAAATGGTCGCTGTACCGGGCGCCTCTAGCTCCGTCCCCCAGACTGCCCCTTTTCTTCGGCCTGGCTCTTGTGCGTGTAACAAGGGTCATGCACGTGGCCGGGCCCCTTTTAAAATGCACACATAATCTCAGTTTTTTACATGCACTGGGCATTTAAAATCAGGATGTATATTTGAACCTGAGGCAATGGAGGGTAAAGTGACTTGCCCATGGTCTCAAGGAGTGATAGTGGGACTTGAAGCCTGGTCTCCTGGTTCATAGCCTATTGCTCTAACCACTAGGATACTCCTCCACTCCTACCTCACCATCCCTTCCAGTGTCTCATTAAGGTACTTCCCCATTGTATGAAAGGCAGTCTTTTTGAAATACAGGACTTTTAGCTTTGTATGACTCCTTTTTGCTTTGGCTGTTACTTCAAGATATACCATCTAATGGTCACCTTTGGGCACCTATATCCCTTTTCATATATACAGGTCCATTATTATCCCTTCCCTTATAGGTTCCATCATCATTTGTTTGATGAGTGCTCCTTCAAAGAGTCCAGAAACTCTCTAACTTATACTGTAACTGAGTCTACCAAACAGATACTCTAATTCAGATATGGCAGGTTAAAATCTCCTACCAACACCAGATCCCCTTTCTTTCTTTCGGTTGACTTTAGCCAGATCTCTGTCCAATTCTTTTCATGAGTAGCAAGTCTGTATACCACCCCAGTAGAAAGGAAAGTGCCATTGCTCATTTCCAGTATGGCTGACATTGCCTCCCTCTTTTCACAACCTTCCTGCATTTCAGTCATTTTAAATTTATTTTACAAAAAAGAGCTACTCCACCAACTTTTCTGCCAACACAAAAATTCCTGAACAGGAATTAGGGATGTGAATCGTGTCCTCGATCGTCTTAACGATCGATTTCGGCTGGGAGGGGGAGGGAATCGTATTGTTGCCGTTTGGGGGGGTAAAATATCGTGAAAAATCGTGAAAAATCGAAAAATCAAAAAATCGCAAAACCGGCACATTAAAACCCCCTAAAACCCACCCCCGACCCTTTAAATTAAATCCCCCACCCTCCCGAACCCCCCCAAATGACTTAAATAACCTGCGGGTCCAGCGGTGGTCCGGAACGGCAGCGGTCCGGAATGGGCTCCTGCTCCTGAATCTTGTTGTCTTCAGCCGGCGCCATTTTCCAAAATGGCGCCGAAAAATGGCGGCGGCCATAGACGAACACGATTGGACGGCAGGAGGTCCTTCCGGACCCCCGCTGGACTTTTGGCAAGTCTCGTGGGGGTCAGGAGGCCCCCCACAAGCTGGCCAAAAGTTCCTGGAGGTCCAGCGGGGGTCAGGGAGCGATTTCCCGCCGCGAATTGTTTTCGTACGGAAAATGGCGCCGGCAGGAGATCGACTGCAGGAGGTCGTTCAGCGAGGGTTCCGGCGCCTCGCTGAACAACCTCCTGCAGTCGATCTCCTGCCGGCGCCATTTTCCGTACGAAAACGATTCGCGGCGGGAAATCGCTCCCTGACCCCCGCTGGACCTCCAGGAACTTTTGGCCAGCTTGTGGGGGGCCTCCTGACCCCCACGAGACTTGCCAAAAGTCCAGCGGGGGTCAGGAAGGACCTCCTGCCGTCCAATCGTGTTCGTCTATGGCCGCCGCCATTTTTCGGCGCCATTTTGGAAAATGGCGCCGGCTGAAGACAACAAGATTCAGGAGCAGGAGCCCGTTCCGGACCGCTGCCGTTCCGGACCGCTGCTGGACCCGCAGGTTATTTAAGTCATTTGGGGGGGGTTCGGGAGGGTGGGGGATTTAATTTAAAGGGTCGGGGGTGGGTTTTAGGGGGTTTTAGTGTGCCGGCTCACGATTCTAACGATTTATAACGATAAATCGTTAGAATCTCTATTGTATTGTGTTCCATAACGGTTTAAGACGATATTAAAATTATCGGACGATAATTTTAATCGTCCTAAAACGATTCACATCCCTAGAACAGGTTATAGCCTGGAATGGATGTAGTCCATTCATGGGACTCATTGAACCACATTTCCCTGAGAACAATAATGTCCAGGTCCTCCTCTACCATGAGGGGCTTGTAGATTAGAAATTTTATTGCTTATACTATGAGCATTCACACTCATGCCCTTCTATTTATTTATCCTTTTCTTGCTTATATTCTACATAGGGGTAGATTTTCAAAGGGTTACCGCATAACCCCGAAAACCTGCCCCTGCGTGCGCTGAGCCTATTTTGCATAGGCTCCATGGCGTGAGCAAGCCCTGGGATGTGTATGTCCCAGGGCTTTGAAAAAAGGGTGGGAAGGGGGCATGGTACCGATCCGGGGGCGGGACTGAGGCCTCCGGCACAGTGGCTATGCCGGGGATGGCACACCGGCAGCTGGCTGGCGCGCACAAGATATGCCTGACAGAGGCAGGCGTAAAAAGTTAAACAAGGTAGGGGGGGATTTAGGTAGGGCTGGGGGGGGTGGGTTAGATAGGGGAAGGGAGGGGAAGGTGGGGAGGAGCGGAAGAAAAGTTTCGGAGCAGCCTTGGAGGGAACGGGGAAAGCCATTCGGCCGCCCCTAGGGCTCGGCGCGCACAAGGTGCACAAGTGTGCACTCCCCCCCCCCCCCCCGCACGTGTGCACATGTTATAAAATCGTATGTACATTTGTGCGTGCCGGGTAGCATGCACAAATGTACCCCATGCGCGCTTCTCTTAAAATCTACCCCATAGCTTCTTAGCTGTACCCCTCACCTTCCTGATTGCTCAAGAATAGAATATTGGGTTTCTCATTTTTGTGATTTTCCCCACAATCTTCATTTGTTTGTGGGGAGTGACAGCCTGCCTTTGGGCCTGCATAAAAGTAATACAATTGTAGGTTATGATGCTTAAAATTGTATAAATTTTCCACAAAGATTAACAAGAGGGATTTGAGTTAAAATTGGTAGAACCAGAAAGCATAAGTCAGAACCAATCAAGGATAAATTTACTTTAAGATGAAGAGAAACTTTTCCACTATATGTGATAAGGCTCTGATGTCTACCTCTAATTAATTCAGGAAGAAAGCAAAACATGAAGGAAAAATATTTTTTGGTGTAAAAATATTAGGGATGTACATTTGTATCAAATGAAACAGGAAATTTTCCCAGATCTTCACTGAAAAAGGGCAGGAATAATGCCCACTCACTCCTGCAAGGGTCCCACTGCTTTAAAAATGGTGCTATCTGCATGGAGGAATGCACTGAAGTGATGTAATTTTGGTGCTGAAGTGATGTCATTTTGGCACCTTCTTCTGGTGCGGCTGGCGCAATTTTGATGGTTTTATGGCCATGCATCGTAATGGCACCAGCTACACTGGCAGAAGGCACTGAAGTGCCATCATCTTGGTGCCATCCTCTAGGTAGATGGTACCATTTTAATAACATATGTACATAAAGCAAGAACAGTACTAATTTTCTAAGTTTTATAATCTATAAATTGTAGTCTTTATCATTTATTTATTTATTTATTTATTTAACAGTTTTTTATACCGACCTTCATAGTAAATAACCATATCGGATCGGTTTACATTTAACAAGGGTATAACTGGAGTAACAATTCAAGTAAACGAAAGAAAACAATAGGTAGAATAGGCAGAATAAGTCAAAGTTACAATCAACAGGGAAGGAGAACTTGGAAGCTTGCAACAAGCTGGAAAGAAGATAAGGCAGGAAATAACTATAAGGGTTATACCTCCATTATATAAACTTTCAAGAAAAACTTTATTTCATCTAAAATTTTTACAAAATTATGTCTAAAATAGCAGTCATATAAGACATTTTTATAAACTTATAGATCTTCTTGTAACAATCTAATGTATAATATACAAAAGCATAGCTATAACAATTTTATTTTTTCAGTTCAAACATTGATAATGATTACAATAAAAATCAAGGAAATAAACAACAAGAAGGGTATAAACACACCATGAAAACAGCATAAAGAAAACAGCATAAAGGGAAGGGATGCTAGTAGAAGTTAAATAAAGAGGATGAAGGAATCTACAACAGTAATACAGAGAGATATCAGTTGCTACTAGGGGAAGGTAAAGAAGAAGATTCAAAATAAGTATCCAGTGGTTCCTACATCACTATCCAAGATGCCAAGCAATGAAATTTGATGGCCACTGCCTTCTCGTATTTACAGTATATACAGATTGTATTCCAAGAATAGTGTTCATTGAGTAAATCACTATTGTTTCAAAATGATAGGATTAGTGTAATGATGACCACCAAACAAAAGAAATCCAATAGTTTCCTGTGCAGAATGGAAAGGTGACAAGGAAGAGCTGCCGCATGGTTCGTAAAAATGCGGTATGTAAGTGGGCATTTAGATGAAAATATGGGATATAGTATGCCAAATGGCTTGCCAAAATTATCGTATTAGAGGATGAAAAATTAACATATGGGACAAAGTGTCCCTAGGAGATGCACAGGGTCAACAGCAAGAAGTGGAATCTAAACCCACTCTATATAATTTTCATGAGGTCCACACAGCTCTATGTGAATTAAAATAAGAAGATTGTGTTAAACGGCAAGATAGTGAAACACGCAATGATGAATTCCAGAAGTATGGCCAATCAACCTCATCAACTGAACATTTAGATTCTGTAAGCCATAAGTTCTGCAGGCTCATCATGCTAGGACATTTTGTCACTTCAATAGAATTGTAGAGCCTAGAAGACAAATGACTCAATGATCCAAAGTCACAGTATAATATTAAAAGGTCTAGGGAAGGTAGACAGTCAAAATTTGGAAGAAAAATCAGAACCCAAGCATTCACGCAACTGCAACCATGAGTAAAACAGAGACTTGGGTAAAGGAAAAAGAAACATCAATTCAGCAACAGGGAGCAGTTTGTGATCCTTTTGAATGGAGGACAGAAACCAAAACTCACTGACTTTTCACACCTTCCAATTCAGACTTTTACCAGCAAGTTTAATATGAGTCTGGAACCAAAGGGAGGCCAGTTTAGAATATTTCCACTTGGGTGAAAAGGAAGCTAGTAACAGGTCAAATTCAGAGTATGCTCTGTGAGTGAAGTGGAGGATAGGATTAGCTAGAAAAATATGGGGCAGAGTCATTCCTGGAAGGGCTTCAAAGGGATACAGAGAAACAAGCTATATTCAACCATCTCAGATTATCAAACATTTGCAGTGAGTCGGACATCTACTGGTACCCCTGCTGCAAGATATAAGCCTGATGGTAGATGTAAAAATCAGGAAAACTAACCCCACCATTACCTTTAGCAACTTTTAATTTAGAAATTGCAGTTCCTGGGGGTTTATGTTGCCATAAAAACAAACAAGCAACATATTGTCTACTTGCTTGTAAAAATCCATAGAAAAGAAAACAGGATTCATAGAGAATATAGAGTTCAATCTAGGTGCAAGCATCATTTTAATAGTGTTCAATCGGCCCCCACCATGTAAGATACAGGGGAGACCATTGAAGTAAGGCCCCCTCACAGAAGCATTTTTTCAATATATGTTTCACAGTGAGTTACAGTATGGGGAAGAATTTCAAAGAAATATATGCTAAATATTTAATTTCCTCTTTCATGTTTTGAAAAGGGTAATTAGTGACATTTTCATGTCTGCTGGTAAGACTCAACAGTAGTATTTCAGTCTTGTGCCAATTCACTTGATATCCTGAGAAAGATGAATATGTTATGGAGACATAAGAGAAAAGAGATGAGGAAGTATATTATCAGGGCTCTTAAAATATAACAAAATGTCATCAACATATGCAGAAAGTTTGTAAATATCAACATCCACCTCTATTCCCTGGATATTCAGGTGTTGACAGATAGCCAAAAATAAGGGCTCCAAAGCCAAGTTAAAAAGGAAAGTAGAAAGAGGACAGCCTTACTTGGTACCTCTATGTAACTCAAATCTAGGTGAAAGTCTACTGTTAACATATAAATGTGCTAATGGTTGGTGTTAGAGATGTAACTGCCAGGGATCAGCAAGACCGAGAGATTCTGTAAGACCCATAATTACTTTGTGTGACTTGCAATAAGAAACTTTAGCTTGTGATTGTTTATTTAAAATGGGGTCCAGGGGCTTATTGAGGTCTCCACCTACAATTAGTTTGGCAAACCCATCCCTCATTAAGTCAGAGGAAAGTTGATGGAAAAAGACAGGGTCATTCGAGTTTGGAGCATATATGTTGAAAAAGGAAACCCTTTCTCTTCCAATAATGGTCAATGTTGACACCCATCTCCCATCTGCACCAGTTGTAAAATTCAGAACTTTGGCCCCAAGTTTCTTATGGAGCAGAATAGCAACTCCCCGCTTCTTTTTAACTGCTGGCTAAAGAGCACGTCACCCAACCAATCTTGTTTCAGTTTAAGCAATTCTAAAGAGGAGATACATAAGAACATAAGAAATTGCCATGCTGGGTCAGACCAAGTGTCCATCAAACCCAGCAACCTGTTTCCAACAGAGGCCAAACCAGTCCACAAGAACCTGGCAAGTACCCAAACACTAAGAAGATCCTATGCTACTGATGCCAGTAACAGCAGAGGCCATTCCCTAGGTTAACTTGATTAATAGCAGTTAATGGACTTCTCCTCCAAGAACTTATCCAAATCTTTTTTAAACCTAGCCACAGTACTGCACATGTTTCTTATATCATAGCTACATCAGCCTTCAATGATTTTAAATACATCAGTATTTTCTTGTGCTTAATGGGGTGTAAGAGACCATTAACATTCAGAGAAACAACATTAATATCAGAAATGGAAGTCATAATGAAAAAAGTGAATACAGTACGTATACCACCTTATTACCATAATACTATATGAAACAAACAGTTTCAATAAATGCAATCTATAATTTAAATACAAACTTTAATATATCTAATGTATTCATATCCCATCATGTATCACATTTCAAAAATTATTTTGTTAAAGCTGTTTTAGCAAAATTCAAGTGAGACCAAGAATTCACTAGATTCATTAATTTCTCACACTATCTCAATACATAAAAATATCCAAAATCCTTAACATTCACACTATACATCCACCTCATTCATTCAATAAATTATACTTCCAATAATTGAACATAATAATAATCTTCCTATGTGTTGCTAATACCAGCATGTGGGCAATAGTTACAGGAGATCTTTAGTATTATTAACATTAAAAAAAAACTTTAGCAGTTATTAAATAGTTCCAAACTGGCTGCTACTTAACTTATAGAGTATGATAATCATATTTCCAAAACCAGGAGAATCGACCGCTAAAGTATTTCGTATAGTATAGTTGTTTTCAGACCTTAGATCGAACAATGCAAGGTGGTTGGGGTAGTTTTGTTTTGCTGCCTTATAACAGCAACTGACATGTAAACATAATGGGACAACAAAAATTCAGTTGTGAAAGGAACACCCCATAGGAAGAAGAAGAAAGGTACTAAACGCAATCACTTCAAAGAAAAAGACAATGAACAGAATCCATAACAGTGGAAGCAGGCTAAGCCTAGAGCACATGGGCCTCGTAGGCAGGAAGCATAGCCAACCAAGATTCAGCCCCAACTATAATACAGAACATCGCCCAATGAGCAGGAACAATAAACAACTGCATGTCCCAGAGTACTTAACATATTAACTTATTTTGAGCATGCAGAACTATAAAAAGCCTCCCATCGATAATGTTATGTTCAACAAAAAACAGGAGAAACCAGCTGGGCTCTGGAGGAACAAGCAAAGAGAAAGTCAGGTAATCATCTCTAGTGATAATTCCAAGGAAGAGAGGAAGATGGTCAAATCCTCAGATGCGACAAAAGATTGTGTTTTATTATCACAGGTAGAACAAACCACAAGCAACCAAGCTGCGGCCAGCATTCAGTCAAACTGTAGACACCCAAAACAAATGCTGGAATACAGTGATACAGTCCCAAATTTTAAATGAGTGTATAAAACCAAATTTCTTTTATTCAAAAGGGTGGCAACTCCATTGTATATATTGAACACAAACTTTCAAACACACGGGGTCCCCCGACACGGACCCGTGTTTCGCCAGCGGCTGCGTCGGGAGGGATGCCCAAGATTTTTATAACAGGAATTCTTAGATGGAGTTCATAAGCTCCATGCCCGGAACTTATGAACTCCGTCTAAGAATTCCTGTTATAAAAATCTTGGGCATCCCTCCCGACGCAGCCGCTGGCGAAACACGGGTCCGTGTCGGGGGACCCCGTGTGTTTGAAAGTTTGTGTTCAATATATACAATGGAGTTGCCACCCTTTTGAAAGAAATTTAGATTTATACACTCATTTAAAATTTGGGACTGTATCACTGTATTCCAGCATTTGTTTTGGCTTTATTATCACAGGTAACATGCATCCGGGCTGGATATAATAGGCCATACCGTGCTCCCAAGGCTTGCAAACATGGTCTGTAAGACAAAAAGACCTTACATTTTGCACAGTAACTTTAATGATATCCAGCACAAAAAGTAACAAATGTCCCTTGAAAGTGACAGGTCTTTCGTGCGAGCTGTGGAGAGAATCTCAAGAGCCTGTGGGTAGCGGAGCAATTTTATTATGACTGGCCTTGGGTAGCAAGAGTTCATAAGAGGCCTAGAAGGGATCTGATGTGCCCTCTCAAATTCTAATATCAAAGTGAATTGAAGATGAAGGCACTCCAGAATCAAAGTGGTCAAAAAAGATCCCTCTGACCTTTCTTGAATGCCCAGTATGCGAACATTGCTCCAACGGTTCCGATTTGCTAGGTCCTCCATGTCTCGTTGAAGTTGTTCAATCTTGTGCACGGTCTGTGGGAGAGACTCTATGGCCATCGCTATGATGTGGTCTTGATTTTGACTTCTTCCAATCACGTTTGGAAAGATTAAGGCAACTGCGACATCGAGGACACCTCTGTATGAATAGCCACACTGTCTTCAATATTCATTTGAAGCATTTCCTTTAGTTGTTTAAGCTCCGCCAGCACCAAGTATGCTGATGCCATGGATTTAGATTGTGCAGCTCTTTCTGGAGTTGGGGGATCCTGCTTGGACCGCTTAGTTCCAGCTGCAACCGCAAAGGCAGCCTCAATCTTCCCAGCTTTAGGTCCCGAGATCTTGAGGAAGAAGGATATCAGCAGAAAAGTGATAGAAATGATTAAAAAAAAGGATGATGTTACTTGATTCTATTCGGAATCTTGCAGAGCAAGAGAATCAGGCAGCTAAGATAATCTAGAACATCCCTCCCACATATACCAATTTTAATTCATGCCTAGGAAAAACAATATTTTTGTATTAATTTTCTCACAGTTTATAATTCAAACTTTTAACACAAACGGTCGGATTTTAAATTGGCCACGTACATAGAAATCACCACTTACGCACCTGGCTGGGCCCTGCGCGCACTGTGCACATTTTTAAAAGGGCCCAGCCAGGTGCGTGGGTGGCGATATGTGCATAAATGCCGGGCCCTTACAAATGGGCAGGCCAGAGGGTGGGGATGGACAGTCCAGGTGGCGGAGCGGGGGAGTGGGCCGGGACTGCGCCATTCCTCGCTGTCCCGGAGCCTTGCTCACTGGTCGACTGCCAGCACACGCAAGTTACTCAAGTCAGGCCCTGAAGTAACTCAAAGAATAAAAAGTAAAAAAAAAAGAAAAAGAAATAAGGAGAGTTAGAGGACCGAACTGGGAGAGATCTGGGGGAGCCCAGATCTCTTCGTTGCGCAAATTTTGCAAAATTTTACCCCTCCCCCCTGTGCGCGCTACCCACACATACGCGTGTGGATTATAAAATTGGCGCAGCCGTGTTTCTTGCGTGCATGTCTTAAAATCTACTCTAGACTGTATAAATGTTAGCAAGTTCATCTACAAATTTCACTTAACTTCTCATGTAATTCACCTGCTATATTTCTTTCAATGTCCTGTATACGTTTTCACCTTTACTTGGATGTAAACTTATGTAGAATCCACTTCGCTTTTCAAGTAGTTCACAATTTTCCACATCAGCTGTCACCCTTTCCTGATGTCAATTTATATGACATCCACTTCACTTCTCATATAATTCATGTGCTATCTTTTTCACAATGTTCACAGTAGGATTTCAACCTTTCCCGACACTGCAGCGTTTTGGCAACCAATGCTTGCCATTTTTATAGCATCAAGACCCAGGCAGGAGTGAGCAAGATCTTAGAAGGGGGTAAGTGGAAGGTAAGGTGGGAACTCACTGGTCCCATCATCTATAAATGAAGGGGACTAGGCAGCGCCAGACATTTGTGAGTGACTGTGAGAGAGTCCATCTTGCCTACCGGGGGTGCGGTGTTCGGACGGCCCCGACGGAGAACAGCTGAGCTAATTTTGTGACGTCATTGATGCGAGACAGAAGGGGCTTAAAATCTGCTCCTTGGAGCTGGTGTTTGCAGCGCCAGACATTTGTGAGTGACTGTGAGAGAGTCCATCTTGCCTACCGGGGGTGCGGTGTTCGGACGGCCCCGACGGAGAACAGCTGAGCTATTTCATGACGTCATTGATGCGAGACGGAAGGGGCTTAAAATCTGCTCCTTGGAGCTGGTGTTTGCAGCGCCAGACATTTGTGAGTGACTGTGAGAGAGTCCATCTTGCCTACCGGGGGTGTGGTGTTCGTACGGCCCCGATGGAGAACAGCTGAGCTAATTTCGTGACATCATTGATGCGAGACGGAAGGGGCTTAAAATCTGCTCCTTGGCGGTGCGCAGCCGATGCCGGCGCGCTGCCAAAGAGGTACGCGCAGCTTTTTCAGCTTCTTCAGATTCTTCGGATTTTTTGGGTTTTCTGGCAAAAAAATTTTTGATTAAAGGATCACCACTTACTCCTGGAGCTGCCGTTTTGTGTTGGAACCAAGGTAAAACAACTAACTTGTTCGCACAATATCCTTAGAGTTATTTTGGGTTAATGCCACATTCAGCGCGAAAGAGAAGGGCTAGAGAGCGCCAGGCCTCAGACGCTATGGAGCCTACCTCTAGAGTTGGTCCCATGGATATGCATGTGCGACGTGGATTACAACAAGGGGAAGAAAGATTGCTGAGTGAAAGGAGGGGAGAAGAAGAGCCCTCCGCACTCTTAGATCTGATAACATCATTCTCCCCTAGTGAGAGAACTCCTCCCTGAAATCCTGCTGAGCGGTTACATCTGACTCCAGGGGGACAACACCTTGCCGATGAAGCAGGTGCTAGTCCCCCCTTTAGGCAAGGAGATCAGATGGAGAATACCTCAGATTTAAGTAACATTTTGGAAACCGGGCAAGCTTCAATCGGGACTGAGGTAGAGGGTAATGAGGGTGGAGAGGATGGGGTTTCTATTACTCTGATTAAACCTTTAGTTAAACCACAAGATTTTTCCTTAGAAAATATTTGGGACGCTATAAATGAAGTAAATAAAAATATGGGGGATCAAATGTCTGCATTATTAAAAATTATTCTATCAACAAAGAAAAATGTTGAAGATATGGAAATGGAAAACAAAACACTTAGAAATGATTTAAAGAAAGTAAAAGAAGAAATTGGAAACTCTAGGGAGATTCAGACAATGATGATGAAAGAAAATGTATTATTACAACTAAAAATGGAAAATTTAGAGAATGTAGCTAGGGTTAAGAATATAAGATGTATAAATTTTCCAAAATCTTCTATTCTGACCCCATTATTTCTCTGGAGAAAATATCTGATGGAAAATTTAAATATCCCAGAAGCTACTTTACCCATAATGTCTAAACTTAAACCAGCTTCCCACCCTTCAGACACCATTCCCACAAAATCCCTCCTCTCCATCCCGAACACTATATCCAAACCCATCGCAGACATCATAAACTCCTCCCTCTCTTCAGGCTCTGTCCCAGATGCTCTTAAACAAGCTATTGTCAAGCCCCTCCTAAAAAAACCAACACTAGACCCTAAAGACCCCGCTAACTTCCGCCCTATCTCTAACCTGCCCTTCCTATCCAAAATTATGGAAAAGATTGTAAACATCCAACTTACAGAATATCTAGAAAGCAACAACATTCTGCATCCAGCCCAATACGGCTTCCGTAAATACCTCAATACAGAAACCCTCCTGCTCTCCCTCACGGACCACTTACTCATAGGCATGGACCGAGGCAACTGTTACCTCCTCGCCCTACTCGACATCTCAGCTGCCTTTGATACCATCAACCATAACCTCCTCATCAACCGGCTATCCGAAATAGGCATCTCAGGCCTAGCCCTACTATGGTTTAAATCCTACTTATCTAACAGAAAGTTCTCCGTCAAGATAGGAAACGCCAACTCCACACTCTATCCCTTGTCTCAAGGTGTCCCACAAGGCTCCTCCCTCTCCTCCACCCTTTTCAACATTTATCTCACACCTCTATGTCAGCTCCTCACAGACCTCGGCCTCAAATTCTACCTCTATGCAGATGACGTTCAAATCGTCATTCCCATTCACAACTCTCTCTCAGATGCCCTTGCCTTCTGGAACACATGTCTTGCCAACATCAATGACTTCCTCACCAACATCCACCTCGCTCTAAACTCCTCCAAAACAGAGCTGCTCCTTATCTCTCCTCACCTTCCTCCCAAACCACCGATCTCCAATGATCCAGCTTTCAACGTCATAACACCCCAACCCACAGTAAGAGACCTTGGGGTTATCATAGATCAACAACTCAATCTCAAAAAACAGATCAACTCCATCCTCAAAGAAGGTTTCTTCAAGCTTCACATCCTGAAGAAACTCAGACCCCTCCTCCACTATCATGACTTCCGCACCGTCGTCCAAGCCACCCTTTCCTCAAAGCTGGACTACTGTAATGCCCTCTTCCTTGGCCTACCCTCCTCCACCACCAAGCCCTTACAAATGCTCCAGAATGCCATCGCCAGGGTCATCACCAACTCAAGGAAAGCTGATCACATTACCCCAATACTCAAAGAACTCCACTGGCTCCCCATCGCATCCCGAATTCTCTTCAAAATTCTAACCATAGTGCACAAGTCCATCCACTCGCACAATTCCAATTGGTTGGATGAACCCTTTCGTCCTATACGCACTGAACGACCCACTCGCACTGTCAACAAAGGCACCCTCTCCATTCCCCCTTTGAAAAAAGCCCACCTCTCCTCTACTAGGGACCGTGCACTATCCATTGCAGGCCCTAAACAATGGAACACCCTCCCTACCACTCTCAGGCTAGAGCCATGTTACGCCAAGTTCAGAAAAAAACTTAAAACATGGCTCTTCCGACAAGCCTACCCTGATTAAGTACACCGACTTCTGCAAGTATCTTGCCTACGCCTTGTATTCCTGTAAATAGTCCGTTGCAGTTTTTATTTATTGCTTTAATTCCTCCACCTCCTGCTCTTTGTATACTCCTCCTTGTTCGCCCTCCCTGTTCATTGTAATTTCTACCTTTAAAGTTACATTGTAAACCGGTATGATGTATGCATACTAATACCAGTATATAAAAGTTTTTAAATAAATAAATAAATAAATAAATAAAATAAACTGTTTTATCTACCACCAATGAAAAAGTCAACGGTTGTTAGATATATTGGAAATTTAAAAAAAGAGGAGTTAGTTAATAGTGCTCTACCTCAAAATAAAGATCTAAATGTAACAGAAATGTTAGAAAAGTCAGATACAGAATCTGTTGTACCATCTACTTTAATAGTATCCTTTATGTTAGAGACAGATAAAGATTGGATCTTTAAAAAAGTTTTCTTAAATAGAACTAAGGAATTTATGGGGTGCAAGGTACAATTATTTCCCGACTTAGCACCTGCAACACAAAGACACAGAAAACAATTTTTAGCACTGAAGTCTCAGGTAGTTCAGATGGGAATGTTATTTATTTTGAAATATCCATGCAAGTGCCTCATAAAATGTGAAGGAAATACATATATCTTTCTACATGTGGATCAATTAATACAATATATTCAGAGTAAAACTTTACGTACCGCTAGTTCCACCCCAAAGCCTGATTAGCCTATTCATAAGTGATATGAAGTGATTCTCTCCAATAAGTAAAAGTAATCCCAGTTAGATGTGCTTTTAATATTAAAAATTAGAGAATGTTTGGGAAATGTGTACATTGGTTTCAAATGTGGGCTAGACACAGGTAGATAAAACAATGAAAATGTGTTTAATGAATGGAATCAATTGATCGATAATTAAGTGTGATAGCATACATTGTTAAGAAGTACTGTTTAAGTACATTATTTGGTCGGTCAATATATTGTGAATTGTTGGTAATATTTTTTCCTTATATTGTTAATTCTGAATTGGTTCTACAACCTGTGATTAATTTAATAAATTTATGCTTAAATTGATTGTAAATTCAATATATATAAAATAAAAAAAAAAAAATGAAAGGGACTAGGCCAGCAGTGCCAGATTAGGTTTTTGGGCCAGCTGTAACCCCAAAGCAGTGGACAACATAATAAAATACAGTATAAATAACTTTTTCCCCTTTTTATAATACTCAGTACTTGGTCTGAGATGCTTTATTACTAAGCATATAATAAGACAAATATAACCTGTTTCATAAGTTCCTCCAAAAATTAAGAAGACATTCTCCTTGGGACAAAAAAGATAGGGGTAGATTTTAAAAGGGTTACGCGCATAAGTTATTCGCGTAACCCTTTCAAAACCCCCCTGCGTGCACCGAGCCTATTTTGCATAGGCTCGGCGGTGCGCACAAGCCCCGGGACGCATGTAAGTCCCGGGGCTTTGCTAGGGGGGCGTGTCGGGGGCGGCGCAACGTTTGGGGCATTCCAGGGGGCATGTTGGGGGCGTGGTGCCGGCCCGGGGGCGTTTTAGGGGTATGGCCGAGGCCTCCAATATCGCTCCCGAGCCGGGGAATTGCGCGGCGGCAGCCGATCGGCGCAGGCGTAACTTTCACGATAAAGGTAGGGGGGGTGTAGATAGGGCTGGGGGGGGGGTTAGGTAGGGGAAGGAGGGGAAGGTGGGGGTAGGCCGAAGGAAAGTTACCTCTGAGGCCGCTCCGCCCGCGACCAACCCGGATTTTGCGCCTGGTGTGCGAACAAAAGTACACGCGGGCGTACATTTATAAAATCTACCCCATAATGTTCTGTTAGATTCTAACCAATAAATAAATAAATAAATAAATAAATAAATAAATGCTAATAAGAAAGGCAGAAATAAGGAACATAAATTTTTGGGATATTCCATATCGAGAACTTAGTACCTGATTTACTAAGGGCTTGATTTTCAAAAGCATTTACACATGTAAAACTGGGATTTTAACCCATGTAAGTGGGCTTTTGAAAATTGCTACAATATATGTCATTGAATTTTCCATAGGATTTGCTCACATATTTACGTGAGTAAATGGCTTTTCAAAATTGCTACAATAGTATGTTACATTTATGCGCATAACTCCTTTGAAAATTCACCTATAAGGGTTTTTCCCATAGACACAAAATGGGAGAAAAGCCTTCATGAATCTGGCTCTTAGTTTGCAATATTTAAAAGACATTGATTTCCATCAATGTCTTTTCTTTTTTCAGAAGAAAGAGAACAGGATAACAAATGAGTTCTTGGAGAGATGATTTTAAGTGACTACCTCGAAGTAATTAATAATAAGCTGTGCGAAACCTGTCATAGGTACATATGATTCCCCAAAATTAATAGTGGTTAACGGTGCCTACATTGTTTTCCACAAAAGCTGCTCTTCCATTCTGTTTGACCTTAATTAGTATAATTGATAATAGTTTTCCAGCTGTATGCCACTTTAATCATGTAGTTACAGCTTTTTTGACAGAAGAAAAATGAAATAGCGACTGGGAGTTATCTATTAATAGCAAGAGAACAAAAAGGAAAAAAACGTACAGATGCTTTTTTTTTTTTTTTCTTTTGGTACTTCAGGGTGTCATGGTAATGAATGACTAATATAATCTTAAGAGAAGCATGCTGATCTCCAAGGATGGAGTGAAGGACAGCAGCAGGGAGGATCAATGAGAGGTGAAAGCAGGGCCGGAAGTGCTCACAAAACGAACAACACTGTCCATGAATCTCTCCTCTAACCAAACAGTCCCAAATAAAAAAAAAAAAAAAAGAGGTTACAAAGTTACCTGTAATTAAACCTGTCTCCTGCTCTTATTAGCCCCGATTGTTAAAACCCTGCTGACTAGCCTGTTTGTTTCATGACTTAGATGCCATCCATAGCAGAAGTAAAGTTACGCGGATAGGGACCCCGGCATGCGCTGGTGGGCTTAGATACTTACGCGCTGCTTTCATCCATGTTTCCTGGAATGCCCATGCCCCGCCCAGACCGTGCCCACACCCTGCCTCTTTTATGAAAAAAAAAAAAGTTTGCTCACGCACCGGGAGATGCACATGTACCCGGGCGCTTCTTTAAATCTGCGTGGCGCGTGCTGGGCTGATACATGCACTTATTGTGTCGTTGCCACCCATGACCTGATCCCACTTCCGAACTTGCCTGCCTTTTCTGTGGATAAATGGATGTGCATGGTTGATCCCCATGCAGTCTTTTACCCACAGGGTTGGAATTGTTCACACAACCAGTTTACCCCTTAAATAGCTTTTTAACGGGGTAAATAACTGTCAAAGATTTCTCGCCTCAAGACTCAAATTTTGGCCTATTTAGGACAGCATGTGGATGCACCAAGGCATGTTAATGTACATTGTTTCACCTTAACGCAAATTGTTAGTAAATAGGCCCTGTTAATCTCGGTGAGGTCTATCTCTACTAACAATGTACAACAATGCACATTAATGCTCATTTTTGTAACTAGGTCCCTTAATGAGAATTCCATATGATAAATCACTATCTCACAATGCATAATTGCATTTGTTTCCTAAACAGTGCTGAAAGCACACTCACCTGAGCTTGCCTTCAGGATAGCTACATTGAATTAGATTTGCACACATACGAGTATCTTGAAACCAGACCTGTTGGGTGTGCCTCCAGCCTAGGGCTGAGAACCACTGGCCTAAAATAGTATAAACAATATTTACAACTATTCCTATTTTAGAACTTTCAGATCACAAATTAAGTTCTTTACTGCTGCTTGATTAGATGGTTACAGTTTACTTCCAAGAATGCAAAATAAAGAATAACAAACATTTAATGATTCATTATTAAAAGACTGGGAAATAATGTCTGAAATATCTTACCTGGAATACAAATTCTTTCTAGAGGTTGTGCAAGTTGGAGCAAAATGGCTTACAGCTCCCTATTAACATAGAAATAATAATAAAAAAAAGGGATTTAAAGGCAATGAATTTAAATCAAAATGGATTACTGTTCTGTGGAGACAATATAAAAGCATGTCATATAACACAAGAATCATGACGAAGAATGCTCATAGACACATGGAATGATCTGCTGGGGTCCACAAAGAAAACATTATGTATTTTACATTTAGATTGCTTCTTTCAATGTATATATACACACTATGCTCTTTCCAGTCCTTTAGAATGATTTACAATAATATGACCTTTGACACAGAGCATAAGATCTTGGGTTTTCTTCAGCACAGAAACAATGTTGACTTGTTCTCTTTCCATATATCTAAATCCAAGTCACAGGGGTCTGCTAAGTCCTTTTAATAGTTACAAGAGCAAAAAACCAGGTCTGGATTATTATCTTTATAATGCTGTTGGCTCCACCGTGAGGTGTTGTGGGAGTAAATTTTAAAATCATTTTCGTGGGTAAATAAGAGGATGAGAACATAAGAATTGCCATCCTATGTCACACCAATGGTCCATCAAGTCCAGCCTCTTGTTTTTGACAATCCAGGTCACTAGAAAGTACCTGACAGATAGGGTTGTGCATTCCCTTGAAACAAAATGTGAAATTTTAACATTTTCCTTTTCATTTAAATTGATTCTTCATAAAAGAAAAACATATGGGATTTCACGTGTTTTCGTTCATTTCATTTAAGAAAAATGTTCACCAACGCCGCTGCCTATAAAAAGTCCCTCTCTTCCTGGCCTCCACCTCCAATTCGTTCTCTCCCCTCCCAGAGCCCTCTTGCCTTATTTTTACTTCTGTGCAGACGAAGCAATCCCTAGTTGTTCCTGCTTGTTGGTTGTATGATTAGAAGCGGTGTCGGCCGACAGAAGCCAGCATCATCGATAATTTAATCCATTCCAAATGGCATCATCCAGGCCCAGACCCAGACTGGTATCACTTTGTATGGAAAAAATTAACAACTGCACTGACCTTGGTCTGCCAACCCCATTTCCAAGCATAACTGTGGTGGGGCAGGAATGAGCAGGCAGAGCTCCTGACCCATGAAGAAAGGAAAAATGTGGTAAGAGGGTCCGAGGAGGGGTGTGTGTTTGTGGGGGTGGGGAATCAGAAGAGTAGGCCCAGGAAGACTTTTTTCCCTCCAGTGAGGACCCAACATTTTGTTTTCCTTTCTTTTTTTTCAATTCACTTTTCTTATTTTGTTTGTTGTTTGTTGCATTTTTTTTATTTTATATAAATGAAAAAAAAAAAAAGAAAAGAAAAGAAAGAAAATTCTGTCCACTCCCTTACTGGCAGATCTTAATGAGGAAATCTATGTCTTGTCAATTACTTCCACAAGTGAGAGATGGCAATTCCCCAAGACTACTTGATTAATAATTTTTAATAGATCTTCTCTCCAGAAACTTTTGCAAACATGTTTAAAACTCCTCAGAACTATTAACCTTGACAACATCATCTGGCAGCAAATTGCACAGCTAAAGTGTGCGATGATGCCATTTTGGGGTTTTCCTCCAGATGGCTGGTGTTATTTTTAAAATGCTGGGACCCATGCAGGAGTGACCAGGTGTTGCTCCCGTTCTTTTGCTCCCAGGAAGCGGGTAAGTAGGGGCCTGGGTGGCAGCTCTCTGGCCCCAACACTTTTCAATGGGGGACAGGAGGAGATGGAGATACCCAGCCTTGGCACAGGCCCAGCCTCAGCATTGGTCCCAGATGGAGACTACACTCTGGCACCGAGCCTGGGCTTGGAAGGTCTCATGGATGCTGGAGGACCATTTTTTAAAAAAATGTATTCATTTGTTTTGTTGTTTTTTTTTTTTTTGGGGGGGGGGGGGGTCTTGTTTCATGTTTTTTGGGGGGCTTGGCAAAGTAGCCAAACCAAACCTTAAACAAACTGAAGAAAATAACACCCTCCCCCCCAAAAAAAAAACAAATAAACCAAACTGAAAATTTGGGGGCTGTACATCCTTAATTTGCAGCATTTCACATGAATAAGGAATAGTTTATTTACAAACAACATACAACTGCTTTTTACTACTCAGGGAAGGTAACTTTAAAATAGGCACACAGCCAGACATGTGGCAATATTATATCCTGTGCACACATATGTGCGCATGTTATAAAATAGCTCGGGCACATGTATATGTGATCCCAATTTTAAGCTTGCATGTGCACAACAGCAGAAGTAGCTTTGGGATGCCCAAGTGAGGGAATTTTATAACAGACGCACGTCCAGACCATGACCAGTTTTTCACCAATTTGCCCAGTCTACTGCTTGGTCCTCCAAAACCCCCTGGTTCCTTAGCTTGCACCCCCCCCCCCCCCCCCCCCCCAGTTAACACAGACCCCATCAAATACTTCCTAGATGCCTGGACATTGTTTTATTAAGACTTAAACCTCCTCCATAGCAGAAGTAACTTTACTCTGAAATATACCCGAGCACACGTGAAGACACATAGCTACTTGTGTGCGCAAATCTCTTGGCCCTGCCCCATAAAGCCCATGCTCCGCCCACATTCCACACCTTTTTTCCTGATGCAAGGCATTTGTGCATCAGTACTTGTGTGCATGTAGGAGGTTTATAAAATTGGGTGGACCCACGCATGTGCTAGATGCGTGCCCATCTCTTCATTTTGGTGTACATCTGGATTTTAAAATTCACCTTTAAAGTTTCATCTCCCAACTATACTCCTAGTAGTGCAAGAAGATTTGAGAGCTCAGAAATGACTGTACTGAGTCACCTAAGACAGGAAAGGTACAAGGTTGGGGAAAGGCAAAATTATCTGTCTCGACATAATAAAGTGATTCTTAACCCTATGCACTCCACATCCTAAAAGAAACAGTAACACAGAAGTACATTAAAAACTACACAGCTACCACATATATATATTTGTGTGTGTATGTATACACATGCACATACATGCCCCATTTTTTTCCTGTAAATAATCTTTCTTGTATGATAAATAATTGATTGCATATACTAGTGCTCTTTGCTCTATAGTGCTTTTGGTTGTTAGTATGAATGATTGAGTACTAATATAGTATTACAAGTGTCTACAACTTCTGGTCTAAGACAGTCCTGGGAATCCATGGTTCTATGGAAGCATGTTGCATGTTTGAGAAGCTGAGAGAATTTGATGAGTATAAAGGTTTACATTTATTTATTTATTAAAGGCTTTTATATACTGACTTTCTTGATACAAATCAAATCAACTTGGTTTACATCGAACTAGGCAGTAACTATAACCAACCAATCAACAAGAGACAATTTGAAGGAGTATAAAGTTACATTATAACAAGGATGCCTTAACTGGGAGTAGGAAACAAGAAAGGGGGAACGAAGATAAAGTACAATATACAAGAGAGTATGTGAGAGGGGCAAGGAGCCGTCCTCATTATAACTTGTAACATGATTTAGCGTTTATTTATTTACATAATTGCTGGAACGTTATTATTTACATAATTGCTGGCACAATTCTAAGTCAGGCTGTTGGACAAGTGGCGGGGAAGGCTCGGCAGAACTTATACATGCATATTATACATATTATATTATACATATTCACATTATACAAAAATATAATGTGAAGTATAAATATGCAGACTGTGATAGAATGAGTGAAACAGGATGGGTGTGCATAGATGTTATTGAAAGAAAAAAAGAGGCATAGAATAAAATAAAAAATTGTGTAAATGTTGTATAGGGTAATACATATGGAAGGGTAGACTATATCATTTTTGTACAGCAAGCACTGTAATAACCAGCAGGACAAGAGAAACTGACTTTTAAAAAAATGACTTTTGCAGGGGAAGTGAGGCCTGCGGGGTCACGGCAGAGCCCATTCTGCTGCTGCCTGCCCCCAAACATTGCAGAAACAGCGTGGCCTCCTTCCACTTCCCTTTGCAAAGTGAGGAGCAGCACTGTGATTCAAAAACTGGCAAAGAGGAGGTCTGGAAGAAAGGGGAGGCCTGAAAGGTGAATGTGTGTATGCTTGCATGTCTGAGAGATAGACTGCAATTGTAGGTGTGAGAGAACGCGCCTGGGTGTGTATGTGAGAGAAAGCCTGCGTGTATTTGAGAGCGTGCATGTATGCATGAGATACCCTGCATGTGTGTGAGAGAGACTGCGTATGTATGAGAGAGTGAGCCTGCATGTGTCTGTGACAGCAAAAGAGCCTGTGTGTCTGACAGCATGTGTGTGTGTGTGTGTGTGTGTGTGTAAGGGGGGACAGGTTAAAGATTGTGAGGCCCCCTCTCCCCCAATCCACAACAATCTGTGGGTGAATGGAAATCTATGATCCCAGGTATGGAGAACTGGAGATTTTTAATCCAATTTAAATGTTGGGATGTTATTTCATGTGTCTGCTGTTTGAAATATTTGGTATTTAGGAAATAGAAAAAAATGTGAGTAATTTTATTTATTCAATGTTCATTGGCTGTTGCCTGCTTGACATATTTATTCATTTTATTAGTATGGTTTTAATATTATGAATGATGTTTTATATCTCTTGACTTTATTGCTTAAAGTTTTATGAGAAATTATGTTTGTTTTTTCCATTGCTGCACTGCATAATGCAGTCAGATTTGCTATGCTTTTCAGAGTATATTACTCCTGAGGGAATTCTGCACAAAAAAACTGAAAATTCTGCTCACAAAAACTGAAAATTCTGCAAAATTCTGCAAACTTTATATTGGTCAAAATAACACAATTTACATGACAATCTTTAAGTAATTACATTTTAAATTATTACAGAAAAAGATTATTACTTAAAGTTGCAGAATTGAAAATATTTTGAGCAGAATTTCCCTAGAAATTCACTGTAAGAGTGTCCTTTCCACATACACACACCCTCATAAAGGCTCCCTCACTCTCTCGCACACACACATCCTCACATACAGGGCACTCTCTCTTGCATACACACCCACAATCTCCCTTTCTCTCTCACACCTCATACAGGCTACCTATGTCTCTCTCTCACGCAGCCCTTCATACAAGATCTGGCTCACTCACACATACACAGTCCCTTCACACAGGCTAGCACCCTCACATACACACGACCCTTTTTTCATATACATGAGCTCCCAATCTCTCACACACACACATACACACTCCTTCACAATCTCCTCATATAGGCTCCCTCTCTCTGAAACCCACACTCAAGCATCCCCCCACCCAGCCTCTCTTACCTTCCATGCTCTCTCTCACACCCTCCTGCTCTCTGTCACCCTCCCCTCATATAGGCTCCCCCTCCCTGAAACCCACACTCAAGCATCCCCCCAAAGGCCTGGTGTGCCATTGGCGACGAAAAGGGAAGGTCCCCATGTGCCGTGAACGGCGCGCCGGGCCTTCATCTTCGCCGTGAATGGAGCGTGTGCTGCGGGATGCACTCCGTTCATGGCATGCCGGGGTCTCCTCTGCTATTTTCTGCACTGAATTTGGCAATTCTGCGCAGATGGGGAATTCTGCGCAAATTCTGCTTTCCGCAGTAGCGCAGAATTCCCCTAGGAGTAGTATATGTGTGAGCGAGACTGAATGAGCCAGTGAGCATGTGTGTGAGTGAGAAAGAACAAGTTTCCCAATGAGTATATATGTGAGCAAGAGCGAGTCAGTGAACATGTGTGTGAGCCAGTCAGCCTGTGTGAGAGAGAATATGAGGGAGTTTGTGTAAGAATAAACATGTTTGTTAGAGAGTGTGTATATATGAGAGAGAGGAGAAAGTTTGTGCACACCTCCTGTCCTTACTAATCCATGACAATGTTAGGGTAACTGGAGTCTAATGTTCCCAGGTATTGAGAGCAGGGGATTTTTTTTAGCCTGTTTTAATTATTTGGTGTTATTTGATGTGTCTGTTGTTTTGAAATATTTTATTGATGTTTGGAAAATTTTAAAAAAACAGTGTTATATGTTTTAAATCATTGGATGTTCTATTCATCAGCTGCTTTGAAATATTTATTATTTTTATGTATATGGTTTTACTATATGATTGATGGTTTATATATCTTGATTTTAGTATTTGATGTTTAATGAGGAATGGTGATTTCTGTTTTTCCATTGTTGCACTGCATATGGACTCTGTCTTGTAACGGTTTCAAATTCAGTTTTTGCCTGCATGTTGCTAGTTATATTTTATTGTCTCTTTATTCTGTATTTGGTGAGAGTCTGTGTGTTCTGCATGTGTGACTCAGGTGAGGTATTAGGTATTCTACTAGCATGTATTTTCTGTGTAGGGATCTATAACAGCTTGGCTTCTTCTGTTTTAGGGCCTGGTGTAATATTTGCAGTGTTGCCTTTTCATAAGTAGGGTTGTTACTGTTTGAGTACTGGCAGTTAGTGCACTTTTTGTATGGGAGATGTACTACATTATAATTCAGTTTGCTTAAAGCTTTCTGAAGGCCAACAGGCTTTACATAGTCCTAATAGTCTTTTTTGCAATGTTTTCTGGTTGGTACTATAGCAGTGCATGTAAATAATATACATGTTGTAAGTGATATTTTTACCTTAGAATAATGAGTGTTCTTTTTCATGTAAAATCTGTTACTATAAATGTATATTTTTGGAAAGGGTGGAGCCAGGAGTATGTGCAAGGCTGTAAGGTTCACCTATGACACCTAATACCCTTGCACCATGTTGTGGGACCAAGGTAGCGGACCCATCTCTAGTGGGTTGTGTGCCCTCGGGCGACGACGCAACTGAAGAGGAGCACAGCAAGTACCGCAGCAGGTGAGAGGCATCAGAGTGTAGGCTGATGAGATGGACCTTGACCACCGCCACACCTGTATGCAGCAGAAGAGATCCAGACAACGCAATGTTGGTCTCATGAGTGGTCCTCCGACTACTCCTAGCCCTTTCGGACCTGCCGCTCGGAGCAGCAACTGCGACATGGTGAATGGTGGTCGAAGGATGAAGACATCAAGACAAAGATGAGACTTGAGGATGGGGAACATGAGGACATCACAAAGACTCAAATGGATAAATGATGACTGAGTGGATACTCAGACTTGCTTGAAGAATGAAGATGCAGACTTGAGGAACGTGAGGGCATCACGAATAGTCATAAGAGCCGCAACTGGATAGGTAATGCCACATCACGTGCCCTACACAACCAATGAGGGCTGGTAGTGGACCACACCAGCCAGCGCACCCTACACAGCCCGACATGGCTGGTGGCAGACCACGCTTGTGGTTCCCCATACAGGACATATCAATGGCTCCAATGAAGCCTGGGCCAAGGTGAGCCTTGCACGGCCAACGAAGACTAGGCAAGGGGAATGCCAAGGTACAGGATATAACAGAGTCCAATCTTTAGGCAAAGGTAGCAGTGACGAAATCTGGTAGGGGTTTAGGAAGGTCTCAGGATCCAGGGACTCGGAGACCTCACTCAGTGCAAAGCTCAAGTGGACTAGGAGTTTGGAGCCTGAGGATAAAAGCTTCTACAAGGACGAGATCTACTCAGAGCGAGGACAATAAAACCTGGACGTCTGAGGCTACTTTGCCACGGAGAAGGTCTGAATTGATTGAAGACCAAGATGAAGGTGGACGAAGATGAAGACATCAGATAATGGAGGAATGTCCAGACAATCTGAAGATGAAGATGTCTGAAGTAGAAGATGAAGCTGAGAGACCATGGACGAAGAAGACAAACATGGAATTCCAACGAAGAACACAAGCCTTGAGAAGCTGGATGGTAGAGAAGTCCTAAGGAGGACTGGCTTCTTGCGAAGGTGAGGAGGGAATGACGACGAGCCCCTTTTGTACTGAAGAGGAAGGCGGATCCAAGATGACATCAGCGGTGCACCACACCTTCGCTGTTCCTTTAAATGTGGAGAGAAGAGCCGGCCTCATAGAAACATAGAAACATAGAAATGACAGCAGAAGAAGACCAATCAGCCCATCCAGTCTGCCCAGCAAGCTTCACACTTCTTTCCTTTAATACTTATCTGTTTCTCTTGGCTCTTAGCAACCCTTGGTTCTATTTCCCTTTCACCCCCACCATTAATGCAGAGAGCAGTGATGGAGCTGCATCCAAGTGAAATATCAACCTTGATTAGTTAGGGGTAGTAACCGCCGCAACAAGCAAGCTACACCCATACTTATTTGTTTACCCAGACTATGTTATTCAGCCCTTATTGGTTGTTTTTCTTCTCCCCTGCCGTTGAAGCAGAGAGCTATGCTGGATAAGCGTGAACTATTAGTTTTACTTCTCCCTTGCCGTTGAAGCAGAGAGCTATGCTGGATATGCGTGAAGTATTAGTTTTACTTCTCCCCTGACGTTGAAGCAGAGAGCTATGCTGGATATGCATGAAGTATTAGTTTTTCTTCTCCCCTGCCGTTGAAGCAGAGAGCTATGCTGGATATATATTGAAAGTGAAGTATGCATTGAAAGCCACATTAACTATCAACAAATATTGAATAAGCCTAATAATTGGTAGTACCTATAGCCTATGAACTCTCCGTTAATTTACATACTCTTACCCACCCCTGTTTTTTTTTTAATTTGGAGATGGCAGCCCTCCATCCTTCCGCTCCCCCTAGGAGGAAGCAGGAAGTGCAGCAGCCCTACTACAATGCTGGAGAGACTCCAGAGCAGGAGCTAGGCCTCAAGCAAGCCTTGACGCCAGAAGCGGCTCCCTTGCCGCCGAAGAAGGAGGAAGGACGGCTCCCTGCCGTAGGAGAGTCCGGGGCTTCAGACCTTCTTTTCCTGGAGGGCTCCAGGTAAGATGGTGGCCTCCGGGCCACATGAGAATGATGCAGCACGACTCCTGCCATTCTGGGACAGCGCTGGCGGCCCCAGCAACTAAAGATAAAAATAGCGCGGCTCCTGCCATGAGTGCAGAGCGTCGGCAGCCTCCGGACCACACTGAGACTCCCAAGCGGCTCCAGCTGCGAGATGAAGCAGCGGCAGCCTCCTGGCTGCTAGAAAGGGAAAAAAGAAGGTGAAGAAGCTGCCCAGGAGGGCAGAATCGAAACACACCAGCCCTGGCTCCACAACGAATAGCAGGACTCCTTCTGGAACTATGCTACTTTGGGTTACTGGCTCCCCCCAATATTGGCCAGGGCTAAATTTTTTTCTTTTTATAAGCCCAGGGAAAGTATGGATTACTTATGGTCACCCCTACCCCCCCCCCCCCCCAACATACATACACACACACACACACACACACACACACACACACACTACCACTACCCTGTAGGCAGAGCAGAGCCTAGGGAACCAAAAAAGCAGAAAACTCTGTTGCCTACAGTCAATGAGAATGCACTAGAGTGGTGGGAGAGTTGCAGAGAAGTGAAGGCTAGCTACAGATACAGGAAGGAAGAGAGTAAGCCAGGAGGACATGCCTATGCAGTGTTGGGGAGTCTTCTATCTGAGATGACTGTACTGAGCTCTGAGAGAAGCAGCGAGTCTCCTAGGGAATGGGAAAGGAAGGGGGCTACTGCAAAATGGGGAAGGGCCGGTAGGAAGCAAGAACGTTTACCAGGATGCAGCAGTGCTGGCCTGGGAGTAATCCCTGTGTGAGTATTTAAGTAGCAGCACTACAGTAGCATGTCAGAGAGGGTGTTTGTGTGTCTGTGTTAGAGCGATTGAGACACATACACATAAATACTTTAGCTGAGAGAGAGAGAGTATGTGTGTGTGTATATCTTTCTCTCAGACACCCCCACACACACTCTCAGTGTGTGGGTATGTCTTTGTGTCTGAGAGAGAGTATGTGTCTTTGTGTGTGTCTGTGTATGTGCCTATAAAGTTTCTGTAATCAAAAACCTGTTTGTAAGTGAGCATGTGTGTCTGACACTGGCTGGCAGTTTCATTACTTGCAATTAGTTCAAAAGCCAGACAGGGAATCCAGGATGCATCTCCATGAGATATAAATAGATGGGTAGGGGGGCCCAACTAAATTGCATGGATGAAATGAGGGCTGCAGCTCTGCTCACCCCTGGCTTAGAATGTGCTTAGTTATTTAAGAAAGATGAAGTTTATTTTGGTTCAATTCTGCTAGGTTCCTGGATTGGCTTGGCATGCTTTTGGGAGCTGCTGACACATGTGCCTAAGGGAAAGTGCATGAGTGCAATAGATATCCCATAGGCTGATTTTGAAAAAATCCCAAGGGCTGATGTTTTCCTTCATTCCGCCTCTGCCTATGATGAAAGGCTAAAGAGGTTAGGGCTGATCATCTTGGAGAAGAGGTGGCTGAAGTGGGATAAGATAGAAGTTTATAAAATCATGGGAGGACTAGAACAAGTAAATGTGAATTGGTTATTTATTCTTTCAGATAATAGAAGGACTATGGGCACTCCATGAAGTTAGCAAGTAGCAACATTTAAAACAAATAGGAGAAAAATCTTTTTCACTCAATGCACAATTATGCTCTTGAATTTATTGCAGGAGTATGTGGTTAAGGCAGTTAGTGTAGCTGGGTTTAAAAAAGGTTTGGATAAGTTCCTGGAGGAGAAGTCAATAAACTGCTATTAATCAAGTTGATTTAGGGAATAGCCACTGCTATTACTGGCATTTGTAGTAAGTGATATATTTAATGTTTGGCTACTTTCCAGGTACTTTTAACCAGGATTGACCACTGTTGGAAACAGGATTTTGGATTTGATAGACACTCGGATTGAACCAATATGGCAATTTCTTATGTTCCTATTTCTTAATTAAGCTCTGAAATCTTTTTTCTGTATTATTCTTGGGTTTATTTATGGTAAATCAGGGAAGTCAGAAAAGAAAGTTGTTACATGAAATGGTCATAAACAAGAATGTCTCAGTCTTTCACTGATGGCCTAGTATCATTGATTAATGAAAGGTCTAGGAGAGTACTGCAAATAGTTCAATGATCTGGTAATTCAAACAAAGACAAATACATGTATGTGAATAGACATTCAAATTTTAATGTGTGGTGATTTCTTAACAGTCTGCCGTATATTTCATTACCCCTCTGTTCCCCGACACAGGACCATGTTTCACCATGGCTTCATCGGGAGGAACAATACTGTGGATGAAATGTATGTCAAAAAATGTTTAAATAACATAGTTTGACAACCAGGCCCCAGACATAGCCTCATTGTACGTTTCACAGTTTTTCAACCTTTTCATACCTCTTTGGCTACATTTCATCAAAGACATTTTTCTCATTTGAACTGGCACTATTGTCCAATTTTATGCGTTTTTTTTGACAAGCTTAATCGATGTGACGTAAATTTACAATTCTATTTCCCATTACCAGTTACCTTTTCTAGATGTCATGTTACAACTCAGGATGGACACTTACCCACCTCCATTTACCGAAAGCCAACTGACCACAACACTCTCTTAAATTTTTCTAGTGACCACCTGCGTCACCTAAGACAAAACATCGCAACTGGTCAATTTCTATGCCTACAGAATCTCTGTTACACCACTTCTGATTTTTTTGTTCAAGCTCAGGATTTATTTTCCCTTTCCTTTCAAGGGATTATCCTAGCAGTCTATTAAAAAAGGCATATAAACGTGCCCTGCACGCCCACCAAGAGTGGCTTTTCTTTTTTTTACCATTCACCACAAACTCTGACAAAACCATGACATGTGTCCCACCTTTTTCTGGTTGCATCAGAGAAATTTGCTCAATCATAAACAAACACTGACAAACCCTTGCTCCCATTCCAATTTTTACAAACTGACCCAGATTTGCCTTTAAAAAAGGAAAAAAACCTACAGGACATTCTAGTGCCCTCTTTTTTGAAACCCACTATTTTATCACAAGGTATTCCCTTAGGTCATTCTCCATGTGTCAATTGTACAGCATGTCCAATGTCTTAAACCCTATCTGCATTTACACACCCAACTACAGGATACACTTATCCTTTGAACCACACATCCACTTGCAACACAGCAGGGGTCATTTATGTCATCCAGTGTCCATGTAAACTGCTGTACATTGGCAAAACTATAAGCAAGCTAAAAACTACACTGTAGAATTTTTTTAGCATTTCTCATGTATCAGAAACGCTAAGGTGGAAGCCTCCTAGTGATCCACTGGTTGGATACTCACCACTCTTTAAATGAACTTAAAGGTTTTTGCTTTGGAAGTCCTGCTCCCATCCCCACCGGGTAGAGATTTCTCTAAACTCAACTTTTTGGGAGCCGTGTTGGATTTTTACATTTAATTTTCTAGCACCTACAGGTCTCAACAAAGATATTGAATGGTCCGTTCGTTATTAAGGTAAACTGCACCTTCAACTTCATCTTTGTCTGACATCATTGCCTCGCCCTCATGCAGTCACCACACTGTCAATGTCACTCACATACTTTCTGAACCTGCTGGTATTTTTTATCACTATCTCGCACACTCATGCTTCTAAGACACAATTTATGCTTCTTTATATGCCTGAACATGTTGATCTGCCCTGTTCTCTTCACTACTGTTTCATTTTAAATTTCCTGATCTGTTTGCTAAGCCAGTTTTTATAGTGATTCAACAATTTTTTCAGATATATTTGTATTTGTTTTTCTGGGGGGGGGGGGATCAGATTTTTATTTCTAGATTTTTTCAGATTATGGAAGATACATGCTTTTCAAGTATTTATTGAATCTACAGCTGATAACAATATTTTGAATTTAACAATGTTATGAGCCCCCATTTAAACAAATTCACCTTTCTTTGACATCATCACCTAGCTTGATGTTGAGAGAACATTGCACAAATCGCATCTTTGAGTGAGTTTCCTCACTCCGAAGGTCATCAAATCTTCACAAGAGACCACTGTTCTGTTCATATGTCTCACATTGAATGTCAACGTGGCCCCTAACCCCCTACTCTAATACCTAAACCTCACCTCGAGTTACTAGGTGGGCCTCCCATAGAGATATAAATACCTATCTAGGGTAAGGGCATTATAGCTAGGCTCAATATAGCTAGACTAAATATTGTTTTTCCCTTCTATTTATCAGTCCACCACACTATGAATCAGAGTTACAATTCTTGATATACCCACATGATTTACTATTTTATTTTAAATATGTTTATTGTTATATATCTTTTGCAGACAATTTCTTATATTACTTTCTGCAGAGTGGTATGTATATTAAGTATTTTTCCTTCTGCTGGAGCCTTTCTTTTTTGGTCTGTTTGCCTATTTTATGTAAACATTTTTTGAAATATATTTCATCCACAGTATTGTTCCTTCTAATGAAGCCACGGCAAAACATGTTCCCATATAGGGGAACAGAGGAAAATTGAAATATGCTACACACTGTTAAGAAATCACCATGCATTAACATTTGAATATCTATTCGCATACATTTATTGGTCTTTGTTTGAATAACCAAACCATTGCAACACACTTCTTCACCTCTCATTGATTTTGGTGTGATATGAATCTTTTCCATATCCTTTCTGGTATCATTGATTGCCATATCCCAGAGCAAAGAGTAAGTATTAGCCTAATGAAACTTTCAGCTTCTGGTAAAAACCATGTCCTGAAATCGAAAGGTATTAGACTGTAGTTTATTGTCCCAGTCTTCTCTTTTGACTGGTACCATGTGTGACTTGAAGCAATCCTTTGGGTCCTTTCCAAGCATATTTAAATTCCGTCACTGGTTTGACCCCCTAGGTCACTTTCACCAGATGTTCTGTTCCATGTGGCCACCACTCCACTCCTGAAGAAGTGATCTATGTGATCACAATAGCTCATGGACTATAACATAGTTTGATCATTCTTATGTTGCTCCAATAAAAGATTTCCCAATTTACTAAGATTCCAGTCTTTGGTTTGGTACTTCTTTTTCCCGCTTGACTGTAAATTAAATTCTCAAATTAGGTTTGCTGCAATTGAGTCCAAAGCAATTTTTTTTTTTCATTTTCCCATATCCTCATACCCCATCCACATTCACACAAGCACAAACCACTTACTCATGTGGTAGGTTATGACTGGATAAAATTAGTTTCAGGCACTTCAGGTCTATAATAGTAAATCTGCTATGTGCTTAAAAATACCTTGATGTTGTAAAGTAAATATTTATACTGTCCTTTGGTACCAATTCTTTTTTATGCCAGTGATATTTTAGTGGTGACATCTATAAGGACCTTATTTATGAAGAATGTTTATTATTAGAGAAGAAAGAAATCACAACCTATAGTTTATATCTTTTGGGATGGCAGCAATAAAGGCAACCTAACTGGAAGATAAGAACAGTGAACAAATGCTTCATTAATTCAGCAGCCCATACTGGTAGAAAAAGAAATAATGTGTTATGCTGAGAACTATATTCCTGGTCCTCATTCAATGACAGAAATACAAATTCTTGCTGTTTTGTTCTGACATTCTGAGTGCACAAGTGATACCAATCATCGATATAAAAGAGTGTGTTGTTTGACATAGGTCATAGAGAAGTAAACAGGGAAATTATTTTTTAACAAATTGTTACGGTGGGCGAAATCCGGAAGTGGATCCTTAGGCCGACTGACCCGAGAGTACAGTCGGGAGGCAGAACTCCCACTGGGCAAACGGAGCTTCGCCTGGAAACCCGTGACTCCCCCAGAGGAGCTGTGAGAGCCCGGGTCGCTAGGACTTAGGAGTCTTCACCCTGGAAGTCCGAGGTCCCCCCAGGAGGAGCCCGTAGGAACCCGGACCGCTGGGACTTAGGCGAAGACGAAGACACCCAGGAGTAGAGTACAAACCGGAGTCGAAGGCAGGCAGCGGGCAAACAGTGGACGGAGTCACGGACCGGAGTCAAGGCAGGCAGCAGGCAAACAGGAGTCGGAGTCACGGACCGGAGTCAAGGCAGGCAGCAGGCAAACAGGAGTCGGAGTCACGGACCGGAGTCAGGGCAGGCAGCAGGCAAACAGGAGTCGGAGTCACGGACCGGAGTCAAGGCAGGCAGCTGGCAAACAGGAGTCGGAGTCACGGACCGGAGTCAAGGCAGGCAGCTGGCAAACAGGAGTTGGAGTCACTAACCAGAGTCAAGGCAGGCAGCTGGCAAACAGGAGTTGGAGTCACTAACCAGAGTCAAGGCAGACAAGAGTCAGGCGAAGGCAGAACCACAAGGCAAACGGAAGTCCAGGAACCAGGCAGGGATCAAGTCAGGCAGGCAAGCAGAACCGAAACCGGCAGGAACGAAGACAACGGCACTCCACAAGGAACCTCGTTGCAAGGCACTTTGGAAGGAGAAGTGCCTTGCTTAAATCTCCCGGTCGGCGTCTGACATCATGGGGGGCGTGTCAGCACATCCGGGTGCTGACAGCTGAAAACGCCGTTCCCCGCGCGCGCGCGTTGCCCCGCTGAGGGGAGGAGTCTTCGGCGGCGTCTCCCTCGTGGAGACGCCGCTGCCACTTGGACCGGAGGGCCCTGGACCCGGCGTTTAGCAGCGCGGGGACGAGAGGTAAGCGCCCGGTCACTAATCTAGTGACCGGGATCGTAACACAAATGGATGCTAGTATGTGCTCAGTATGGGAGTGATTTAAAAAAAAAAATGCACAGGTGTCCATGTATGCGTGGTTCCTGGCACGTGCACATGGATACAGATATTTTATAACATGATGTGTCGGCTTGCGCATGCTATAAAATACGATGTCCACACGCATATGCACGCCCAATTTTATAATCAGCGCGTACATGCGCGGGTGGATGTCTGCCATGCATGCAATAGGAGGGGATCTTAAAAAAAATAATATGTGAGGCAATGCAGGTAGGCCTTTCCCAGTTCCCTCAAAGTCCGCTCCAAATAAGAAGCGGTCTGGGAGGGAACTTCCCTAACCCTATCCTACTACACTCGTGATGCAACTCCAACATTGCACATTGGTCTCTGATTCAATGGCAGTGGGGGAGGGAACTTGGTCTCAAACAGTAACCCACAAGAGTCCTGACCTTGGCTGTCTGAGAAACTGTTAGGTATGGGAAACTGATAACTTTGGGAGCTGCTGGGCAGACAATGGGCCTTAGGGTCCTTTTCTGCTATCACTTTCTATGTTTCTATATTTCTATGCTCTTCACCTCTCCTCCCTGACCCCTAAACTATCCCTACATAAGAACATAAGAATATAAGAACATGCTATACTGGGTCAGACCAAGGGCCCATAAAGCCCAGCATCCTGTTTACAACAGTGGCCAATCCAGGCCATAAGAACCTGGCAAGTACCCAAAAACTAAGTCTATTCCATGTTACTGATGCTAGTAATAGCAGTGGCTATTTTCTTAGTCAACTTAATTAATAGCAGGTAATGGACTTCTCCTCCAAGAACTTATCCAATACTTTTTTAAACACAGCTATACTAACTGCACTAACCACATCCTCTGGCAACACATTCCAGAGTTTAATTGTGCGTTGAGTGAAAAAGAACTTTCTCCGATTAGTTCTAAATGTGCCACATGCTAACTTCATGGAGTGCCCCCTAGTCTTTCTATTATCTGAAAGAGTAAATAACCGATTCACATCTACCCATTCTAGACCTCTCATGATTTTAAACACCTCTATCACAACCCCCCTCAGCCGTCTCTTCTCCAAGTTGAAAAGTCCTAACCTCTTTAGTCTTTCCTCATAGGGGAGCTGATCCATTCCCCTTATCATTTTGGTTGCCCTTCTCTGTACCTTCTCCATCGCAATTATATAGAAACATAGAAACATAGAAATGAGGGTAGAAGAAGACCAAACGGCCCATCCAGTCTGCCCAGCAAACTTTCACACTTATTTTTTTCTCATACTTATCTGATACTCTTGGCCTTTATTAGTAACTTTTTGGTTCTATTTACCTTCCACCCCCACCATTGATGTAGGGAGCAGTGCTGGAGCTGGATCTAAATGAAGTATCTAGCTTAATTGGTTAGGGGTAGTAACCGCCGCAATAAGCAAGCTACTCCCATGCTTATTTGTTTACCCTGCCTGTGCAATTCAGTCCTTGTTGGCTGTTGCCTGAATATAAATCATCTTTTCTTCATATTTTTTATGTTCAAGCAATTTTTATTAAGTTTTCACACCAAAATATAACAGTGAGGAAGGTTTGTGTTCCTTAAACCAACCTCATATTCAATCCTTCATCATATATCCACTGTCTCCATTGAAGCAGTGAGCTGCGTTGGTTATGTATTCCAAGTGAATTATCAGGCTTAATTGATTTGTGGTAGTAACAGCCATAACAAGCAAGCTACACCCATGCTTATTTGTTTACCCAGACTATGTAATTCAGTTCTTGCTGGTTGTTGTCTGAATATAAATCCTCTTTTCTTCATCCCCCCTGCTATTGAAACAGAGAGGTATGCTGGATATGCATTGAAAGTGAAGTATCAGGCTTATTTGGTTTGGGGTAGTAACTAACCGCCGCAACAAGCAAGCAAGCTACTCCTCTGCTTTTTTGTGAATGCAGTTACTCCCCTGCTTTTTTGTGATAGCAAATCCTTTTTTCCACATTTCCTCTTGCCATTGAAGCATAGAGGAATGTTGGAGTCGCATTAACCATGTGTATGTTTATTGAATAAGGGAATTAATCTACAGGTGGTAGCTGTCATTCCCACAAGCAACCCCCAGCCTCTTCTCTTCATTCACATCCTCTAGACTTTATGGATCCACAGTGTTTATCCCACGCCCCTTTCAAATCCTTCAAAGTTTTGGTCTTCACCACTTCTTCCATAAGGGTGTTACAGGCATCCACCAACCTCTCTGTGAAGAAATACTTCCTAATATCTTTTTTGAGATGCGGTGACCAGAATTGTACACAGTATTCAAGGTGCGATCTCACCATGGAGCGATACAGAGGCATTATGACATTTTCCATTTTATTCACCATTCCCTTTCTAATAATTCCCAACATTCTGTTTGCTTTTTTGACTGCCACAGTACACTGAACCAATGATTTCAATGTGTTATCCACTATGACACTTTGATCTCTTTCTTGGGTGGTAACACCTAATATGGAACCTAATATTGTGTAACTATAGCATGGGTTATTTTTCCCGACATGCATCAACTTGCACTTATCCACATTAAATTTCATCTGCCATTTGGATGCCCAAATTTCCAGTCTCACAAGGTCTTCCTGCAATTTATCATAATCTGCTTGTGATTTAACTACTCTGAACAATTTTGTATCATCTGCAAATTTGATTACCTCACTCATCATATTTCTTTCCAGATCATTTATAAATATATTGAAAAGTAAGGGTCCCAATACAGATCCCTGAGGCACTCCACTGCCCACTCCCTTCCACTGAAAAAATTGTCCATTTAATCCTACTCTCTATTTCCTGTCTTTTAGCCAGTTTGTAATCCATGAAAGGACATCGCCACCTATCCCACAATTTTTTACTTTCCCAGAAGCCTCTCATGAGGAACTTTGTCAAACGCCTTCTGAAAATCCAAGAGTACTACATCTACCGGTTCACCTTTATTCACATGTTTATTAACTCCTTCAAAAAAGTGAAGCAGATTTGTGAGGCAAGACTTGCCTTAAGTAAAGCCATGCTGACTTTGTTCCATTAAACCATGTCTTTCTATATGTTCTGTGATTTTGATGTTTAGAACACTTTCCACTATTTTTCCTGGCACTAAAGTCAGGCTAACTGGTCTGTAGTTTCTCGGATCGCCCCTGGAGACCTTTTTAAATAATGGGTTACATTAGCTATCCTCCAGTCTTCAGATACAATGGATGATTTTAATGATAGGTTCCAAATTTTTACTAATAGGTCTGAAATTTCATTGATGATTTTAATGATAGGTTACACATTTTTCTAATAGGTCTGAAATTTCATTTTTGAGTTCCTTCAGAACTCTGGTGTGTGTACCATCTGGTCTAGGTGATTTACTACTCTTCAGTTTGTCAACTCCCTTTTTATTTTCATTCTTACTTTTGCTCCGGAGGAGCAGATTCTTCCATGCGCTGGCTGGCTGCCAGCATGTGTTGCTGCCCCGGCCTACTCACCCCTTTGGAGAGGCCTGGAACTCTGGTGCATAATGGGGGTTATGCGCATGGCGAGGCTCTACCAAAAATGCATGCGGCACATGCAAGACTCGGCCATGAGCATAACCCCTGTTATTTCACTTACACAGTTATGTAGCTTTCAGATTGAATGTCACATAGAAGACCATGTTCAAAAGTATTGATTTGAATGAAGGTTTACCTCTCTTGCATGGCTAAAACATACACACAGCTTTTCAAACCTCATATACTTTTAGTTGCAGTAGAAAAGGTATTCCTGGGGACAGGGGACATTAAGGTCAAGGAGGAAAGCAGCACTCACATATTTGATTTACTGCTGTGGAGTGAGGATGCAGAAAACTTTCCCCTTCCACCCAATTGGGGCCAAGAGGCTAAAGGGATAGTGCCAGTAGAACTCCAGCAGTCTGAAATGTATGAGCAACAGTAGAAGTTTAGAGCCTGGTCAAGACTTAGATTCATCAGAAAGTGAGTACAGTTTGCAGATTTGGGAGGGGTGAGGAATGAATATATTACTGATGGATTGGTTTAGGGGATAACAGATATAATAAGCAAGCATTGCCAGGTTCCAGATCAAACTGGAAGGAGGAAGTGCTATAAGCAATAGGAAATTGGTACACCATTTGAAAAGGAAGAAACTTTGAAAGGAGCTAAAAAAAAAAGGGTCAATATTCAAACATCCGCTGAGCAGATAAGATAACTGTATACTTTTAAAATGAATATAATCAGGTAGGTTTTCAGTTGAAAATTCTCCTAAATCTTGCTGGCTAACACTTAAAAGAGAATTTTGAAAGTGATATACATGTTAAAACTGGGAGATGGACACGCATGTATCACTTATTCGTGGCCACATACAGGTACAAGTACTGATGCACAAATAACTGTCATAGGGAGAACAAGGGGTGGAATATGGGTGGGGCATGGACATTCTGGGGTGGGCCAAAGAGATATACAAATATGTAGATTTGTGTCTAGGCACGCATTCATATCCCTTTCAGCACAAATTTACTTCTGCTATGGATGAGGTATAAATCTGAATAAAAGTATTTATAGGAATCTATGAAGTTCTTGAGGGTATCTGGATTAATTGGGGGAGTGCAGGTTAAAAAGCCATGAAGGGCTTGAGAACTTAGCTGTACACTGGGCAAACTGGTGGATAAAACAATGAAATTGATCATGTCCTGGACGCACTCATATTATAAAATTCTCTCACTTGCTCATCTCAAAGCTTACATTTCCTTGTTGTGCGAGTACATACTTATAATTAGCAGCACACGTACATGCTACTACTAATTTTATAACATGTGCATGTACTTGAATGCCAGATATAAAATTGCAGCACATCTGGCCGTGCACCAATACACATGTGTATATATATATGGATGCCTATGTACCTGTTTTAAGGTTACCATCTTAGGGGATCATTTATCAAAATGCGATAAGGCAATTTCCCATGTGTTAAGGGCTTATCGCATGTGAAAAGCCCCGTTAACGCATGCAATAGCACCATATCATATGGTGCGATGCAAATTCCAAAAATAGGAGGAGTTAGGGGCAGAGTAAGCCTGTCTGTGAAGAGCTATGCTTTAACAACACCTCTTTGGATTGCATTAGGCTGTGTGATCATGTGGTAAGGTTTCCTTGCTGTCTCCCTTAAGCCCTATTTCAGGGGAGAGAGAGAGAGAGCGAGAGAGAGAGAGAGAGAGAGAGAGAGAGAGAGAGAGAGAGAGAGAGAGAGAGAGAGAGACTGGCTGTAATATCATGGCCCATAGGTAGGTATTTGTATCCCTATGATAGGCCCACCTAGTAACTCGAGGTGGGGTTTAGGTAAGAGTATAGGGGGTTAGGGGCCACTTTGACATTCTACGTGACACCTACGAACAGAACAGTGGTCTCTTGGAAAGATTTGCTGGCCTTCGGAGTGAGGAAACTCACTCCAAGATGAGATTTGGGCAATGTTCTCTCAACCTAGCTTGACCATCAAGTGGTGATGTCCTTTCGTTGATTACAAACTGGCTAAAGACAGGAAACAGAGTAGGATTAAATGGACAAATTTCTCAGTGGAAGGGAGTGGGCAGTGGAGAGCCTCAGGGATCTATATTGGGACCCGTACTTTTCAATATATTTATAAATGATCTGGAAAGAAATACGACGAGTGAGATTATCAAATTTGCAGCTGATACAAAATTGTTCAGAGTAGTTAAATCACAAGCAAATTGTGATAAATTGCAGGAAGACCTTCTGAGACTGGAAAATTGGGCATCCAAATGGCAGATGAAATTTAATGTGGATGAGTGCAAGGTGCTGCATATAGGGAAAAATAACCCATGCTATAGTTACTCAAGTTTGGTTTCCATATTAGGAACCCAAGAAAGAGATCTGGGCGTCATAGTGGATAACACATTGAAATCATCAGTTCAGTGTGAAACAGCGGTCAAGGATGTAAACAGAATGTTGGGAATTATTAGAAAGGGAATGGTGAATAAAACGGAAAATGTCATAATGCCTCTGTATCGCTCCATGGTGAGACCTCACCTTGAATACTGTGTACAATTTTGGTCACCGCATCTCAAAAAAGATATAGAAGCGATGGAGAAGGTACAGAGAAGGGCGACTAAAATGATAAAGGGAATGGAACAGCTCCTCTATGAGGAAAGACTAAAGAGGTTAGGAGTTTTCAGCTTGGAGAAGAGACTGCTGAGGGGGAATATGGTAGAGGTGTTTAAAATCATGAGAGGTCTAGAACGGGTAGATGTGAATCGGTTATTTATTCTTTCGGATAGTAGAAAGACTAGGGGGCATTCCATGAAGTTAGCATGGGGCACATTTAAAACTAATCAGAGAAAGTTCTTTTTTACTCAACGCACAATTAAACTCTGGAATGTGTTGCCAGAGGATGTGGTTAGTGCAGTTAGTATAGCTGTGTTTAAAAAAGTATTGGATAAGTTCTTGCAGGAGAAATCCATTACCTGCTATTAATTAAGTTGACTAAGAAAATAGCCACTGCTATTACTAGCATCAGTAGCATGGAATAGACTTAGTTTTTGGGTACTTGCCAGGTTCTTATGGCCTGGATTGGCCACTGTTGGAAACAGGATGCTTGGCTTGATGGACCCTTGGTCTGACCCAGTATGGCATGTTCTTATGTTCTTATGATTCATCCAGCATTAATAAACAGAAAATGTCAGCCAGCATCCCCCTTCCCAATTCCTTGTAAAAGGTAGGCTGAGTGGTGTTATAGTACATCATAGAATACACACACACACAATCTTGTGAATGCAAAACTTAGTTTAGTATATATAATAAAAATTGTATAAAATTGTATAATCAGCAAAGACAATATCAAAAGTGAGTATCAGTAATAAGCATACAGCATCACAATAAGCATTACATAGATTAATCAATAGAGATGTGAATCGGAACCGGAATCGGTTCGGATTCCGGTTCCGATTCACATGTGGGTTTTTTTCAGTCAGGCCCGATCGCGGTTTTGTTTATTGGCTGCGCCAGTAATCAAAATGGCGCTGATAGCCTTTGCCCTTACTATGTCACAGGGGCTACCAGTGCCATTGGTCAGCCCGTCACATGGTAGGAGCACAAGATGGTGCCGGCCATCCAGTGCTCCTACCATGTGACAGGATGCGGCCAATGGCACAGATACCCTGTCACATGGTAAGAGTAAAGGCCATCAGCGCCATTTTGATTACTGGCAGCCGATGGCCCGAGTGCAGGAGATCGCTCCCGGACTCCCGCTGGACCACCAGGGCTTTTGGCAAGTCTTGGGGGACCCTCCTGACCCTCACAAGACTTGCCAAAAGTCCAGCAGGGGTCCGGGAGCAACCTCCTGCACTCGAACCATCGTCTGCCAGTATTCAAAATGGTGCCGATAGCCTTTGCCCTTACTATGTCACAGGGGCTACCGGTGCCATTGGTCAGCCCCTGTCACATGGTAGGAGCACAAGATGGTGCCGGCCATCCAGTGCTCCTACCATGTGACAGGATCCGGCCAATGGCACGGATACCCTGTCACATGGTAAGGGCAAAGGGCCATTGGCGCCATTTTAATTAGTGGCAGCCGACGGCCCGGGAGCGGGAGGATGGCCCAGAGTGGGAGATAGTGGGAGATCACTCCCAGGACCCCCACTGGACAACCAGGTACCTGTAAAATATTTTTGGGGGGGGTTGGGAGGGTGGGGGAATCTAAGGGGTTACTTTTAAAGGGTCGGGGTGGGTTTAGGGGTTATTTTGTGTGCCATTTTTTCTGCCCTCCCCCAAAATGATAAGGGAACCCCCACGATCAATATCGTGGGGTTTTCCTTTCGTTTTGAGGGAGCCCCCGATTTCAGACGATTTTGAAAATATCGACGATATTTTCAATTGTCCGAAGCCCGATTCACATCCCTATTAATCAAGGCAAATAATACAATATCAAAGATAGAAATAAAGAAAAGAGTCTATACAGGAAATATGTTTCTCATAGGCCTTCCTTTCTATGATATAGTATCTTCTCAAAAATCAGGAACTGCTTGCTCTGGGCCTCATTTTCCAGATGGATCGCACGTGATAAGGGACGTTTCATACGCGAAAAGTCCCTTATCGGAAGTCAGCCCCGGAAGAGGAGGAGTCGGGGCATCACCGGGGCCGACTCCGCAAAGACGCCACGGACTACGAAAAGGTAAGACCTTTTTCGCATCCTAGTTCATGCCCAATAGCTACACCTTCTATGGTGGCGCTATTGGGTGCGAAACCGGCAGCGATCGTACTGCGGCGGTGCGATCGCTGCCGGCTAGTGCAGGACCGCCCCCTGTTTCGGCCCCCCGCCCCTCATTACCTAAAGTATCGCAGGCCTGTGATACTTTAGAAAATGAGGCCCTCTTTGTCCATGGACCATACAAAGAACTCTGTCCAATGCAGCTCTTTATATTCTCATTTTCTGGCTCTAATCTAGCATCTGCAAGTGTTAAGTGTTCTGACTTGCACTTATATTGCTGACAATAGCCAGCTATAGCTTGTTAAGCTTTGGCCAATTAAAGATCCTGGTACTGCCTGACTCCCAAAAGGTTCAAATACAGGCCTTCACCAGCTGCATCTCTTAAACAAACAAATGTAGAAAGAACATAGCTTATCTTCAGCTCATTAATACCATGCAGCATGCTACAGTTTCAGGCCTTAATGATCCTTATGCTTAGCTATGTGCAATGTACATATATTGATCCATATTTATCAATTATTGGTGAATATTTGGATCCATTATCAACTCCACCTTTGTGTACAATGTTTTCTGGGAATCATATTAACTAACTCCTAAAATAATCTTAATACATACCTCTATATCCATAACCACCTCCCTATGTACCTCATTTCCTGACTCTCACCCAGCCCAGCCTCCACCTTCCTCTGACAAAACAATCCCCAGCGAAACTGCGATTACTCAGGATTAATATTCTCCTTTGCTCAGTATCCAGCATTGTTCCAACAGTGTTGCTTCATAGTTTGTGTTTATTTGAAAGCACTTAGTATCTTCCTGTACTGGGTGGAAGTGCAGATAGTTTAATGCATTATTTAGATGATTTCCTGCTGTCAGTCGTGCAAGGTTATTCATAACATTCAAGAAAGTAGCACAGGACCTTAAAGTTATCCTGCTCCTCGTTTGCTTCCCTGTTCCCCCCACCCTGTTCTATGTATTCCATCGTCACCCCTTTTGTCACCTCCTTCTACATATTGCATATTACCTCTTGTTATCATGAACATTACATCTCGTTATTCTGTTCCACCCCGTTGCTTCCCAGTTCTCTCCTCCTTGTTCCATGTATTACTTTAAATTCTCTGTAAACCGATATGATGTACCCACGAATACCGGTATAGAAAAGCTTTTAAATAGATAAATAAATAAACAAACAAATAAATAAATAAAGTGCTCCTTGAAGGAGATAAGATCAAAGGTCTACTCACAACCAGGATTTTCCTACACATAGATATAAACTCCTTTTGCCACTTGCAAGCCTTTTGGCAGAGAAAGTAGCCTGTTGTCAGCTGTAGGACCAACAAGAAGAGCCAGAAAGATTACCTTGAAGCAGGTGCAAACACTGATCGGTTATTTCAATTTTGTCTAAAAGGTCACATATTCATAGCATCCATATTCAAAGGGTTTGTCCAGCTAAAATTGAGACTCAGCTAGACAAACAATAGGTTTTAAAAATCTTGCTGGTTTCACCACCCAAACTTTTTTGGCTAAGTAGTTATCTGGCTTTAAACTTAGCCAGATAAAGACAGGGATGGCCCTGAGGCATTTCAGGACAAAGCAATATTAACCAACTAAGCTAATCAGATAACGACAACATTCAGTATTATCTGGGTAAAATAGTTATAGAACTGCCTCAGAGATGTAGCCAGATAACTTGATACTGAAAAGGCTAATCATGTTAAAATAAAATCTAACTTCTGGGCCTCCAGGCTGAATTTCCCAGGCCCCCCACCACCACCCCAAAATATTTTAAAGTATGTGCAGGTTAGTGAATGATTCCCTTGAACCCCCCCCCCCCAATCCCCCATATTAAAAAAGAAAGGGACCATAGTGACCTGAGGCCATTCCCCCAGCCACAATCACTTCCATAAAGTACAAACAAATAACTATTTATACTCACTCAAATATATTACAGATCACTAACTAGGAAGTTTGTACTCTTATCCGTGTGTCAAAAGTTTTGGTTTTACCCATTTCTAAATCGTAAGATTGATTTTAAAGCAGTCTAATAAAAGACTTGCGTAATAGGCCAGTTAATTGTCTCAGAGAATCACTCTCATACATTCATACCTCCTTTATGGAGGGGAAGCCCTATGAACATATACACTTACGTGCCTACAGTTTAAAATAAAAAAGTAGATGCAGAAGTGCACACTTGGGGACTGAAAAGAAGAAACATACAAGGCTGTCACTCTTTTTGTTTCTGTTAGATGTCCATATTCAAAGTTAGCCAGATAAAATCTGACTAACTTGAGACATATATTCAATAATGTAGCCACACTATTGAATAAAGCTGGCTTTCTTAAAGTTAGCTAACTTTAGGTCAACTCTTTAGCCTGACCAGACTTAGCTGGCTAAATTAGCAGGCTAACTATGAATATGAGAATTAGCAAGATAAACTTAGCCATCTAGCTACAAGCCATGGAGTGGAATGCCCCTAACTTAGGGGGTCATTTATCAAAATGCATTATCACTCTAATACCCGTGAAAAGCACCACATCACAAAATTCATATGCAAATTTTATTCAAGTGGGAGGAGCTAATGGAAATGAGGGCTGGTTAACTTTGTGTGCGATAACATAACATGCACTATCATGGGATTTTTTTCTGGGCATTATGCCTGTGATAGCTGTGTGTTATGGCTAAAACAGGATTTATCACAAATCCTGTTTTGGAGGGGAGAGAGAGAGAGAGAGAGAGAATAATTGCAGCTAGGTAGATAGTACATCAAGCTACATAGAAAGAATATGGTACAAATCTACTCTTCTTTCAACTTTCATCCCTCCAAATCATATAAAATCTTCACTGATGTTAACTGTGATGTTCGTATGTATGACTGGGATGTAAAATTGTGCACCAGAACCCATCCCACAAACCTCACGCTGAGTTACTAGTGCCCCCTCTTACAGTGGTATAAATAGTTAACTTTTATTGAAGTCTCTACAAAGGGCCTCTCTACCTCTCCTTCTACCTCTCCCCCTCTACCTCCAACAGCCCAAAATACAATAAAAGCCTGTCCAGGGACTTCTCACCTTGCAATGTGAAAATATCACAGGTGCAACAAATTTAACACACATTGCAGTAAAACAGCTATGCAATGCAGTACCAGGAAAATTACCTTAACCACACCCCTCTTTTTTTTTTTTAAATCACAGGCACTATTTCTGCTATATTTATAGCAGAATGATGAATCTATGCCTTAGCCGGTTAAATTCTAGCTGGCTAAAGTATAGCCAGCTAAGTGCCAAAATATGCATTTAACAAGTTAAATTCTGAGTTATCTGTCTAAAGTCTACCAAATATGGACATCAGCAATATGTTTAACAGGTTCTTTGTGTGTGTGTGTAAGTGCACACAACACAGCATACATATGCTGTATAAGTATCTGTGTGTGTGTGTGTGTGTGTGTGTGTGTGTGTGTGTGTGTATGACAGACAGTTCTTCATACAGTGAATGGTACTGTGAGTGGGGGTATAGTTACATTTTCATTTGTAATATCCAAACCCCCAATAGTTGGTAAACTTCAATAAATTCCAGAGAATTTGAAATGAAGTTGGCCATAGAGGTAAAAACTCATAATAAAAACTTTTTAAAATATATCCGAAGCAAGAAACCTGTGAGGTAGTCGTTGGACCATTAGATGACAGAGGGGTTAAAGGGGCTCTTAGGGAAGATAAGGTCATTGCAGAAAGACTAAATGAATTCTTTGCTTCCGTGTTTACTAATGAGGATGTTGGGGAGATACCAGTGTTTACTAATGAGGATGTTGGGGAGATACCGTGTTTACTAATGAGGATTGTGTGTGTGTGTGTAAGTGCACACAACACAGCATACATGAGGATGTTGGGGAGATACCAGTTCCGGAAATGGATTTCAGGGGTGATGAGTCAGACAAACTGAACGAAATCACTGTGAACCTGGAAGATGTAGTAGACAAGATTGACAAACTAAAGAGTAGCAAATCACCTGACCAGATGGTATGCATCCTAGGGTACTGAAGGAGCTAAAAAATGAAATTCTGATCTATTAGTTAAAATTTGTAACCTATCATTAAAATCATCCATTGTACCTGAAGACTGGAGGGTGGCCAATGTAACCCCAATATTTAAAAAAGGCTCCAGGGGTGATTCGGGTAACTATAGCCCAGTGAGCCTGACTTCAGTGCCAGGAAAAATAGTGGAAACTATTCTCAAGATCAAAATCATAGAGCATATAGAAAGACTTGATTTAATGGAACACAGTCAACATGGATTTACCCAAGGGAAATCTTGACTAACAAATCTGCTTCAGTTTTTTGAAGGGGTTAATAAACATGTGGATAAAGGTGAACTGGTAGATGTAGTGTATTTGGATTTTCAGAAGGCGTTTGACAAAGTCCCTCATGAGAGGCTTCTACGAAAACTAAAAAGACATGGGATAGGAGGTGATGTCCTTTCGTGGATTACAAACTAGTTAAAAGACAGGAAACAGAGAGTAGAATTAAATGGTCAATTTTCTCAGTGGAAAAGTGTAAACAGTGGAGTGCCTCAGGGATCTGTACTTGGACCGGTGCTTTTCAATATATATATAAATGATCTGGAAAGAATACGACAAGTGAGGTTATCAAATTTGCGGATGATACAAAATTATTCAGATTAGTTAAATCACAAGCGGATTGTGATACATTACAGGAGGACCTTGCAAGACTGGAAGATTGGGCATCCAAATGGCAGATGAAATTTAATGTGGACAAGTGCAAGGTGTTGCATATAGGGAAAAATAACCCTTGCTGCAGTTACACGATGTTAGGTTCCATATTAGGAGCTACCTCCCAGGAAAAAGATCTAGGCATCATAGTGGATAATACTTTAAAATCGTCGGCTCAGTGTGCTGCAGCAGTCAAAAAAGCAAACAGAATGTTAGGAATTATTAGGAAAGGAATGGTTAATAAAACGGAAAATGTCATAATGCCTCCATGATGAGACCGCACCTTAAATACTGTGTACAATTCTGGTCGCTGCATCTAAAAAAAGATATAGTTGCGATGGAGAAGGTACAGAGAAGGGCAATTAAAATGATAAAGGGAATGGAACAGCTCCCCTATGAGGAAAGGCTGAAGAGGTTAGGGCTGTTCAGTTTGGAGAAGAGACGGCTGAGGGGGGATATGATAGATGTCTTTAAGATCATGAGAGGTCTTGAACGAGTAGATGTGACTCGATTATTTACACTTTCGAATAATAGAATGATTAGGGGGCATTCCATGAAGTTAGTAAGTAGCACATTTAAGACTAATCGGAGAAAATTCTTTTTCACTCAACGCACAATAAAGCTCTGGAATTTGTTGCCAGACGATGTGGTTAGTGCAGTTAGTGTAGCTGGGTTCAAAAAAGGTTTGGATAAGTTCTTGGAGAAGTCCATTAATGGCTATTAATCAAGTTTACTTAGTGAATAGCCACTGCTATTAATTGCAACAGTAGCATGGGATCTTCTTAGTGTTTGGGTAATTGCCAGGTTCTTGTGGCCTGGTTTGGCATCTGCTAGAAACAGATGCTGGGCTTGATGGACCCTTGGTCTGACCCAGCATGGCAATTTCTTATGTTCTTATGTTCTAATGTAAGTATAAGAGAGGGGAGGGAATGTAGGCAGGGTTGGCAGCTTTGATAGGGGCAGAGGAAGTAGTGTAGATTCAACCCACTCTACATCTAGTGGCAGTGATGAAAAAGGTACCAGTCTCTCCCTGAAATTAAACTGAGACTTTTTTTTTTTTTACTGCAGAATGGCCAGACTGGAAGGTAGTTTAATCCAGAAGAAATTGAACTAGAAGAGTATGTACCATTGCCTCCTGTTCCTCTCCCTTTTGTTTTGTAGCAGAGTGGAAAGGTAGGAGAGCCACCCAAGGCAGAAAATGGGCTTGGACTGGAGCAGCTGAAGTGTTACAGCCAAAACCAGCTGCATGCTCTTCTACATTGGTTACTACATCTGAGGTAACTGAGATAGTATTTTCAAAACCTGATTCTAAGGGAGAATCATGTCTGGGATACCCTGAATGAGAAATTGAATGGCAAGTCAATTTGGGAAGACTAGTCAGTAGTATCTTAGCCTCCATTTCAGTGATGGGGGAAATAGTTGATGAAATTGATGACGATGAGAGCAAACCATTGCAAGAGCAAGCATCACAGGTAGAAAGCATGAGTGATGCCCCTGGCATTTTTCCTCATGATTCACCCTCAAGCTCATCTTCAGTGTGAGCATAAGCTCTTGACCCAGAGGTACTTTAAAGAAAGGGAGGACCAGTGTTTGCTCAGTCCATTCTCTGCAGAAAAGAAATCAATTGAGAAAAGAAAGTGTGGCACCTGACAAACAATGGTTTGCAGCATCACCTACATAAGAAGCACCCTCTAGCATTGGCACCAGGTAAGAGTGGCAGTACTAGCCTGAAGATCCTTTCTTCCAGTCTAATTAAAATCCAGAGGAAAAGGGTTGAAAAGGGGAAGACGTTTCTCTAAGCTGATCTGATGGCCCCTTCCAGCAGTCAGATGGCAGGCCCACAGTCCCCAGCTATACATCCAAAGCTACAACCCATCATAGAAGAAATGGTGTGGTGCTCTATTGCACTGTTCTGGGCAAGAGGCAGGCAGCCTCTAAAGTAGCAACAGCAAGCATTGAGGAAATGATTGCCCTAGATGATCAACTCCTATAGATAGTTGAGAATATAGCATGAATAGCCCAAGGACCCACAATGGGGCAAACTAGTACCAGTATTGTCGTGGGAAATCTCATTGCAGTAATTATCTTGTATTTCTTCAATGTTACCATATTAGTCTATCTGCATAGGAAAACCTTTTATGCTAATGGTGGCAGGAGTTCTCCAAGAAACTATTAGAGGAGGAAAACTGTAGCAAAACTGTCCAGATCATCCCAAGGCTTCAAAAGTGGGGCAAAAGGCACCAATTACAATGACATGAAACCCCAAAGGCAGCACAAGAGGGGCAAATTGGTACAAAGAGTAGTATAAATAGTAAATACCCTAAGGCACCATGAAAAATGGAACAAATTAGCAAAGGCACAGAACACATCCTAGGCACTAATAGAGGGACAAAGCAGCACGAGAGTAGCAGGAAGAGTCCAAAGCACCTTGAGAGGTGCAAAACTGACAATGTGAATGCTTCAATGTGTAAAGTCTGGTGAATGGCAGCAAGACCCCAGGGGTGTAGAGCCTGGAGTACATTATCAAGATTGAGCATCATAAAGACATCCAAATTGTGCCATACATGGTATAGCAGAAAAAAAGAGTGGAAACAAACCCCACAAGGTTAGCACAAGGCTTTGGTAGCAAGGAAGACTGACTGCAAGATGCCCAAGTTATAGCATCATGGGCATGGATAGCAGCAAGCACAGAGGCAACAAGATGCTCAAGCTGAAGCATGAGGAGCAGAGCAGTAAGACAAAGTGGCAGCAAAAACCCATTGTGTAATTTCAGGATCAGGGCAGCAAACCCCACAAACTATAGAGTATGGGAGTAGGGCAGCAAGGCTCAACGGTTGCAACCCCCCCCCCCCCCCCAAGGTGGTACATTAGAGGTATATCAGCAAGGTGTAGTGGCAGCAAGACCCCCAAGGCGTAGCATACAGGGTACAGCAGCATGGCAGAATATCACTAAAAATCCCAAGTGCAGCATCGGGGGCATGGCATCTAGGCAGATTAGCAGCAAGATCTGCAAGTGTAGCAAGACTCTTAATATGTAGAGTATGTGGTATGGCCACAAGGCTGAATATTAGCACATCCCCTAAACTGCATCATAAGGAGCAGGATGTCTTCACCTTGATTGGTCCTCCATCCTGTCTACTGGCTCTCTGAACCACTTTGTGTGACTTGTAGGGATGTGAATCGGGCTTCGGACGATTGAAAATATCATCGATATTTTCAAAATCGTCAGAAATCAGAGGCTCCCCCGAAATGATTTTTAAAGATGGCGCTGGCCATCCAGTGCTCCCTCCATGTGACAGGGGCCGGCCAATGGCACGGATACCCTGTCACATGGTAAGGGCAAAGGCCATCGGTGCCATTTTTATTAGTGGCAGCCGACGGCCCGAGAGCGGGAGATCACTCCTGGGACCCCCACTGGACCACCAGGTACCTGTAAAATGTTTTTTGGGGGGTCGGGAGGGTGGAGTAAGCAAAGGGATTAGTTTTAAAGGGTCGGGGTGGGTTTTTTGTTTATCGGCTCGGGCGCAGCCAATAAACAAAACCGCAATCGGGCCCAATGGAAAAAAAACCACATGTGAATCCGAACCGGAATCCGAACCGATTCCGGTTCCGATTCACATCTCTAGTGACCTGGGAGTGAAATGAGCATAATTCAAGTCAGTCAAGAGTAGCCTAACTTTTGCCTCCAGCTCATTCTTCTGGGAAACATATGGCGCAGTAAGGGAGTGCTTGGTGGGAGATCATTTTGGAAGCGTGGATGTAGATGCAAAGCACACTTTTATTTTCCAGTTGGAATCAAGACCCTAAAATCTCATTGTTTTACTTTATTTTGTTCCTCTTTCCTATAATTTTACTTTCCATTCTCCTTGTTTGTTAACCTGCTTTCTAAGGTTCATTTCTTCTCATGTCTAGTTTTTAATTTTCTCTCTTGCAATGTTTCTTCACATCGACCTTTTTTTCAATAAGGAAAGAATTCATCCTATGAGCCACCAGAATACAGGAGAACAAAACCCTGTGTGCCGGATCCAGGCATAAAACCTAGAGTGGTGCTGGACATGAATTATTTACTTAGGGCTTTTTACAATGCTTCTCCATACATAAAACACTGTTTTACATGTAGACATGGGGTTTTATACAATTGCCCATCAGATGTGCAAGTAAATGTGGGCACATATGTTCACTCATAATTTTACCCAGTCAGTTCAGAGGTGCTCCCGGGGCCTTTTCAAATACACCCATACTGTATCATTTGATTTTTATAAACATGCATGGAAGTTTACACAGGAAATGTATGTGCTCCAGATAGCAGGTATAACTTAAGTGGGTACTTTCAGGGGGATAATTTTCAAGCCAATTTACGTCTGTATGTTCCTTTTGAAAGGCGGTGTAACTTATGCATGCATTTGACACTTAAGTTACAGGGAAGATTACAAAATTACCTTGTTAGTCCTAATTTGATCACAAATACAACAAAACCCTTCCAGAGTTTTTCCTGACAGCAGATTTAACCAAATAACTAGCACTGAAGGTTTTGAATAGTTTTTGTTTCGGGTGTACTTATTATTCTAGTAGTGATTAATGAATAATTAGGTACATTTTTTCCATACAGTACTTATTAAAGGAAGAGGCAGACATACTAGATATAGGAATACGGCTTCTTCCTCCCTCTGAATCTGCAGGCTAGGTTTCATCATGGCAAAGGGCATCATGGAGATAAAAGTGAGACTGGATAATTAGTAACATTTTTCATTTAAAATTCCTCAAACCCAGCATGCCGATCATTTAAGGAGGCCTGAGATGCTCATTACAAGAGTAAAATGATCAGACCAAGTCAGCAAATGATCTGTCAACCTTTCTGAACAAAATCTCAGTGAAGTCCAAATTGGGATTATTCAAGCATGCAGAATGCACAAAGGTTTTGCTTTCTGCTATCAAGAACATGACTTGGGAATTTTATTGAGCAAGATAGGCAATGGGCATTCAAAGTCAGACAGAAGGCATTAAGGCAAGTGCTGACATTTATTAGAATCGAGCAATGACAGAAATTGTCCTGTTCTATACAGGTCTTCCTAGGCCATACTTGGAGCACTGGTTTGGTTCTGGTTGGCAGTTGCCATATTTCAGGGGGATATCAGTGAAGCCAAACGCAACGCACTGCAGTGAATTGCAGCTACAATAAAGGATGGGATGGGGTCGCCTATAAAATAAGTTTTATAAGATTAGACCTCTTTTGCACAGAATGAAGTTGAACACAATGCACACACAAAGAGGAGAAGTCATGTGTGGGGGCAATTTATTTATTTATTTATTTTATTTTATTTATAATTTTTATATACCGACATTCTTACATTAAAATTTCCGAAAGGATTCTCCATAGCTATATACAATGCCCTCCCCCCAATGTGGGGGAAAGAGGTGGCAAAGGGAGTTAGGTCAGGCAGACACTGGGACCATCCTGGCCAAATAATTTTCAATTCCTTGATCCCACTTCCCAGTGGGGAGTCTGCATTTGAAAACACTGCAGGTATTAGGGATTTGCAGCCCAAACGTTTCTCTGTTTTTTTGGTTCATTTTTCTTTTGGGAGAGGGGAGGGTTTGGGGTTTTATTTATTTCTTTATTTTTTCAAATCATTTTAATGTTTATTTCGGCTCAGTTTGTTTGCCAAAGCAAAATAATTATCGACCCAAAACAAAGCAAAACAGGGCCTCCCAGGCACCTCTCTGCCACTTCCCTGGGTGTCCCAGAGCCTTTCTGGAGCTCTTCAAATCCTTCTCCAATCAATCCTCTGATTCTGGGGCTGGGACCTACTCAGGCCCCTCTAACCCTCTGCAAATGAGCTGGGGCCAGAGACCTCCCCAGTTCCCATTTCCACCTCCATTTATTTATATTCTGCTTTTCTTCCCCCCCCCCCCCCCCCACTTCCAAGCGGATCTTCCCCCTTCACTCTTGTGCCAAAGCCTCTTGAAACTGTACAAACATACAGCCGTACAAGAAAATGTCACTGGCTGGTCTGAGACCGATATCTTTTTGACATCACTATGGATCTGATTTCAGTCCCCAAATGCACCATTTCTAAGGAGACGCTTCTGTCCCTTTCTTTGTGCCGAACCCCCGTGAAAAGTGTAAGTGGAGACCAGGCAAGTCCCTGGCTCCAGCTCGTTTGGGGGGGGGGGGGTGTTTGGGGGTCAAGGGAGCCAGGCTCAGCACAGCCAGGTAGGCCACAGCCCCAAAATCAGAATATTGACAGGGACGGGATAGGTTTGGAGGGTAAGGTGGTGACAGGGGCCAGTTTTTGGTTTTTTTTATTTCTCAGCAAATAGTGTACACTATTTCTAAATAGAGTGCATTATTTGCTGAAACAAAATTACCCCCAATTTTTTGTTTTCATCACTGGTAAAGATTCATTTCAATTGAAAGAAACTGAACCAAATTGCCTTTTGCATTTTGGATTCCTTATTCGTTTCAGAAGAATGCATGCCCTGGCAGATACCTATGAACACACAATCCATGCCCGGTAAAATATTTTCAAAGGGAAACTCCACAGAGAATTGGGATTGGAAAAAAGGGCTGTGTACTTTAGTTTAATGCAAAAGGGCCCTGAGGCATGGCAGAACCAGAATAGCCACGCGTTTGAGTCTCCGCTAATGAAAGAGGAACCGCAACGAACTGAGAGTGGCAGGCCACGGTATTAAATACAGGAGGAGGAGGAACGATGCAGTGCCAACGTGGCATGGACATGCTAGGCCACGAGATGAACTTACCAGCAACAGGAGGTGGCTCCGCTACTAAAGGGATCCACAGCTGACAGAGGAGTTGATCCATTAAAAAAAAAAAAAAAAAAGGAAAGAAGAAATGGCTGAAGCCAACAATGAGTGCCCTTGGAGATGAGTCAGCGCTGAGTGGCTGCTGCGAAGCCGGTGCCCAGATGTAGGAAGAAACATGGCAGAAAAAAAAAAAAGAGTCACAAAAAAGGGGGGGGGGGGGGGGAAGGAGCAGAAACACAGACCTTCAGTCCACAGGAGGCCATGCCGAATGTTACTGCTGGACAGCGACAATAATAGGAGAGGCAAAAAGAAACAAAAACTGTTGGATTCAAGAGACTGGCTGAGACACGATTCTCCTCCTTGCTTATAGTGCTCAGCCCTGCCTGTGTCTTTGAGCCGACCGAGGTTGGAGATGAGAGCGGGAGACCTGCTGCTAAGAGGCGATGAGAGATGAGCCCCGGAGAGGATTCAGCTGATCAACAGCCTTCAGCGTTTATAAAAAAAAAATAAGCTGACACTGCTGCTGGAGACCTCGTCCCAGGACAAGAGCTGCTTAGCTGCTGCAATAAATAGAGGCCTGCTGCTCCTGTTAACACGGCCTTTGTCTGCACACTCAGGTGAGTCCCTGTAGAGCTTTTGTAATTTTTTATTCATTTGTTTCATGGTGTTTTAAATGATAATTAAAAATAGAGAGTTTCATTTGGTGTAAAAAGAAGATCAGGCTAATGCGGAATATGTCCTCAATGACATCATGAGATTACGCTAGAAATGTATGCGCGGTAGAGATGTGAATCGTGTCCTCGATCGTCTTAACGATCGATTTCGGCTGGGAGGGGGAGGGAATCGTATCATCGCCGTTTGGGTGTTTAGAGTATCGTGAAAATCGTTAAAATCGTGAACCGGCACACTAAAACCCCCTAAAACCCACCCCCGACCCTTTAAATTAAATCCCCCACCCTCCCAAACCCCCCCAAATGCCTTAAATTACCTGGGGGTCCAGCGGCGGTCCATACCTAAATCGGGGGAAGGGGGAGGGCAGGAAAACTGGCACACTAAAACACCCTAAAACCCACCCCCGACCCTTTAAATTAAATCCCCCACCCTCCCGAACCCCACCCCCCCAAATGCCTTAAATTACCTGGGAGTCCAGCGGCGGTCCGTAGCTAAATCGGGGGAAGGGGGAGGGCAGGAAAACCGGCACACTAAAACACCCTAAAACCCACCCCCGACCCTTTAAATTAAATCCCCCACCCTCCCGAACCCCCCCCCCCCAAAGCCTTAAATTACCTGGGGGTCCAGCGGCGGTCCGGAATGGCCTCCTGCAATTGAATCGTGTTGTCTTCAGCCGGCGCCATTCTGCGCCGCCATTTTGCAAAATGTCGGCGCAAAATGGCGGCGGCCATAGACATCCCTATTGCGCGGTAGGTTCTTAGGGGTATGAGAGAAGTCGTATCCAGGGAAAGATTGGCTTTGAGTTCACTGGTCAGTGCGGGCATATAAAAAGTAGTCAAAGCACTAGAGTTGCATTTAAAATTAATAAAAACTCAGATGCCTTCAATAATACTGAAATTAAGAAATATTAAGAGGTTTAAAAATAAAATAAAAAGGGAATGCACGAACGATAGGAACAGCAGTAGCCAGAAAGCCCATAGTACTATTTGAAAGGAGGACATCATCAAAAGTATTGATATCTGTATTATAGAAAGTAGGAGACAGTGAGGGGAACAGTTCAGGTAGGAGATGGCTTGAGTTGAAGAAGGAGGTGCTCTGCATCCCTCTTCAAATGTAAGGCCTACCAGTCCAGGATTAATTTAAAAGAACTTTTTAGAGTGATTGATGAATGAATGATACGAAGGTATATTATGATGTTTAATTTAATTTCTGCAGATTTTAGATTCATTATTAAAAATAATTAATGAGTTGTACCGCAGCTTGACACAACTCTTGATAGCAATAGAAATAGTTAAACAAATAGTAAAAAGTGTTGAGAGAAAGTGAAAAGTATGTAAAGTTCTTTTATTCTAGCTATAGGGAAAATTCTGATTATTTATTTTAGGAGTTAGTAATTTTACAATTACAATAAGATGGCATCAGTGGACACCCAGGGTACACACTGGTTAGGTTACAGAAGATCCCGACGATAGGGAGATAGTCTTGATTTGTTTTTCTTATTTTAACAAAAGCGTAGTAATCGAAAAGAGAAGAAGAACAGAAGACAGAAACTGGCCAGCAACAAGGGAAATAAGAAGAAAAGTTAAAACAGATAAGTGCATGCACTATAAGCTTTCACTTAATCGGGCCAGGACTCAATATATAGAAACATAGAAACATAGAAACATAGAAATGACGGCAGAAGAAGACCAAATGGCCCATCCAGTCTGCCCAGCAAGCTTCCCCCATCCCTTCTCCCATACCTATCTGTTTCTCTTAGCTCTTGGTTCTAATTCCCCTCCACCCCCGCCATTAATGTAGAGAGCGGTGGAGGAGCTGCAGTATATATAAAGACTGAGAATAGCAATAAAGGTAAAAGGAGATAGAAAGGAAAAAGAAAGAACACACAAGAACACATCTACTTACCTGATAGAAACTACATCAGTTATAATCTTCATTTCTAAAAAGAAAGAACATAATACAAAAGTATCAATATTTAGAATTGAATAGCATTGATGAATCTATATAATTATTGAATATATTTAAGATATGATACTTATTTATTTTATTTATTTAAGGTTTTTTTATACCGGCATTCATGAACTCGTTCACATCATGTCGGTTTACAGATAACAGGGGTGCGAATAATACAACCAAACATAAATAACGTGATGAAGAGAAGCAGTTACAATTAACAAGGGCTAATGAACTGGGAATGTAAGAAATAGAAAGAGATAGAGGAGGTTAATTATATACAAAAGTACAATATAAATATGGCTTATCTGTTATCTGTTATCTGTTACTTATCTGTTAGTTTGTTATTAACATGTGGAAGATTGATATGAGAAGTTATTGTTTTGAATAAACATCAATCAGGCTTTGAACATAAAAAAAACAATATAAATGAACATTGTTACATCTTTTAAAACCTTTTTAGGGATTTATTCCTCAATATTATCCTTGCCTCCCCTCTAGACCTGGGAGAACTTGTTTGGTGGATTTCAGGCCTCTATTCCCTTTTTCTTGGGAGACCCCCAGGGAGGAAGGCATTGCAACCATCACCTGTGTAACACCATAAGGTTCTATAGCGGCTTAGCCACTACAATATTTTAATAACAATGTTAAAAACGGAACGGATCCTTTAACACAGGGCGGCGGTTTACATAAACGTAACATAATAATAAGGAAAATGCAAGTATTCAGCTTCTTTTTTTCATTCTGAAGCATGCACAGATGATCAGGATCTCCTCCCTCACCCTCCAAAAAGAAAAAAAAACATAGGCGATATCAAGTAATTTATACTTGTATTTATAAGGATAATGCAATCTAAATTAATACAGACAATATCAATCTGATATTTTTATATTTGAATGTATTCTCATATTTCACCAGCCTTCTCCATAAGGCAATGTTATCTTGGATCAACTTATTCACCGGAGATCCATTGCCTCAGTTTTCCCCCCATCTCTCAGGTTTGTTTTAACGTTTTCCATTGCCACTTGGTATTCTATTGTGACTTGCCTTTTAACTTTAGAAAGGATTTATGCAAAACATTAACCTTAGAAATTTATGCCAAAATAGTCTGGCAAATTTGCCCCAAATATACCTTTTTCATAATCTCAGAAGAATTTACTCCATTTTCACTCTCCCATTGAATTTGTTGCATGTGCAATTAAACTTCTACTCTTGACGGCACCACCAACTCAAGCTTATCCATGTAGCCACTAGAGTTATAAACTAGCTCCACCCTTGTTTGTAACAGTGGGCAATCATTTATCAACTTGAAATATTGAGGCGTGGGATACATTTTATCAGCTATATTGAGTATTTTTTTTGTAACATTGGAAAACAGGTTTCAATGGTTAAAAGCTTTTGTTGCAATTTGTCATTTTGTTGTTCAGTCACATTGCTTTTTATTGAAACATTGTTATATTCAATGAAGTGACTCAATAGTCTTGTCTTTTCAAATAGGAGTTCTATTTTGAGCTCTTTCTTTTGTATGTTCAATACTTACATGTTTTCCAGTTGATGTAATTTCAAAATGTATTGTGTAGCTTTGTTTGCAAGTATGAATGTGTGTGTGTGTGTGTGAATGATTTTTAAAACAGAGCTAGTCTTCAGAGACTTGTGTCATATGACAATATATGTACTGAGTTTAATTTCACTAGATTTTTTATATTAACATTTTTTGTGATACATTTTAATAAGATTATTTTCATTAGTTAATTAAATGATTATTGAATATAGAAGACGAGTTGTTTGCATTATGATTCCCTCAAGTAATAGGTGATACAATTGTTTTGGAATCATAGTTTTTCCTCTTGTGATATATTTTGTCCCTTGAGATATATCCATCCCCTAATCAGGGAGCATGAGTCAAAAGTCCATTGAGTAGACTAATGCCATAATTGCCAGAGGATCTATAGAGGAAAAGATGCATCTCTTCCCTTTTCTTTTCACCATCTAGAGTTATAATAAATAGCTCAAAGACCTCCAGTTCTTGGCAGCAGAGTCAGGAGCTCAAAGCCACACATCTACTTTAGATACCATCTTGCCTCCTCCTATATCATTCGTTTATAAAAAGCACATTAAGTACCTGAATCACTAAGGGATTTTTTCCCCAAAGATAAAAAAATGGGAGAAAAGTCTTAATGAATCTGGCCCTAATATACTGGGTCATTCATCAAATTGCATTAGAGCCTTATGGCATGATAATAGGCTCTGACACACATTATATTGTGGTGATATATGTGATATTTTGCATGTCCCCACCAAAAATAACATCCCCTATTACAATGATCTTCTTTGCATGTGATTCGCATGCATTAATAATGCAAATGCATATAAAGAAGGACATTACTAGACAATTTGATGCAAATATTTCATCGAAGCCGACCGAGAAGGTGGTCAGCCAACTCCGTGAAAATATAAACAAAGTGTAAAGTATGCATACTTTACATGGAGGGGGATTACATGGAGGGGGATTTCTCTATTGCGGGGGCCAGGGAAAGGGAGGGGGCTTTTGTCTGCCTGTGGCTGCCTTTTATCGGGTGGATGGGGGGCATGGGGATTCCTCCATCAGGGGGGTTGGGAGGAGGAGAAGGGGGATTTGCACATCTGGGGTGCTGCCTCTATTTGGGGAACCAGGGGATTCCTTTATCAGGGAGCCAGGGGGGCTACCTCTATTGGGGGAGCCAGGAGATTCCTTTATCATGGAGCTGGGGGGCTGCCTCTATCAGGGGGGTGCAATACTTTACACTTTAATTTTATTTCGAGGGAGTCAGGGCTGCCTCAACTGGCAGCTCTGGGTTGAAATGGGGGTCAGCAATGACACCCCCCCCCCTCAACCTTTCCATTTGGCTGGGATCTTTTTTTTAGATGGCCAGTGGTCCTTTAAGACAATGGTGGTCACGTGAGGTTGGGGCCACCATCACATTAAAGGGCCACTCATCACATTTTTTTTGTGTTGCGGTATTTGGCCATGACACAAAAGAATGCTTCATTGAGCCATGATGTGTTTTCAGGGGAAGGACCCCACTATCGTGGTGACAGCCCCCACAACAGTGGGACCCCTCCTGCAAACAGATATCATGTTTTGATGATTCTAGGCCATACTTAGAATGCACATTTAATTCATGCCTCAAGAAGCGTTAATGCACCAATATTAATGCGGCTTAGTAAGTAGATCCTTTTGATAGTAAGAAGTGCAGGTGCTGGATAGTTACAACTTTGAATAATGTTGTACCAGAACCCTACTTGGATCCTACCTACCTAATAAAAAAAATCAGCATTCATATAAGACAGTCATATGACTGACTATTATTATAACACTTGGCAAGTGTTTTTCTAATCAGTATGAGGCAAGGCCAACTTAACTCATGAAGCAGGAAATAATGAGGAGACCACTGTGTACTTCTGTGGAGCCCAGAGTCTGGGGCAACATACATGACCATCTTTAGAAGTAAAATCGATGTTTCTAGTAAAATGCCAATTTATCATTGTAGAAGACATTCAGTATTGATTTAACTCAGCTTGTTTGTAAGTTCGTTACCATGGAGTCAAACCATGGTTGTAAATCTTGTCATCACTGAAAAAGAATATATATGTGATTCACAAAAACATATAAAAAAATGTGATGAAAAACAAATTACTTTTAAGAACCCATGGTACTTTCCTGTTCTTGCTTTTAGCATAGTTTTCTTCTTTCAGATTTAGATCAGGGTAAAGCAGTACACGACTCTTTATGTGCAGTCAAGGAAATAAATGCCCCAGGAAAAGTAACTTACTTGAGAGATAAAAGTACTATAAATTCATTCAGTTTCATGCTAAGGGCCGGCTTTTGGGGTGTGCAAGCTGTATGTGTATGGCTGCGCCCCCTCCATCCTGCACCCGTTCTTATGACATCTGCAAGCAGGAGACTCAGGAACCCTCGCAGGAGGATGGAGGCTTCTGTCTGTGGTGGCAGGTGAAGGCTCAGTCTGTAGGGAGGAGGAGAGGAAGCAAGAAAAAGAGGAGGATACTGGGCAGGAAAGGGGAAAGAAAGAGAGAGAGAGAGAGGAGGATTCTAGGAATTGTGGACAGGGGATAAAGATGCTGGGAAGAGGGTGGGGAGAGATGGGTAGACTACTCCAGAGACTCTGCCAAAGGAGAGCAAGTGCTGTGCCTTTTAGCCTAGAGCTAGTCCTGTTCATGGTAAAACAGTAGATGACAGCAGATCAAGATCAATTAATCCATCCAGTCTGCCCATTGATTTTTGTCCACATTGCTAAGGATAGCCCCCAGCTGCCAGTCCTAGAAACTTGACCACTTGTAAGATATCACTCCTTATCCAACTCAGTTGCCTTCCTCTGGTTTTTTACCATTCTAGGTAGATAAGCATAGAGACCTAATATCTGGCCCTTCCTCCCTGTCTTACCACTACATTTTGAAACATAGGGGGTTATTTTCCAAGCCATGTTATGGCCTTTTTGCATGTGAAAAATACCATAATGCATGGTGTGATGCTAATTTGGAAAAGGGGGAGGTGTTTGGGGCATGATTTCTGTCCAAGTGGGCTGGCTTCACAGTTTGCAAAGCCATATTGCACAATTTTAACACCAGAAATAACTACACCTTTTTCATTTGTGTTAAGCTGTGCGATATGGATATATCACACTTTGCAATCTTTTCACAAATAGCATTTTAAGCTGGAGAGAAAGAGAGAGAGAGAGAGAGAGAGAGAGACTAGCTATAAGGCTCTTATAGTAGTTTGGTATTTATACCTCTATATGAGGCCCACCTAGTTATTCGAGATGAGGTTTAGGTAGTAGTGTAGGGGTTAGGGGACACTTTGACATTCAGAGTGAGATATATAAACCGAACAGTACACTCTTGTGAAGATTTGATGTCCTTTGGAGTGAAGAAACTCACACAAAGATGAGACTTGTACAATGTTCTCTCAACCTAGCTTGATGGACTCTCTACCTGGGTAACATCAAGCTAGGTTGAGAGAACATTGTACAAATCTCATCTTTGTGTGAATTTCCTCTCTCTCTCTCTCTGGTTGTAAGTAGGAATTGCAACAATTGTGACACTTACTGCAAAGTGCGAAAAAGCTATCGCACTCTGCGGTAATATGTGTGCTAAGATAGCTTATTTATTGCAAAGTGCACTATTACCATAAAACATGCCCCTCTTCCTATCGCATGGGAAAGTTTGATGAATCCTGGCCATAGTGAGGTGGTTGTTTGAAAAATAGTGAGGCTTTACATGAATATCTAGTCATTTTGATCTCTGTTGACACTTATCAACCTCACAGCAACATACTGTTATCCTGTTGACTCCTACCCAGTTACTCAATGACCTGGAATATTGCTAAGTTTTACAATAGGGAGGGTAATTTTCAAACAGGCTGCATAGGGCTAAACCGTATGGTACCCTCATGTGATAGTGGACTTATGCACATAAGTCTGCTTTGAAAATTCATAGGTTATCCCAAGCTATACACCAATTTATATGCTGAAAGTTACACCCTTAGGGCCGGATTTTCAAAAGGTTACTCACGCTAGGCCTATTTTTAAAAGGCAACGCAAATAAAGCCCTGGGACACATGGAAGTCCCTGGGCTTTACTAAAGGGGCCTTTTGGGTGTGGGGTGGTCCATAGGTGGGGCAGAGGCGGGACCAGAGGCCTCCGACACAGCAGCCATTGCCGCTGTGTCGAAGGATCATGTGCTGGCTAGCTGCCGGCGTGCGCAACTTGCGCCTGCCCAGAGGCAGGTGCAAAAGGTAAGAAAACAATTTTTTCGGGGGGTTAGAGTAGGGCTAGGGGGGAAAGGTTAGGAGGAAGGGGTTGGAAGGTTAGGTTAGGAGAAAGGGAACGGGGGAAGGCAATGAGGCTCGGCATGCGCAAGGTGCACAATTGTGCACGCCAACCCCTAATTTTATAACTTGCGGGTGCAAGTTATAAAATCGGGCATACATGTGTCCGCGCCGGGTAGCGCGTGCACAAGTACACCATGCACACTCCTTTTAAAATCTACCCCTTATTGTGCACTTACAGTACATTCAGTATATAAGAAGTAAGTTTCCCCATTTACTAGAGTAGTTAAAGATCACTATAGGTTGCTGTCAGAAAAGTGGAGCATAATAACATTGTGGAGGTATAGTGACACCATAATGGGAGATGTTTTTATGCTCAGAGTAAAAAAACACCTGTGCATTAGGAGGGATGGGGTCATTGTTCTGCCACCAGCACCCAGGAATGCAGGTCTACATGGTTCGGAGCACTTGGGCTGCAGAGTGATGGATACCATGTGCCAACTAGATATGAGGAGTGTGGGTGAGTTGTGCGAAATCTGTCTTCATACAGATTTAGTGAATGGTTCAGTGGACTGGTGAGGGGTAGAAGAGGTGTGTGAAAAGAAGCAGGCTAAGGAGCTGGCACTTGACCAGAAGAGCAACAACCCCCTCTGAGGAAAAATGGAGACTGCCTGCTCATAGTCTCCGAAGAAGCCTTTATTTAGCGAGAAAGAAAGTCTGGAGGAGCTTTCCTGTCTGCAACCAATCCTTTCATGTGAACTAAAACGTACTAATTTTTATATCTTTTACTTTTATGGACTGCTCCTGCATACATTTTCAGTAAATTTATTTTTGTCTGTACAGCCAAATCCTGGTTTGGACATTTGCTTAATTGAGAAATGGCTATCCTTCCTGACACAAGGTACCAGAAATTAGAATAGGGACACAGGAAATCCACAGAGGTAGGACCCTGAAGCTTGGCTTTCTGTGCCCAATAAATGCCTTGGGGTAGAGAAACATGAGGTGCCCTGGCTCCCACCCCAGTGAGATACAAGGGCTACACATGTAGAGCACACATTGTGCTTCCAGTTGTATTCTAGGATTGTATTTTAAGGCCAAGCATACCCTTATACATTCAAGTGCAAAATACCTGCATGCCTGCAAGCACCATGGGCAAAATCAGAATTGTCCTCCCAAAGATAAAAGTTAAGTCCAAAAATGAAAGTAAACCTGGGAATAATATCAGCCAAGATAGAAATAAAGTCAATAATTCCCTCCGTAAAATAAATATGTTCAGGACTGCAGAGAGTACTGCAACTTTCCCAATGAAAATTGTTTCTGAAGAAACTGAAATGATATGATCTTTCAAAATAAATCTCTTCCAGTATGCTTTGTTACAGCTAGTAATTTGTTCCAAACGCTCTTGTTGACATGAAATTTTCAGAAACACTTGTCACTCAGACCATATTCCTCAACATCCCATCTCCCCAAACCAAAGCAAAAATAAAAATAAAAAATTCAACATTTAGTTGTAAAAAAAGGATATATTTGCTTGCATTGCAGGTGTTTGGAATTTGAACTTAGAAAACAGGAAGTGATATTTCATTTGCTTGCTTGGCCTCTTTTATTATAATTTTTGGCTCCTTTAATGTCTCATGTTGCAAGATTTATTTTGCAGTTCTAGACATTGTGGGGTAGATTTTCAAAGGGTTACGCGCGTAAGGTACGTGTGTAAGCCCCAAAAAGCTGCCCCAAGCTGCCCCTGCGCGCGCCGTGCATGGGCTCGGTGGCGCGTGCAAACCCTGGGACGTGCATATGTCCCAGGGCTTCGAAAAAGGGGCGGGAAGGAGGCGGGTCCGGGGGCTTGGTGGCGGTCTGTGATTGGACTATTTGATTCACAAAAACTAAGATCTGATCAAGCTCACCTCTAGATTATAGCAGGAAAGGGGATACAAAAATTAGTTCATCTCTAAAGGATACAACCAGTGGTTTAAATCAGAACCAAAGGGACTACCAAGTACAATTCAGCAAAATAAAATGTATTACCTGTGCATAAAATGATAAAACGTTTTTCTTTTCTTAAGTCAATAACATCCTGGTATTTTATGCCACACATTTGAGTAGTTTGCTGGCAATTTGAGAGCTGTATATTGGCTGCATGTGAAAAGAACAGAAATGAAAATGATAATTGGGAGAGTGAGATTTTGGTTGAGAGTTTCATACTCTGTAACTGAGAAAATCAGGGTTAACAATTAAAATTTGCAAACCTGCAAGAAGGTAATTGCAGTTATTGTGAATGATTTAAAAAATATACTTTCTCACTTGTGTCTCAGCCTTAACATACATTATTTTAGTACACAGATGCTCTATAGTATACCTTTACATTTGCTTGTTTCTCTCTCAATGCAAATCTACACAGGTTTACCACAGATCGCTTAATATGAGGCCATAGAACTTAAAAATGCATGATCCTTGTGACTGTATATAGCCATGGAGAAAAATATCCCCCTTCCTCACTGTTGGAGGTTTGTTGGTTTGCAAAGCAGTCACAAAAAAACAAAAAAGCACAGCAGGCTGGAAGCGCTGGAAAATGACCATTCACTTCATAAAAAAAACAAACACTGAATTAATATGACTAAGGGTGTCTGAGGAATTTGCTCAATATTTCATCTAAGAACCATATCCTGCCATGTCTCTCAAAACCATGGAATTATAATATATCATGGAGTTCCTCCCACACAGTAGTACTATACTCACCTGCAAAGGCCAAATTGGCTTAATTGATCAAATCTATTTTTCTGGAATAGCATGTAATATATGCACCACACCAATAGGTTTGAACTGAGCTACAGTATGTGCATCTTTCAGAAATACTAGTCTTTGGGACTGTAATGGTGAGTTTTGATACTGCTGAATTATGTGGCCTGTATGTATACTGACTGTGTTAATGCATTAGTGCAGGTTAAACAGTCTATACCATACCATGGAATTAAAATATGCTAGCATGGAAAGTATAATGGCTGCAGCCAACAAATCTCATTTTCTTGCCCCTCTTGCCCCTCTCTTCTTCCAGAGCCCTTATGGAGGGGTTGAATGGGCTCCAAAGAGGTTTCTGGGCCAGGCTGAGTTTTGTGGAAAGGGGTTGGAAGGGATGAGGCTCAGGCTCTGGCACCTTTATTTACCAGATCTTCATTTTGGCAGGGGTGTCGGGGGTGCCTATGGCTGCCCTGGCAGCAGCAGCAGCAGGAGAGGCAGGGAACCACATGAGGCCCCCCCTTTTTTTTTTAATTTGTTTATTTTGGTTTAGCAAATAAATCAAACCAAAATAAGCATCAAACAAAAGTAAACCAAATGAAAAAAAGAAAAGAAAAAAAAAAAAAAGCAAGCCAAAACAAAATTATCGGGACTGCACATCCCTAGCAGTTTGTTTTGGATTAGGTATTTCCTAAAAATGGGTCCACTTGAATTATTCTGTTAACCATACAAAAATACATGCGATGCAATATTTCATTAAGTCTAGAATTAATAAATATGACTGCCTTTTACGTTTTGTGACTTGCCCCTAGATCATTGTGAATATGATGGAATTTATTATATATGACCAAATTTAATTGAAATGATCCTTTTAATATAATCATTCCTTTTTTTTTATGTGAAGCAGTAATAAAAAAAAGAAAGAATAATGTTTCATTATCCTAAACCAATTATACATATACCACCTCATCTTCAATTAATAATTGTATAAGTATGGAAAAATAAGATATGCAAGGCTGGGCCGGTGGTTTTGTGACAGTGTTGCACACTGCCATGTGTTTGATTCCTGGGTCAGGTCTTCTGCTCTCTGGTGTGCCAAGGCTGGGAATGTTCACACTTCCAGCGGGAGGAAGTCATAATCATCGGGCAATGGCAATATCTAGTGGCTTAATTTAGGGCCCATGATTGCAGGTCCTAGAAGGAGTTCTGGTACATGGCCTTTGGCTGAGGACTATCACTGCAAGTTGGAAGGGAATATTTAAAAAAAAAAAAAAAAAAAGGGAAAAATATCCCTAGGTAGTAGGGAAGGAAAACTCAAGGTGCTGGATCCCCATCCTGGTTCCAAATAAGCTGGAAACTGAAAGGAGGAAATTTCCAGACCCCTTTACCAACCCCCCTAAAAATAAATAAATATTATATATATATATATATATATATATATATGCAAAATGCAGTGTTGTATCTTGCACTCAAACTGAAGGATATAAACACTATACCCAAGCCACATGTTTGTACCTTTCAGGAAAAAGGATAGAGCTAGATATTCAGATTGTGTTAGAATTATATCAAGCTAATGCTACTGCAATTATTTGGTTGGATACGGTACAAAGATGCATCAAAGAAAATTTATCAAAATCCCAAAACATAATGGGAATCTTTCTGTCATTCAGTAAATGATATAATTGTTCATCTGCAGTGCTCCATTACAAAAATAAGAGGGTGTTATTAAATCAAGCAATGTTTCTCTTATAAAAAATCACACTCTACTCATAGTCTTATTGTTCTTTGTCAAAGCATGGCTCTGCATCACTAATGTACTTATCTAAATTATATTAAGCTTTTCCAATAAAATAATTTAAAAAATGTCTAATTAGGTGGAAGATTCATACCCTAAGATCTCCACAGAAACATCCAAATGAATCAACTATGTTCTCTTCAGTATTTTGGCCCCATTGACCTCTGAATGTGACCTGCTCCCAATGGAAAGCAATTTAATGCTCTGTTGCACTCAGAACTGTATGTATGAATCATAAGAAAAGAATACCAGCTAAATTAGTGACAGGTACTTCTGAACAGGGCTGCTTCTAAATGTCTCATCATAGAGTAAGCAAGCTTATTTCACCTCAGATTAAAAGACAAATCCAAATAGTTTACCATCTCTTCAAGTCCTCATCAGTCAACCAGCTCCAGTGTTTATAGCATGGGCAGCTGCGACCAACCTCGCTTCCCCTTTACCTCTTAACAGGAAGCAATAACATACAAAACAGAGCCAATAAAGACCAAGACACATTTAATGAAGTGGAATAAATAAAGGTCTTGACTTTATTGAAAGACCTAACAAGAAAATCTAACCTAGATATACAAGCCTTTCCTAGTTACCATGTGGGTATAAAGCCTTTTGTTTTTTTCTATTGGTTTGGGTCATTTGTTTTCAGACCATTTTCCAACGGAATTATTTTTTTTGGGGGGGAGAGGGTAAGAATTTTTGAGTTATTCTCAAATAACATGAATAATCCAAAAATGTTTTCAATATTCTGAATGAGCCAATTTCTAGTTCAGATGATCCAAACTGAACCATAAATTGGTTCAATTGGTTTAATTTCCCACTTTGTAGCATGAATTATCATTTCTGTTATGCTTTTGTCTTGGATCAACTTCCTATAGATGTGGACAAGGGATGGTGCAAGAAGAGCAGTCCATGGTAGGGATGTGAATCGTTTGACGATTTAAAAAAATCGTCCGATATTTTTTAAATCGTCAAAAATCGTTAGAGTGCGCGATACAATAGAAATTCCCCCAATTTATCATGAAAAATTGTTAATGGGTTAGTGTCCACTAACGGGAGTTATTTGGGGGGAGGGCGGGAAAACTGGCACACCAAAACAACCCCTAAACCCACCCCGAACCTTTAAAACTAAACCCTTACCTTCCCACACCCTCCCAACCCCCCCCAAAAAAAACTTTTTACGAGTACCTGGTGGTCCAGTGGAAGCCCTAAGACCGATCTCCTGCTCTCGGGCCATCTGCGCCATTTTGGCTGCCACTAATAAAAATGGCGCCGATGGCCCGATAAAAAAAAACCCACCGACCCTTTAAAAATGACCCCTTTGTTTTCCCCACCCTCCCAAACCCCCCCAAAACCATTTTAAAATTACCTGCTGGTCCAGTGGGGGTACGGGGAGTGATCTCCCGCTCTCAGGCCGTCAGCTGCCACTGATAAAAATGGCACCGATGGCCCTTTGCCCTTACCATGTGACAGGGTATCCGTGCCATTGGCCGGCCCCTGTCACATGGTAGGAGCATTGGATGGCCGGCGCCATCTTTAAAGATGGTGCTGACCATCTTTAAAATGGCCAGTGCCATTTTTAAAGATAGCGCCTGCCATCCAGTGCTCCTACCATGTGACAGGGGCCGGCCAATGGTACGGATACCCTGTCACATGGTAAGGGCAAAGGGCTATCGGCACCATTTTTATTAGCGCAGCCGATGGCCTGAGAGTGGGAGATCACTCCCCGTGCCCCCACTGGACCACCAGGTAATTTTAAAACGGTTTTGGGGGGGTTCGGGAAGCAAAGGGGTCATTTTTAAAGGGTCGGGGTGGGGATTTTTGTTTATCGGCTCGGGCGCAGCCGATAAACAAAAAACCAATCGTGCCAGCCTATAAAAATTGTAAGATTTGAATTAGAACTGGAACCGAACCAATTCCGGTTCCGATTCACATCTCTAGTCCATGGGCAAGTGTTCTTCCGGATTCCACAGGACTGGTGGCCTATGGAGCGGATGCTTTATATGATCTTTTAAGGGTCCTAGCCCGAACCATGGTGGTGGCGGTCTCAGCGCGTCGGCTCCTTTGACTTCGCAATTGGTCAGCTGATGCCTCTTCCAAGACACGTTTGGGGTCCCTTCCTTTTAAGGGTAGGTATCTTTTTGGTGAAGACTTGGATCAGATCATCAAGTCCCTTAATGAGAACGCGGTGCACAAGTTGCCCGAAGATCGACCCCGTTGGTCAAGTTCATATAATTACTCCAGAACCCGTTATCGTAACCAGCGGAGAGCGCATCCTCAGAGGCAACAGCCACCTCGGGCTCCCTCTTCTCGTTCGCACTCCTGGAACCGGCCCTTTCGTGGGCGCCGCCAGGGTAAGGAAGCGCAGGGTGCTGGTACATCCGCTAAATCTACCCAATGATGCCAGACGGACCCGCGAGGTGGTCCCTCGACTGGGGGGGTTGCCTTGCTCTCTTCTACGGAGAGTGGGTCCAAATCACGTTGGATCAATGGGTTCTGGATATTCTAAGACGCGGATACGCTTTGGATTTTGTTTGCACTCCTCGGGACTGGTTCCTGTTTTCCCCTTGCGGGTCCTTAATCAAACAGGGAGCCATGCGGCAGACCCTCGATCGTCTCCTTCAATTGGGGGCCATAGTGCCGGTGCCAGCCGCCGAACTGGGCCGGGGGCATTATTCAATCTACTTTGTGGTTCCCAAGAAGGAAGGTACTTTTCGTCCTATCCTGGACCTCAAGCAGGTAAACCGGTCCCTCAGAGTCCCTCGTTTCCGCATGGAGACACTCCGTTCAGTGTTAGCGGCAGTTCATCCGGGAGAATTCTTGGCTTTGTTGGATCTCACGGAGGCGTATCTCCACATACCAATTTGTCAAGCTCATCAGTGTTACCTACGCTTCAAAATTTTGGTTCAACACTTCCAATTTCGCGCTCTTCCCTTTGGCCTGGCTACAGCTCCACGGGTTTTCACGAAGATCATGGTGGTAGTGGTGGCAACCTTGCGCAAGGAAGGCATCCTTGTGCATCCTTACCTAGACGATTGGCTCATCCGTGCAAAGTCACGAGCACAGTGTATCCTCGCAGTCAACAGAGTGGTACAACTTCTCCAATCTCTGGGATGGATTGTCAACTTCACCAAGAGCAGCCTGGTCCCGTCCCAGTCGTTGGATTTTCTGGGAGCTCACTTCGACACCAAGAATGCCAGGGTTTTTCTGCATCCGGACAGAGCTCATTCTCTGCATCAGCAGATTCAAGGATTTATGGCACTCGAGACGCCCACTGCCTGGGACTACCTGCAGGTACTGGGGACCATGGCCTCAACCATCGATCTGTTTCCTTGGGCATTTGTGCATCTGAGGCCTCTGCAGAGATCCCTACTCTCCCGGTGGCAGCCGGTGTCGAGAGATTTCCAGGTAATCCTTCTGATTCCGAGAGGAACCTTCATCAGTCTCCATTGGTGGCTGGAACCGCGGCACCTAGCTCAGGGGGTGTCGCTGGAGGACCCGGATTGGGTGATTATCACCACGGACGCCAGCCTCACAGGCTGGGGAGCGGTCTGTCGGGATAGCTCAATCCAGGGTCGATGGACGGAGGAACAGTCGAAGTGGCCCATCAACCACTTGGAGACCAGGGCGGTCAGTCTGGCATTACAGGGTTTCTTCCCCATAGTACGCCATCAAGCAGTCAGGGTGCTATCGGACAATGCGACTACAGTGGCGTACATCAATCACCAGGGAGGCACGAGAAGTTGGTTGGTCTCTCTGGAAACCGACAAATTGATGGAGTGGGCAGAGCTTCACCTCCAACGACTAGCGGCCTCGCATATAGCGGGAGTGGACAACGTACAGGCAAACTTTCTCAGCCGACAAAACTTGGATCCCGGAGAGTGGGAGCTCTCGCAGCAGGCGATGCGGATAATAGTACGGTGATGGGGGACACCGCACGTAGACCTAATGGCAACCGCCGGAAATGCAAAGGCCGCCCGCTTCTTCAGCCGCAGGCGGGAGTGCGGCGCCGAGGGCGTGGACGCGCTGGTCCTGCCCTGGCTGTGCCACTGTCTCCTATATGTTTTCCCACCATGGCCCCTCGTGGGCAAGGTCATCCACAGGATAGAGGCACACCAAGGTCTGGTGATCCTTGTGGCGCCAGAGTGGCCCCGACGACCGTGGTCCATGGATCTGCACAATTTGACGGTGCAGGGTCCCCTTCGTCTCGGTCAGCTGCCACGTCTTCTACGCCAGGGACCAATATTTTTCAAGGAGGCAGATCGCTTCTGTATTGCGGCCTGGCTTTTGAGAGGCGTCAGTTGAGGAGGCGCGGTTATCTGGAGCCGGTTATTTCAACGTTACTGAAAGCACGTAAGATATCCACCTCTGTTACCTATGTTCGAGTCTGGAAGGTCTTTGAGGATTGGTGTGGAATGAATGACATTCTTCCCATGCAGGCCTCAGTGCCACAAGTCCTTTCCTTCTTGCAGGCAGGTTTGGATTTGGGTCTTGCTTACAATTCTCTTCGGGTTCAGGTGGCGGCCTTGGGGACTTTTCTTCGCAGTGGAAATAAGGAGTTTCTGTCCTCGCATCCGGACGTCTCCCGTTTCCTTAAAGGAGTGAAACACTTGAAGCCTCCGATTCGCCCACCTTGCCCGTCGTGGAATCTGAATCTGGTGCTCCGAGTCCTCTGTGGTTTGCCGTTCGAACCTCTAAGCTTGGCTACCATCAAGGACGTCACTCTCAAGACCATTTTTCTCGTGGCAATCAGTTCAGCGAGACGTATTTCCGAGCTGCAGGCCCTATCCTGTCATGAACCATACCTTCATTTCACGCCTGAAGGGATTTCGCTGAGGACGGTTCCTTCTTTTCTCCCTAAAGTGGTTTTGGCATTCCACCTCAACCAATCGGTGGAATTACTATCTTTTGCCTCTTCTGAGTCTGGAGACCTACGTAGACTGGATGTACGGCGGTCTCTGATACGCTATCTGGAGGTGACTAATGATTTTCGGCTCTCCAATCATCTGTTTATCCTCTGGTCTGGACCCCAGAAGGGTTGCATGGCCTCCAAACAATCTATAGCGCGGTGGTTGAAGGGAGCGATCATAGCGGCGTACCTTGGCATAGGTAAGTCCCCTCCGCTGGTTGTCAAGGCTCATTCTCTTCGAGCCCAGGCGACATCTTGGGCGGAGAGCTCCTCCGTCTCCACTCAGGAGATTTGTAGTGCGGCCACCTGGAAGTCGATCCATACTTTTGCGAGACATTATCGCCTGGACGTCAGTGCTCCGTCGGGCAGTCAGCTTGGAGACAAGGTAATACGAGCAGGGCTGTCTGCGGCCCACCCGTGATGGGAAAGCTTTGGTACATCCCACCGTCTGGAATGATCCTGGTATGTACAGGGAAAAGAAAATTATTCCTTACCTGCTAATTTTCGTTCCTGTAATACCATGGATCATTCCAGACACCCTCCCTTGGTTTGGGGGTTTGCTTGTGGGACATCCCTGCCTACCTGTCTTAACAATCTTTTACTCTGTATTTCGAATACTGCGCGTCTTTTTTGTTCACGCACTGCTGTTCGCAAGTTCACTGTTCAGAATTTAGTTGCTGTTTATTTGGACAGTGGTTATTTCAATTCCTTCTTTGATTACTTGATCCCTATGTTTTTAGTCTCTCTCTTTTGGGCTTTGTTAGTCTAGTTACTGAGAGCTGTTACAGGGGAGGCGTGGTTATATGGTTCCTCCCCTGGGAATTTTGTGTTCTGACTTCATCTGCTGGACATGGAACATAACCCACCATCTGGAATGATCCATGGTATTACAGGAACGAAAATTAGCAGGTAAGGAATAATTTTCCTATAGAAATTGAAGTACTTTATCCCAAAATATAGACATTTTTTAGCAGTCCCACCACACATGAAGCCGATACCACTACACCATCCCCAGCAATTAGCTGTGAGAGCTGGATAAAATGTATGCAGCTTTTCTGGTGTTAAGAATTTTAGTATATAATATATAATATAATATCCAAAAAGGAAATGTCACTTATATTTGATCACCGATTCCCAAAATTCAAAATGATAATTATCAATTCTGTGTGATTTTATTCTTTTTATAGTTAAACCGCATCATCAAGCCTGACGGCGTGTACTCTATGTTTCGACTCGAGAACCGCCCGGTCTTCTAATCATTTGCGGCAAAATTAGATCTTCATCACAATCTATTTTCTTTATCTTTTTCTATTTTTCTTTAGTTTTCTATTAGTTTTCTCGAATACATATTCATTATATCTTACATATCAACCTTTGGTCTTCTATTCAATAAGCACTGCTAATATCAGAAACTTTTAAATCAAGCTCAACATCCGGCCGAGGTTTCGCTGCGGTAGCTGCTTCATCAGGAGCTGTAGTGCAAGTGCAAGGTTTTAAACCCAGAATAAAGCCATACTTTCTCTGTCAAATAGAATCCTGTAAATGTAAATAGTTCCATATTAATTTTATAACCACTTATATCAAAATAGAATTACTTATCTGGGAACGGTCAGCAATCCAACCTTCAAACGGGACGAGTCTCGTCTCACCACGTCTTTCAACAAAAGGGACAGAGACCATTTTCACCTCAGACGTAAGCTTATATACAGCTGTCAGCCAATCCAGCTGTTGGTCAATAGTACAACATCACAATGAATTTCAATTACGACCCAGATTTACATATATGAGAGGTTCCAATTTGAAGGACCAATTAGTACATTCAGATTCTACGGTCTGTCCGCCTAAACAGAATATTGGGTCACACACAGCTTGTGGCACCTGCTCTGTATGTGATAATATGATTACTACTACAGCTATTCAATTTGAGAATCCATCATTTACAGTACAATTGAAAAACAATACCACTTGCAAATCTGTTGGAGTCATATACATTATCCAGTGCCCATGTAAGATGACATATGTGGGTAAAACCACAAGACAGTTGCGGACCCGTATCATTGAACATCGCTCGAGTTTAGCTACTCAACGTTTGACTGCACCTATAGTTCCCCACTGCTTAAGAAAGGATCATACTTTTGCAGAGCTACGAGTCTGTGTATTGGAGCAAATCATACCACATTGGCATGGGGGTGACATCAATAAAAAATTGTTAAAAGCAGAACAAAGATGGATATACCTTTTGGACACCCTCCATCCAAAAGGATTGAATGCGGAATTAGAGCTTAACGTTTTCCTGTGATAAAAAACTTGATACCTACGTCACACCCATTCATGACGTATACAATCTGGATTGGCTGACAGCTGTATATAAGCTTACGTCTGAGGTGAAAATGGTCTCTGTCCCTTTTGTTGAAAGACGTGGTGAGACGAGACTCGTCCCGTTTGAAGGTTGGATTGCTGACCGTTCCCAGATAAGTAATTCTATTTTGATATAAGTGGTTATAAAATTAATATGGAACTATTTACATTTACAGGATTCTATTTGACAGAGAAAGTATGGCTTTATTCTGGGTTTAAAACCTTGCACTTGCACTACAGCTCCTGATGAAGCAGCTACCGCTGCGAAACCTCGGCCGGATGTTGAGCTTGATTTAAAAGTTTCTGATATTAGCAGTGCTTATTGAATAGAAGACCAAAGGTTGATATGTAAGATATAATGAATATGTATTCGAGAAAACTAATAGAAAACTAAAGAAAAATAGAAAAAGATAAAGAAAATAGATTGTGATGAAGATCTAATTTTGCCGCAAATGATTAGAAGACCGGGCGGTTCTCGAGTCGAAACATAGAGTACACGCCGTCAGGCTTGATGATGCGGTTTAACTATAAAAAGAATAAAATCACACAGAATTGATAATTATCATTTTGAATTTTGGGAATCGGTGATCAAATATAAGTGACATTTCCTTTTTGGATATTGTGTGTTATTGTGGAAATTGTCTATTGTTCTTTTTGATACGTGTTAAGAATTTTAGACCTTATAAGTGCTGCAAATTCTAACAGTGAGGAGACAGTATACCAGTTAGCCAGTCACGTGCACAGGGAGGATTCAAACAGACACTTGTAGAACTGGTTCCAGGCATTAGTGCTTTGTGCGGGGCCGACCAATTTCTACCCAGGAAGAAAGGGACAGCTTTGCTTACTACTATCTCTGCTTGAGATTTCAATGATTTATTTATTATTCTTTGTGCTTGCTGTCTGCTAAATAAATTTAATTCCACTTGTAAACATTTACATTTTGCATGTATGTGGCATATTTCTTCCTGTTATCAAAACTCACGTAAATAAATGAGTTGAAAAGAAATTTAGACAAACTGTGGATAAACTCCCCAAGGTCTAACCCTGATAGATAGATAGATATGCCGAGGTTGTGAGTAAACAGGAGGGGAGCTAAACAGTCCCTGCTAGCTGCATTGTACAAATCAACTCCTTTTCATCACTTATAAGGTCAAAAATTATTTAATGATGACAATTTTACTATGGATATTAGGGGTGTGAATCGTGTAATTGATCGTCTTAATGATCGATTTTGGCTGGGGTGGGGAGGGAAATCTGATCGTCGTGGTTTTATTTTTTTTTTTTTTAAATCGTTAAAAATCGTAAAACGGGGGAGGGCGGGAAAACCGGCACACCAAAACAACCCTAAAACCCATCCCGAACCTATAAAACAAATCCCCCACCCTCCCGAACCCCCCAAAATGTTTTAAATTACCTGGGGTCCAGTGGGGGGGTCCCGGCACGATCTCCTACTCTCTGGCCACGGCTGCGTTAAGAGAAATGGCGCTGGTGGCCCTTTGCCCGTATGACATAGTGAGGGCAAAGGTAGCGCCGGCGCCATTTTGAATATTGGCAATACGGCCCGCGTGCAGGAGGTTGCTCCCGGACCCCCGCTGGACTTTTGGCAAGTCTTGTGGGGGTCAGGAGGCCCCCCCCCAAGCTGGCCAAAAGTCCCTGGGGGTCCAGCAGGTGTCTGGGAGCGATCTTCACGTGTGACGTCGGGAGCCAGGAACCAAAATGGCGCCGGCGCTACCTTTGCCCTGTCACATGATAAGGGCAAAGGGCCACCGGCGCCATTTCTCTTAACGCAGCCGTGGCCAGAGAGCGGGAGATCGCGCCGGGACACCCCCCCCCCCCCACTGGACCCCAGGTAATTTAAAACATTTTGGGGGGGTTCGGGAGGCTGGGGGGTTTGTTTTAAAGGTTCGGGGTGGGTTTTAGGGTTGTTTTGGTGTGCCGGTTTTCCCGCCCTCCCCCAAATAATTCCCGTGCCCTATTTAACGATACAATACAAATGCCCCTGACGATAAATCGGGGGCATTTGTATTGTATCGTGCACTCTAACGATTTTGGACGATTTTAAAATTATCTGACGATAATTTTAATCGTTCAAAAACGATTCACATCCCTAATGGATATCTCTGAATGTGACTGTAACACCCCCCAACCCACCTCCCAAAAACTCACCACGAATTAAGTGCCCCCTTACAATGGTCCATATATAGAGTATCAGACTTAGCCCTATAAAAAGTATCTCTCTCTCTTTCTCCCCCTCTCTTTCATGCACTGGCTGAGGATAGTTGCATGTGCTGGAATACCCTTCCTGGCATATTTGACATGAATGTGGGCCCATGCAAGGCTTTTAAAATCTACCTCTAAGCATTTAAAAAAACACATGGAATGGGGGAGCACAATAATTGTTTACACAGGACTGCAAAAAAGCTAGCAGCAGCCTTGTCCCTCTGAACCAGTCTTTCCTCTAGTTTTAAAGTTGTTCTGTCTCCATTTTAAATGTTAGTACCAGCAGCCTGATTCCACCGTGAAGCCCATCCCATCAGAATAGGCTCCCCATTCCCCAGAATTTTCCCCAGTTCCTAACAAGATAATGAAATAATGAAGCCATGAAATGAAAAATAAAATATAAAAATGGTGTTTTGAAAAGATAACAAAAAAAAAGCAAACTGTAAATAAAAAATATATCAACACACTGCATTTAAGGCTGACCCAGTGACTCAGTGGTGATGCTGAGCATTCATTTTTCTTTTGTTTCATTTTTCAAACAAAAATACACAAAATAAGAAATGTCATTCACGTTTACAGATTTCATTTTAAATGAAAGCATATCCCTCAAAGATGACAGGTTAATAGCACATCCTACAAGCCATACACAAAATAGACAAAGTATGCCAAACCCAATAAACCAATTCTAAGAATTTTGAGTTTTCATTTCTTCAATATATCTTATTTTCCCCTTTTTATGTATTTTCCTTCTTTCATTATTTCTTCCTTATCGTTCCCCCTCAAGTAGTCCTGGGGGAATTCTGCACAGAAAATTGCAGAGGACACCCCACGAATGGAGCACATAAAGATAAAGGTTCCAGTGCACCATTCACGGCAACAATGAAAGCCCCCCCCGTGTGCCGTGAACAGAGTGTGCTCTGCTCGCGTCAAGATGTAGGCCCCGGTTAGAGTGAATGTATGTGTGAGAGAGGAGAGGGGAAGGGAGGGGGTATGAGAGAGGGAAGGGGTGTGGGGGAGGGGAGGGGTGTGAGAGAGGAGAGGAGAGGGGTGTGAGAGAGGAGAGGAGAGGGGAGGGGGGTGTGAGGGAGGGATGTGAGAGAGGGGAGGGGAGGGGGGAGGGGTGTGAGAGAGGGGAGGGTGAGAGAGTGAGCAGGGGGTGAGAGAGAGAACACATGGGAAGTAAGAGAACAGGGGAAGGGGCATGCTTGAGTGTGGGTGCCAGAGAGAGGGAGCCTATATGAAGAGATTGTGAAGAAGTGTGTATGTGTGTGAGAGATTGGGAGCTCGTGTGTATGAAAAAGGGATCGTGTGTATGTGAGGGTGCTAGTCTGTGTGAAGGAATTGTGTATGTGTGAGAGAGAACCTGTGTTAAGGGGTGCATGAGAGAGAGACATAGGTAGTCTGTGTGAGGATGTATGTGTGATAGAGAAAGGGAGCTTGTGTGGGTGTGTATGCAAGAGAGAGGGAACCTGTATGAGGGGATGTGTGTGTGTGTGCGAGAGAGGGAGGGAGCCTGTGTGAGGGTGTGTGTATGTGTATTAGGGAGAGGGAGCATGTGTGTGAGAGAGGGAGGGACAGAGGGAGCCTGTGTGAGGGGCAGTACTGAGAACGGGGTCAAACTCTGGGACTGGCAATAAGGTGGAAGGGGTTGAGTCTAGAGGTGGAGGGGAGAGATACTGGCAGGTGGAGGAGTTGGGGCCTAAGAGGACAAAGTGACCAGGGGAGTAGGGAGAGCGAGTGGAAGGGACACTCTTACAGTGAATTTCTAAGGGAATTCTGCTCAAAATATTTTAAATTCTGCATCTCTAAGTAATAAACTTTTTCTGTATTAATTTAAAATGTAATTACTTAAAGACTGTCATGTAAATTGTGTTATTTTGATCAATATAAAGTTTGCAGAATTTTAAGTTTTTGTGCGCAGAATTCCCCCAGGAGTACCCTCAAGGTTTCTATTTTCTATATATTTCATTACTTTTTAAACTTTTTTCTCTTATACTTTTTTACTATTCTTACTTTCATTATGTATTTTTATGCCATTTTTTTCATATTTCTTTTCCTTTCTTCATAGCTTTTACACTAGAAATTAGAACATGACATGGATGATACCTTCCAAGGATAGGAGAAAAATGAACCTACATTGCAGTTAATGTTGTTCAATAGTAAATGTGTGAACTGAAGCATTGGGATATTAGGAGACTGGCTTAAGGTCACGTCGAGGTCCAGTATGTAAGGGGAGAATCCAGCTCCTGTTCCAAGATTTTGTCTGGCTTCTTCTCATTGCTCTAATTATTGGATCCCACCTTCTCCTGAACAGCTTGCTATTTTCATACTCCAGATATCTCTGATGAATTTGCAAACAAAAAAATGCAAATTTATGTAAGAGCAATGCCAAGTGTGGTCTCACATGTTTTATTACTGTATATAAATAATGCATGAATGGAAAGGAAATAGTGACGGTTTCTGTTGTCCCAAGTCTCTAATATGAGGGAGACTGAGGAAAGTGGATGTGTAGTGTAGAATTAGGAATCAGCACATAATCTATGTAATACTGCATAATGGACAATAATGCAAGTCATGCAATTAACGTTTTATTCATGAGAAACTCAAAAGACGTCTTCGCGTTTAACATTACTTCAATCAATCCCAAATTAATACACTTATTAAAAAGGGCTGCTCGGTTTCCAGCTAAATCACTGGGTCATTTTGACTCATAAATTGATTTTATGAGCTTATAGAACACACACACTTCTTTGTTAAATATAGAGGAATGTTGGCATGCTTTCTGGTGATTTCAGTGTGTATCTGACCCGTGACTATTGTAGAGTATAATGATTAGCATGAATTAAAATTAAAGAGACAGAACCACCACAAGGAACTGAGATTCAGAAGAACAAGTGGTGGTGAAGTGATAGAAAGGTATCACAAACTCTAGCCTTCAGGTAGGTGAACCCATCGATAGCACTCAGAACCTAGTACTAGAATGGGGAGGAGGGAAGGTTACCTCCTCCTGTCTCCAAGAGGCTGCTGGGGGTGTGAGCAGCTGATGGTCTGGGGACCAAGGGGGATCAGGAAAGCTTACACATCACCAGGCTCAAAGGTAGGTTTCCTTGACAAGACAGTATTCATAGAGGTGGGAGAGAGAGAGCTTTTCAAAAGGGTTTGGGAAGTGTAAGAGGAATTGCCAAACAGCTAAATGACGTGGCAGACTGGTGTTCAGTTCTGAGGGTAGGAAAGAGAGATGTCTACAGCTGTTACATTGACAGATCATGGTTTGGAAGGAAGAAGGGTGGGAGGGAAAGCTGGAGCAAAATTATCCAGGCATGTTATATGTGGCTATTAGGGATGTGAATCGTTTTTTGACGATTTAAAATATCGTCCGATATATTTTCAATCGTCAAAAATCGTTAGGGCTACGATACAATACCAATTCCCCCGATTTATCGTTAAAAAATCGTAAATCGGGGGAAAGGGGAGGGCAGGAAAACCGGCACACTAAAACCCCCTAAAACCCACCCCCGACCCTTTAAATTAAATCCCCCACCCTCCCGAACCCCCCCCCCCCCCCAAATGCTTTAAATTACCTGGGGATCCAGCGGTGGTCCAGAACGGCGGCGGTCCGGAACGGCCCCCTCAATTGAATCCTGTTGTCTTCAGCCGGCGCCATTTTGCAAAATGGCCACCGCAAAATGGCGGCGGCCATAGACCAAAACGATTCGACACAGGAGGTCGTTCCGGACCCCCGCTGGACTTTTGGCAAGTCTTGTGGGGGTCAGGAGGCCCCCCCAAGCTGGCCAAAAGTTCCTGGGAGTCCAGCGGGGTTCCGGGAGCGATTTCTTGCCGCGAATCGTTTTCCGTACGGAAAATGGCGCCGGCAGGAGATCGATTGCAGGAGGTCGTTCAGCGGGGCTTCCGGACCACGTGTGCGGATCAAACCTGACTTTATGTGGCTGTGCACACCCACTTGCCAAACTGGGTGCACACACACACACACACACACATACCTAGGAGATTTTATAACATACATGCATAAGGTGCGCGCATGTTATAAAATAGCCACATGTTTTTGTTCTATGTACACCATGTATATGGTAATTCCAATCCTGGTTATATGTAAACCGAAGCGATATGTACTAGTACATGATTTTCGGTATATAAAAGCTTTTAAATAAATACAATAAATAAATCTCTGAGCGCGCACTGACACACATGTGTACACGTGCGCCCGTGTACCTTTTTGAAAGTTACCATCCCAATGAGTAAGTGGGCGTCCAGATGGTGGATGAGGGTGGGGCTGGGTGTCCCAGCCTCCGGGGGTTGGATCTTTATATTACAGGGGAGGAGTGAGGATGGCTGGGTGGGGTCTGGACCAGCCTTAAAAATGTTTTAATTTTAACTTTTTTTTTTTTTTTAAACTTTAGATTTATTTGAATTTAAAATGTTATGACAAAGCGATCACTTTGTTACAGAACTAGGTTGAAAGCATACAAAAATGAAACAACATATTAATGGAAATTATATCACATCTGTTAGCCCATAAAATCTGAAGAGAGAAAAGGAAAACAAGAAGAAAGCAAAAGAAAAACCAAAAATAAAACTAAGAAACAGCAAGGCGTATTTGTATTTTATTAAAATTGGTTAATTGCTTATGACTAAGCCCTAAACAAAATACATAATAACATACAGAAAATAGAATGGCATTAAAATACCAAGCAGTTGGAAAAACAAAATACATAAACAAAACAAGAAATAATACCTGATTGCAAAAAGAGTTTTGGACACAGAAGTGTCAAATGTTGTCAAGCGTGACATGAATCCTACGCCTTTACATGGTTGACAGACTTGGCATAATATTAGAGGTCCTTGGGGGTAACAACACTTTCTTGGTATCAACAAAAGTTTGTAAATTGTTCCGGAACAAAAAAAACCCAACCCAACTACTCATTATTAAACTTAACCTTACACTTAAAATAAATGTAACTCCTAAAGCTCGGGTTTCCTGGAGTAAAGCCAGGAAATCTTTTCTTCTTTCCTGAGTAGCTTTTGACAAACCAGTAGCTTTTGACAAACCAGGAAATATCCTTACACATCTGATCCATAAATTGAACATCCAGAGGTGAATTTTAAAAGCCCGACGTGCGGATTTTAAAGGCCGCCGAGATTTGTGCGTATCTCCTGCGGCGCGCACATCTCAAACGTTTTCAAAAAAGGGGCGGGGCGTGGGCGTGATCTGGGCGGGGTGTGAACCTAAGGTGTGCAAATACATACTGACGTGACCTAGTGAACACCAAGGCCCCCTACCACGCAACTTTACTCCTGCTATGGGTGCTGTGTAAGTTAAAAATGAAAGAAAACTAGGCAGATCTGCGGGGTTTTAAGGGTCAGGGTTAACTGGGGGGAGTGAAGGCTATTAAACTAGAGGGTTTGGAGGACCTATCCGTGAACTGGGAACAAAATGGTAAAACTGTGAATGGCGTCAGCGCGCACACCTTTTAAAATCTCCAGATTTATGTGGTAGAAGCATTTGCGCGTACATGCGCACGCCCATTTCAAATTTCAGGCACACGTGTGCACAGCCAGGCTATTTTATGACATGCGCACATATGCTCACATATGTTATAAAGTGGCCATGTCTCTGGGTGCGAGCCAACGTATGTGCACAAATGTGCACCTGCACGCCAGTTTGAAAGTTACTGTCCCTGATTCCTAACATAACTTCATGACCAAACTCAAATCTTATTCAGAAAAAAAATGAAAACTCACAAAGTTGCTCTCTCTGAAACTTCATTAGAAGAAGACTCCAGAAAAGCAGTCAAATGTACATCACATGAAGAGCACTGATTCTTTTGTCGCAATATTAAGGGAAGGGAGGAAATTTGAAGAGGCTGTTGATATTCAAAAGCTATTTAGATGGATAACTGATTTGTACAATGTACTCTCTACCTAGCTTCAATCAAGCTAAGTAGAGAGAACATTGTACAAGTCTCCTCCTCTTGTACTTTTCATCTCTCCAAATGGCAGAAAATATTCGGTGAGGTCAACTTTACTGTTCATACCTCTGATTGTGTATGTAACTCCCCCCCCCAAAAAACCTACCCCATGTCCAGCTCCCCACACCAAGTATTCCCCTCTTACAGTGGTATAAATAGAGAGTGTCATAGTGAGATCTACTCAGACGTTCTCTCACTCTCCCTGTCCCCCCAAACGGCGTTTGTAATTAAAAACCTTTTCAGTCGGTAATGCACAGCTAACACGAGCACAACGCACAGAAAAAAGGAGCAATCTCTGGCATTAAAACCTGCGTTACTGTGCATTATTCTATCACGTTCTACATTAGGAGCTGCTCATTACCATTAACTCCACCCAAATTCCTCCCACTTGCATAGCAAATTTGAAATGTGCATACTTGCGCACGTTGCGTTATTTAACACACTCGTTAGTGCATTATTGCATCTTACTGCAAGCGTTAAGGCCCTAATGTGAAATGATAAATGACCCTGTGATTTAGCCACATAATTTATGCGGCCAACTCTGGTTGCGCCATAGGGCTGTCCAAAAGTTGGCCAGATATTCTTATCCGGCTAACTTTAAGATAGCCATGAATATGCAGCGGTGTGGCTGCATCCCTGAATATTCCTGTTAAGTTAGCCAGATAGCTATATCCAGATAATTTAGCTAGTTGCTTTGCGGCTAAATACTGGCCCCCAAAATTTCTGTGTGCATTTAGGTAACTCATGGTAATTCCCCCACAACCCATGGAAAATTAAAAAGAAATGAAGATTCAAATGTCTTAGTCTGTTCTCAATAAACTCAACTCTTCTTTTGATATTGCCCCAGTCCCAAATGAAGGAGACTTGCATAGCTTTAACAGAATTAGCTTCCTTCTCTACGGACAAAATCTTCCTAGCTAATTCTTCCTGTTGTTGAAGATTATCCATAGCCAGAGATTCAACTTTATTAGAAATAATATTTACCTCCATTGAACACTCAGAAAAAGCAGACTCAAGTTTAATTGTAAGCTCTCAGAATGAATCCAATGCTTTTGAGGATGGAAAATAGAACTATCAAATGAAGAATCCCACTGCTAACATTGGCGTCCCAATGTCAGACTCCGAAGTTCTAATAAAACCTCCAATTGATGAAAAAACCTGCACTGTCTCTTACAATACTTGAAGTCTCGTCATCGATTCTTCTCGGCTCCCTGCTTGACTTTGTTTAAAACGAACTGAAGCAAAAATGAGCTTTTTTTCCTTTCAAACAAATGTGCATTCCTAATCAAAACTATGTGCATTGTTTTCTCACCTGAACTAACACTGCCCTGAGAATGCACTGACCAGAATGCAGATAAAAGTGTGCACCTTAGCGAAGTACCTGCGTACTTTACTTGTATATGAGGAGAGGGAATATTTTCAGACAGGCAATTTGCACAAGAAAATGCTTTTTACACAGAAATCGCATTGAAACTTGACCTCCCTCTGTACACTACTGAATTTTACTCTCTAGGGCAATTCCATTACAGACAATTCTGCTGACAGAAGATTAAACAAATATTATGAATATGGAAGCTATTATATATTATACACTAGTTTAAATGACATATACAGTAAATGTCTAAAAATATGACTGAAATAAACGTTCAGGATAAAGAAAGCTTGTTTTCAAATGCCTTCTGTTCAACAGCCACTCATGATTTTGACAAACCAACAAAAGAATGTGAAATAGTTCTCGTAAGCATGGAAATAACATGCCTTATAAACTACAGAGCAATGCCTCATATCGGCACTCGTTGAAAGCAAGAAGAAAGTGCGGGAGTTTACTTTTAGCTGTGTGAATTTTTGATCTTTGAAAGTCCTGAAGTAAATGTATTGCTATCAGGTTACATTTTCTATTTAAGCAACTGGAAAAGCAGATCGTAGGCAGCCAGGAAACTACAAAATGATAATGACCTTTTGCTTTGCTCTTTTCAGCAGTAGGTCAGCCCTACAGAGGCAATCAGATGAGGCCCATCTCAACTTCAAATAGGACGTCAATGCCAAACAGCAATTCGTATGCTGGTACCAAACTCATGCATCTCAAAAGTGTAGACAATTCCCATCCAAAGGAAATATTAAAAATGCATACACACATATACTATCTGTAATAAATATTACTCCGCCTGTCAGTTTTAAATTCAGGTAAGCTGAACTTGAACTGAATGTAGAGCAGGGATAGATTATCTTTGCTGTAATGCAGGGAAAACTAGTTTCAGCATCTTTATCATACAGAGCAGAGCTGGAAAATGCAGTGTTCGGAAGCTGTCACCATTCCCAGTTTGGGACTCGGTGGGTGATAATAAAAGCAACCCCATCAGCAAATGCAACATCTTAGCTTCCATGTAAAGCCATCTGTTCCCAAGATATTTCAGACACCTGTCATAAAATGAAAGTGTTCTATTGTAAGAGCACTGTTGTATGTCAAAAACATTATGTTTGGGGATGAACAAGTGTGAAATATACATGAAGTGCAAAAAAAAAAAAATTGGGCTTCCAGCCTTGAAAATTTAAGAAAATCTCAATAGGAGTTGCTTATTAATTTGGCTCTTTGCTTAGTAAAATGATCCATTCCATAATCTCCCTACCTGAAGAAGCTGGCAGATCAAATCTCACCACCCTAACCAAAAGAAACTGTAATGAAGTTACTGATTTCAAAGTGAAAAATGGGATGGAGCAAACAATAAGACTATGTCTGTGCAGCTGTAAATGAAATCGTACAAATATAACACACAAATGAAAAAACTCAGTCTAGATGGCATGGCAACAACATGAACTATTAATGAAAAACTATCCAAACTGCTATTGTGTACAAGTTACACTTCAATCAATATTTCCCTAAGTAAGACCTTCAAATAATGGAGCACATATGAGGAACATTGAAACAATGCCATAACATATTTTTACCCTCCCTGATTTCCTTTTTTCCTCCTAGATATTTAATCATCATTCTCACCCTCTTTAACAAATCTTCTCAAGTGGATTAAAAAGGAGAATCATATTTACTCACATTAGAGCCGACATGGCTGGTTAAACAGTTTACAACCATAAGCCCAACACTGGCCGTGTTTTGACTATGAGAAAATTATAACACAACATTAATCATAAAACATATGAAAATAATATCTATAGTATACACTATATTATAATTATCAAGATCTGTCACTTACTCGGATTTGTACATGGTTTAAACCACACATACTCGCAGCTCTCCATACTAGTCACCCAGCACACTCTCCTGCACTAAACATGCAGCCAGATGCTGTTTTAACTCTTCTTTCAAATCCTAAATTTCACCAGTCACTTCCAAAATTGTTATTGACCAATAGCAAGTGGTAGTTCAACCACACACACATCCCCACCCAATCACGGATGTTGTCCACAAAACCCTATCTACATAACAGGACTAACTTGCCCAAACTGAGGTTGTTGAAGACGGGTGAATCTTTATTTACTACAATGGTTCAGAAACAAACTGTCAGAAATAATATTTTAAAGTGCCATAGTTTTCATAAGAACATAAGAAATTGCCATGCTGGGTCAGACCAAGGGTCCATCAAGCCCAGCATCCTGTTTCCAACAGTGGCCAAACCAGACCACAAGAACCTGGCAATTATCCAAACACTAAGAAGATCCCATGTTACTGATGCAATTAAAATCAGTGGCTATTCCCTAAGGGCCGGATTTTAAATGCCCTGCGCGTAAATCCGGCCGGATTTATGCGCGCATCATCCAAAGACGCACGCATCATCCAAAGACGCGCGCATCATCCAAAGACATTTAAATCTGGGCTCCCAGTGAGCCAATATTTTCAGAATTACCACATTTGTTCTTCTCTACAGGAGTTCAAGCATCAGGCCCGCCTGTTAGCCCAGCGTTTTTTTGATAGGGTCCTTTTGCGGTAGTATGCTGAGCATATGAAAGGGCATTATATATAAATTGGTTTTTCCTTCTGCAATATAAGGATCAAAAACACTTAAACCACAATGTATGGGTTTTTCAGAATTCTAATGTATCTAATAGGATAGCTAAAAGCATAAAACAATACTGACATGTTCTGTCTCTTCACACAATGCTGGCTGAGCTTCCCTTGGTTGCATATTCGCAAGGACTCAATATACATGATCAGATTATCAAGCTAATGACTCCTTCCTCAGTGTGAAGAATTGTTACAATAGTGTGGGGCATTTTGCATGTCGACAACGTGACGTGTGCAGTCTGGATATATCCAAAGACAACATCTGAGATTAGATTAAAATTGTATTCAGACTGCAGTTCAGCAAATGTAGAAGATGCAATTCAGCGTGATTGCCCCCAGCTTTATATTGGCAGAACTAAGATCCATCTGCAGGAACATCAAAATTGAAAACAAAAAAGGAGCAAGTGCCTATGGTGAAGCATTGCTTATCTCACCAACACTCTTTTGAACAACTTTCGTGGGGTATTATAGATTCAGTATCTCTCCCGTTGAGGCAGTCAGCATTAAATATGAAGGAACAACATTGGATTTTCTTGTTGGACTCAGTTTATCCCCATGGCATAAATGAGACTATTGATTGGCTCACGCTCATCTAATTTCTGTATATTCTGGCTTTATTAGAGTGGCATGTGTGTGGCATTGTAAAGTTAACTAAAGTACCCCTGAAGGAAGCTATGAAACACTGCTAATACTGGGCTTAGGGTTGTGAACTTCAACCATGTCATCTCCAATCCTGGATAAGTACAGTTCTCCTTTTTAATCCACATAAAAATATTTATTAAAAAGGGTGAGTCCGATGATCAGATATCTAGGAGCTAAAAAGAAACTAAGGGAGAGTAAAGCTCTGTTTTGAATGTTGTTTCAGTGTTCCTCACATGTGCTCCATTGTATGAAGGTCTTACTTATGGAAATATTGATTGAAGTGTAACTCTGCACACTAGAGCAATTTTGATAGGTTTTCATTAGCAGCAAATGAAATAGTTACACTGCACACTCATGTGCCTCTGGCATCCTCAGTCACCACTCTCCCTGCATCTTACCTTAAATACCCTTAGGAAAACGTACACCAGTGATTACCTCATCATCATCTGCCCTAAAAGCAAAAGCATCTGACACATTCCATTTTAACTCCCACATGCTTCACTTAAGCAGGCAAGCATCACATTCTCTGCAACTCTCCCACACTATTTCACCCCCACCCAAAAATGCTTCTACAGAAAACATTCAGATAACATTTTAGATAGCTTTCGGCTAGAATATGGCTTCCTAAATCTATCCTGGTGGCCACACTGGCAATTTTTTTTTAGGATTTCAACAGTGAATATGATTGAGATAAATTTGCATGCACTGAGGGGTCTCCATGAGAGGTTTGGAGAAGATCTGGGGTAGAATTTGTAAAGTGGAAGCTTCCAAAGATCAAACAATGAACTACTTTTGGCCAACCTGACTTATACTATTATTATACAGGATCTTCTATTAGAACTTGATTTCTGTCAAAATGTTACATTTTAAATTATGTGGATAATTTTAGCACATAAAATTATTGCTGTCACACACTCTTGGATAATATCACTGAGGCTATATTCAGCCTTTATCCAGCTAAATTCTAGCCGGCTAACAAGTTAGGGGGCTAGAATTTAGCCTGATAAGTTAGGGGTGGTCCAAGGGCATAACTGGGAGGAGATGAGTTAGCCGGCCAAGTTAACCTGCTAACTCCAATATTCAGTTAGCCGGATGACTTATCCAGCTAAGGCTGGTCAAATCAAAGAACTGCTCTAAAGTTAGCTGCAAAACTCATTAACAGGGTCATTTACCAAATTGCGTTAGGGCCTCATCATGCGCAATAACTCTAACACACACGATAAGGCCCTAGCGCATGCAATAAATATAACATCGCAAAATGTATATGGAAATTGAAAATTAGTATTTGAGTTGGAGGAATTTGGGCTGAGTAAATGGAAATGAGCATCTGGTAGTACTGCATACGATAAAGTAACATACACTATCGTGGATTTAACACCGGAAATAACTACACCTATTTTTTTTGTGGTACGGTAACAAAAATATTTATCGAGGCCGATATTGCGTATCATGGGTGTTATCACAGTGATTATCGCATGCGATAAAAAAACGAATGATGACGGACACACCTACCAGACTTTCCTTCCCCAATAAAAACACCTGTGTTTACCTAATCTAGCTCCCTAAAAGCATAATGTTTGTGGCAAGTTTAATTGTTGGGGGGATACTGGATGCTTCGGGAGGCTCACAACAGATTTATTTATTTTAAGTTTTTCCATACCGGCATTCGCGATAAATATCACATCATGTCGGTTTACAATTAAAAAGTGGATAGGGAACAAATGGATAGGGAACAAAAGGCAAGAGAACAGATGTCAACAAGCAGAACAACAACAACCTCAAGTATAGGCAAGGCCAATTCCAAGTCCTCCTAGGGAAGCGCCTGCACCAGAGGCAGAGGCACAGGCCCCGCAGGGTCGGGATCCAGGGCAGCACCTGGCATGCAGGTGGTTACGGCAGAGGAGATACAGGGAACACATCTTTCCTTCCTGAATATCCTTGCTGGGCATGCCAGAGGACTATGTGGTTTGCAGGTATTGCCTCATCTCTCGGGCTATCCTGGAATTATATGAAGAAATCCAAGGAGATTTGGATCCGGTCACACAAAGGCTCCACGCTGTGCCTGGCCTCACGAAACTGTTGGCCACCCTGCATTCATGGCAACCAGCTCCTTCCAAATGACAGTAGGGGTCGTGGAGGGAATGTCCCAAACGACTTTTTCCCGCTGTCTGGACTAAGTCATCACAGCAATCTCTGACTGCATTATTTATTTATTTATTTATTTATTTATTTATTTGATTTCTATTTATATTCTGCTTTTCACACTTTTTTCAGTGCTTCAAAGTGGATTACATTCAGGTACTGTTGGTATTTCCCTATCTCCAGAGGGCTTACAATCTACGTTTGTACCTGAGGCAATGGAGAGTAAAGTGACTTGCCCAAGGTCACAAGGAGTGACAGCATATAGCATTTTCTTGGGACAGGCAGGACCTGATGGACTTGGAGAGGTTTTTATGCCTTCACAAACTTTTCCAGTGTTCTGGGAACTATTGACTGCACTCATGTGGCCATTATTCCACCCCATGACAGGAAGATGTACCGCAACAGAAAACTCTTCCACTCCATCAACATACAAGTGGTCTGTGATGCTCAAATGCTCATTTTTGATGTGGTGGCCATGAACCTAGGGGCCGCACATGATTCCTTTATACTTAGCCAATCGGGCCTCTTTGAAAATTTTGAGGACGGTCTATACGGTAGGGATGTGCGTTTTGAACGAATGTGCAATCCGCAATGTATAGGTCCCTATTCGTTGCAGTCATGGGGTTCTGAAACGTATGGCTAACCTCCACGAATGCAACGTAACACTAATGAATAAAAGCCCCACCCTCCTGACCCCCCCAAGACTTGCCAAAAGTCCCTGGTGGTCCAGCGGGGGTCCTGGAGCAATCTCCTGCACTCGGGCCATCGGCTGCCAGTATTCAAAATGGCACCGATAGCCTTTGCTCTTACTATGTCACAGGGGCTACCGGTGCCATTGGTCAGCCCCTGTCACATGGTAGGAGCAATGGACGGCCGGCGCCATCTTGTGCTCCTACCATGTGACGGGGCCGACCAATGGCACCAGTATCCCCTGTGACATAGAAAGGGCAAAGGCTATCGGTGCCATTTTGAATACCGGCAGCCGATGGCCCAAGTGCAGGAGAATGCTCCAGGACCCCTGCTGGACCACCAGGAACTTTTGGCAAGTCTTGTGGGGGTCAGGAGGGTGGGGGGTTGTAGTTTATTAAATTTAAAGGTTTGGGATGTTTTTTTTTTTTAACTTTAATGGGAAACGAATACCATACGTAACTAATGGACGAATCGGGATCCCCCGAAAACGGATGTAATGGATTTGGGTCCTGAAGAATACGAATACCGAATCAAACGTATCCGTCCCAGCTGCACATCCCTACTATATGGTGATGGTTGGTTCGTAGGTAAGAGTTGCTTCTTTCTAAATTCCATCACTGGCTATGTGTTTGTGGCAAGTGGCGGGGGGGAAGCATCACTGCCTGGACAAGTGGCTCGTACAGTTACATCTGCAGGCCATTTGCCCAGGACCTGGATTTTTCACCCCATGCTGCAGAGGTCTGCAAATCTTGTGACAGTAAACAATGCACCGGCCCTCAAGCTTGGTGTGTGAGCAGGCACTATACACTTTCAACGTGTTCATTTAAAAAATGGCCCTGTTCCTATCCTCTCATTGGGAGCAATTAAAATCTCACTGGTAAATGACAAGCTTGAAGTGTCCACACTGTTGGTACTGCACGTTAGGGATGTGAATCGGTTCTGGAATAGGTTCCGGTTTCTGCATTGTGGACCCGCGGGAAATCTTCCTTTCCCACGGTCCAGAAGTAATTTTTTTTTGGCTGTCCCGAGCCGAAAAAAACCCAACCCACCCGACCCTTTAAATCTAATTATTTAGCATCCCCCACCCTCCCGACCCCCAAAAAACTTTCCTAAAGTACCTGGTGGTCCAGCGGGGATCCCGGGAACTATCTCCTGCTCTCGGACCGTCGGCTGCCACTAATCAAAATGGCGCCAATGGCCCTTTGCCCTTACCATGTAACAGGGGCTATTGGTGCCATTGGCCGGCCCCTATCACATGGTAGGAGCAATGGATGGCCCGCGCCATTTTTTAAGATGGCGCCGGCAGTGGTGTCAGGCTGTGTCTTGGCACACCCATGTTACAGTATGCCTATCCAGTACTGGTGTATTACTTCACATGCCCCATTTCTCAGCTACGGAATGGCTCCTCACTCCTCCACTATCACACCTCAACACCAAAAGACAAATAGATAAACTGGACTAACAAACAAAAACTTTCACTCCAACAAAAAGACAAAAGACCAAGGCAAAGGGAAACAGCAACAGAAAACAAGACAACTCACTCAGTAATCACTGTAAAGAACCTCCAACAACACCAACCTACCTCCTTTCTCCAAACACCTGACGTCCTCAAAGAGGCAGTGGCAGAAAGCCTGTATATTTAAACTGAAAACAAATAACGCACCACGCACTCATTTACGCTAGCTGCGCAAAATGATGCAGCAAGCACTGACACAATGCATCATGTGCTGACTCAACACCATGTGCATTATTTACTTATGCGATGTGGCACGCTGGAAATTTGCCTAACCATGCCCTTGTTTTTTTATCACGGGCGCTATTTCCACTATATTTATAGTGATTTGATGAATCTAAGCCTAAGTTAGCTGGCTATATTTAAAAGTGTGGCTGCACTATTGAATAGGCCTCCAAAGTTAGCCGGATAAGTTTATCTGGCTGACTTTGCTATCTGGACTGTGTCTAAATATAGACCTCACTGGTTTTATCATTAACTTATTTTGATATGATTATGAAGCATTCGTTGATTTTTTTTTTTTTATTTCCTCTTAATCAGATTCTGTTCCAATCAGATTTGTATCACTGCCATCTAAGATGAACCTCATCTTCCTGAAAAAATGATTGAGTTGGAATGAGAGCTGAATTCAGTAATCTTTCAATGCCAAAGATTGTCAAAAGGAGGCATGATTTCTTAAGTCAGAGTTCCTGTCTAAACTACTTTCAGACCTGAGATGGGAAACCTCCAGGTTGCCGATTCATGGAATTTTGGGACATCTCTAGACCTAGATGTTCTAACTAAAAATGATAGGAATGATTTTACAAGCACATTTTTACTGGGTTTCTGCTTTTGCCTGAAATATCAGACAATGCTGAATGACTACTAATAATTAATGTTAATTTTACTGCTAACAAATCTAACATGTTTTATTTTTAGTGCCTAACTTTCAAAACTCTCCGTGGTAAGCATTTGCATGTGTAAGAGGGCCTGCAGAGGTTTATGCTAGTATTTCCTGTCACACAGCTTATAAAATACTGTGTATTTCTACCTCCGGTGCGCACAAATGTACAGACACCCAATATTATAACATGCGCATGCTGCCGCGTGCATGTTATAAGATCCGGGGTCAGCGTGCAAAAGGGGATGCACGCGCCGAGCCCGAGGGGAGCTCAGGCTCCCCTCCAAGGCAACTTTTATTTTGGTCCCCCCCACTTTCCCCCACCTTCCCCTATCTAACCCACCTCCCAGCCCTACCTAAATTCCCCCACCTTATTTTATTTTTTACGCCTGCCTCTTGCAGGCGTATCTTGCGTGCACCGGCCAGCTGCCAGCGCGCGAACGTCCGGCATGGCCACTGTGCCGGAGGACTCGGGAACGCCTCCGCCCCCCCCGGCCCGCTGCCCTGCCCCTTTCCCGCCCCTTTTTCAAAGCCCCGGGACATGCGCGCGTCCTGGGGCTTGCGTGCACCACCGAGCCTATGCAAAATAGGCTCGGTGGTGCACGCAGAGCACACGTAATAGTAATTTGAAACAATTCAGGTGTAATAACCCATATTTAAACATGGTACAGTCCTGGATTTGTCAATAGGCACCCATTATACCTGTGCCTAGGGCAGCACACATTGGCCTGGATTTATCAAAATGCACTAAATATCGCATGTGAAAGGAAAAGGGGAGTGTTTTATGGTAATAGGCAGTTTATTGCAATTTGTGCTAATACCTATGTGAAGCACTATCTTAGTGCAAATTGTGATAACTTTTTTGCACTAAATGCCAGAATTGATGTATGGAGACCCTGTTTAGTAGGTTTAAGGAGAGAGGGAGAGGGAGAGAGAGACTAGCCATAATGCCCTCACACTAGATTGGTATTTAAAGTGAGACGTACGAACAGAACAGTGCTCTCTTCTGAGGATTTGATGACCTTCGGAGTGAGGAAACTCACCCAAAGATGAGATTTGTGCAATGTTCTCTCAACCTAGCTTGATGGGGTAGCGAGAGAGCACTGTTCTGTTCATATGTCTCACTTTGAATGTCAAAGTGGCCCCTAACCCCTACACTAATACCTAAACCTCACCTTGAGTGAGTAGGTGGGCCTCCCATAGAGATATAAATACCTATCTAGTGTGAGGGCATTACAGCTTATCTCTCTCTCTCTCTCTGTCTTTCTCTGTCTCTCCTCCTTAAGCCTACTAAACAGGGTCCCCATACATCAATTCTGCAAAAAGCATTGCAACCACAATAAAGCCCTATCACATGGCTTTATGCTTATGAAAAAGGTGCAGTTAAAATTCACATTAAAGCCATGTGATACAGCTTCCCAAAACTGTGAGTCCAGCCCACTTGGCCAAAATCCCCACCCCAGTATCCTCCCTTTTTTCTCATTTGCATCGCACCAAACATTATGGTGCTTTCGCATGCATTAATGGTGTTTTCTGCATGCGAAAACGCCTTAACGCATGTGAAAACGCCATACAGTACTTTGATAAATGACCCGCATTAAGAGGCAGCAGAGGTTTGCTGCCTTCCAGCTCTGCTGACTCTCATTCGGCAGAGAACAGCTTCCTGCTACCCTGTAAGGGCCCTTTACTGGAAGTGAGGAGTTAAAAGCACCGAAAGTGCCTTGGGGGTGTCAAAATCCTGAATCTGTCCCTTGGGGGTATTTTATAAAGAATGCACGTAATCTGCTTCTGAAAACACCTGGAGTCACCGGTGCTCTGATACCTCCGCCTCTTCACTCAGATCTTCACCAGTTCAGCTAGATCCTCCATCACTTCACTGTGAATCCCCACCACTTCACCCAGACCTCCCACTCAGAAGCTCCACACAAAAGACAAGGGCAGTTTCGATTGCGAGAGTCAATTTTCAGGTGTGAAAGTTTGTAAGCAGCATTCGCTCTAACACAATTCTGGGCCCCACCCTGCCCTTTTCTCCCCCCTCCTGTTCACATTTACACACAACAAGTTTGGGCATGCTCTCAAGGTTTATGAAATAGCATGCATGTATGTGATTGTGCTTGCTACTTATATACATGAGTATAAGCTAATTTTTACATGCACAACCCCCACATAACTCTTCAAAATTACCTTTCTAAATCTTAATACCTGGCTCTCCCTGATCATACCCTGGCCAATTTGAATTATGTTTTCTGTAATAAATTACCTTCCTGAAACCTCTTATTTATCTTGTTTGTATGTCTTGATTAGATTGCATGCTCCACTGCGGAAGGGATTCTTTCTTATGTCTATCTGAACAGTACAAAATTACCCCCCAAAAAAGTCAGAATTTGGTGAAATGCAAAGTCTGAAAACGGAGGACTGTCCGTGGGCAGGCACAATATGTGTTGGGCAGCGGAGGACAGAGCCAGCTAGGGGGAGGGGAAGGTGAGTCAGGGGCTTGGGTGGAGCAGGCAGAAGGATTCAGGGAAGGGGAGATTAAGGAGGGGGGGTAAAGAAAGGTGAGACCCTGGAAGAAAGGTAAAGGGGGATAGAAAGGGAGGGAACATAGACTGCCAAGGACGCCCGCCAAATGGAAAAGGAGGTGGTCTTGCAGGTCTGAAGCTTTTAAGCCCTTTATTGAAATGTGCCCAGGGCACATTTCAATAAAGGGCTTTTTCCATCATTCGATTTTTGTTTTCTTCACTGCTACACAGCTAACTGGTTCGGCTTCTGCTTTGCTTCTTAAATAATTTAATGTGCATTAAAAACCAAAAACAAATCAAATAAATGCACATCAGTAGAGATGTGAATCGTTTTTTGTGTTTGTGTCGTTCTTCATTTTTCGGCCGCCACAGCAAATGTCGTTTTTTTGTGGTTCAGGGGCTTTTTTTCCCGAAAATTCATTTTTTTTAGTTAGTGCGCACTAACTCCCATTAGTGCGCGCTAACAACCGCTAGATTTTGTTATTTTTTGTTACTTTTTGTTAGTTTTTGTTAGTGAGCACTAACTCCCATTAGTGCGCACTAATCCAAAAAAACAAATTTTCATGGAAAAATGGGAAAATCCCGATCGTTTTTCGGGCCCCCCGAAACATGCTGAATTGGACAATTTCGTTGAAATTTTCCAATTTGGAAAAAATGAATGCACATCTCTAATCAGTACTAAACACTAGGCTACTTCTCTACTCCAAGGAAACATCATTCCATTAGTACCACCAATCACATGGCTGCTATGAAACCCAACATAATTATAAGAGTAATTTTCCGTAAATCACCATATATGTGCATAAGTGAGTTGTATGTGTATTTTATAAAATGTGCAGAACAAGTCGCACAATTTATAAAATAAATGTATCTTCACCCTAAACTTCCATGTGTATGATGGAAAGTACTTGCCTAATTTGTATATGGTTATCAGTTCTGCTTCTGGCAGTATGTGAGGACATCAGTAAAATGACTCCCAAAAGAGGAAGCTGAATTTTACGGAGGGGCCAAGAGGTGGCTTGTCTATCCATTGTCACCGATAATTTTGAGCTGCACCAGATGACCCAGGTCTGTCAGGGCCTCCAGAGACAGTTCAATCACAGGGCTTCCTAACCCTGTGATATAAGAGCTTTTAAGGAACTAGACTTAAGAGTTACTTTGTATTGGCATGGGAAAGATGGGTTCTGATGACAACTAAGTAGGCAGCTTACATGCTTTTGTATACAATTCGGTAGGGTAGACAGAAGAAAGCTAAAAAGGTTGCCTGGGATAAGAAGAAATCTGGTAAATGGTCACACTCTGGTAGACAGCTGGGTAAAGGCCTTAGCAGTCAGGTTGAGCTGGCCAGATTCAAGGAGCAAATACTATGGGCTAGGGGTGTGCATTCGTTTTGAACTTAAATGTAAAACGCTACTTATTTTTTTTTTTTAACTTAAAAAAGTGATGAGGCGAAAACGATCGGATTTCCAACTTATTCAACATAGCTATGTTGAATACGTTGGAAATCGCGATTGTTGATCCAAAATAAAAATTTAAACCCCTCACCTTCCTTAATCCCCCCCCCCCCCCAAAGACTTACCACAACTCCCTGGTGGTCCAGCGAGCAGTCAGGACGCCATTTCTGAACTCCTTTGCGAGGAGCACGTGACGTCGGCGCCACGTCGAAGTGATGCGGCGTCACGTGATTCCCCGCGGGTTCGCTCCGGGACCCTCGTTCGACCCAAAAGGAACTTTTGGCCAGCTTGGGGGTGTCAGGATCCTGAGGGAAGGGAGTCACACAGAAATGGTAACTGAGTTAAAGGAAGCATGGGAGAAACACAGGATGTAAATATGCCAAAAAGTCAAGGAAAGTCCCATAGCAGTTAGGTTCTAGGGCTATGCCTCTGAATGGAAATGGGGGACATTGGCTGAATGCTATAGAAACAGAGAAATTATGGCAGAAAAGGACCAATGGTCCATCCAGTCTGCACTCTGCACAGCAAGCTTCTTATTGGGAAAGATGTAATAGACCCCAGATGTCCAGATGTGTTTACAATTTTACTGAAGAATGATTATATAAAAGTAGCCCGACTCCGACCAAGTTTCGCCAAGGTGTGGCTGCCTCAGGGGCTGTATGTGTTCAGTGTTCAAACTTGAAATAAGACAACAGAAGAATGCTAGGCTGCATAGATTAAGGAAGAACCAGTAAGAAAAGAAAGTAATGATTAGAGATGTGTTTAGTTTTTGCATGTCGGCTCAGGCTTCGACTCAGGCAACCCGTGGAAAACTTTGTTTTCCAACGGGTTGTTTTTTTTTGGTTCGCCGATTTTCTTCAAAAATGAAAAACCCACCGCAACCTTTACAATTTAGTTTATTATAATCCCCCCCACCCTCCTGATCCCCCCCAAGACTTGCCAAAAGTCTCTGGTGGTCCAGCAGGGGTCCTGGAGCGATCTCCTGCACTCGCGCCGTCGGCTGCCAGTATTCAAAATGGCGCCGATAGCCTTTGCCCTTACTATGTCACAGGTTTAGGTGCCATTGGTCGGCCCCTGTCACATGGTAGGAGCACAAGATGGCGCTGGCCGTCCATTGCTCCCTCCATGTGACAGGGGTCGACCAATGGCACCGGTAGCCCCTATCACATGGTAAGGGCAAAGGGCCACTGGCACCATTTTGTTTCCTGGCAGCTGACAGCCCAAGCACAGGATTTTAGGCAAGTTTTGGGGGGTCCGGAAGGTGGGGGGTTGTAATAAACTAAATTGTAAGGGTTGGGGTGGGTTTTTCATTTTTGAAGAAAATCACCGAACAAAATAAAATGACCTGTTGGAAAACGAAGCCTGAGCCGACATGCAAAAACTAAACACATCTCTAATCATTACTTTCTTTTCTTACTGGTTCTTCCCTAATCTATGCAGCCTAGCATTCTTCTGGCTTTAGCTATCGCCCTGTCACATTGCTTCACTATCTTCAGATCCCCAGACACTATCACCCAGAGATCCCTCTCTTGGTCCATGCACATCAGTCTTTCACCCCCCATCACATACAACTCTTTTGGATTATTGAATCCCAAATACATGACTCTGAACTTCTTGGCATTGAATCCCAGCTGCCAAATCTTCACTCTTCCAGCTTTCTTAAATCTCTTTTCATTTTCTCTACTCCTTCAGGTCAGTCTGTCCTCTCTGTTGCAGATCTTAGTATCATCCGCAAATAGACATAACTTACCATCTATCCTTTTCTCAATGTCATTCACAAATATATTGAACAACAGAACTGGTCCCAACACCAATCCACTTAACACAGGTCTCTCGTCAGAGTAGGTTCCATTTACCATTAAATGCTGTCTTCTATTGGTCAACCAGTTTGTGATCCATGCCACCACCTTGGCGCTCACTTCCAAGCTTCTCATTTTATTCACAGGCCTCCTATATGGGACCATATTAAAAGCTTTGCTGAAAACCAAGTAGATCACATCAAGCAGTCTTCCTCAATCCAATTCTCTATTCACCCAATCAAAAAAACAATCAGATTTGTCTGAGAGGACCTTCCCCTGGTGAATCCATGCAGCCTTGGGTCCAGCTACCCACCAGATTGTAGATAGTTCTTTATCCTTTATCCTTTCCTTCAGCAGCGTTGCCATTATTTTTCCCAACACTGATGTGAGACTAACTGGCCTGTACCTTCTAGCCTCCTCTCTGCTACCACTCTTGTGAATCGGGGCCACCTCCAATCCCACAGCACCACTCCCATTTCCAGGGATCTTTTGAAAAGGTCCTCCTGCTCTCATTCCATATGTTTCTATATTTCTATGTTTCCAAGTTGAGGACCTGATGGAGGAGGAAAGCTGCACACTCCAGTGTTTCAAGGGAGAATAGCTGCAGCAGGTGTGGGAGAGACAGGACCTGGCATAAAAGTCCCCATGGACTTCATGCCTCTTTTTCTTAAGGTAAGAGGAAAGGAAAAAGTGTGTGTAGCGACTCGAAAATACATTCTGCATATGTACATTACTCCCATGACTTAAACATGGCTCACAGAATTCCCCTCTTTAATGCAGCAAGATGTATGGGTATTGTGAACCATTCACATAATTCTTTGCCGCTCCGAGGAAGTCAGTTTTCAGTCAGACCAATTTGAACAGGTAAATTCTTATCAGATAATAACACTGAATACATGACAGCTAATCCCAAATCACTAAACTCTAGATCAGGATTCATAGATTGTTAATCATGAAAGTGGGATTAACCAATCTCTACTTTCCAGTACATTCAAGGAAACAAGAATTGTTACAAGAGTTTTTCAACAGAACTTGTCTATTAAAAGAATAATTATGTTTGTACCACTACCTAGCAGAGGGCTCCGGCAAAAATTCTTTCAGCAATTCCAGCACAACAGATACACATTCAGGAGAATTTTCAAAGGACCACGCACGTAAAAATCAGGATTTACGCGTGTGGCTGGGCCCTGCACGCACCTTGCACATTCTCAAAAGGGCCTGGCCACGTGTGTAAGTCCCGATATATGCACAGGTACCGGGCCCTGAAAAAGGGGTGGGCCAGGGACGTGGTCTACGTGAGGCGAGGCGGGATGGAGGCCGGCTGGGACAGCGACCATTAGTTGCTGTTCTGGGGAAGTGCGCGCCAGCAGTCCGCCGGCGCGCCTAATTTGCTTCTGCTCCGACAGAGCAGTAAGTAAAAACCAAAAAAAAATGGGGATAGTTAGGGTTAGATTAGGGGTCAGAGAGGAGAGGAGAAGAGGTAGGAAGGGTAGGGTTAGGGATAGGAAAGTTCCCTCCCAGTCTGCTCCTTAATTGGAGCGGACTGGGAGGGAACTGGGTGAGGCCCGATTGCATCGCCACGTGTAGTTTACTAAAATTCACCCCCCTGCGCATGCTGCCCACATAAGCATGCACAGATTTTTAAATCCAGTGCGCATGTGCGTGCGGCCATCCAAATTTATGACATGTGCATGCCGGGAAATGTGCGCACATGGAAATGCATGTGCTGCTTTGAAAATCTACTTCTATATGTATGTATGTATGATGGATATATGTATATATGATATCTATCTATCTATGTATATGCATATATGAATGTGTATATATATATATATATATATATATATATATATATATATATATATATATATATATATACACACACATATAACATACATACTATATATATATATATATATATATATATATATATATATATATATAAAAGTCAAAAAAGAAAGGCAATATAGTCTCCTCCAGTGCCGTACCTGTTATTAGCATTAGTGTAAAGCATCAAAGGCAGTGGACAACCGGGATAGTTTTTGAAAACACGGTACAAGGTTTACCCCGTGTTGGTCATTATAGTGTAATACTGAAGCGTCAGCTGAGCGTTTGATATGTGACTCCGTTTTAAAGTTTGGATATCGCAATTTGGAATAAGGTACATAGAAGGTTCAGGATATAAGAGAGAGATCGGGTCATTTGATTTAATGGAATTTGATGAATATTCTGGAAACAATTTTTATGATCTTTACAGGAGTGATTTAAGGGGTTCGGCGATTTTGAAAAAACACACAGTCGATACACGTGAAGGTGGGCTTCTAACTACAGAAAGGTAATATAATTAATCATTTCTATGAGGGAGCACTCAAAGATCATATCGGACAAAATAAAAATATTAGTTCAAATAACTTCAAAAAATGTTTTTGCTTAAATAACTGGGGAGATGAAGGTAGGAATTAATTTGTTTTTGAATTATTTTGTAGGTGCACACTTGCATTCGGGAGAGTTTTTTTCAGATTAAATTATATGAGCTATTGAGCCGGAGTGAATAGAGTGTGCTGTTTTCTGATCCACTCCTTGATGTTCAGGTAGGAGTGAGTTCGGAGTAAAGTTTTTTTAAATTACGCACATTACATATGAATTTGATTAATAAATCATTCAATACATTTAATTAATGGTTTATAAAGATTTAATGTATTTTTAATAACATAAAGGAAGATCTGATAATGTTTTGTAATGATTTGTAATTTGTGGATGGATTATATATATGTAATATGTGGGTTTAGTATATGGGGAGTATAGCTTATCTCAATATTGTTCCATGCATTATAGAAACAAGAGGTGGAAGTGATTATTCTCTGTTGATGTTTGGTCTCATCGAACGCATTCCCCTGAGGAAGCCAGGTTGGCGAAACGAGGTCCTTGTTGGGATAGAAGACAAAACCATCTGAATGGAACACACTTTTATTTAAAGAAGACAGTAATGTGATCTGAACAGTTTAAGATTTATTATGCTATATTTATAGTGGTGTTTCCAGCATAAAAGACCAACCGCAACATTAAAATATTCAGGTACTGTGAAGTCCATTTAGGGGCAGATTGAGGTAAGAAGTAGGATAGGGATGAGGGTTATGTTCATATGGACTTGAAATTAGATTCAGTGATCATAATTATTTAATATAAGATATATTATTAATGATACAACACAGATTTACTTCATAAAGCATTGATAAATTAATAATTTTATTAAATTTTCAATAAAAACATTAATAATTTTAAGAAACATTGTTTTGTTGGAATGATTTATTGATTAAATGAAAGTGCTTATTTTTCCCCCATAGTTTTAAGCTCGGGGTTTTTTGAGATTATATATATATATATATATATATATATATATATACACACACACATACACACACACATATATATATACATAGACTATATATATATATACATATTACATATACACTGTGGGGAAATTTTGAAAAGGATTTACACATGCAATTGTAACTACTTTTGCAGCAATTTTCAAATTACCCACATAGGCAGTAATTTTCCAAAGGAGTTATGCTCGTAAATGTAACATAATATTGTAGCAATTTTCAAAAGCCATTTACTCTAGTAAAGTGCACTTACATAAGTAAATCCTATGGACAATTTAATGGCATGTATGATAGCAATTTTCAAAAACCTACTTTCACAGGTAAAGTGCATTTACACTTGTAAAACCCATTTTTAAGCATGTAAATGCTTTTAAAAGTCAAGCCTTATACATATAGAGAAAATTTAATTTAATTTCTATTGGTTTTAAACAGTAAACCATATTTTACACTTATGTTGAGACCTTAATGTTGGAATTACATCTTAAATATAGGCAAAGGCGATTGGCGCCATTTTGAATACTGGCAGCAGATCGCCTTTGCCCTCACTATGTCACAGGGGCCGACCGTCGGTACCTGTGACATAGTGAGGGCAAAGGCTATCGGCGCCATTTTGAGTACTGGCATCAGACTGCCGGCATGCAGGAGGTCGCTCCCGAACCCCCACTGGACTTTTGGCAAGTCTTGTGGGGGTCAGGAGGCCCCACCAAGCTGGCCAAAAGTCCCTGGGGGTCCAACGGGGGTCCCGAAGCCACCTCCTGCACTCAGGCCGTCCGATGCCAGTACTCAAAATGGCGCTGATAGCCTTTGCCCATACTATGGCACAGGGGCTATCGGTGCCATTGGTCAGCCCCTGTCACATGGTGGGAGCACAAGATGGCGTCAATGAGCATGTGACAGGGGCTGACCAATGGCACCGGAGCCCCTGTGACAAAGGCTATCGGCGCCATGTTGAAACCGGCACCGAGGGTGGGAGAGTGCAGGGGATGGTTCCCGGACTCCCCGCTGGACCACCAGGGAGTTTTGGTAAGTCTTGGGGGGGGGGGGGTCAGGAGGATGGGGGGTTGTAGTTAATTTTAATTTTAGCTGGAACACGAATAGAAATCGCCGTATTAACGCATCGGGGCGCCATATGGCCGAATGCAACATATCTGCTGCACGACGAATCTGAATCACGAATGCAATGTATGGCGTCCCTCTGCACATCCCTAGCATTTCCAGACAGAGAGCCTCTGAGGTGCCATACATATTAATCAACTCTTTATAATCACTGTAGGAGGGTCAACTAGTAACTCGAGGAAAGATTTTGGTGGTGGTCTAGGTTTTAGTGGTGCAGTTTTACATGCACAGTCAGAGGTACAAACAGCACAGTATACATCAGTGAAGATATGACTTGGAGTGAGGAAAGGTATACAAAGATGACATTTGTACATTGCACTCTCGACCTAGCTTGATGCATTCTCTACCATAATGCCAGGAAAAAAGGTGTAGTTATTTCCAGCATTATAAAGTGCTTGATGCTATCGCACATAATGGTAAACACTCCCTATTTTCATAAACTCCGCCCAAACTCCTCCCTTTTTACTAAATTTTAAAAATGTGCATACTGTTAAAGTCCCGAGGGCGGCTGTCTCGGTGACTTTCCAGTTCCTTACCTGCCTCACCTCCAGGGCAGGGACTTTTCTAGTTGTTACCTTTCTTACCTCACAAGAAGTTCCCATTTTACTATCTGAGGCGCGTGGCACTCAGGGGTTTCGCTGAGCTGGCTGGCTTGTTATAGAAAACACTCACAGCATTTATATTTCTCAATAATACACTTTATTATAGAAAGCAAAGAAAAGCCAGAAGAAGAATACAGGAAAGATACAAGTTTCCTGGGAGTGGCTTGGAGCATCTAACCTTGACGTATTGCCAAAGCCTTCTCAGTTTCTAAGCTATACATTACATCCTTATATACTAATATTACTACAACATTTTTCTCTTTTGTTTTGGGATGGCTCCCTTATTTGGAATGAAGAATTACTCAACCTTTACCTAAACTAATGATGTCAAAAATACTGTTATCTTGGTACACTCCCCCATTCTGTGTTAGCTAGGCCTTGAGCTGGATACAGTTCTCTACACACTGCTTCTGTCCAAGGTCTGTTTTGCCTGCTCATAAAGACAAAATATATTCTTTTCTCTTGTGCAAAACTGTTCCATTAATTTCATTATTTGATTATTTAATCCAGGTTATTATCAATATGCATCTCACAATGCGTTATTTATCGCATGCATTATGGCATTATCACGGGCGATAAGGCCCTAATGCAATTTGATAAACGACATTGTTAGTCATTAAAAATAACACAAATAAATTATATAGAAAAATATAACCATAAAAATAATAAATAAGCAATATTCAATGTAAACAGCACTAACTAGAAAAGCAACTACCAAAATATTACATTCTAACAGTAATAATTATAAATGAAATCAATATAAACATTTTAAAAAACATAAAATCATTAAATGTAATCTCAAAATAGAAAAATTAAAACCTTAAAATCATTAAATAACATACAAAAATATTTTAAAAAATGAAAGAAACCCTAGTTAACTGCATGGAAAGGCTTGTAAAAAAGAAAAGTCTTTAAAGCTTTCCTGAACTTAAAGTAATCCTTTTCTAAACGTAATTCTAAGGGAAAGGAGCTCCAGAGAAAGGAGCAAGGTACGAAAAATCAATTTCCCTGGTAGATTTTATAACATCCCCATAATATTTGTAACAAATAATAAAAAACAAACTCCCTGTACTATTTATCTATTTGATTTAGAATTTGAACAACATGATTCAAAGGGACAATTATTACTGTGTAGTCCTAATAAATGGTCTTGATTTCCATTTCTAAGAACATAATACATTAAATCCACTAGAAGAGTATTAACATGATGAAGTAGTGTACAATTCCATTTAAGAACATCAGAAATGCCATGCTGGGTAAGGCCAATCATCCATCAAATCCAGCACCTGACTCCTGCAGTGGCCAATTCGGGTCACTTGGAAATGCCCAGTAGATCCAAATGGGGAGACCCATTCCCTGTTGCTCACCCCCTGAAGCGAGAGGAGGCAAGTCAATCTGGCTAATAGGCCTGTCTTCCAGAAACTTAACTAACAGCCCTAGCATTACAGTAAATAAAAAGTCATCAATTAGTTATCTGAAATGTGCAAGACAATGGGAATAAAAAGTTAAAGTACTGAATAATAAAGTTTTTTAGTACTGCAGCAGCAGCAGCTTGGCTTCTCCCACAGGCAAGGAGACAGATGAATAGCTGAGAGAAAGTTAAACCATCTGTTACACAGAACTAAACACAACCAGCCTTGTTTTGGTCTATTGTTTATCAAATGTATGTTGTTTATATCTGTATTCTTGACCTTCACATCTCAGAATTTGATTTATTGTGTAACCATTAGTATCAAGCACCAGGGTACAAATTCTCCATGTTTTATTAAAAAAAAAACCTAAAACTCACCTATTATTTTGTTTACTTTTTTTAAATGATTACCTCTCATATTTTGAATTGACAGCATTACAAGATGGAATAATATTGTAGTTCTAGGACAAAACTGAGAGTTTAATTCTCAGACTTTTTGAAATGAATAAACTGAATAGAACACTAGTTTTTAAAATATAATTATGCATAGATTTTCCTACAAGGATTGCAGTATAAATAAAAATGCCAAACTATTTAGTTTTCAAGCTCCTTAAGGTTTTATGTGTTTGGTCTTATGTCATTGTTGCTGACTCTAGGTTTTCATGCATTTACTAGAATATCTACTATGTGGCTGTATTTTTTTTAATATAATGTTTGCTGAGTTAATGATGTTTTTATTTTTTTTATTTATGGATATTTTTTTATTGATTTGCTATTGTTATTTTATGCTGAGGTCCATACCTACAATACACACATACATAGGGAATCCAATGGCATCAGTCTGTAAACTTTAATACATCACATAATCAATTTACATTGTTTCCCAATTTGTCAATGAATTTAAACCATGTATTAATATAAATACATACACATAACCTTCATAGGTGTAAGCATTAATACATCATTAATACAAAGACATGTGCAACCTCATATACATTACCACCCCACCATAGCACCAGTAAACTAGCAACAATATCTTAAAAATCCCATTCCAAACATACTCATACATTCATCCACACACACTCCCCACCCACTAAAACCACCACACCTCTAAGACCATCAAAACTCTTAAAGTTGAACTATCTTCATCTGGGCATGCTCAACCAACTATTCATTTCATATGGGAGCAATCCACCATGTCCTAACAAGGATCCCTGTTTCGCCGCAGCTTCTTCAAGGGAAGATTTACTTTCGGCTCGACTGGAGATTTGCAAAGCCTTCCAGCCTTCCAACCTCTGAAGCACCACGCCTTCACAAGAACCAGCAATTGATATTTCCTTCAGGGAATTAACACAAATACAGCAGTTATCTTATAAAAACAAATTATCAGACATCAACTCCCTACCCTCCTTATCACCCACAGCATGTACATCCAAAAACTCACTTCCTCCACAGATTTAATGAGAGAAACAGCTGCACACCACATATATGGAATCACCACCTAGAATAAAGAGGAAGTAATAAAACTCCTAAAGTATTTAATACAGAATCACCTAAACACGAATATATATGAATGACAGAAGCCAACCTTTTACAAATCCGCAGCACGCTTCATACATTTTAACATGCTGCTTCCATCTTCTCTCACATAATCCGACTTACGTGTACCTATTACAAAACAAGGTACACAATACACACACATCAACTTCTCAAATTTCCACAACACTCAAGTTGACAAAAAAGCCAAATATTCAAAACCATTCTTACCTAACAAATTATAAAATTTGATTTAAAGATGCCATAATCCTTCTCCACACTTCAAAGGCACATCAAATTCAAACACCGAATGTCTCACAAACCGGCAGATCTTCAGAACAAGGCACAGTTAACCACATGGGGAAAAACTCCACATATAAACCCACATCCAACAACCACACCCAACACATCTCCAATAGTAACGCCATCAACAACCAATAAAATAACACCATCAACTGCTACTTCACCACGTACCACAACGTGACCAATCACAACCAACCACGCAAGCAGTGACATACTCACCAATCCCCCATATGTCACAATATATCCATCGCGGAACTACAGTATGTTCTCCAAATCCAGAGAATGCCACAGCTTATCCATAATGATACCACCCTCTGATGAACTACCTTACAATCAAATTACAATACCGCATCACGTTCGATCAGCTCAAACACCAAAGCACACCATTACCAACACAAACAACCTCAAACCAATCATAAACAAACACACAACATGTACGCTAGGGGTGTGCATTCGTTTTGAACTTAAATGGAAAACGCAACTTTTTTTTTTTTTTTAACTTAAAAAAAAGATGAGGCTTAAACGATCGGATTTCCAACTTATTCAACATAGCTATGTTGAATAAGTTGGAAATCGCGATTGTTGATCTAAATAAAAATTTAAACCCCTCACCCTCCTTAATCCCCCCCCCCAAGACTTACCAAAGCTGGCCAAAAGTTCCGTGAGGGTCCGGGATCGGACGCGTGGAGAATCACGTGACGTCCGCGTCACTCTGACGTGGCGCCAACGTCACGTGATTCCCCTCGGGTTCGCTCCCGGACCCCTCGTTGGGCCCAAAAGGCACTTTTGGCCAGCTTGGGGGGGCCTCCTGACGCCGACGTCACGTGCTCCTTGCAAAGGAGTTCAGGAATGGCGTCCTGACCCCGCTGGACCACCAGGGAGTTTTGGTAAGTCTTGGGGGGGGGGGGGATTAAGGCGGGTGAGGGGTTTAAATTTTTATTTGCACATATGGACATAGACTCAACTTATGGAATTCTCCATATGTCCATATTGACCGCAAATGGGACCCCCTTTCGACTTATGGACTTATGAACTTAAACTTTTGGTCTGCACATCCCTAATGTACGCAACAACTCATATCCCATATACAAACACAACATACACAAAGGCCAAGAAAGAACCAGTGGAGAGGATTGTTTGTGTGTTGCTGTACTCTGCAAGATGTGCTCTATCTGAAAAATTATAAACAGACATTGGAATTTGTTGTGTTCTATTCCAGAATGTGAGGAACGTCCGGTATTTGCATTTTCTAACTGTCAAAATATGAGGGCCCGTGTGACTAAAATGATAGATAGACAGCTCGTGGTCGTGGATACAGATGAAGCATGTTCTGGGTGTTCAGTGTGGCCCAATAGGTAATGATTGGAGAGTTATCAATATGATAAGGAATTAAGGATCGAGATCCATATATATTTAATGAGGACTATACATGCACTGCCAGGAGGGTTGTGTGTGGCAGTGGTTCTCAACCTTTTTTTGGCCAGGACACACCTGACAGATGGTTCTCACATGCGTGGCACACTGAACATGTGACCATCATGGGACTAAATGTAAACATGCACTCTGCATCCACAGGAATCCCCTCAACCCCCAGCAATGAGTATTGAGCAGATCATGGGCATTACCCTGTACAACTCGTCATACAAAAAAGATATTCTGGTTCTGATGACATCCCAGTAAAAGCATAAAAAACTCCTTTTACTACCAGGCAAAATAGCCTTCCTTATGAAAAGACAGTAATTTACCATTAATGCATATCCTATTGAGAAAACACAACAAATAAGATGATACAAATGCCTACATGTTAGTTAAATACCTCACCTCGGTCACACACCCTTCACCAAGTACAGAAAGACCACAAATTATAAATATGGAGACAGAAACTGGAATGGAAAACCAAAAAAGCCACTCTGCATGCAGTGTGAACCTGGAGAAATGAAAAGAGAAATATAGCACTTAACAGACTCTCAGGATTTGCAATAATGCAAACAAACTAATCCGCACAAAGTTACACCTGTATTATGGAACACACTCAAACAGTAACAACCCTATCTAAGAAATACAACTATTAAACCAGGCCCTAAACACTAATACATTTCTTATTGGGAAAACAGAATAAGCCAAACTGCTATAGAGCCCCACACAGAAATAATTGTAAAGCTATACTAAAAATGTTACAAAACAGCTGCTGAACAGAATAATATCCAACAATTAAAAACTCATAAAAATTATTAAAACGTCCAAATATCAAGAAATATTTCAAAACAGCAGACATCGCATAATACCCAATAATTAAAATGGCAGTCAATCAAGAAAAATAACCTTAAAAAGCCACCTTTACTTACCATGTCCAGCAACTCTTCTACTCCTTTTCCTTCCAGGCCAATAGCACTCACCAGAAGCAGCAAGGGCTGCTGAAGCTCTGCCTCACAGTCCACTTCCTTAGTGCCCACAACCAGTCACTCACACAGACACACACACACCCCCAATTAGATCCCACGACCAGTCTCAGTCTCTCTCACACCAGTCATCTTCCTGACCAGTCTCTCTTTCTCACACAGAAACACATCACCACCCTGACCAGTTTCTCTCTCAATCACACTCATGGTCTCCTATATACAAGCTCTCAATCACACACAAATGCTCTCACACCCATTCACACCAGCTCTAACCCAGGCACCCATTCACACCCACAGACACAAGCTGTCACCCAGGCTTCCAGTCACACCAGCTCTCATCCTGGCACCCATTCATACCCACAGACACAAGCTTTCACCCAGGCATCCATTCATACCCACACATACAAGCTCTCATCCAGGCACCCATTCACACAAGCTCTCACCCAGGCACCCATTCACACCCACAGACACAAGCTCTCACCCAAGCACCCATTCACACCAGCTCTCACCCATGCATCCATTCACACCCACAGACACAAGCTCTCACCCAGGCACCCATTCACACCCACACACACACAAGCTCTCACCCAGGCATTCATTCACACCCACACGCACCAGCTCTCACTCAGACACTCATTCACACACAGTCGCACCAGCTCTCAGCCAGGCACTCATTCACACACAGACGCACCAGCTCTCAGCCAGGCACTCATTCACACTCATTCACACACAGACGCACCAACTCTCAGCCAGGCACTCATTCACACACATACGCACCAGCTCTCAGCCAGGCACTCATTCACACACAGACACCAGCACTCAGCCAGGCACCCATTCACACACAGACTCACCAGCACTCAGTCAGGCACTCATTCACACACAGACACACCAGCTCTTACCAAAAACTTCTTCCTTCACTGCAGGGATGGGCTCCAGTTCCTCCGCGGCTTTACTCCGGTGGGCCTTCTTTTTCCGCCACCACGGAGCCTCGGTCGGAGTCGTGTTTCCTCTTCACCGCCACGGGCTGTGGCGGCCTTGCTTGGTCAGGGTCGGGTTTCCTCTTCGCTGTCATGGAAATGGGAATGGGCTCCCATGGCGGCTTTGATTCGTCGGGGGTCGGGTTTCCTCTTGACCGCGCAGCCTTGCTTCATCGGAGTTCAAAAACTTTATTCCTCCCACCCCACCCCTGGGCATTCTGATGCCTACCTCACCAGCCGATCAAAGGCTTCCTCCCTTCTTCCTACTCCCACTGGTAGGGAGGAGGCTTCCGATTGGCCTGAACGGGGGCAGGCAGAATGAAGGAGGCTTCCCACTGGGCAATGGGGGTAGGAAGAAAGGAGGCTTCCAATTGGCCCGCGGGGGCTGGAAAAAGGCAAAAGGAAAGTAGAACGGGGTAGAGGGACACTGGGAGATGCGACACACCTGCCAGGTGTTTGGCGACACACTAGTGTGTCGCGACACACCGGTTGAGAAGCGCTGGTGTATGGTATATTGTGCCTTTGTCAATTGTTATATAATGGCCATACGAAACGCCGGATTAGATCTCATATCATTGAACACAAAAGCAATTTGAGGATTAAAAAGGATGGAGCGCCATTAGTGGCACACTGGAACCAAATGAAGCATGGGGATATTCAATTAAAATTTGTTGTCATTACTCAGGTTAGGGCTAATACTCAAGGTGATGTGACTAGCATCCCATGGAAACTTGAACAGAAATTTATATTTTGGTGGCGTTCGGTTCAACCGCATGGCTTGAAAATGGGAGTTGATTGGGAAGCATTCTACAAATAGTGGGCTAGATTTTAAAAGCCCTGCATGCGTAAATCCTACCACGTTCCGGTACGCGCAAAGCCCCGGAACGCGCGTAAGTCCCAGGGCTTCATAAACGGGGTGGGAGGGGGCGTGTCTGTGCGGCGTGTTGGCAGGCCAGGGGTGTGTCTGGGCGGGTCCAGGGGAGGCCAGGGGTGTGTCTGGGCGGGTCCAGGGGCATGGCAACGGTTTGGGGGCGGCCGGGAGGGTGGTCCCGAGTCCCCTGGCACTGCGGCCTGTGCCGGGGGATGCCGAGGTGGTGCACGCAAGTTACGCCTGCTTCAAGCAGGCGTAACTTGCACAACAAAGGTAGGGGGTATTTAGGTAGGGCTGGGGGAAGGGTTAGATAGGGGAAGGGAAGGGAAGGTGGGGGGACACGGAGGCAGGCTGCGTGGCTCAGCGCACGCAGGCTGCCAATTTTGCGCAGCCTTATGCGCGCTGACACCGGATTTTATAAGATACGCGCGTATCTTATAAAATCCGGTGAACTTTTGTTTGCGCCGGTTGCGAGAACAAAAGTACGCGAGCGCGTACATTTTTAAGATCTACCCAATTGTGTATATGGGGTATGTACAGTATGAAGTAGTAGTATGGGCAGTGGTGTATGTTGGGTACGAGTCTTATGAGGTTTATTAGTATGTGTCTTGAACAATTGTGTGATGTTGACTATATTGTATGATTTGGGTGTGCATGGCGTTATAGTGTATGAGTTTATGATTAATGGTGGTGTGGATGTTTTGTGTATGATGTGTTTGTATATGGGATATGAGTTGTTGCGTACATGTTATGTGTTTGTTTATGATTGGTTCGAGGTTGTTTGTGTTGGTAATGGTGTGCTTTGGTGTTTGAGCTGATCGAACCGTGATGCGGTATTGTAATTTGGTTGTAAGGTAGTTCATCGGAGGGTGGTATCATTATGGATACGCTGTAGCATTCTCTGGATTTGGAGAATATACTGTAGTTCCGTGATGGATATATTGTGATGTATGGGAGATTGGAGAGTGTGTCACTGCTTGCGTGGTTGGTTGTGATTGGTCACGTTGTGGTACATGGTGAGGTAGCGGTTGATGGTGTTTATTTTATTGGTTGTTGGTGGCATGTAGTATGGGGGATATGTTGGGTGTGGTTGTTGGATGTGGGTTTATATGTGAAGTTTTTCGCCATGCGGTTAACTGCGCCTTGTTCTGAAGATCTGCCGGTTTGTGAGACCTTCGGTATTCGAATTTGGTGTGCCTTTGAAGTGTGGAGAAGGATTATGGCATCTTTAAATTGAGTTTTATAATTTGTTAGGTAAGAATGGTTTTGAATATTGGGCTTTTTTGTCAACTTGAGTGTTGTGGAAATTTGAGAAGTTGATGTGCGTGTATTGTGCACCTTGTTTTGTAATAGGTACATGTAAGTCGGATTATGTGAGAGAAGATGGAAGCAGCATGTTAAAATGTGTGAAGCATGCTGCAGATTTGTAAAAGGTTGGCTTCTGTCATTCATATATATTTGTGTTTAGGTGATTCTGTATTAAATACTTTAGGAGTTTTATTACTTCCTCTTTATTCTAGGTGGTGATTCCATATATGTGATGTGCAGCTGTTTCTCTCATTAAATCTGTGGAGGAAGTGAGTTTTTGGATGTACATGCTGTGGGTGATAAGGAGGGTAGGGAGTTGATGTATGATAATTTGTTTTTATAAGATAACTGCTGTGTTTGTGTTAATTCCCTGAAGGAAATATCAGTCGCTGGTTCTTGTGAAGGCATGGTGCTTCAGAGGTTGGAAGGCTGGAAGGCTTTGCTAATCTTCGGTTGAGCCGGGAGTAAATCGTCCCCTGAAGAAGCTGCAGCGAAACAGGGATCCTTGTTGGAACATGGTGGATTGCTCCCATATGAAATGAATAGTTGGTTGAGCATGCCCAGATGAAGATAGTTCAACTTTAAGAGTTTTGGTGGTCTTAGAGATGTGGTGGTTTTAGTGGGTGAGGAGTGTGTGTGGTTGAATGTATGAGTATGTTTGGAATGGGATTTTTAAGATATTGTTGCTAGTTTACTGGTGCTATGGTGGGGTGGTAATGTATATGAGGTTGCACATGTCTTTGTATTAATGATGTATTAATGCTTACACCTATGAAGGTTATGTGTATGTATTTATATTAATACATGGTTTAAATTCATTGACAAATTGGGAAATGATGTTAATTGATTATGTGATGTATTAAAGTTTACAGACTGATGCCATTGGATTCCCTATGTATGTGTGTATTGTATAATGAGTAGGGGGTCTCTATTCTCTCCTTTTGTGAGGTCCATACCTAGCCACTATCCGGCTGAGCAAGTTAACAGATAAACATATCTGGCTAACTTGGTCAGGGTATTCACTGGCATGGCTGTGCCATTAAATAAAGCAAACTATCTAATAATTAGCCAGATAAATTTATCCAACTAACTTTAGACCTGCTCAAGAGCAATCTATTCCGGTTAACTTAGCTAGACAAGCCTTATCTGGCTAAGTTATCTGCATAAGTAGCTCCATCCCAGATCGTGCCCATCCTGCCCTCCCCTAGCTTAGCCTGCTAAATATATAAGCCAGATAAATAATTTTTTGGCTAAGTGGAGGCTGCTGAACATGGCCAAATATTGAAAAGTTTCTACTTAGCCAGATAAGTCCGGACTTATCCAGCTGAGGGGGTCATTCTCTAACGCTATCGCGTGTGAAAAGGGACTTTTCGCACGTGAAAAGTCCCTTTTTGCATGCGATAGCTAGCTCGGGGCGGAGTCAGCCCCAGAAGAGGAGGAGTCGGGGCGACACTGGGGGCCAACGCTGTGGACACATCGCTGGTGGCGAAAGGTAAGATTTCTTATCACCTCCAGTTTCGCGCCAAATAACTATACCTTTATAGTGTAGTTATTTGCGAAAGCCAGCAGCGATCACACAACGGAGGTGCGATCACTGCCGGCTATCGCAGGACTGCCCTCCCCCCACTTCGCCCCCCGCCCCCTGTTACCGCCGGATTCTCTAAGGTCACAGACCATAGAAAATCCAGGCCTAAGTGGCGCTGAACATGGACCTCTTTGTGTTTAATTATTTTAGTTGATTTTATTCTTATATTGTTATTGTTATTTTTATTTGTTATTGCAACTTCTGTTTTAACTGCTCCTTTATCCTATAGCAATTTTGCTATTGTACCTCCCCTTGAGCTCCCTAAGAAAGGCAGGTTATGAATAAACCTTTGTTTGATGACTGTAAGTGCTATACTATAACTTGCCACACTGATGCATGACTGTGGCGAGACGTAATGATGCATTTCTCCCAATTTTTTTTCTCTATGGGGAAAATGTTTATTTCATCTTACCCAGAGATTTTATTTAGCATCCCACATATACTACTTTTGTTTTTATTACTACTATACTTAAAAACAAAGAAAAACTAATTATTAGTAAAAAGAAATATACTATTACAACATAAACAAAACTTAAGCTGACATTTATTTTCATATGATTCCTGCTGAAACACTGATTTGGTACATTTCCAGAGTCTATTTTGAAATGCAGAATAAGCTAATTTGAATAGAGAATTAACTTGACAGACATTTTTCACCCAGTACGAATGAGGCTAAAATAAATCTCACCTAATCTTTGACCTTTCTGCTCAGACTGCCAGTAGTGATGCCAATTATTGCTGAAGTAGGTTGAGGTAGGGAGGAGGGAAGAGTTTCTTGTTGTATGAATGCCTGTGTACTGGGATATGGATTGAGGCCACCAAATAGCTCACAAAACAAGTTTCAGATGGGACTGATTTTTAGTCTTTCTCTTTACCACCTTCAGACAGAGTTGAACTAGGGAGGTAGAGATGAGAAGTTCTGAAGCCCGGTGCCTCCCACAGTCATATGGTGCCCATCAAATTGGCAATAATTTAATTGTCTATGTTCAATACAGCTGTTTCTAAATCTAAATCTCCTGCAAGAAATTAGTGTGTCCACATTTTTTAGTATTCAATTTAATAAGAACATTCAGTTTCATTCTCTGTAGTACATAACACCGAAGGAGGAGGATGTACAAAGTTGTGAGAACAAGTTAATTAACAATAATAGCCCATGTTAACATAAAAATCACTCTGGGGATCAAATTCATTCGCATTAAAATTTGTGCAATAACACTGTTGTTATCACAGAAAAATGTATTATTTACTTTTTTATGGAAATTTTCTTATAAAACACAAGTACACTTGTAACAGAAATATGACAATGAATAATATTACACTCATGAAATATCAAATAACCTAGAAGAAAACCTTTTTTTCCAATCATTTGTCATCCTTGATAAGTATAATACTAAGGGGACAATTTTGTATATGAGTAAAATAATAGGAAATCATTTAAAGTCCAATATAAAGCTTGAACAAACCCTTACATACTAAATTAAGCCGTACCCATATCATGAGGATTTTAGGAATGAGAGTCCAGGAATGTTCTCAATTGTGATGGTTCAAAAAATATATAGTTGGAGTCCTGATACCTAATCAAACACTTACAAGGAAATCTTAAATCAAATTTTGCAGATCTATTTATAACTTCATCTTTCATTTGCAAGAATTTCCTCCGACTGTCCGGGAAGTGACGTTTGGGAAGAGACGTCAGGAAAGTGACTGTCCGGGAAGTGACTGTCCGGAAAGTGACGTCCGGGAAGACTCATACTTTCTGACCATAATAAAGATGTTGACGATTGCGAAAAAAGGTTCTGATTCTTGCTCATCAATGAATATTACATAATTGCTGGAATATCACATGAAATGAATATTCAGGAACGCACTAGGGATGTGCAGAGGGACGTCATACGTTGCATTCGGGATTCGTATTCGTCGGGTAACAGATACGTTGCATTAGGCCGTATGGCACCCCGATGCATTAATATGGCGATTTCTATTCGTGTCCCAGCTAAAATTAAAATTAACTACAACCCCCCACCCTCCTGACCCCCCCCCAAGACTTACCAAAACTCCCTGGTGGTCCAGCCATCCCCTGCACTCTCACAACCTCGGTGCCGGTTTCACTGTGGCGCCGATAGTCTTTGACCTACTATGTCACAGGGGCTACTGGTGCCATTGGTCAGCCCCTGTCACATGGACATCGGCACCATCTTGTGCTCCTACCATGTGACAGTGGCTGACCAATGGCACCGGTAGCCCCTGTGAGATAGTATGGGCAAAGGCTATCGGCGCCATTTTGATTACTGGCAGCCGATGGCCCGAGGGCAGGAGATCGCTCTGGGACCCTCATTGGAACCCCAGGGACTTTTGGCCAGCTTGGGGGGGGGGGATCCTGACCCCCACAAGCCTTGCCAAAAGTCCAGTGGGGTCCAGGAGCAACCTCCTGCACTCCAGCCATCGGATGCCAGTACTCAAAATGGCGCCGATCGCCTTTGCCCTCACTATGTCACAGCCACATGGAGGGACGTGGCCATTTTATAATATGTGCACACTTACGTTATAAAATAGCCTGACCACATGCACATATGTGCCAAATTCTAAGTGGATGCACGCAAATGCCACTTCTACCATGTAAATCGGGATTTTAAAAAGGGTGCATGCCGATGCTATTCCCAGTTTTATCAGTACATCCCCAATTCACCCAGTTAAAAGATAGATCCTCCAAACCCCGCCAAACACCTTCAGCCCTCCCAGTTAGCTACAACCCAAAAAACACAGCAGATTTGCCTATTTTTCTTTTTTTTTTCTTACACATCATCCATAACAGAAGTCAAGGTCCAAGGCAGGAGGCATTGGCGCACAACAGAACATGTAAGTATTTATGCGCCCATCTTTGGTTCACACCCCAAACCGCCCATGCCCTGCCCATAACACGCCCTGCCCCTTTTCTGAGATGTGCATGCTCTGGTAGATACGTGCTTTATCTCAGCAACTTTTAATATCCGCTCAATGTATTCACGAGCCTGACATATTTGCGCATCCTTTAATTAATGGACGCGTCAGGCTTTTAAAATTTATCTTATAACTAACAAGTTGATTTACATTATTATGTAGATCATTAACGATTTTGCAAGATTTCCCTCTGATGTTCATGATAATTAAATAGCTCAAATGTTTGCAAAAGGAATAGTGTGTTTTATCTCCTGTTTTAGTACATGTTCATGCATTTGTGAACATCAGCGTAATTTAGCATTTCTGCCTCTAGATGTGAAGTACAGAAGAAATAAGCTTCATAAGATTATTTTGTATTTCTGTCTTTTGGTTAGGGTAAAACAAATTGTGATGCTGCTCTCTGGGATTTAGGTACCTTAATATGCCATTTCTATCTTGTTCTTCATTCAGATTCTGGTGCCATGAGCTCTGAGCCTAGCACAGAAGTGTATGGCTGTTCTTTTTTGATGTGTAATCTAGTCAAGCATTAAATATATAGTTAACAGACATCCAATGGTCACAAGAGAGTTGACAACTTAAATTACTTACTAGTAATGAAGATAAATAGCATTCTAGACATGGACACATATTGCACCCTGAAGAGAAATTGGCATTGATGTCGTTGCCAAGCAACCCCCACCAGGCATATAAAGCGTATGCTTCCTATAATCTGATTGTATCTGTGCTCAAAAAAAGTATTTTAGGGCACAGATTATTTTAGTTGTTTTTCAATAACATGGCCGAAAAACCTATCTATGCATTCAACAGGGTAACACAAAAAGCAAAAAAAAAAAGGGTATATGTTCTGGAACCAAAGTCATTTACTGCAGAGTATGATCTAAGATTATGGTTCTTTTCAGTCACCTACAGCACCTAGCAAAAGATAAACTGTATTCTCTTGGAAGGTGTGTTTGGTCTTCAGAGATTAACACTTCTGTACTATTTGATGCAATGTATTTGATGAGCTGCCAGCTCTCGCTCTCTCTTTAACTGAACAAAATAGTCCTCTGTCTTCTTTAGCTGAAAGGGAAAAATAACAGGTCAACAGACCTCACAAAGCAGGCCATTCAACAAAGATAGACCAGTTACGCTGTCCTAAGATCACCATAAATATAATTATTTATATATATATATTTTTTTTTTTAATTTCTGCCTTTGAGTCTCCAGTTTGTTTTACCTTTTATTATTTTGCTTTACCATAAGACATAGAATAGAAAAGATTTATGGCTCATGCAATCTATCACATGACAATATATAGTCTTCTGATTTCTATTGCATTGTTTTTATTAACAATATGAGCCATGTGAATGGCCTGAAAACAACCAAAAGGAAATACTGCCTTCTGTACACCTGTGGAATTCAAGACATATATTACCGAAAAGTGTTCTGTCAGAGTGTATATCCCTGCTGAAATCTGTCAAAAACGTAATGGGATATATTAATTGTTAACTGCTGGACCACCTCTGTCAGCAAATGCATATGACTAGTATTTTGGAAAACTATTGGCAAAGCAATTAGAAATGTATTATAATTTGCATCTGCCACAGCATTTCATAAAACGTTAAGCACAATCTACAACCAGAACTCATGATTTTCATTTTCTAAGAAATTGTTTTCTGATATATTTCTTAATATACTTGTAAGGGCCTCTCCTTTACTGCAAAGTGTATGCCTTGCCCTGGTATAGAGTATACAAAGGGATAGATGCCTTGATCTTTTTCAAAACTTTTTATTGAAGCAGAGACGTATTCGTAAAAATGCCCGACTCAGGCCGAGTTTCGCAGCTTAACAGCTGCCTCAGGGGCTCAAACACTCCAAAGTAATGAGTAAAATACAGTGGTGTAGTATCATCCAGTAAATAGTAATTGTATATCAGCAATGCAAAAACAACTTGTGAGTTAGCGTTCAGGACACAGTCCTTTTGGCAGACTGAAATCTGCTGTTGTTTTGGCTGCCCAGATTCGAGAAAGGGGCTTTGAGCAAAGAAGCATCTTAAGAGTTAGAAGTAAGCTCTGGAGTCTAATGTTGAAGGAGAGGCTTCCTGCAGCTGAGATGTGAAAAGAGAGGGTGTTTCCTGCCGCCACGGTGATGAGGGAAGGAGGGAGGTCAATTGCATAACAAAGGCAGGCCCCTGTAGCCACGGCTGCGGGGAGGGGAGACAAAAGTGGAGACGCAGCTCAAGCTGCACAAAAAGCAAACGTAAAGAAGTGAGCAGAGAGCCTCAGGAGAGGCTTCCGTTCTGCTAAATGAACTGCTGCGTGCCTGATAGTGATCGCAGCGGCTCTGCAGGCATGGGGGCCCGCTGCGATCAACACCAGTCACGTGACTGACCTGACCGGCCCACCGGCGCATGCCCGAAGCCCCGATAGGACAATCCGCCCCTGCCTGTGCTACTGAGTCTGCTATCCACTCTTCTCAGGACTCTTGTCTAAGTCCTGCTGGTCTCAGAACCCAAGGGCTCAACTTGTGGGGGAAGATGCTGGTAGACGTCAAGCCTAGCCTCTGTCCTAGTTCTAGTGAGTCTGCCTGTCGGTGGGGGGCCCAGCTGGTTTGCTAGCTGGGCAGCACCAATTCCACCACAATTGAAGGACACACTTTCCATGACAAGTAGATTCACAGAGTTTTGTATTTTACTGGAGAGGATATTATGTGGACTGCTTTAGCCCTTTAAAAGATGGCAGATCCAAGTTTCACTATGGTATGTTTCCTGGTGGTATTTTACTGTTGGAAAAAATACAGTGGGATTGACATAGCTGTAGTGCTGACTACCTGTGCTACTGATCAGGAATCAATCAGGAATAAGGTTTACATCCCGAGTAGATAATAACTGCCTGCCAACTAATCTTCTAACTATGAAAAACAATTCTGTAGCCCAGAGTCAGACTTGTTCACTTTCAGAGTCCCAACTGAATAAGGATTTACAGCAGCTCTGCAAATGTTTTGTCAGCAGAATCTCTAGTAGCTAATGGAAGTCTCTCTAGATGTCTAGTAGATTGTTTTAGGGAACATAACTCCTTTGAATAAATTAATACCAACCAGCCATTTTAAGATTTGATCTGATCATGGGCTGCTATGGGGCCATAGCAGTCTTCAGTAATATTACAATTACAATTCTCCATTAAATCTTCTTTTGAAGCTTCATCTTCTATTCTATTGAGAATGGTGATTACTAAGACCTAGATCAACTGTATCTCTGCTGAAGTTTATTTATTTATTTTTCTACTTATTTATTTATTTATTTACGTGGTTTTGTATACCGACATTCATTTAGAAAAATATCACATCAGTTTCCATTTAACATAACTTAGCAACAGAGCTTTACAATTGTCAAAAATTAAAGAACAAAGAGATTGATAAACACAGCTAGAAGAAAACTAGGTTGTTAAATATAACACTTGTATAACAATTTGGGAAATAACTTAGAGTTGGTAGAAAAATTGTATAAATGCAGGGAACTGAAATTAGGGAGTTATAGCGAAGTAGGTACAAAGCTATAAATAAAGCTAAGTGATAACTAGGTGGAAAAGGCATAATTGAAGTAGCATTTAGATAACATACAATTGGAGAGTAAGGAGGAGAGGAGAAAATTGGTGAACCAAACCAGTTGACAATTAGGTTGCTTAAATGTAATAATAGGATAACATTTGAAGAGGATAGTATCTGGTAAGAAATTGGAAAACATGGAGTATTGCAATCGGGTAACCATAAGGGGTACCAAAGTAGGGGGTGGTGAATCAAGGGAAGTTGGGTGTCTGATCTAAAATTTCAGGTTCCAGCTGAGTAGGTTTGAGAGAAAAATGAAATGATCAAAGGTAATGATCAGATCAGGGAATTCCACAGGTCCAATTCAGCCTGAAACTAAGACTATTTAACAATTGTTGTGAGCCAGATATTAGATCCAAAGAGTGTCACTAGAATGGGTAGGTTGTGTCAATACTTTATTCAGGCCCAGATCAGATAAGGACATCAAATAATGCTGACTAAAATTTAGTTCACATCATTCACATGCAAATTAAAATCTGCTGTCATTAAAAATAGTGGAAAGTGGAAAATGTAGAGGCAGAGAAGAGATCAAACCAATCAACAAATCTAAATTTGTTGAACTGTATTGGGAGGACTGTAAATAATTAATTTCACTAATTTACAGGGATGATTAAGCTGTAAAAACAATGATTATCAACTGGATAATCAATAAACAGTTGGGAAAATGACCATTGTGCTTTAAAAATAATTACAGTGTTTCATCCCCTATTTCCACTATATGGTTGTAAACATATTTGTAGCTGGAAGGGAAGATCTGCAGCAGTGCTACCTCCCTCTTCAAGGGGCAACTGTGTCTCAGCAATTAAAAAACCAATAATAATAATAATGTGTCTTGACAGGAAGCATTAAACCAAGGTTCATATTACACTCATCAATCATGCTATAGGGGTAGACAGAGTTCTACTCAAATTCCAATATTTCCATCCTAGGAATCTGAGGATTGGCCTTCCTATTAGCTAATTCTTCAGAATCCATTGGCTTTATTCAACTCTTCAAACAGCGGTTTTTACAATGGGGCTATCCTTCAGCTGTTATCAAATCTGCATAATTCGGGCCCCATATTCAAACAGGGAAGCCTTGTTGTATTATAAATCTGTGCAAAAACAATCTCATGATGTTTGCATCCTTAAATGTACTAATCAAACAAACATGTATATCAGTCAGTATTGCCATAGACACATATTAAAATGCACCCTGTGTTTGTAGAGCCCCCATTGATTGTATACTCCAGAGAGGGGCCAATATTAGGTATTAGGTTGACCTAATACCTAATATTGGCCCCATTGCAATATTGGCCCCATGCTATATTACCATCTATTTATTAATGTGCCTGTACCCACATCTTCAGGACATTTTAAGTGTCATAATTGTAAAATGTGTGCATTGACCAGAGGGAATATCTGATTATACACAAGAAGATAGTCAAGTGTCATTCACAGACTGATTGCAATTCTTCCATTTGTCATGTATGTCATCCAATATCCATGCCCACAACTTTATATTGGTATAACTAATAGGTTGATATGGTAAAACAGAGGTCGATATGAGTGCACTTAAGAGAACATCACAATTGCATCAAAACCTTAAGGAGCAGGCACCCATGGCTAAACATTATTTGTCACGTCTTAAAAAAGAACTAAGACAATTTCCATAAATATCCAACTCAAATGAAAAAAAGGAAATGTCACATTAAAGAAATTTTTAACAGGTAACCGCTTCCCAAAAATTGTATATATATATTTGATTTTAAATTTTTAGCCGCATCATCAAGCCTGACAGCGTGTTCTCTGTATTTTCAAGAAGAGAGCCGCCCGGACCTCTAATCATCTGCGGTGGTCTTTTATATGTGGTTTGTTTTTTTTAATTTATATTTATTGTTTTTCAAATAATCACTTACATAATAAACATTCCAAATATAAAATTTGAAATACAATATCCACATCTCAACATATAACATTAAACATAAATGGGAAATTATTTCCAAAATGAACAAATAATCTTTATGTTGAAACAGATAAACTGACATTTTCCATCAGGAGTATATTAATACAACATCTGAGAGTCATAGGGAGGATATAAGGAGATAGTAACCTTGATATTATTACTAAGGATCTGGCACAGTATTTATTTATAATACCTGACACCTAGGTTACCACTGGGGAGGAGGTGATTGGTTCTCTAGCCACAATAAATTGGGTCAGTTGCTCCACCGAAGTAAAAATAAAGGGCTCGTTTGCTCTTTTAATTGTACATCTACATGGATATTTTAAAAGAAAAGCCCAAAGATATAACTCTGGGTTTGAGTGTCAGAAATTCTCTACGTCTACTACGAGTTGTTGGTGCAAGGTCCGGAAAGATCTTAACATCTTGTCCCATATACGAAATCGGGAACTTTTGAAAATAAGTCTTCATCAATTTAGTAATATCCCCAGTGGTTACAAACGATACAATTAAGGTGTTTCTATCTAAAACCTGTAATGTGGAGTCTTCCAGGAAACCAGTGAGGTTTTCTGGAATAGTCACAATCGGATCCAAAGATCTCTTCTTCACAAAAAAACATGTATTCACAGAAGGAGTATCATTTTCAGAGAAACCAAGTATTTCAGACATAAATCTCTTTAAGGAAATAAAGACAGTTTCACCAACAATTTTGGGGAAATTAACAATCCTTACATTTAGTTGTCTAGCAGTATTTTCCAAATATTCTAAACGTTTGGAACTAATTAAATAGGGGTAGATTTTAAGAGGCGCGCGAACAGCCTACTTTTGCTTGCGCATCAGACTCAAGCAAAAGTACGCTGGATTTTAGTAGATACGCGCGGAGCCGCGCGTATCCACTAAAATCCTGGATCGGCGCGCGCAAGGCTATCGATTTCGTATAGCCTGCGCGCGCCGAGCCGCGCTGCCTCCCCCCGTTCCCTCCAAGGCCGCTCCGAAATCGGAGCGGCCTTGGAGGGAACTTTCCTTTGCCCTCCCCTCACCTTCCCCTCCCTTCCCCTACCTAACCCCCCCCCCCGGCCCTGTCTACACCCCCCCCTTACCTTTGTCGGGGGATTTACGCCTCCCGGAGGGAGACGTAAATCCCCGCGCGCCAGCGGGCCTGCTGCGCGCCGGGCCGCGACCTGGGGGCGGGTACGGAGGGCGCGGCCACGCCCCCGGGCCGTAGCCACGCCCCGTACCCGCCCCCAAAACGCTGCCGACACGCCCCCGGAACGCCGCGACGACCGGGCCCGCCCCCCGACACGCCCCCGACACGCCCCCCTCTGAGAACCCCGGGACTTACGCGAGTCCCGGGGCTCTGCGCGCGCCGGGAGGCCTATGTAAAATAGGCTTCCCGGCGCGCAGGGCCCTGCTCGCCTAAATCCGCCCGGTTTTGGGCAGATTTAGGCGAGCAGGGCTCTGAAAATCTACCCCATAATCTCCAATCAACTTATTATTCACAGACTGTACCACTTCTAAATTTCTTTCTATTTCGTCAACTCTAGTAGTAAGTCCAACTACTTGATTTTGCGTCATGGATACTTGTTGTTGTAGATTAGAAGATACATTATCGATTTTCCCTTCCAACCTATTTACTGTGGCATTCAGGCCATTCACCCAAATGGCTCCCAATGTAACCGTCTCAGGCCTAGTTGTTAATGGCCGTGCTTCCAAGGGGTTAACGGATTGAGGAGATCGTTGTTGTGGACCTTCCAACGAAATTGAGGGCTCCCCTACTCCAGAGGGGGGCTCTTCAGCTTCCTTCTCTTCCGATATTAAGGCAGGACTTGTTCCCTCAGATGCAATCTTTTGTTCCACCTCTTCGGTGGGAAAAGATGCAGTTCCTCTGCCTGCACCCCGTTGGAAGGGAGACGGACGGTAGACAGGACTGAGGGAAGCCTCATCCTGGGAGGTCACTTGTTCTCCTTCCAAAGGGCCTCCAAAGGTTTCATCGGCATCCTCCTTCTTATACTGTGTTATAAAGCGGTCAATCTCTAATTGTAAAAGGGGGGGTAGGGGTTCTGTAGGGAACACCCTTACCTTCCCCTTCCGCTTAGCTGGCATGTTAACACTTAAACCTTCACAAAATCAACCGGAGATCAAAACACTTTAATGGTACCTGTTATTCCTATGTTCTCAGTTTGTGGAGTCCAGAGCAAGACCTCTTCCCTCTATTCCATCCTATTCCGGACTAAGCCGGACAAAGCCGTGCGCACCCCTTAGGTACGCACGGCTTTGGTGGCGCGCCGGCGGCGATTTCATAGCACACAGCACCTCCCACTCGCTGACGTCCGACTGGAGCAGGGAGCTGTTCCGGTCTGGAGGGGGCCCAGCAATCTGGCTTCCAACTTCCAAAACGCCGCCGCGGTGATTTCGTAGCACGCGGCACCTCCCACTCGCTGACGTCCGACTGGGGCAGGGAGCTGTTCCGGTCTGGAGGGGGCCCAGCAATCTGGCTTCCACTTATATGTGTTTTTAAATTTTCTTTTTCAATTTTGTTCTCTTTTTCAATTTTTCATTTTTATACTTTGTTCAATCTTCAATACAGTGGCACTTATTGTGTTGGTTTAAACAAAGCTCCACTGTAAACAAAGCTCCAATAAGTGCCACTGTATTGAAGTAGCAAACAAATTCATATAAGACTCCTTTAAATGCACTTTGTACGTTTTATTTTTTGGGGGGGGCATTATTTATTTCAACCTATTTTATATTGTTTGAGATGTTTACCTTAAACATATTTTGCAAATAAATAAATAAGTAAATACTACTTGTGTGTTTATCAAGAGGGGGGTACCAGTTTTGTTTTCACACAGGGAGACAAGAGCTAGCCCTAGTAGGGGGACTGGAGCAGTTCAAGTTGGAAAACAAACAAATGTATTCACGACTACTTGCACAGGTGCTGTTAGTGGAGATTGGGCTCCCTGCAGACTCCTCCTTCTCTAGTACTGTCTCATTTTTCTCATGTAGAGTTACTGTGTGGCTTATGCCTTTGCAATAGGTCTAGTTGACAAAGATGACAAAGCATGTCCAATTCAGTCTCAGCAGCCTGTGATGGGGGCTGAGCAACAGATCTCAACTTATGTCCTCATCCTATGCTTTCTTGAATTCAGATACAGGGAGGCCACCCACTACCTTCTCTGTAAATAATTATTTTCTTACATTACTCCTTATCCCATGATGCCTTGTTCCAGAGCCTCCTTTCCATTCAAAGAGGACAGGCTTCTTTGCATGGCAGCCTTGGAGGTATTTACATGTGTCTATCTTATCTCTTCTATCCCACCTTTCCTCTAGAGAATATTTTTAGATCTTTGAACTTTCCCCATGTGCTTTAGAATGAAGACCTCTGACCATTGTTCACTCTGACTTGTTTTTCACTATATTTTTGGTATGCTTTAACCTTTTTATGGTCCTGAAAGATTTGTAGAAGTTTCTGTTTTTTCTTATTGCTCATATAGTGTTTATATATCTAGTATTGAGTTGCAAACTGAGAAAAGATAGAAACAGTGGATTGAGCTCTCCACGACCCAATTGAGGACTGAGATGTGACGTAAGCACTTCCGGTTTCACGATAAAAAGCCGGGGGGGGGGGGGGAGGGGCTGCCATGTTTTTTATCAAGAGCGGGTCTGAAGCCAGACTGCAAAGAGAAGGAACTGTTGAGTTAACCACAGATGTTTTGGAGAATGAACAGCATTTGACTGGAGCATTCACGGGATATGGAGTGCAGCCTTTTCATGAGCATTTTCCCCTGAGGCAGGACCGAGTGGTCCGAAACACGATCGTGTCGGTACTGGGACTGTTTGCTGCATCAGATGAGTATTACTTTGAAGTGGGACTGTTTGCTATATTAGATGAATATTACTCTGCAGTGTGTTTCATACTTAGAAATATGGGATTGTTTCCTAAGGATTATATACAACTATAAAAGAATACCTATTCATTCACTCCATTGATCCGAGGAGTTACTGACACATGGGGTTAGTGAGTCAGCTCCAGTTGCTTTATTTTTAAGAAAAATTTTGAAACATAAAAATATAAAAAGGGGTCAACAATTAAATAAAGTAAATGGACCATAACCAGATTGAGTTTGATTGAAATACGAACTCATAGAGTGTGGGTCCTACAAACAATGTATAGGTATTGCTAGATATGTGGTTACAATTGAAAAGAAAAAAATTTTGACCAGTGAAACCTACTGTTTTTGTGAGTGTGTTACACTTTTGAGGGTTTCTGGAATATAGGAGTATTTGGGCGGTTTTTTGTGATTGAGATTATTGGTTGCCCACCATGGTACAGGACTCACAGAGTTACGTGAACTCTTGCCCCATCTGCGCACAACAAAAGCCGCCCACAGGGAAGCCCTGGGGCTTGCTACAGCCACTCCCAGCACCCACAGAGCCCTGGTCCAGTATTTCAACAGATTTCATGATGGATCTTCCTCCATCACAAGGCAATACAGTGATTTGGGTCGTAATCGACTGCTTCTCAAAGATGGGACATTTCATTCCATTACTGGATCTCCCTTCAGCCCCAGAACTTGCAAAACATTTCCTAAGGAATATCTTCTGACTTCATGGACTCCCCAAGGAGATTGTCTCCGATCGGGGATCACAGTTTGCCACCAAGTACTGGCGCTCCCTATGTCAGAAATTCAGTATTTCCTTGAGCTATACCTCAGCCTATCACCCTCAGGTCAATGGGCAAGCCAAAAGAACAAATCGAATCTTGAAAGCATTCCTACCCTCATAAGTCAATGACCAACAGAATGATTGGTCAGACCTCCTCCCTTGTGCCGAGCTCCACATAATACTCATCTCGCAGCAGCCACCAATGTGTCTCCCTTTTCAATGGTCTTTGGAAGGCAGCCCCGTCTGCCTCTTCCTATTCCTGTCTTGGTTCTGTCTCCTGCAGCACAATCTATGGCTCACACCATTTGCCAAGTATGGACTCAAGTAAGAGAACGTCTCTCACAGGCCACTGAGCGCACCAAATGCACTTCGGATCTCCATTGACGAACTGCTCCACTTTTCCGACCTGGCCAGAAGGTTTGGCTGAGTGCCCACCATATTCACCTCCGACTTCCATCTCATCGGCTAGCCCCGATGTACATCGGTCCATTTCCAATCCTCAGAAGAGTGGGGGCTGTTTCCTATCAGCTCCAGCTTCCCCGGTCCATGGGTATTCACAACACGTTCCATGTGTCCTTGCTGAAGCCTCTTGTTCTATCCTGGCCCTCTCGCAATGACCCTCCAGCTCCTTGTATCTTGGCAGAACCTGATACTTCTCTGCAGGTAAGAGAAGTTTTAGACGTCTGATGAGGTTGAGGTAAATGGGAGTATCTCCTCACTTGGGAGGGCTATGGGACCAAGGAGAATTCTTGGGAACGCTCTCAGAATATCCTTGACAAGGATCTCCTGAAGACCTTCCATAGACAAAATCCTGAGAAACCCCAGCCGCATAGGGGGAGGCCTAGAAGGAAGAGTAACATTACATGCCCCACCCGCAGTCGTCCCACGCATGGGACCGCTCACCTTCGGGGTCACATGGCAGGTCCCGGTTCTGTCTCCCTCGTGGCCCTTGCAAGTCCAGCTAGACCCCAGTGTCCCGTGACGGTGGTCGCCGGGCCTTCTGTCGCTCGCAGGGCCTCATGCCAGGCCTCGGCGCCTCTGCAGCTAGCCACGCCCCTACACGCGCGCACGCGGACCAGTCGCCCTGATGTAGGTCCCAGGGCGGGGCCTAGTTCCGTGGTGCACCCTGATTGACCACATGTTATAAGGAAGTTCCTGGCCTCACTTCCTTGCCTTGGCAATCGGGTCAGCTTGTTTGCTAGATTGCCTCTGTGTTTGTTCCTGCCTGCTTGTTCCTAGTCTCATTCCAGGATCCTTCTGTTCCAGTTCCGTTCCTTCTTGTTCCTGTTGTACCTGCTTCCTTGCCTGCTTGTTCCTGTGTTTGTGTTCGTCTCCCTGGTCTTACCTTGGACTGGCTTTCTGGTAAAGACGTCAGCTTGTTCCTGACTTGCCTGCTTGCCTGCCGCCTGCCAAAGACCTCAGCTTGTTCCTGACCTGCCTGCCTGCCACCTGCCAAAGACCTCAGCTTGCTCTTCGACCTTGCCTGACCTCTGGCTCTTGAGCCTTGCTTCGTTGACCACTCCTTAAACTGATTCCTGGACTTTGACCCTGCTCGCTTGACCTTGCTTGATTTGGCTTTGTCCCTAGCCTTGTCCTCACCAACACTATTCTGGTTCGCTCTCCTCCAACCTGTTTCCAGTCTCGAACCCGATAGCGCTCTTCCTGTGTCTGTGGGCACGCCAGACTCTGACTCTCCCAGGAGGCCCTGTGAGGCCCACCTATGTCCCAGCGGCCTGGGTCCCTACAGGCTCCTCCTGGGGGGCCTCAGGCTTCCAGTGGTGAAGATCTACACTGCCTCTGTCTCCCTTCGTGCTCCGCCCCCTGTGGCCAGTTTCCGTACTGCCACAGGACAGGGGTCCACCTCCGAGCGCAACAGCTGATGTACTAGCAAAACATAATACCCATTATCAAAGAGGATCTCTAGCTCATTTACAAAAAACTCATGCCATGTCAAGTTACAAATTGGCAAATGATGTACAATGTTATGGCCATCGGCTGCGGCGGGCCGCAACCGGGACCGACTGTCGTGGCCGGGACCAAGTACTCACCCACGGCATCGGGTTGGCCCCGAGGCTCCTGCAGGAGCAGGCAGCCTCCTTCGGCACTCTCCTCATGGCCATGGCCACTGCTAAGGCCGGCCGCAGGGCCCTGCACGGTCAGGATGACTCCTCCCCCTTCTGGCTGAATTAGAGCCACGCGCGCGGATGAAGAGAAGATTTAAAGGGGCCACGACAGGATGTTGTCATGGCTCCTTCCCGGGACTCCTCCCTCACTTTGGGTATTTAAGGCAAGGTCTGTTCCTCAGACCGGCTTCCGACACTTCTCCTGGCTTACTCTTGGACTGGCTTCGGACCATTCTCCTGACTTGTTCCTGGACTGCCTTTCAACCCTCTTCTGGAATCGACCATCGGACCGGCTGCGGACCATTTTTCAGCTCTGTTCCTGGACTGGCTATGACCTGCCGGAGGCGCCAGCTGTCTAGAATCCATGACCTGCAGGAGGAGCCTGCATCCAGACATTCTTCAGTCTTCAGTGAGTCTCCTAAGTCCCAGCGGCTGGATCTCTACAGGCTCCTCCTGGGGGGATCACGAGCTTCCAGGGCAAAGTCTTCATTAAGCTGCTGATTCACCTGGCCTTGCCCTCCGACAGTAGTTACCTTAGAGCAGTGGTTCTCAACCCTGTCCTGGGGACCCCCCCAGCCAGTCGGGTTTTCAGGATATCCACAATGAATATGCTTGAGAGAAAATTTGCATATACTGCCTCCATAACATGCAAATTTTCTCTCATGCATATTCATTGTGGATATCCTGAAAACCCAACTGGCTGGGGGGGTCCCCAGGACAGGGTTGAGAACCACTGCCTTAGAGGGTTGACTCTCTCTTCAGTAGCATTCACTCTACCTTTGAACAGGGGTCCACCTTCTGATTCATAACATACAAAGCAAGTCAGTTTTGACTAGGCCCCACCTTCCCCACACACGCTTAAAAATTATGCACTTACAATAACGGATTTTTTATGAAAAAGTACAGTCTTCAGAGATAAAAATATAATTTACATATATATTATATTTATATGCATTGCTGTAGTGCCAACCTGAAAATCCTGCAAAAACAGAATTTAAAATCTGCATAAAGTTGTAAAATCGCCTAATTCTTCCATATACTTTGTTAAATGCCGTGCATGTAAGGAGAATATGGAAGAACACAAACAATACGCATATCTGATGTGTATTGCTTTAATTGTAATAGGCCCTCATGAGGAAGCCATCTTCCTCTTCTTTATGCTTGCTTGGTGATATGGGGTGGATTACCCCTCGCAAGAAATCTAGTCTTCATATCAACTGACCAAATCTTGAATTCTGTCACTGTAGAACAAAGACATAACATTCAATGAAGTATACGGAAGAAATGGGCAATTTTACAACTTCACACAATTTTATAATTCCACCCACTGTTTACTTTCATATGCGCTAATAGTATACATAATCAAGCTGTCAGGGCTACATATAGATCAAGATGTCCACAAATATATGGGAAAATAAACATATTGAGACATTTTCCTTGTGATCCATCATTTTCTGGTAGTATGTTGAATCTTAGAGAAATAGGTCCTTATAGGCTGAAATCGCACACTACATGCTCAACAGTAGACATTGTATAGTGTATTTGGTGTCTATCAGACATTTTATATAGGAAAAACTCAACACATGCTCACCAATCGCATTATTGAACACCATAGCTGCTTTGATACATCAGAAAGTAGAAGCTCTTTTTGTGCATCACTGTATAGAGGTGAGACATTCCTTCTAGGATCTGAGATTATCTGGTTTGGTAAAATCATGAAGAAATTCCTGAGAAGGTGGCTACAATTTGTTAACACGCTTGGAGCAATCTTGGATTTACCATTTACAAACAATAGTTTGGGTTGTCTTTCCCCAACTATATTCTGTTTAAGTACTGTTTTAAATCTTCATTTTATGTATTTTATTTTAATTTGATTTAATGTGTTTTATATTTATTTAATGTTTTCAATGTTTAATGTATTTTATTTTAAATAGTTTTTCTTCTGTATTTGATGTTTTAATGTTTTATCTATTAATGTATTTTTGTGCGCTGCTTAAAATCATCCATAATGTGGTATATACATGTTTTATAGATAGGTAATAGTTCTCTTTGGATTAAATAAGGAGGATGAGTGGTCCGATTTTCTCTAAGTGTACATGAAATTACTGCTCACGGTTTTGGCTTCAGTATATATATTTTTTGGAGATTAGGAGAGATAGCCTGATAGGGTACTAAGTGATTGGATGTGACTTAGTAGGCAGGCTTCCCCATTGTTTTACATATTTGGACGATTTTTCTGCCATTTTGGTAATGCTAAGACAGAAGAACGTAAAAGGTAATCAAGGTGCCTTTGAGATATTGTAGTGTAAGTGTTTGTAGCAGCCATATCCTAAGTTTTTAATTCGCTGTTTTTCTCTTAGATTCCTTCTGATCTTTATTGTCAAAACTTCATAGTGTCAAGCCTTGGTAACTCTTCGGCTTCCCACTGCTACTGCTGATGGTAGATGTGAAAAGTTTGAAAAGAAATTATTTCAGATAAGTTTGAACTAGTATTTTATTTTATACATAGTAAAAAGGTTTTCTATCAATATAATAGTTTTTTTAAATAAAGATTTCAATAATGGCTGGGGCTTAAGGTGGTAAAAGATTATAGACGTGCCACGCATGATTTGACTTAAAGCCCATAGCATGGCAAAAAAGTTTGCGGATCACAATCAATCACTGAAGCTATTCTGATACCACTTTTTAGAAATTTGCCTACCTTAAAGGTGAATTTTAAAAACTCGGTGCATGCATTAATTATGGGATGCACAAATAAATCAGGCATGCACGCACTGTGCAGATTTTAAAAGCCACCTGGATATGCAAGTATCTCCCACAGCGTGTGCATCGTGTCGAGAACGGGGGTTTTTAGTGTGCCCTTGGGCCTCAGCCTGACCCCAGACGGATCCAGGATTGGACCGAGGGTTGACGGCGTATTCCACCATGGCTGACGGTCATACCCTCCACCAGGCCTGCAAGCTCCCATGGACAACAACAGATGATGTTGGAAATTGAATGGTCCTCCGACCATTCCGAGCCCTTTCGGACCTGCTGCATGGAACAGCATGGAGCAGCAGGCCTGGCCTGAGGTCGAGGGCAGACGGGCCTTGACACAAAGACATGACAGCAGGATCGATTCAACAGCATCGCGGACGAGGACTTGACACCAAGGCTGATGCAGACAACATCAGAGACGAAGGCTGGCACTAGACAAGACACCAAGGTAGCTGAAGACATGACACCAGGGTCGATGCAACGGCATTGCGGACGAAGACATGACACCAAAGCTGATGCGAAGACATCACGGACCAATGGTCGATGCGACAGCATCCCGGACCAGGGTAGATGCGACGACATCAGGAACAAGACATGATACCAAGAGTGATGCAACGGCATCCAGGACGAGACGAGGAACTTGACTAAGTCCAGATGAGACGAGAAGCTGGGCGGAAGGACATTGGCACTGTCTCTCAGGGCGCCCTACTCAGTTCACCCGCAGAACTGAGTCGCGGACCACCCTGTGCCACTGCACACCCTACACAGCCCGAGGAGGCTGGTCTCGGACCACGCTGAGAATGGGACGAGCGCAGGGAAGTATCCAGTCGAAGCAGAACTCCAACGACGGAGCCAATTTCATCCGAAGCTCCACCAATGGCTGGCAGGACATGATGGCTCAGGAGCACAGGACACCAGTCCACCTGTAGGCTAGTCCACGCTCGGGCAAGACATCATCCGAGGGACCCCCGGCCTACAGGACCAGAAGGCTCAAGAGCGCTGAAGACGAAGACACAGGAGCAGGACATCAAGGAACTTGGAACATCAGGAAGCAGAAGATCAAGACAAGACACCAGGACACCTGGACGGGGACCTCAGGCAATGAAGACATGGCGTGACATGACATGACGAGAAGAGACGAAGAACTCCATGGAAGAAACGAAGAAGACCTGATGGAACTCTGGCAGGCAGGAGCCTCCAAAGAGAAGTGACTCTGATGCAAAGCAAAGACTGACTGACGGAGCAGCCCTTTTATAGGGCTGGTATAGAAAGTCCCATTAAAGGTGGGGCCAGCACACTTCCTGTGTCTGGCCCTTTAAATGTAGCAGAGAGGCACGGCCGCGCGCCTAGAGGCAGCAGAAGAGCTGTGCAGGACCGCGGACAGCAGCCTGCACTGACGCACAGCGTGCAGAAGAGGCAGGGCTGGCCTGAGACGCAGGCCCGACGTAGGCAGCAGCACCAGCTGCTGCAGGAAGCCTCGAGGGCGGCTCCAGCCACCAGGACAGACCGAGGCTTTTGCGGCCTCCAGTCACGAAGATGGTAATAGCGTTGGCGGCAGTCCCGGGCCGCGAAGAAGGCAGGAAAGTCCGTGGCTCGGGCCGTGGAGAAAAGGAGACATGGGCGGCCTCCGGGCCGCAGAAGGGAGTTAAGTCTGCGGCTCCGGCCGCACAGGAGCCCCAACAGTGGTGTCCTGCCGCGTCGGGAACGGAAGAAGCAGCATGGGGTGAGTGAGCCGACCCCGGGCAGCGTTCATAACACATCGCCAAACGTTTCATAAAGAGGCAGGGCATAAACGTGGTCTGGGCAGAACATGGGCATTTCAGAGCATAAACCAAAGATGTGCACATAAATACGAGCCCAGCTCCCCTGCCACATAAGGTTATTTCTACTATGGAGGAGGTGCAAGTTATAAAATAAAGAAAAAAAGGCAGATTTGTGGGGTTTTAAGCATCCGGGCTAACCAGGGGTATTGAAGGCTTTTAAACTAGGGGGGTTTAGAGGTCCTACCCCTTAATTAGGCAAACTGGTAATGAACTAGGGTAGGTATTAACTGACAATTGCATCAGCACGCATCACTTTTAAAATCCCCCAACTTATGCAATAGAAATGGTATTTGCACGTGCATGCCCACTTAAAATTTGGTGCACATGTGCATGCGGCCAGGCTATTTTATAATATGTGCACATATGCATGCATATGTTATAAAATGGCTGCGTCCGAGTGTGGGCTGACACACGTGCGCAAATGTGTGCCCACATGCCGTTTGAAAGTTACTGTCTTAATGTTTTGGTAAGATAGTTTAGAGTATCTTGTGTCTCCTCTTCTTCATATATGGACCTTTGTTAATTGGAGAAAAAGTTTTGTGCTCTATTTCTTTTACATTGTGATTTATTTTAGGCCTATTATAACATGCATTGGGTGTAGGCTTGGCCCTCAGAAAGCTTTGTGAAAACGGACTTACAATTATAATATAGATAACCTCCCATACTAAAACAACATTAACTGCCAGTACTCAAACAGCAACAACCCTACCTAAGAAAAGGCAACACTGCAAATGTTACACCAGGTCTGAAAACACCAATACACGTCCTATTCGGAACCTGAACAAGCTAAATTGCTATAATTCCCTACACAGAAGCCTCAGACTAGCAGAATACCCCATCTTGATCAGGCATGCAGAACACAGACTGACACTCAAATGCAGAATAAAGAGAAGTATATATAGAACCATGCAGGCTAAAACTAAACTAGAAACTGCAACAAGCCAGACCCTGTATACAGTGCAGCAATAGAAAATCAGAAACATGACCATTCCTCATAAAACAATAATAAAATCAAGAAATATAAAACATTAAACAAAAACCATACTAATACAAAGAATAAATATTTCAAAACAACTGGAGTAGAACTTCCAATAATTAAAAATGCATATAAAATGTTTTAAAATGTCACAAATTCCAATAAAATATTTTAAAACAGCAGACACATAAAATATCACCTATAATTAAAACTAATAGGAATAAAGAAAATCCTCCACTCTCCATACCTGGAAACTTTTCATTCCAATACCCTGGGATTGTCATGTATTAGTCAGGGGTGGGAATGCACACAAACTTTCACCTCTCTTCAAATCTGCACTCTAACATAATTGTTCATTCTCACACACATTATTTTCTAATAAGCTCATTCAGAAGCAAACACTCACTCATGCTCCTTGACACACTGAACGAGTCACACAAACTCATACTTCCTGACTTGCACATTCTTTCTCATGCTTAAACCCAGGCTCTCTTACTCATGCTCACTGACTCACATACTGTTGCGACCATCGGTCTTCGACGGCTTCAACCTGCCTACCTCTCACTACTTGAGGCTCCTCCCGCTCACCTCGGACTACTGGCTGCTGCGGCATCTGTTTGCCGTCTTGTCCGGCGTCCCTGGACCGGCTTTGGTGCTGCCTCCCGCCATGCTCCTCCAAGGTACCTTAGGGCGCACGCCGCCCTCATCTTTATTTCCATGTTGGCGCGAACCTCAGGGGCGTCCCCCTGAGATGACGTCACGCTGCCCGGATATTTAAGCTTACAGTATTTGCTAGCTCATCAAGTTAGTAACGGTAACTCTACGGATGGGATTTGCTCTCCGTACTGAAGCTGCTCTGCTACTTCAGCGCTATCTGGAACTCTTACACCCTTCAGGGTTTGCTAACGGGGTAACTGCTCCTTGGGGGCCTCTTCTGCTTCTTTCAGGTGCTATCAGGAAACTGGTACTCGCTCCTTGAGGGCCCATGTTCCCCGAGTCGCTGCCTTCATCTTCAAACCTTTCTACTTGGAAGACTTCACTAACAGTTTCCATCTGTGAGTACAACTATCATCTATTCCACAGTACTGCTTCGCTGGAACCAGGTACTCATTCCTCGAGGGATTGCCCTCTGTTCCAGTGCCAGACCTCTCGTCTAGTGGAATCTCTGTTACTGCTACATGAGTACAATACATCTGAGTCTCTCTGCTCTAAGGGATCAGGTACGTGCTCCTCGGAGCTTCTCCTAATTCTAACTGGGACTCTGAATGCTTCTCATTATGTACTCATAACTCTCAGTCTCTTTCCACTGCAGCACAGCCTAGCAGAGGATTCACTGTTCCAGCGTTCTGTGTGAGACCTGCCCAGCCGGGCTCAACATCTACTACTCACTACTGCCACTTCTGGTGGTTTCTAAAACTGTTTAATAAAAGATTCAAATCTGTGTTTGTGTGTCCAGAGTCTAGCCTGACACTGTGGTCCCTCACGGAACTGCCCCCCCATGGGCGTGGTCAGCTGCCACAGTGTCCAAGGATCCACCCAAACATCAATAACCATAACACATACATACACACACACACTCACACTCCCTCACATACAGGAGATTTACTGGCTGCCTTTCACCAATAGAAACAGCAGCAGGGTGGGTGTGAGAGGAGATGGAGAATATTTCCTGCCACTATGATGAAAGTTGAAGAGAGGAGGGGTGCCACCTCAGGAGAGCTATGGGAGCAGGCCCATAGTGCTGCTGCCACTGTCACTGCAATGAAATTAAAGAGAGCAAGAAGCCTCTGGGGAGGCCTCCTTCTGTATCAGAATTTGGTGTTGGTCGCAGCAGCTCCACAGGCAATGGGGCTGATGTGACGAAAACCAACTCACTTGTGGCCCGACTGGCCCACCGAGGCTTGATGGCAACCTGAGGACTAGAGTGGTGACTTTGCTATCGAGGGTATGTTGGGGGCATGGGGGAGCAGGACATGGTGTTGCGACCGTCGCTGCCCGACATCTCCACTATGCCCACCTTACCTTTTGGCGACTCCCTCTTTGCCTGTTGGAAGTTTGGCTGCCGCAGTGTCATCGTGCCATTCTCCTCCGGCGTCCCCGGACCAGCTAGACGCCGCCCTCCGCCATATTTCCCAGCAGCCTAAGGGCGCACGCGCGGTGTGGCCCCGACTCAAGTACCAGCAGTGGCACGAACCTCAGGGCCATCCCCCTGAGGTGACATCATCTCCACTGGATATTTAAGGTCTCTGAATTCGCTAACTAATCGAGTTAGCAAAGGGTTTCCTTGCTACTCTGCCTCCTGGGACTTACCAGGGGTACCCGCTCCTCGGGGACCTCACTTTCTCTTTGCTTTTCAGATCGCAGTCTGGAACCGGTACTCACTCCTCGAGGGTCCACGTACTCGGACTTGCTACTGAATACTATTTCTGCCAGGAAGACATCGCTGCCTAGTGCCTACTACACCAGTGAGTTACCATCTCTCTCTCAGAGTGTTCCCTGGAACTAGGTACTCACTCCTGAGGGCCTAATCCTTTCCAGCTCCTGGGCTGCTTCTAAGAGACTATTGTGTGAGTGTTACCATCAAGGATCTGCTCCTGAACTCTGCATACCCTGCCTACTCACTATATTCAGTTTCTCTACAGCTCAGTTATCCAGGATCGCTGTTCCAGTATCTGAGGGACTTCAGCCCAGCCGGGCGTTCCAGCTCACTACTGCCACCTCTTTTGGCTCCATATACTGTCTAATAAAAAAACTAGTGTGTGTCTGTCTCCATACTCTGAACCTGACCGGTGGTCCCTCTCGGGATCTTCCCCCGGGGCATGATCATCTGCCACCGGCCCAAGGATCCACCCACAACTACCTCGAACACTAACAAATTGCTAACTCCATAGATCTGGCACAACTTAATGCCTTGTAGGCCATCCCGGGCCTGGCCCAGCACATTATGGAGCAGCAAGACGCCTTGGAGAAACTTACTTCAGCGTTTCATCAGCTACACACACAGAAGGTTCAAGCACAACTTCCAACCAAGAAGGTCAGTTACAGGAGGTAACTTTGAAAGCTGCTGTACCATTGGTGACTCCAATCTGCTTTTCCGGTGAAATTCAGAAGGCCCAGGGCTTCTTAAACCAGTGCTACATGCATTTTGCCTTACAGCCATCTTTATTTCCTACAGCTCTTTCCAAGACTACCTACATCCTTTCATATCTGGATGGTAGGGCCTTGTCTTGGGCTTCTACCTTGTGGGAGCACAAGGACCCCATTTTGCAGGATATAGAAGGATTTATGGACTTGTTTAAATCTGTCTTCGATGACCCTGCTCAAACTGCTGTAGCCGGTTCTGCTTTGGTGGAATTGAAGCAAGGCAGCAGATCATTGGCTGAATTTGCATCGAGTTCAAAACTCTTGCAGCAGAACTTCGCTGGGACCCCAAATGTCTCAAGACACACTTTTGCAGAGGCCTGGATACCCGTTTGAAGGACGAGCTGACTGCTCGCGAAACACCTGACTCACTGGACGATTTAGTAGCCTTGGCCACTTGGATTGATCATCGGCTCCGGGACAAGGTGAAGGAACTCCGGCCTAAGGTGTTACCTGGGTTGAAATAGGCTAGTTCTATATCCGCACCTCGGATGGTTCCAGTAATTCTTGCTGCTGATAAAGATGAACCGATGCAACTTGGTCATGGACATTTAACTTCCAAAGAAAGAAGACTTTGGAAAAGGTGCGGCCTTTGCATGTACTGTGTTCAGCCCAGCCATAATATCTCTACGTGCCCCATTCGTACGGAAAATGGACTGGCTTAAGTCCTGCAGGAGGACTGTTCTTAGGCCATACCGTGCCCTCTCCTCTGCTTTCTCTTCCAGTCTCTTTGACTTACAGACCGGTCACGGTTCAGACTTGCCCTGGTGGACTCAGGGGCAGAAGACAACTTCATTCTCAGACGTCTATTTGAAGACTTAAGGAGTCCCCTCATCAAGCTGAAAGATCCACTACTGTGTCACCATTAGAAGTGGGCTATGGACTTTCCCCCAATACTGCCACTTCCACTGAAGCTCAGTGACGTCCCAGCAGCTCAATCCACTGTTGCTGATATTCATAACGCTTTCTACGTTTCATTTCTGAAACCACTCATACTCAGCGAATTTTCTTCCAAAGCTCAAGATCCACTTGTCATCAATGCAGAAGATGACTTAGAATACAAAGTCAAAGAGGTCCTGGATGTTCATAAAAGAGGCAATACTTTTGAACACCTTCTGAAGTGGGAAGGTTTCAGCCCCGAAGAAAACTCTTGGGAGCCTCAGACCAATATTCTGGACAAAGAGATGCTTCGTAAGTTCCACCTCGCACATCCTTCAAAACCCAAGCCTGGTACCCAAAGAGGAAATTGCCCTTTGAAGGGGGGTACTGTTGCGACCGTCACTGCCCGACGTCTCCACTACGCCCACCTTACCTATTTGGCGACTCCCTCTTTGCATGTTCGAAGTTTGGCTGCTGCGGCGTCATCATGCCGTTCTCCTCCGGTGTCCCCGGACCAGCTAGCCCCACACTCCACCATGTTTCCCAGCAGCTTAAGGGCGCACGCGCGGCGCAGCCCCGACTCAAGTACCAGCAGTGGCACGAACCTCAGGGGCGTCTCCCTGAGGTGACGTCATCTCCACCATATATTTAAGGTTTCTGAATTCGCTAACTAATCGAGTTAGCAAAGGGTTTCCTTGCTACTCTGCCTCCTCGGACTTACCAGGGGTACCCGCTCCTCGGGGGCCTCGCTTTCTCTTTGCTTTTCAGATCGCAGTCTGGAACCGGTACTCGCTCCTCGAGGGAGCTTGCTACTGAATACTACTTCTGCCAGGAAGACATTGCTGCCTACTACACCAGTGAGTTACCATCTCTCTCTCAGAGCATTCCCTGGAACCAGGTACTTGCTCCTCGAGGGCCTAATCCTTTCCAGCTCCTGGGCTGCTTCTAAGAGACTACTGTGTGAGTGTTACCATCAAGGATCTGCTCCTGAATTCTGCATACCCTGCCTACTCACTATATTCAGTTTCTCTACAGCTCAGTTATCCAGGATCGCTATTCCAGTATCTGAGGGACTTCAGCCCAGCCGGGCGTTCCAGCTCACTACTGCCACCTCTGGTGGTTCCATATACTATCTAATAAAAGAACTAGTGTGTGTCTGTCTCCATACTCTGAGCCTGACCGGTGGTCCCTCTCGGGATCTTCCCCCGGGGGCATGGTCATCTGCCACCGGCCCAAGGATCCACCCACAACTACCTCGAACACTAACACATGGACAAGTTATTGCAAATTACTCAAAAGATTGCACAAAAATGCTTCACCTGAATGTTCTCAAAAGCAAAAAAAAGAAAGTGAAGCAACCACTAAGTCCACCACTGAATCCAAACAAATGTGGTATCAGCTCAAAGTGCTCAATCCATGGGCAAAAAATCGAGCGCTTTGTACTAAGTAGTAGGGATGTGAATCGTGTCCTCGATCGTCTTAACGATCGATTTCGGCTGGGAGGGGGAGGGAATCGTATTGTTGCAGTTTGGGGGGGTTAAATATCGTGAAAAATCGTTAAAAATTGTTAAAAATCGAAAAATCGAAAAACCGGCACATTAAAACCCCCTAAAACCCACCCCCGACCCTTTAAATTAAATCCCCCACCCTCCCGAACCCCCCCCCCAAATAACTTAAATAACCTGCGGGTCCAGCAGCGGTCCGGAACGGCAGCGGTCCGGAACGGGCTCCTGCTCCTGAATCTTGTCGTCTTCAGCTGGCACCATTTTCCAAAATGGCGCCGAAAAATGGCGGCGGCCATAGACGAAAAAGATTGGACGGCAGGAGGTCCTTCCGGACCCCCACTGGACTTTTGGCAAGTCTCGTGGGGGTCAGGAGGCCCCCCACAAGCTGGCCAAAAGTTCCTGGAGGTCCAGCGGGGGTCAGGGAGCGATTTCCCGCCGTGAATCGTTTTCGTACGGAAAATGGCGCCGGCAGGAGATCGACTGCAGGAGGTCGTTCAGCGAGGCGCCGGAACCCTCGCTGAACGACCTCCTGCAGTCGATCTCCTGCTGGCGCCATTTTCCGTACGAAAACGATTCGCGGCGGGAAATCGCTCCCTGACCCCCGCTGGACCTCCAGGAACTTTTGGCCAGCTTGTGGGGGGCCTCCTGACCCCCACGAGACTTGCCAAAAGTCCAGCGGGGGTCCGGAAGGACCTCCTGCCGTCCAATCTTTTTCGTCTATGGCCGCCGCCATTTTTCGGCGCCATTTTGGAAAATGGCGCCGGCTGAAGACGACAAGATTCAGGAGCAGGAGCCCGTTCCGGACCACTGCCGTTCCGGACCGCCGCTGGACCCGCAGGTTATTTAAGTTATTGGGGGGGGGGTTCGGGAGGGTGGGGGATTTAATTTAAAGGGTCGGGGGTGGGTTTTAGGGGGTTTTAGTGTGCCGGCTCACGATTCTAACGATTTATAACGATAAATCGTTAGAATCTGTATTGTATTGTGTTCCATAACGGTTTAAGACGATATTAAAATTATCGGACGATAATTTTAATCGTCCTAAAACGATTCACATCCCTACTAAGTAGAGCTGATACCATGAATATTTGGATTCAGTGGTGACCTTAGTGTTTGCCTCACCTTTTTTTTAATTTTGGAAGTTACTGCAAATACCAGGATCTGGATAGCGATCTCCAATCATCTCCTCTGTCTTCAGGAGATGCCTCGTGCCTTCACTCCCTGTCCCAGGCAAACAACTTCCTTCAGTGGCAAAAGGGAAGGGGGAATGTGCAGTGTATGGTGTGCAGAAGCAGCTCTAAATTCCACAGAGACCATACTGTGCACCTGTGAGCTCTTCCAACTGGTTGCAGTCTAATGATGATATTGGAACCAAAGCATCAGTATGGCAGAGAACAGAGAAGGCACTGGTGGGAGAGGAAATGTCATCACATCACACCACACTACACTGAGGGTGTGCGGCACCCCCTCAGTCATTGTACCCTGTGTGTGATCACACAGGTCATGCATCCCAAAAGCTGGTTATGCTCCCTACAATAATAATAACAATAATAGTACCCTACTACCATTCACAGAATGCATGGGGGTAATCTGCACATAGTGGCAGTTACTATCCTTAACAGAATGCATGGGGGTAACCTGCACAGAGCAGTAGTTATTACCCTTAACAGATCACATGAGGGTAACCTGCATGGAACGGCAGTTACTATCCATAACAGAACACATGGGGGTTACCTGCACATAGCGGCAGTTACTACCTTTAACAGAATGCATAGGGGTAACCTGCATGGAACGGCGGTTACTATCCATAACAGAACACATGGGGGTAACTGCGCAGAGTGACAGTGACTATCCTTAACAGAACACATGGGGGTAACCTGCATGGAGTGACAGTGACTATCCTTAATAGAACACATGGGGGTAACCTGCACAAAGTGGCAGTTACTACCATAAGAACTTGCTGGGCAGACTAGAAAGATGATTTGGTCTTTATCTGCCATCATTACTATGTTACTATGTAATAATATTAATAATAATAAATCCATTGTAAGGATTGGTGTTTTGGAAAAGGCAAAGTTTCAGCTGATTAAAAGTCTGCTGAAGCTCCTTTAGATCTACAAATTAACTCAATAATACCTCCCCACAATCCCAAACTCTTTGTCAGTTACCAGAATCTTGCTGTTTTTTCTATCCCTGGTCAGCATGCTGCCCAAGAAAAGAACCCTTAGAAGAAGCCCAGGCAGCAAGGTGATAAAAGGAACCACTGCCTTTACAACTCCAGCTATGGCACCCAAAAAAACACAAAACATTCCTGAGGGAGGCTGAACAACAGTCTCCACAGTAGTGAAAATGCCACAGACAGAAGCTAGGTGCTGCAGTTCAAGACAGTTGAGAGGACATTATCCCTGAGCTTCATCAGCATATCTAATAGCTTAGGACAGATTAGGTATATCAATGTCTCTGCAGTGACAAATCAATGACAAGACAGGATGAGGATCCTAGAGACAGGAAAGATTGTCTAAGCAGGTGACCAGAAGTTGATGTTTCCAGTAAGCCCTTTAGTATGAATTATGGCTGAATTAAACAATTCAGTTTAGGACGCGCAAAGCAGAGAACAAGTCAATCTCTTGGCAACACAGAGACATCAATTCCTTGTGGAATGAGATGACTTTCCAGTGACCTTTCAATGCCTCCTTTTGGTCATGTAGTGGTAAGAAAGAGGTCAGCTGGTAAGTCCTGTGGGCCACCTAGGTGCACGGATGTCATATTACACACGGCATCCATGCACCTGATGAGATGCCATATATTTTTGTCCATATAAAATTTCATTATCACTTTTACATTCTTAATATTGTTGTGTATTTAGTGTATGCTACAGCCATGCAATCTACTATAAAATGGACTCTCTTCAAACGTGTCTCAGAATCATCTTAGGAAGAGGAGGGATAAAGGGTTAGAGAGAGTAGGTGGGGAGCGAGCACAGGACCAGGTGCCAAGTTCACGTTTGACCGTGTTGTGACTGCTTTGTTTATCCTCCACATTCTGCCTTGACTAATAGTCTGTCAGTAGGCGCAATTCAAGATCTCATGAGCAATTTGATGCATAGGACCTTATTCAAAAATAACTTTTTCCCATTATGTGCCTGTGAGAAAAACATTGCGGTTGCCACGTTAGATATGTAGAATTAAGAGTCAATAAATACGTTTTACGTGATGCCTTTTTATTGGACTAACTTAATACGTCTGTGACTAGCTTTTGAGAGTTGCCTTCTCTTCGTTGGGTCAGTGAAGCAACAGCACAATTACACGGGATTTAAATCTTAGGCTGACTGCATTTGTCATTACAGCTTACTAAAGTAAAGGAGAGGGAATGCCAAAGGCGATGAGACAGTAAAACTTTGCAGTTGAAACAGCATGTATCTGATAAAGGGCAATAAAATCAATGTCCTTTAATGTTTGATTATCCTAATTTTAAATATTTTCCAATCTTGTATATTCCTAAATTTCTCTTTAAGTGCCTGGATTCTGAGAATGATAGGGAATGAGCTTCCTTTGAGAAGTGTTCATCTACTGAACTGTCATTCTGTTTTTCTCTGGAATGTTTTGTTATATCAATGAAGATTAATTCTTATCCTTAATTTTTTGCTTGTTTCATCAAATATATCATTCCTTTTTCACTTTTTTTTTTTTTTTACATTGGATCATATGCACATGACATAACCTACATATGAATGTGAGCCTATGATTTGGAATGTTTTTCCATATGGGTTATAGTAGGGTCCTATGCAATGTTACCTCCACAGAGTGATGAGGTGTGTGCAAATTTTTTGTTGCGTGAGCAACAATTTTTTTTAAACCAACAATTTTTGAGTGATAGTATTAGCGTTGCAATTCTGTATATAGCACAAAGAAAAATGTATGTGAGCGAGCATGTAAAACCTGTGAGTGACTCTCCTAAATGTTTGAGCGATCGTTTACGCGCTCATCTTAGAGAGAACTATGGTTCTCTGCTATCTGCTGGCATAACTTGCATCATAGTATATCTGTTTGCAGGGCTTGGTGCTGTTTTCTTCAGTTTGTGCCTGTGGGAAATTGAATAGTGCCTTTAAAGTCTTAAATCAGGCTGATCAAACATATCTGAGAAATTGTATGACTGAATGACTTCTAAGCTTCATTAGGGAGAAACTGCTGTCCATGCCTGTTTCTAGGGCAGCATTGATAGCTTTCAGGTTATTATTTTGTAGAAGGATCGGGTTGCTGAAAAGCCTTCCAGCAGAAGTTAGCTGTACCTCTGACTATCGTCTACGCAAAGTTGAAAGCTTTTCAATTTTCTGGTTAATTACTTTTATGCAATTCAATATTTTTGTGCTAATTCAGTTTTTTTGTTTTTGTCACATCTTTTGGACCTCTGAAGAATGGGGATATGTAACATTTTTTCAATAAAATGCAAATAAAGTTCAATTCGATTAAAAATCTCTGTCATAACAGTCCAATTATTTTCTTACTATGAAAGTAAGTTCTCTAAGGAATATTCTTACCTAATCCACTGAAATTTTCCAATCTTTCATGCTACTAATTTTTTGAAGCAATGTTGCAAAGCTATCAGACTATGCTGAAAATGAATGAAATATCTAGTTTTACAGTACCTTAAGCTTTCAATACATTTTCAGGCAAGGTTTTTAATAAAAAAAATGTCTGGTTTTCAAAAGAAAACCAAATAACGCAACTGGGGAATCAAAACAAATGTGCTCTAACTTGTGATCTTTGGTACTGGTCTTGTGGGTGTTAACCATTAATTTGGTTAAAACTCAGACTGTGCACCCATACCAGTTTTGCTTTATTTAATATTACTTCATGAAAACTTATATTGGTGTATTTGTATTGTGTAATTTTCTCTTTATGATAAAAAGTCTCTCATGACTTCGTAATTATTTGTTCTTTTATTGCTTAAGCTCCCCTTGTGTTAGCTTACTAAATTTGTATTGTTGTTAACCATTTGGCAGGCTTATCTTAATGAACACTGTGAGAGGTTGTTACTTCAAGCAATGACTTCTTTTTGATGGTAATGGCTCAAACTCTCCTGACACTGGCCGTGTTTCGACATGCAGCATCTGCTTCAGGGGCTAGGGAGATGAGTGCAAATACAAATAAATAAATGCTATCAATATATTATGTCCAACATCAAAGAAAGAGCAAAATCACTTGCAACTTACTTGATCAAGGCTTTCTCTTCATTCTTCAACCACGGCCTTTCCCGTTCACTAAAATCGGGAGAATTAAAATATAATATGATCATAACTTAGATCTAAAAAACAAACAATGTAAAAATGCTAGCAAAAGTACTATAAGCCCATGTTCTTTCTTAGTAAAAATACAGCAATTTATATTCAGCACAACATGGTGTGGCTTTAAAGACAGAAGTGGTGGATTTGATAAGGGAGTACAGTGGACATCTTATCTCTCTTAATATGGAACTGAGGAGCAGAAGCTATAGCATAACGAACCTGAGAGAAGACCAAAAACCTTTAAATCACTAATTTCAAGTTGACCTGAAAGAGAACTTGACATTGAGTAGGTTTCAAGAATATCCCTATACAATGAATTAGGTCCAATGATCATGGGACGAACAAAGATCTTTATTGGCAGGAAACTGTGCACTTCACACAACCTAACTTGACAGGTAACTTCTGGCTCTGGGAATGGATGTGATTGGTTGGAATTTATTTAAAATACTAAACAAGAAGGATCGATGCCGGTGAATGGGAAAAACGGCGGTTGAAAAATGAAAAGAAAGCCTTGATCAAGTAAGTAACAAGTGATTTTGCTCTTTCTTTGATGTTGGACATAATATATTGATAGCACTTGTTTATTTGTATTTGCACTCAGCTCCCTAGCCCCTGAAGCAGATGCTGCATGTCGAAACATGGCCAGTGTTGGGTGGCTTTGAGCCATTACCTTCAAAAAGAAGTCATTGCTTGAAGTAACAGCTGCTCGCAGCGTTCATTACGATAAGTCTGCCAAGTGGTTAACAACAATTCAAATTTAGTAAGCTAACACAAGGGGAGCTTTGACAATAAAAGAACAAATAAGTCTGAAGTCATGAGAGACTTTTTATCATAAATAGAAAATTACACAATAAAAATAGACCAATATAAGTTTACCAATATAAGTTTACTCGAAGTAATATTAAATAAAGCAAAAATGGTATGGATGCACAATCTGAGTTTTAACCAAATTAATGGTTATCACCCACAAGACCAGTACCAAAGATCACAAGTTAGAGCACATTTGTTTTGATTTCCCTGTTGCATTATTTGAAGTAGTTTAGGGGGGATATTTTGATAGAGGGAGTATATATATTCAAAAGTAAACTACAGGAGATTCAGATTCAGTTTACAAAATGTGACCAGGTTTTACTAAAAGCCTTTTCACACAGCTCATATATTTAGTATATTGTGCTAATACAGGAAAAAATAATTGTGATTACTGGGTTTTGACTAGTGGTGCTATAATTTGACATGTCACACTTCTTTTTTAAGACATATGTTCAAATACTTGAAATTAATTCATAGAAGTTGATACTAAATGGGAGAGAGATCTGGAAGCGATTATATATTCATACATATTCATAGAACAGAGAAACATAGTAGCTGCATATGAGAAGCCATGAAATTCTCTGCACACATTTTAATTCACTGAAGTGCTGATAGCAATTCATTTCTCAAAATGCTGTTCTGCACACAGTACCCTCCTTTTGCTGAAATATTTTTTTCTAAAAGCATCATCAGTGTAAGACGAGGGGGAAAAAGTTCTCCCATTCTGATCCTATATAAAATCTTTATGGAATAAGGCCCTTCATCTAGTAATACAAGTCAAGATGTGCTTGTAGGAAAGACACAAAGAATGTGTAAGCTGAGAATTAGGGATGCGCTTTTACCTCTTTCATTTTCATTTTTGTAGTGCATACTAAAAAATTGTCTAGCACATGTGTGCTAAAACCATTTTAATGTATGTTAAATGGTTTTAACACATTCAAAATTTTAGCCCTATTAAGAATTATAATTTAGCTACCGTTGCCATTGGTTGGCCCCTATGACATAGTAAGGGCAAAGGCTATCGGCACCACTTTGAATACTGGCAACCAACGGCCTGTGAAGGAGATCGCTCCAGGACCCCTGCTGGACCACTAGGGACCTTTGGCAAGTCTTGGGGGGGTCAGGAGGGTGGGGTTTATTCGTTAGTGATACATTGTATTCGTGGGGGTTCACAATATGTTTCGTGACCCCCACAAATACAACAAATATGGCATATATGTTGCGGATTCCCAATACATTGCAAACGAATGCACACCCCTACCGGGGAGTACCTTCTCTTGATAAAGCCTTGTGCTGGCAATCTCCGGTAGTGGTCCACAGCACGGGGTAGGCCAGACGCCGATGATAATGGTTGCACAAGACAGTATGGATCCGGTAGTGGTCCACGGAGCAGGGTAACCTGAGAATCCACACGATAAAGGAGAAGTAGGTCCAGTACTCACTCAGCGTTAGAGGAAGGCAGTTGTAGAGTAGGCAGTGAGAAGGCCCGGAACAGGAGCACTGGAGGGTCATCCGAGGAACAGTGATGAAGCTCACTAAAAGAAAGGTGAAATAGGTAAGATAGCTCTCCGAGGAGCAGATAGCCCTAGGTGTAACAAGGCCCCTGAGGAGCGGGTACCGAGATCACCCAAACAGGAACAGCAAGACAAGTCCCAGAATGGTGGAATTGAGCAGGACAGGAATCCTTGCTAACTCATAGCTTAGATGGTCAGCTGAGCTTAAGTATAGTAAGCGGATGATGTCATGCAGTGGGGACGCCATCGAGGTTCCCGCCATGACACATACAAAAAGGGGGCAGGCGCTCGCGTGCCCTGGGTTACCCCGGATGCAAGATGGCTGCCGGGAATACCCACACTATCCTAGGCATGCCATAGGGGTTGGTGTATGAAAGCAGAGGCGGCTATCCTCCCTAGACTCGGTGCTGTAGGAAGAAAGGAGGTAAGCAACAAAGGTCGCAGCCGCCTGTGACCGGGTGCAACAGTCTCCATCACCTCCACTAGGAGGTTGCTCCTCTGTAACAAAATATTTCCTAAGTTTACTCCTGAGTCTACCCCCTTTCAACATCATCTCATGATCCCTCATTCTAGAGCCTCCTTTCCATGGATAGAAGCTCATCTCATAGAATTGTTAGTTTATAACGTTTTATTGGAAATTTTTGCAAAAGAAAACAATGGCATGACAATAGGCACTTTACAATTATAAAACTTGAAAAGTCAACTTGGTTACATCACCTTGAAAACATAAAGTGTCCCTCCCCACAGGAAAAACAAATATGAACTATTAATGCCACAAAATATAAAAAAGGAAAGAAAAGAAAAAAGAAAAGGGAGAAGGATAGGAAAAACAAGAAAGTGAGAAAGAGAAGGGAAAGATAAGAGAACAGCCGGTTAAAGGAGAACGAGTCTCCCTTAACCTGTATGGAGCAAGAGATTAAGAGAGAAGAGGGATACCTCTAAAGGAAAAAGACCAACAGGATCATCCAGAATAAAAGAATAGCGAGAAACGTACAAAGAGAGGAGATGAGGCATACAAAGGAGTAAAACATTAAAAAGCATTATAGAGAGTTAATATAGATGTCTAACGGTTTCCATACTTGTGACCATTTACCTAGTCTCCCGTACTTAATGGCCATGGCACGTTCATATTTAGTGTATAAACTAACGGTGTTCCACCATAACGGTTCAGACAACAGATCACTACGCTTCCAGTTTGACAAAATATTATGTTGGCCAATAGTTAATAAAAAATCTAATAATTTCCGAGCTGGTAAAGGCAATTGAATTTTTATTTATTTATTTATGTATTTACGTTTTTTATATACCAACATTCAAGACGGAAGTCCCATCATGCTGGTTCACAAGAAACAGGGGTGCAATTACAATAAACTTTACAATTTGAACAATCGTGTAGAAAAGCAGTTACATGTAACAGGAAATAAATAACTTGGAGAAAGAAGGAAAATGAAGATCAGATAATTATATATATATAATAACATTGTAAGAGGTGGCTATTAATGCTATTACTAGTGAAGTGTGTTGATTGATGGGAGTTAAATACTGTTAGAGTTAGGAAAGGAAAGGAACGACTGCAGGAGGTCGTTCAGCGGCGGTCCGGAACCCCCGCTGAATGACCTCCTGCAGTCGATCTCCTGCCGGCGCCATTTTCCGTATGGAAAACGATTCGCGGCAGGAGATCGCTCCCGGACCCCCGCTGGACCCCCAGGGACTTTTGGCTAGCTTGGGGGGGGCCTCCTGACCCCCACAAGACTTGCCAAAAGTCCAGCGGGGGTCCGAAACAACCTCCTGCAGTCGAATCGTGTTGGTCTATGGCCACCGCCATTTTGCGGCCGCCATTTTGCAAAATGGCGCCGGCTGAAGACAACACAATTCAATTGCAGGAGCCCGTTCCGGACCGCCGCTGGACCCCCAGGTAATTTAAGGCATTTGGGGGGGGGGGGTGTTTGGGAGGGTGGGGGATTTAATTTAAAGGGTCGGGGGTGGATTTTAGGGGGTTTTAGTGTGCCGGTTTTCCTGCCATTGGTTTAGGGCAAGTAAGTAAGTTCCTGCCCTCCCCCTTCCCCCGATTTACGATTTTTTAACGATAAATCGGGGGAATTGGTATTGTATCGTGGCCCTAACGATTTTTGACGATTTAAAATATATCGGACGATATTTTAAATCGTCAAAAAACGATTCATATCCCTAATCTTTACCCATATCTGTTGCCAAAATAAAGTAACAAATGGGCAGGTAAAAAGCATATGCGATAAAGTAGCATTAGGGGCTGCACATGACCAACATTTATGAGAGTCTAAAATACCAGCCCTATGTAGCTTCCAGGGAGTCCAAACTACTCTATGAAGAGTAAAAAGAGAGGACTGTGTCAAACTGGAGGAGAGTGAGATGCGAGATGAAATAAACCAACTATAATTCCACATGGAGGGGGTGATCTCTAATCCAAAATCGGAGGACCATGTCGATCGCAGGGTATTCGTAACAGTGAAAGAAAGTTTTTTAATAAACTTGTATAGGCGAGAAGCCAAGTGCCCATGCTCTCCATATTTCTGATAAAAAACCCCCAAGAAAGGAGGGTTGTCAGACCAGGAAGACCGTAAGAGATAACCTTGTAAGGCTGCTTGCAGTTGTCGGTATGCGAATTGCTGAGTGGGTGGAAGCCCATATGTAGTGGATAAGACTATAAAAGATAACATCTTCCGTTGCTGCACAACAGAGGAAACCAACCAAATATTACACTTATGCCATATGGGCCAGGAAGGGGACTTATCTCCTATTTTAATGAATGAGTTGCACCATAGGGAGGAGTGATTAGAAAGTTTCCATCCCACGAAATCTACTGGACACTTGGCATCTATTTCCAAAAAGGCTCTATGTAGGGATCATATAATAGGATTGGCCGACTGAGCCGTAGTGAGAGTCATACTAGGGAAACAATATAGAGGTAATGGAGCAATATGTTCTTTCATAGAATTGTTAAATTATTAAACTGAGACTTACTGTTTTTAATCGTTATATGTAAATTTAACCATTTTATGTAAAAGCCTTGGGTGGTTATTTAAACCCGGGCGATTAGCCGTTCCATGTAAACTGGATTGATTTGTATTTCATACAGGAATTTTGGTATATAAAAATCTAAAATAAATAAATAAATAAATAAATCTCCAGTGCATGGAAACCTTTGAGATATTTGAATGTCTGTATCATATCTCCCCTGTCTCGCCTTTCCTCCAGGGATTATATCTTTAAGTCTGTCCCTATATGCTTTAGAATGAAGATCATTGATCATTTTAGTAGCCACCATTTGGACTGACTCCATCCTTCTTATATAATTTTGAAGGTGCGGTCTCCAAATTGTACACAGTATTCCAAGGGAGATCTCACCAGGGACCTATACAGGACCAAAATCACCTCCCTTTTCGTGCTGACCATTCCCCTCCCTATGCAGCCAAGCATCTTTCTAGCTTTTACCTTTGCTTTAGCCACTTGTTTGGCCCCCTTAAGATCATCAGATACAATCAACCCCAGATCCCGCTCTTCCTTTGTGCTTAGAAGAATTTCACCTCCAATAATGCACCTTTCCTTTGGGTTTTTAGATCCTAAATGCATTACTCTACATTGTTTAGCATTAAATCTTAGCTGCCAGATCTTAGACCATTCCTTGAGCTTTGCTAGATCCCTCCTCATGTTCTCTACACTTTCCTGGCTCTACACCCTGTTGCAGAGTTTGGTATATTTGGCAAAAAGACAAACCTTTTGTAACAATCATTCTGTTATGTCGCTCCCAAAAATGTTGAAAAGAATTGGTTCAAAGACTGATCCCTGAGGCACATTGATAGTAACAACCCCCTCCTCAGAGAAAACTCTATTTACCACTGCCCTTTGTCACCTCCTAGTCAGCCAGTTTCCAACCCAGTCAGTCACTCTAGGATCCAAACCAAGGATGCACAATTAATTTATGTCTTCTGTGCGGAACTGTGTTAAAAGCCTTGCTGAAATCCAAGTACACTACATCTAACGTTCTCCCTCCTCCAACGCTCTGGTGACCCAATCAAAGAAATTGATCAGATTCGTCTGACAAGATTTACTTCTGGTAAAACCTTGCTGCCTCAGATCTTGCAATCAATTGGATTCCAAAAATTGCATTATCCTTTGTTTTAGCAGCAATTCCATTAGTTTGCTCACCACAGAGGTCAGATTAATTAGCCTGTAGTTCCCAGACTCCCCCATACTTCCACTTTTATGAACAGGAACCAAATCTGACCTTTTCCCATCCTCTGGAAGTACTCCAGACTCTAAAGAAGCATTGATAAAGTCAGCCAGTGGAGCTACCAGGACATCTCTAAGTTCCCTTAACACCCTCAGATGTATCCTATCTGGCCCCATCAACTTATCTACTTTAAGTTTAGTTAGCTCCTCACAAACACACTGTTCTAAAAATCGATTGAGGTTTAGCTCACTTTTAATCTTATTTGTGTTTGTTTTATATGGTCCTGCACCAAGCCCTTCTACAGTGAACAGAAATATTTTTTAAGCAATTTTGCTTTCTCCTCATCATCCTCTACATATTCCTTCCCTTCACCTTTGAGTATCACAATGTCTCTTTTATACTTCCTTCTATCACTAACATATCTAAAGAAAAGTCGTCTCTCCGTTTTAATGTATTTGATATTTTTTCTTATATTGAATTTTTACATTCTTGACCACTTTTCCAGCTTCTTTGAATTTTTCCAGATATCGTTGCCTGCTGCCTCTTTCTGTGATCTCTTGTAGTTTATGAATATTAACCTTTTTTCTCCCTTACCTTTTAAGCCACTTCTTTAGAAAACCATAATGGCCTCTTTTCCTCTTCCCTTTATTTACTTTCCTGACAAAAAGATCAGTTACCCAGATGATATCTCCTTTTAGTTTTGCCCATTGCCCTTCTACTTCCCCTAGATTTTCCCATCCAGCTAACTACTCCTTGAGGTACTCCCTCATTTTGAGAAAGTTAGTTTTCCTGAAGTCTAGGACCCACTCCCTAAAATTAACCTTCATCTCTTGCATCCTAATATTGATCCACATCATCTGGTGGTCACTAGCTCTAGATAATCATCCTGTTGGTAAGCACCAGGTCCAGTATTGCCCCCTCCCATGTGGGTTCTATTTTCAGTTGACAGAACAGTTTTCCTTGCAGTATTTTCTGCTTTTCTGTACACTTTTTGGGCTGTTCCTAAATTGACGCCTGCCCTTGGCCAGGCATTAATTTATGAGCGTAAAATGTGTGGATTGGGTGCTCATTTTACTGACAGTATGCCAGGTGACTAACTAATAGCCTCATCAACATGCATTTGCATATGATGAGCACAATTAGTTTTCAGGGGGTTTGGCCGTGCGTTTTTGAGGTGCTAAACCCCTTACAGTATAAGGGATATTAGACGCCCCTCGAAAACACGCGGCCAAAAGCATGTTAAACAGTGCGCACTGCCGAGCGCACCTTACAGAATCGGCCCATTTGAATTTTGCCCTCTATGTGAGAACACATTCTAAAATTGGAGTCTCTACTTGAGATTGCTTAAGTCTCTTGTTCCTCAGTTTACATATCTATAATTTGTTAATATTATAACACTGTTCTTTTCCCTCTTCTTCTTGGGAAGCTTTTCTCAGTTTAGATGTCAGAAATGTGGTCAGGTGATCCACTCCAAAGAAGCATGTTTCCAAAGTACAAAATAGTATAATGTGAAATGTTCTATTATAAACCCATCTTATTATTAGGCCATAATCATGGAGAGATCTCTTTATGTATGGCATGTATTTCCTTTGTGTTTCCTTTAAATAAAAGCACCTAGCTTTTCCCTTCCAGCCACTGATTCATTGGTAATTTTTGTATAGTCTGAAATACAGACAGGAGAGTTAATAACCATCTGTGGGCTTTCTAAACGTAAATGAGAAGGAAAAAGAAATCTCCGCAGCGTATATTGTCAGATAATTCTATCCGATAATATTAGCTGTGTGCCACATTGTAATGATAATATTAAAAACTCATATTAATATTAGTTTTAATAAAATTAGAATCTGTTATAGACAGGGCATTTATTAAGTTAGTGCCTTGTCTCACAAACAGGGGCAGCTCAAATCAACCTGCTGCCTGAGGCGAGGGATGAGATGGCGCCCCCACCCGCCTGTACCCTAAAGGTCAAATCATCGAGAGGGTCATGGGGGGCAGAGAGTCCCCTTGGAGTCTGGCCCTGCCGGTGATTGGAAATGCTGCCAAAGGGGAAAAGGAAGGGTCAGAATTTCCAAAGAAATGGCAGACAGTGCATAACTGATGATATTTATTTTATTTATTTATTTATTTATTTAGGCGTTGTATACACCGCCGTTCCAAGAGAAGATCACAATGGTTTACAAAGTCAGCTATACAATTCTTGGTCAGGATTCATATCTTTGTTAGCTTTCTTATTCTAGGTCAACACAACAGTATACGCATATTCTCGTTCATATCCATACATATTCTAGGTCAACGCATCAGCAAATATATTATCTAGTACATATTCATACATTTTCTAGATTGACACAACAGCAACTACAGATTCTGATTCTAATAACAATATATTTAACATCGTTTGGTCCTTATTGCTCGCTCTGCTAACATAGGGCCTTATTTTCCAATATCGCATTGGTAACGCATTAGGGGGCGTTACCAATGCAAATGAGGCTTCTTTCGTGCAGTGGGGAAACATCGCGTGCGGCGATGTTTTCGCCATTCGCGAAAACATTAGCGCCGCACGCGCTGTTTTCCCAGTGCACGATGATTCTTTCAGTCTTTTATCGCGGTGCACGATATTTGCACATCAATCATCAGAGGCCACGATAGTCCCAGACAGCCTGTTTCGAGAGAGAGAGAGAGAGAGAGAGAGAGAGAGAGAGAGAGAGAGAGAGAGAGAGGAGAGAAGAGAGGAGAGAGGAGGGAGAGAGAGAGAGAGAGAGAGAGAGAGAGAGAGAGAGAGAGAGAGAGAGAGAGAGAGAGAGAGAGAGGAGAGAGAGAGATAGAGAGTCGATAGAGAAGAGAGAGAGAGATATAGAGAGTAGAAGAGATATCGAGATCTATAATATTATCTATATTACTACTCGAGAGAGAGAGACTATGCCCTACATAGGTATTTGAATCCCTATGGGAGGGCTACCTATTAACTCGGGGTGGGGATTAGGTATGAGCGTCGGGGGTTGGGGGCCACTTTCGCATTCCACATGAGACCTACGGACAGAACAGTGGTCTCTAGTGCAGATTTGCTGGCTGTCGGAGTGAGGACGCTCACTCCAAGCGGAGATTTGGCCAACATTCTCTCCACCTAGCATGTTGTTGCCCAGGTAGAGTGTCCATCAAGCTAGGTAGAGAGAATGTTGCCCAAACCACTTCTTGGAGTGAGCGTCCTCACTCCGACGGCCAGCAAATCTGCACTAGAGACCACTGTTCTGTCCGTAGGTCTCATGTGGAATGCGAAAGTGGCCCCCAACCCCCGACGCTCATACCTAATCCCCACCCCGAGTTAGTAGGTAGCCCTCCCATAGGGATTCAAATACCTATGTACGGCATAGGCACTATAGTAAGGTTCCCTCTCTCTCTCTCTCTCTCTCTCTCTCTCTCTCTCTCTCTCTCTCTCTCTCTCTCTCTCTCTCTCTCTCTCTCTGAAACAGGCTGTCCGGAACTATTGTGGATGGTGCCGCACACAATACACAGGTTCCTGCTTTACATATGCTCCGCCCCAACTCATAGTCTCTGGCACTAACACTGCAGTTATCAGCATTTGGGGATTTTACGTTATAGCGAATGCATTTCTTGGAAGCTGACAACCCTGCTATACTCCCAGGAACACTACAACCTGTCTCCCACATTTCCGCAACATTTTCCCCCTGGAGAAGTGGGAAATGGGTGAATAGTGGGGGTGGGAAGATGTGTGACACACTCTCTCCAGGTCGGTACAAGAATATCAGATGCACTAAGTGAACTTTACACACTAGCCCTCACAACACACAATTAAAAACTGTGCATTTATAATACCAGATTGTACATGAAAAATGATATTCATTCTATACCAAGGTAAAATTATCACAGCATCATGTATATTATTTTTACATGCACTGGATTGGTGCCAACCAGAAAGCTTTGCAAAAAAGACATTTGTTATTAGGCCTATTGTAAAATACATTTGAGGTGAGCTTAGCCTTCAGAAAGCCATGAGTAAACTGAAAATGATAATATAATAAACCTATTATGATATATTTTGGACCAGATTTTTAAAAGGCTAATTTCGGAGTAGCCTCGGAGGGAATGGGAGAAGGAAGTGTTGTTTGGTGCGCGCAAATTGCACAATTGTGCACCCCCTTGGGCGCGCAAATTATAAAATCGGGTGTACAAGTGCACACTGGGTAGCGTGCGTACATGTACGCCTGCGCGCACCCTTTTAAAATCTACCCCTTTATGTTTACAATGTAATCTGCTTAGTACAATATGTTTGCTATAAGCAGCCTAGAAATATTTTAAATAAAAAAACTCCCATACCAAAACAGCACTAAATGTCAGCACTCAAGCAGTAACAACCCTACCTTTAGAAAGACAACACTTCAAATATGACACCAGGTTCTAAAACACTAATATACCTTCTATTAGGAAAACAAAATAAACCAGGCTGCTGTATCTCTACACAGAAACTACATGCCAGCAGAATACGTCCCTTAGATCACAAATGTAGAACACAGATGGATCGATACCAAATATAGAATAAAATATAAACAGAAATGAGTAGACAAAAACAGAACTGGAAACTGCATGAAGCCAGACAGTGCAAGAATGGAAAAATAGAAACAGCATCATTCCTAATAAAACAATAATAAAATCAAGACTATATAACATTAATCATAATGGTAAAACTATACTACTAGAAAGAATAGATATTTCAAAATAGCTGATGAAGAGGACATCAAATTTTTTTTAAATGTTCTAAAAAAACCCAAACTATAAAATATTTCAAAACAAGACATCAAATAACATTCATCAGTTAAATCTAATAAGAATTAAAAAAAAATCCCCACTCTTCATACCTGATTTATTTTGATTTCCATTCACCTTAAAATTGTTGTGGATTGGCGGGGGGCGCAGAAACTTTATCCTCTCTCTCTCTCTCTCACATACTCGTATGTCCATTCTCTCTTTCACATACACACACACACGTACACACTCTTGAACACACTCACAACTCTCTCACAGACACTGACACACTCTCAGGCTCTAAGACCCTCTCTCTCTCCCCACCCCCACAAAAGGTCTTACTCCCCCCAGATTCTCTCATTCACACACACACTCTCACTCTCACTGGCTCCCTCACATACATACACACGCACACACACCCAGGCAAGTTCCCATTCATTCTCACATCGCTCCCTTCACCCAACCCCAGGCATGCAAACATTCATTCTCATATTCATATTTATTTATTTATATACCGTCATTCTGAAGAATAAAATCATGGCGGTTTACAATAAAAGTATAATAAATCAATACAATAAAAGTGCAATGGTATAATACAATAAGGGGCGGATTTTAAAAGGCGCGCGAATAGCCTACTTTTGTTTGCGCTCCAGGCGCAAACAAAAGTACGCTGGATTTTAGTAGATACGCGCGGAGCCGCGCGTATCTGCTAAAAACCTGGATCGGCGCGCGCAAGGCTATCGATTTTGTATAGCCGGCGCACGCCGAGCCACGCAGCCGAGCCACGCAGCCTACCCCCGTTCCCTCCAAGGCCGCTCCGAAATCGGAGCGGCCTTGGCGGGTCCGGAGGGCGCGGCCACGCCCCCGGGCCGCAGCCACGCCCCCGGAACGCTCCCGACACGCCCCGAAAACGCCGTACGGTTCGGGCCCGCCCCCCGACATGCCCCCTCCGAAAACCCCGGGACTTACGCGAGTCCCGGGGCTCTGCGCGCCGGTAGGCCTATGTAAAATAGGCTTCCCGGCGCGCAGGGCCCTGCTCGCGTAAATCCGCCCGGTTTTGGGCGGATTTACGCGAGCAGGGCTCTGAAAATCCGCCCCTAAATGAATTTTCTTATTCACTTTGGGGTAGATTTTAAAAAGCATTTACTCGAGCAAAACTGGTTTTTGCTCAAGTAAATACACTTTACTCAAGTAAGTGGGCTTTTCAAAATTGCTACAATATATGCCATTGAATTGTCCATAGGATTTACTCAAGTAAGTGCATTTTACTCGAGTAAATAGCTTTTGAAAATTGCTACGATAGTATGTCACATTTACGGGCCTGATTTTAAAAAGCATTTACATGCGTAAAACTGGGTTTTACTCAAGTAAATGCACATTACTCAAGTAGGTGGGCTTTTGAAAATTGCTACAATATATGCCATTGAATTATCCATAGAATTTATTCACAGAAGTGCACTTTACTCGAGTAAATGGCTTTTGAAAATTGCTACAATAATATGTGACATTTACATGCATAACTCCTTTGAAAATTCACCTCATCATGCGTAACTCCTTTGAAAATAACCCCCTACATGCGTAACTCCTTTGAAAATGACCCCCTTTGCTTTTCATTCCTTCTCTAGTTCTGAGTATGACACACCCACGCACTCACGCAGGCACCCATTCTCACACAGACAGACCCTAGGAAGGCACCCATTCATTCACCCACCACACCCAAGCAGTTACACATACATATCCACAGTCCACACCCAGGCTCTCAACCCCACCCCCCACCACCACCACAACCGACACACACAGGCTCTCACTCTCCCGACACACACACACAGACACACATAAGGTCTCCCACATCCACACAGCCTCTCACTCTCCCGACACACACACACAGACACACATAAGGTCTCCCACATCCACACAGCCTCTCACCTACACACAGGCTCTCACCCTACTCCAACACACGCACAAGCAGTCACCCATCTACCCAGGCAGGCAGTCACCCACCCGCACACACACACACACACACACACACAAAGGCACACATATATGCCCACACACAGGCAGTCACCCACACACACCCATACAGCCTAGGCATTTTTCTCAGCCACTGTGTCCTCTTACTCTTCTTAGGTCACCAGTTGTGGAATGGGTGGCAGCAGGGGGTCACATTGATTATGACGTCATCTCCTGTGTCTGCAGGGCCAATCTCGACGCAGCAGGAGATGATGAGTTGTGTTTATCCCTACGTCATCTCCTGCTGCCACAAGACTGCTGCCAAGGGGTCAGTCTTGCGGCAGCAGGAGATGATGAGTCGCGTTTATCTCAATGTCATCTCCTGCTGCCATGAGACCCATGGCAGCAGGAGATGACACTGGGATAAATGCAACTTCTGCTGCCCAGGGTTGCCATTGAGCAGATCGGGCAGGGATCCCTGCCCAAATTTGACTTTGGAGGCAGGGTGAGGTGGCAGCTGCAGTAGAGGTGTTTTGGAGGGGCACTTTTTGCTACTCCAAAATTCTGCCGACTGAGGCCGCTGTCTCAGCCTGCCTCATGATAGATCCAGCCGTGCTCACAAAAGCCACCGATCTTTCATGTGCAGAGTACATTAACAGTTAGTAAATAACCCTGACTTAAATACGCTGGGGTAGATTTTATAATTTAGTGCGAACGCGTACTTTTGTTCGCGCACCAGGCGAACAAGAGTACGCGGGATTTCAATAGATACGCATATAGCCATTAAAATCCAATTTTGGGCAGCCTGCGTGCGCCGAGCCGCGCAGCCTGCCTCCGTTCCCTCCGAGGCCACTCTGAAATCGGAGCGGCCTCGGAGGGAACTTTCTTTCGCCCTCCCCTCCCTTCCCCTACTTAACCCACCCCCCCGGCCCTATCTAAACCCCCCCCTACCTTTATCGCCGGATTTATGCCTGCTGGAGGCAGACGTAAATCTGCGCGCACCAACGAGCTGCTGGCGCGCCATCACCCGACCGGGGGCTCTTCCGGTGGGCACAGCCACGCCCCCGGGCTGAAACCACGCCCATGGCACCGCCCCCGAAACGTCGCATCACCCGCGCCACGCCCACGAAACGCCACATCACGACTGCAACGCCCCCCAACACGCCCCCCGGCACGCCTCTCCATGCAAGCCCGGGGACTTACGCGCGTCCCGGGGCTTGTGCGCCCCACCGAGCCTATGCAAAATAGGCTTGGCGCAAGCAGGGGAGGTTTGGGGTAGATTTTCGGGTGGTACACGCGTATCCTACGCGCGTACCCCTTTGAAAATCTACCCCGTTATTTCTAATACAAAGAAAAATTGTCTATTTGCATTTTTTGGGAGGGGGAGGGGGAAAAGAGTTGAGCGTATCATCCTACTGATTTTGATCCTTAAATTTTTAATTAGGAAATGAATTAGCACTCTGAATTCCACACATTAGGGCGTTATCCACACATTAGGGCGTTATCGCTGGCGTTAGGGCCCTAACACCTATGATAATGCCTTGACGCATGCAATTAACACTGCATCGTGAAATGCATATGCAAATTTTATTCACTTTGGAGAAGTAAATGGAAATGAGGGCTGGTTAACGTAATGCACACTATCGCGGAATTTAATGCCAGAAATAACTATACCTTTTTTCTAAGCGTTATGCCTGCTATAGCTGTGCATTACAGCCAAAACAGGATTTATCGCAAATCCCGTTTTGAGATGGCGAGAGAGAGAGAGAGAACCTCTGTGGAGGCCACTGTTAACCCCCATTTGGACACGCGTTTTCGACGCGCTAGCTTTACCCCTTATTCAGTAAGGGGTAATAGCATGCCGAAAACGTGTGTCCAAACACCCCCCCCCCCCCCCCGGAACTAATAGCGTCCGCAACCTTTAAATGCATGTTGATGGCCCTATTAGGTATGCCCACGCAATTCAGAAAGTAAAATGTGCAGCCAAGCCACACATTTTACTTTCAGAAATTAGCGCCTACCCAAAGGTAGGCGTTAATTTCTCTCAGCACCTGGAAAGTGCATAGAAAAGCAGTAAAAACTGCTTTTCTGTGCACCCTCCAGCTTAATATCATGGCGATATTAAGTCGGAAGTCCCAAAAGTTACAAATAGTTCAAAATTTTAAAAAAAAAAAATTTAAAATGGCCCGCGGCTCGCGGGTTGAAAACTGGATGCTCAATTTTGCCGGCGTCCGGTTTCCGAACCCATGGCTGTCAGCGGGCTCGAGAACCGATGCCAGCAAAATTGAGCATCGGCTATCAAACCCACCTGCAGCCGCCGCTCCTGTCTAAAAAGAGGCGCTAGGGATGCACTAGTGTCCCTAGCGCCTCTTTTTACCGCAGGCCCTAATTTAAATAAATTAATTTAGTGAATCACGCGCACAGGAGAGCGGGTGCTCGCCCGCTCTCCCGCGATTTTTACTGTATCGGCCCGAATGTAACAATAACAGGGTGCAATAAATTTAACACACACTGCAGTAAAATACCTATGCAAAGCAGTACCAGGAAAATGTCCATGCCCCCCCCCCCTTTTTTTTTTTTTTTTTTAATCACAGGTGCTATTTTTGTTATATTTATAGCAAAGTGATGAATCTAGGCCTAAGAATGCTCCATTGTTTACTGTTTGAAGGAAAAGAACAAGGTGAAATATTTTTCTCATTAAGAAATGGAAATTAGACCATTTGTAACCAAATGAGGGTCTCATGCAGACCTATTAAAACATTTAATATGTGCAGCACCATAATAGATGGTGAACCTTCATGAATCAGGCTGTAATTGCACCAACGGTGAAACATAAATAATCAGTGATATTGTTGGATCCAAGGGTCAAAATTGCAAATCTGCTACTGGGGCTTTTAGCCTTCTTTCTGAAGGAAAAGAATGCTTATGAGACCGCTCTGTATGTGGGTCCCAAATCATTTTTTTAGTGCCCTGTGGACACCAAAATGTCAGGAAATGTTGAGGGGAAGATTCTGGCAGTGGTGTTATTTTTCAGATTCATGCATTTGAGTGGACTGTGAAAGCAGCACACATGTGCCTCTTGGAAAGTAAATTCCTTTAGTTCATGGTGGAACTTGTTGTTTAATATTCAACTTCAATCAGATTAAGCTATGTACTCAAAGGTCTGTGATTTTCTGTTGCCCTGAAGACATAGCAGTGTTTCAGTATTTCATTCCCCCTCACCCTGCCCCTCTCTCACTGGCATGAATCATCCTTCCTTTCTCTCGCATCAGAAATTTTAAAATTGATTGTTATAGGAACAGTAAGGATATGCAGGCCAAAAAATTGCATGTCGTTTTGTTTCATGACACTTAGGGTGACATTTCTGTGTTTGAGGTTTTTTCCATTTTCTTTTTCTTTTTAGCTTTCGGAAATAGTACACATTATTCAGAAATAGCATACTATTTTCCAAAACCTAAAAAAAAAAAAATCCCTGGAAAAAAATCTGATTGGTCCTGGGTCCTGACCAATACTCCACTCTCAACTATCTCAAGGATTCTGGGAGTCTCTGGAGACCGCCTGGCCCACCTCCTGCCATCCCTAGAGGCAACTGAAGCTCCATCGAATAAAGGTTTCAGCTGTGACGGGCACAAGTCCTACCCCCCAATCCCTCCGCTTTGATGAAAAATAATCCCTAAGGAATGGGCCCAACCACACCCTAGCCCACCCTCCTGGCTCCCCTAGCGTTACCAAATCTATTTTGGTCATCTATTAGGAGACCAGCGCAACTCCTACACTCCAGACCTGGCAACCACTATTTTCCAAAATGGAGCCAGCTGGGCCTTTTCCCTACCACATGACAGGAGCTACTGGTGGCATTTTGGAAAATTATGGTCACCGGGTCCAGTGTGCAAGGATCACGCTGGATCCCCTCTAGACCATCAAGGCAGATTTGTTAACTCTAGAGGGAGTTGAGAAGGTGAACTAGGGTGACAGGTTGTAGGTGGGTGGCCAGCCCCCAGGGGGCTATTTTTTAACAAAGGGGAGGGATTGGGGGTAGCAATGAGATCTGTGCCTGTCACAGCTTGAAACCTTTTTTTAGAGGAATCGGTGCACTATTTCTGCATAGTGTGCATTATTTACAAATAATGCACACTATTTTAAATAGTGCTCACTAAAAATGATAGAAAACAAAGCACAAAATTGTGGGGATTTTTCCATTCTTTTGTTTTAAAAATACATGGACAATGTTGTTCTCATGGTCTATGTCATTTCAAATGAATGCATTATCCCTAGAGAACACTAGATGAACAAGATTCCTGATGTTACAACAATGGAGAACTAAAACGTAGCCATCCATACAACAGATTGGGATGATGTTGTGTAAAATCATTTTGAATGGAATTTCTTTCAGGTTTTTGATCTTTTTATTTTTTACTTACGACAAAATGATTAGTGTACCCCAAGCAATATAAGTAAATATCGCATGGTGCGAGCATAGTTATGAGGCTGATCCTTGATAATTACTTCAGCATATAAAGACCCCTTGTGATTTAAAAGCAATGGGAAGTTAATTTATTGATAAGGATTAGATGAATGCCTTGTGTGCCATCATTCTATCATCGGCCATGTGAACTAAGCATTTTTCTCAGCGACAAAAGGAAAAAAGGGGAAACCCTTCAGTACATCAAGCCCTTAAACTCTCATCTAACAGGTGACCATGATTGCTCTCATTTGATCCTGCATTCAGATTTTTAATGTTGTAAAAAACTTCTGCATATCTGTTCTTCTTTTGGAGAATGAGGTTTGGTGGTACAATTTTCTATTATTTTCAAAATTAGCATACAATTTAACAGCCATATAGGGCAAGAGTGAAACATAAATAATCAGCAATACTGTTGGATCCAAGAGTCAAAACTGCATCCCAGTTATGTATGGGTTGTCAGGGTTGGGTTTTTTTTTAGCATTCTTTTCAAAGGAAAAGAAGGGTTATGTATTATACACTATTCAGAAAACAAAAAATTCGATTTTCCAATGTAGAATGTCAGAAAAGAAAGATCCTTTTTGCAAAATAACTTTCAAATATATTTAATTAAGTTTGTGTGATAAACGTTAGGGATGTACATTTGTTTTTAAATGAATGTTGTTGTTTTTTTTTAATCATAAAATGTATGCTTGGTTTGTTCCAAATGGAATGAACCAAAAATAGTTGTACCTGACTTTTGCTTCTGATACATCCAAACATTTGCTAATTCTTTTTCTGTCTTGAAATATCCAAAAATGTTCAGATATTCTTGGAGACATTCTGAAATAAAAAAAAAAATAAAATGGGTCCTTGGTTCTTCCAGCTCCTCCCTGGGTCCCTCCCTGCACCTCCCCCCCCCCCCCCCCCACTAATAAGCTGGGCTGAGTCAGGCCCCTCATCCCTTATCCCCCCCCCAAAAAAAAAAAAAGCCAGGGTGTTGACCTTCCCAGCTACCATTTACTCATTCCATTGGGATGTGCAACAATGAAAGGGCAGGAGCCATCCTTGGTCACTCCTTCCCACCGGTGTCCCTTTAAACATGAAGTCATCCAGCCCTCAGATCAGCGCCATTTTGTTTCACATCAGATATTGGCACAGAGGGTTGGAAGGTTCTGCAGAAGCCCTGGCTAGGCTTTGTTCAGCCCAGTTGGATAGATTCCAGCCTGGCTTATTGGTGAAGGGCAGGAAGTTGAAGGAGTTAAGGGAGGCCCCAGGATGCCCCAGCAGACCCTAGGACCTGTGGTAATAGTGGTGGTGGTGGTGGTGCCTGGGAAAGCTCCAATTCACTTTATTACTTTTGTTTTGTGTTTTATTTAATGTTTACTTCATTTCAGCAAATGATCCAACCCAAAATAAACATTAAAGTAAACAAAACAAGAATTTAAAAAAAGAAACTTTTGGGTCTGCTCGTCCCTAATAAGCATAGTGAAATTCTATTTTCCATCAAGGTTTTGCCTGATCTTCCACTATCAAAGCAATCTTGTTAAAATAAAATATATTGTTAGCCACAGTTCAAGATTGTACAGGATCTGTTCTGAGCACAAAGTGAACTTTATTGCTTCATGCAAAAAATTATCTAATATCATAAAAGGTTAATTTTAAAAAATGTGCACGGCGTCCATGTGCATACAGTTCCGGGCGCGTGCACATGGATGTGCCAATTTGATAACATGCGTGCGCACAGGCTTGCATGATTTTATATCGGCGTGCATATGTGTGCGCGAATGCCGACTCATGCGCATATGGGGGGCACATTTTCTAAGAAGCGCACAGCAATGTGATAAGACCTTTCCCCATTTCCTTCCCAGTCCGCTACAATAAAGGAGCAGAAAAAGCCCACGGTGTGCGAGTAATCCGGCTATGCAGTATCTCCCGGTATACGCCCGCATACGGCTTTTAAAATTGGGCCGTATGGCTCTGAACAATAGTACCAATAAGAAGCCTAACCACTTTATATTAGGGATGTGAATTGCTTTTTGACAATTTAAAACAATCGTCAGATATATTTTAAATTGTCAAAAATTGTTAGAGCCGCGATACAATTCCCCCGATTTATCGTCAAAAAATCGTAAATCGGGGGAGGGGGGAGGGCGGGAAAACCGGCACACCAAAACAACCCTAAAACCCACCCCGACACTTTAAAACATATCCCCCACCCTCCCGAACCCCCCCAAAATGTTTTAAATTACCTGGGGTCCAGTGGGGGGGTCCTGGCGCGATCTCCCGCTCTCGGGCCACGGCTGCGTTAATAGAAATGGTGCCTTGGCCCTTTGCCCTTACCATATGACAGGGCAAAGGTAGCGCCGGCGCAATTTTGGTTCCATTCACCCAACATCACGAGTGCAGGAGATCGTTCCCGGACCCCCGCTGGACCCCCAGGGACTTTTGGCCAGCTTGGGGGGGCCTCCTGACCCCCACAAGACTTGCCAAAAGTCCAGCGGGGGTCCGGGAGCGACCTCCTGCACTCGGGCCGTATTGCCAATATTCAAAATGGCGCTGGCGCTACTTTTGCCCTCACTATGTCATACGGGTCGATTTTTTAACGTTTTTTAACAAAAAAAACCATGACGATCAGATTTCCCTCCCCCCCAGCCAAAATTGATCGTTAAGACGATCGATCACACGATTCACATCCCTACTTTATATATAATATTTTAAACTGCATGACTTAGCCTGTGAATACTAAAACTGAAATTAATAAACTTTATTCTAAGAGTCATGGGGACCATTTACAAACCATAGATCTATGAAATATTTTCTCACAATAAAGTACATTCAGCAAAATTTAGACAATTTTTTTAGATGCAAGTAAAACAGGTAATATTTTCCCAAATGTACTTTGTTCAAACAAGTGGGTGTTATTTAGAAGTATATGCATAATATACAGTATATTTTATTCAATAATTTACGTAAGAACTCCTTTACATCTGCCACTGGATAATTAATAAATAGAAAAAAAAGAATAGTTAATGTTTAACAGATGAATTTTCAAAGGAGTTATGAGCATAAATGTGGCATACTATAGTAGCAATTTTCAAACACCTTTTATGTGTGTAAAGTGCACTTACATGTGTATAACATATGGAAAATTCAATGGAATGTATCATAGCAATTTTCAAAAGTCCACTTACATGGGTAAAGTGCATTTACGCATGTAAATCCCAGTTTTAAACAAGTAAATGCTTTTGAAAATCAGGCCCAAATTGTGTAATTCTAATTTTGGTTTCAAAAGTCATATCTATTGTGCAGGAGATGATGATTATATATCATAGTCATTATGGAACATTTGTGACCTGGTGGCAGCAAGCTGAAAAGTAGGCATAATCACTATAAAAATTCCTCTTTTAGTAGGAGGGGCGTTCCCAAGATGGCGACATAGACGGTTTGTGCTGCCGCAGCTCCCGACTTGCTATCTCTTTTCTATTATATTTCAATCGTTTTTTGGCTTCTGGAATCGACATGCCGCATAAACGCAAGGGCAAGATCAGGGTATTCCTGGCGGACCCTGGTCAGGCAGCGGAGCAGCGATTAATAACTCAGTACACAGCCGTCCCGCAGAAGCAACCGGCGACGAGCCCCATTGGCGGATCACAGAGAGAAGCTACGATATCGCCTGGGGAAGTCACCTTAAGTCCGCCGGATTCTAAGCAACCTCTTATTGCTTCCTCACCGAAATCAGCCACTTCTGCACAGACACCGACGGAGGGAGAAAACTCTATTGGAACGCCTGTGCCCGCGGGAAGAATTGGCGAAGCTTCGGGAAATCTCCTTACCTACACTCGGCAGAGACCGCTGGATGTCCTGGAGGCAGGGGCAATTGGAGGTGCGACCTCTATGGTTGGAGAGGAACGCGGCCTAGCGGAGGAGTTTGGATCGGACAGCTTGGAGGTAGAGGATTTGATCAAACCTGAGGTTGTCTCTTTAGATTCCCTTTGGGGAATGATGGCAGGTACGTCCAAGCTAATTAAGGAACAAACCTCTCAAATAGTAATTCTGGGGAGGAAATTGGATCTGGTGTCCGGAGATAGCTTTCGTGCACAACAAGAACAGGCGCAAGCAAATGAGGCACTAAATCAGGATATGAAAAAATTACAGGCATATCTGCAAATCTAGTGCGAGACTCCCTGATTTCTTCAAGGCGTTTAGAAGCCGTGGAAAATTTCCTTAGATATTTGAATATCAGACTTCTAAATTTTCCTAAGATATTGGGTGAGTTACCGATTGTGATCTTTAAAAAATATCTTCAAGAGACCTTAAAGATTCCACCTGATCAAATACCTCTTGTGAAGAAAATCAGTTTTTTAACTCAAAGAACTGGTAATGTTTCATTAAGAGAAGAGAATAGGCCTGATATTGCGAATCTCACCCAGTACCTAGAAAACTCTGAAGTAGAAATAATAGAGAGAGCTGTTTTGTTTATATCATTATATTCGGAACAGGATTTCAGTATGATAATGAGAGCTTATTTCAAGAATATGAAAGAAATGTACTTAGGTCAACCGACACGTGTATTTCCTGATTTATCTCGGCCGACTCAATTGCGAAGAAAAGTTTTCTTAACTATGAGAGCAGAAGTGCTGGCACTAGGAGGAAGTTTCCATCTTCGCTATCCTTGCAGATGTGTAGTAAAAATTTCTAATAATGTGTATGTTTTCTTTAACCCAGACCATTTGAGAGAATTCCTGATTAGCAAAAGTAAACCTCCTACTTTAGAATAAAGAAGTAATCTGTGTAGGAACTATGTCCATGTTTTCCTTGATAGTGACCTAGGAATTCTTCTCATTTATAGTAAATACGCCCCCCCCAAGGTTACCTGTTTAGATTTATTGAGATATAAATATATGAAAAGGATTATGGTTATAGTTGTATATCATGCGATTATATGATTATATGATTTTTCTTGATATTATTTAGTTTGCTTGTATCTCATGAAATTGTTTCAAACAAAGATATACTTTGTGTATTTGTTTAAAAATTTGATAAATAAAAAATTTAAAAAAAAAAAATTCCTCTTTTAACCTTCCAAGGAGTTTGCTGTGTCCACCTATAAAACTTTTATTTGAATGGCATGGCCATTAGAGATGTGAATCGGAACCGGAATCTGTTCAGATTCCGGTTCCGATTCACATGTGTTTTTTTTTTCATCGGGCCCGATCGCGGTTTTGTTTATCGGCTGCGCCCGAGCCGATAAACAAAAAACCCACCCTGACCCTTTAAAACTAATACCTTAGCTTCCCCCACCCTCCCGACCCCCCAAAAAAAGTTTTACAGGTACCTGGTGGTCCAGTGGGGTCCCTGAAGTGATCTCCTGCTCCCAGGCCGTCGGCTGCCACTAATCAAAATGGCGCCGATGGCCCTTTGCCCTTACCATGTGGCAGGGTATCCGTGCCATTGGTTGGACCCTGTCACATGGTAGGAGCACTGGATGGCCCGTGCCATCTTGTGCTCCTACCATGTGACAGGGGCTGACCAATGGCACCAGTAGCCCCTGTGACATAGTAAGGGCAAAGGCTATCGGCACCATTTTGATTACTGGCAGCCGATGGCCCAAGTGCAGGAGATCACTCCCGGACCCCTGCTGGACCACCAGGGACTTTTGGCAAGTCTTGGGGGACCCTCCTGACCCCCACAAGACTTGCCAAAAGTCCAGCGGGGGTCTGGGAGTGACCTCCTGCACTCGGACCATCGGCTACCAGTATTCAAAATGGCACCGATAGCCTTTGCCCTTACTATGTCACAGGAGCTACCAGTGCCATTGGTCAGCCCCTGTCACATGGTAGGAGCACAAAATGGCACCGGACATCCTGTGCTCCTACCATGTGACAGGGTCCGGCCAATGGCACGGATACCATGTCACATGGTAAGGGCAAAGGGCCATCGGTGCCATTTTGATTAGTGGCAGCCGATGGCCTGGGAGCAGGAGATCGCTCCAGGGACCCCCACTGGATCACCAGGTACCTGTAAAAAGGTTTTTGGGGGTCGGGAGGGTGGGGGAAGCTAAGGGATTCGTTTTAAAGGGTCGGGGTGGGTTTAGGGGTTATTTTTGTGTGCCGTTTTCCCGCCCTCCCCCAAAACGATAAGAGAATCCTATCGTGGGGTTTTCCTATCATTTTGGGGAGCCCCCAATTTCTGACGATTTTGAAAATATCGTCCGAAGCCCGATTCACATCCCTAATGGCCATCTTTGTGAAATGCGGGACTTTTCATGGGCCCTGTGCTCACTGATGACCAGCTGCCACTGTGCTCTCCTAGAAGCTGGACCCATGAATGGTTATCTTTAGTTATCTGATTTGAAAGAGGAGGTTGGGAACATGATCCCAGCTCAACTGCCTCCTCTTGTCAGTAGCCCATATAAGAAAGCCTTATTTAGTCCTAGGTGGTGCAATCACAACATACTAGTGTAAAATCATGTGTTTAAATGAAATTATCTACCAGTAACCATTGGAGATGTGCACTCGCTTTACTCAAATGGGTAAAGCACAATGAATGAATATTTGAAGGAACTCATTTTCTTCTGACTTGTGGTTTCACTAGAAGTGGGGAAACACTTAACTTGCAAGGAAAAGGGGGCAGGGCGGAGGCACGATGCTGCGCTATAGGGGCCGCCCCCTCTCCCTTGTTTCACCTCCCACGCTACCCCTCCCCCACCCTCCCCCTTGCTCAGTTTTTCTTCTATAGATTATTTCTAGATCAAGGTTTCATTTATTCCTGACTTACCAATTAATTAAAGTAGACATTCTCTATTGCTTTTCTCAATTTAAAGCTGCCTTCTCCCTGAATTAATCCTACCTGTCTTATCGCCTCTCAGTCATCCCTTTGCTGTCTTAACTCATATAGACTCTTTGTCTTTTTGTTTTTAGTCCTGTTGAGCAGTTTGCAAGCACCCAAGGAGCAGGAACTGTCTATTACATGAGACTGTAAAACACCCGGTAGCACTTTAAAAATAGCATCAATAATAATATTATGACAACAATCAATATTTCACTCCTTTCTCTACAAAAAAAATAAAATAAAAAAATCAAGTAGGAATTGTTAGTCTTTTCCTTCTTATGGTCCATGCCCTTTTGAAAAGAAAGTAAACTTAGCCTTTGCAAAATGTGTCCTTTCAGATGTGTTGTGAGGGTAATGTCATGCTGGGCATGGGGTATTCAGAATGGCAGGGGAAACAATGAACTCAGTCTTTTGAAAAATAATTGGAAGTTCAGAATTTTAAATTGTTTTATTTTATAACAGCTGACCAAAGAAGTGATGTTCTGAGAATAAAAACACAACAACTGCAAATAGTGGTTTTCGATTAATATGACACAACAGCCCTTTTAAAGTGAATCCCTCCGGCAAAGGCTTAATATATCTGATTTGTCAAAGTCAACGGCTCTGGTAATCTCTCCAGCCAGTCCCAGACCTTGAAAGTTATCATCCATTCATTCGATTGCGCAGTGCACAGAGAAAGATGTACAGATGGGGAAAAGCAATCTACCAAAACAGATCGAGAAATAAAAAGGTATTTCTGGCCACCTCATTAGGGAAGTGAAGGCTAGATAAATGCTTCCGGGAAGCATATTTTGTTTTTGTTGTCTCCTCTGAGAGTGACTATTCCAAGCCATTTACGATTCTGTGCACATAAATGGCTGTTCTGAAATAGTCCAGGGCTCGGTATGCATAAAAGTATTCGTGTTACTCGATGTTCCGGTGGGGGTGTGGGGCAGGGCACGGAGTTGGGACTTTACTCATCCTTTTTTATTTTGAAAAGCATGAATGGAAGTTAACCTGCAGAAGTTACCCTCGTGAAGAGAAGGTGTATTTTAGTGGGAGTTATTTCGAGCACAGCGAAGGGCAATCAACAGCATTTTCAGAAGGAATTTCAGTGCATACATTTGCTTTGAAAATGGTACACACTGACTGTATCCCTACCCTCACAGTTTTAAAATTACCCTCCAAGGTGGTAATTTTCAATGCCATTAATGTGCTTAAAACCCAGCTTTGGGCGTGTAAATGGCTGTTTTCAAATTGACAAGTTTGGTGCACACGAAACCTGATTTCACGTGCACTTTTTTGTGCACTGAGGCGAGACATTGAAGGTGGGAGGGGGCCAGAGTTGGGATGGAGTCAGCACTTACGCACATGCTTTTAGATTTTAAAAAGAATGCATGTAAGTTATGCCCTCTGAAGAGGAGTGAACGCATGCACATATTCGACCCCATTACCCGAGTATTTTCAAAGTGAACGTCCATCTACATTTTTGTTGAAAATATTTGCAAAGTCTGAATTTGCAATATATACGAATATTTTACCACTATGTGGGATACTTGAAAATTACCCTTCCTATGTGCATTTGTGTGGAAATTACTTGCATACCATTTCATGTTTGCTATAGATCAAAGATAAACGTTGATTTGTTAAAGTAGAAGAAGCAAATCACAAAAATGAAGCATAGCCAAAAATTAGTGATTTCTGAATCTATTAGGTTATTCCCAAAAAGCACATTTGTTTACTAAAAGGTTTTAGAAGCCTTGAGGGTGATATTCAGCACATATGTCAGGACTTATCTGGCTAACTGGCAACTGCTGAATATCCAGCTGGCTGAATGGCCACCCACTTAGATATATAAATAGGTATCCAGCTCAATAAATAGCCAGCTTAGCTAATTTTCAGACATTCACAGTTAGCCATATAAGTTATCTGGCTAAGGGGGTCATTTATCAAAATGCGATAAGGCATTTTTGCATGCGTTAAGGGCTTATTGCATGCGAAAAGCCCTGTTAACGCATGCGATAGGCCCTTACCGCATGCGAAAACGTGTTTAACGCATGCGATAGCACCATATCATATGGTGTGATGCAAATTCAGAAAATAGGAGGAGTTAGGGGCGGAGAGTGGGCTGGGTTAGCCTGTCTGTGAAGAGCTATCACACAGCTGTAATGCTGATTTTAACTACACCTCTTTGAATTGTGTTAGGCTGTGCAATAGCTGCTGTGACTGTGTGGTAAGGTTTCATTGCCTTTTGTGATGTCTCCTGTAAGGCCTATTTGAGGTGAATTGAAGGGTTGAGAGAGAGAGAGTGAGAGTGAGAGAGAAAGAGCGAGAAAGAGCCTGGCCATAATGTCATCCTCAGAGTTAGGTATTTGTATCCCTATGGTAGGCCCACCTAGTAACTCGAGGTGAGGTTTAGGTATGAGTGTAGGGGGTTAGGGGCCACGTTGACATTCTATGTGACACATACGAACAGAACAGGTAGAGAGTCCATCAAGCTAGGTTGAGAGAACCCTGCACAAATCTCATCTTGGAGTGAGTTTCCTCACTCCGAAGGTCATCAAGTCTTCACAAGAGACCACTGTTCTGTTCGTATGTGTCACATAGAATGTCAACGTGGCCCCTAACCCCCTACACTCATACCTAAACCTCAAGTTACTAGGTGGGCCTACCATAGGGATACAAATACCTACCTATGGGGATGTCATTATGGCCAGGCTCTCTCTTTCTTTCTCTCTCTCTCTCTCTTTCTCTCAGATAATGTTATCACAATGTGCACTAACTTAGCTTTTCTCATAGGTAATTAGCAATAAACTGAATTTTTGCATAAACCACACCTCTTTTGCAATCGCATGTGGTACTTACTGCATGTTGATAAATCCAGGCCTAAGTCTGCTCAGGCGATAGGACTGTCCTAAAATTAGCCAGATAAACTTATCTGGCTAACTTTAGGATAGTGCAGTGGCATAGCTGCTTTGCTGAATATACAGGTTAAATTAGCCAGTTAGCTAGCCGAGCCATACAGCGGCTCAATATCTACCTCTACATACATCCTGCAAAAGTGTACTTTATCTTAATCATAAAATCCCAAAAGGCATTTTACATAAAACTTTTAATATTTCCAAATAACTTGCATGCAACTGAAAAAGGGCATCCATTTTTATACATCATTCATGCAATATCCCTAACAGAGTCTGTGTTTTGCCCTTCCAATAGCTGATTCAAGGGAAAAATTCAGAACAAAAGCACAATCCAAGCAACTCGCAGGCTCCATAGTCTCATTTAGTAAGCTGTCCACATTATGGGAATGATCCAATGCTTTTAGGGATCACTAATTTTTGTTTATGACTGTGGTATTATTGAGGCTAGTTTTTTGTTAAAGTAATATCACTAAATCTGTAATGAAACATATCAAAAATATTAAAACAGGTAAGTCTGTGGGCTGATATGAAATAAAACACTATCCTGAATAGTTTGGCAGCTGTTCACAAGAATGACATAAGACCTTTTATGAGCCAGCTTTTCTGGATCCATCAAGCCTTTTACCAGTACCCATGGTGCATGATTTCTGAGAATTTTTTTTAGCATTTTCACTTGGGTGGCTGCAAACTTTTATTATGGCTAAGTGAAAATATCATTAAATAAGTACTATGGCACAGCAAAACAGTAAATTACAGAAAAACATGTAATGGGTTGATTGGTGTACAAATCAACAACATCCTGAACATTTTGGCAAGCCTTCATAAGGATGATAGCATTGCAACATTTTCTCAGTTTTTATGATTCTCCACTAGGTCTCCTAGCTCCACTGTTAATGCTTTTTATTTGCTTTCATGCTATATATTTGTTGTGTGTGATGGGGATCCTTCCAGATACCCATAAAACCTTCTTTATCTGATATCTGTAGGTAACCCAGTGCCAGATCTTTGAAGCATAAACAAAGTATAATTCATTTATTTATGGATATCTCCAAGCTATTCCTGGGCTTACACAGAAGGCAATGGCTTTTAAGCAAGACAAAAGTAGGAAAACAAACCCCTAGCTGTGCGTGGAGCCTAACTATACACAGAACCCTGTCTCTCTCACAATATAGGTCTCAGATAAGCTGAGGTATTGAAGAAAATCCCACGAACAGCCAAAGGGCCTGTTTAGCAGTGATCACACATTATACAGACATAGTGAAATAACTTCAGATAGAGTTACTACCTCACCTAGGTCAACCTGGTGAGGTTTTGCCTCATTGTATGCATGGAGGTATAGTTTGGATTCCCCTAAGAAAAATGACTGCATTTCCCAACAAGTAATGAATCAAAGTTCTGGGTCAGCTTCTTTAGGCAAGCCTAAGTGAGATGACAGCCTTACCTTCAAAGAGTGGCCTTTCTTTTTCAAAGCAGGCTTGTTTACTACAGCTTTGGGAAAACCACATAGGTGTGTCTATGCACTAAAGGTTAGCATGCATACTAAGGTCACTGAACAATGTGCCATATACATTAAACCAGTCTTGGAAGACATTAATGTGTATATTAAAATTAGCATTTATGCACATGTAAATGAAGGAATGCTTGACGCAAATTTAACTTTCATGGATACATGCTAAATAGTGTGTCATGCTCTCCTCCATGCACTATTTAAAGGTTATCATTAAAATAAAATATTTAACACATTATGGGGCAGATTTTAAAAAAGTACGTGCATGCATACTTTTATTCGCAGAACCGGGGTCGGCGCGCGCAAGGCTGCGCAAAATCGGCAGCTTACATGTGCCAAGCCGCGCAGCCTGCCTCCGTTCCTTCCGAGGCCGCTCCGAAATCGGAGCGGCCTCGGAGGGAACTTTCCTTCCGGCACCCCCCACCTTCCCTTTCCTTTCCCTAACTAACCTGCCCCCCCCCCAGCCCTAACTAATTCCTCCCCACCACCTTTATTTCAAAAGTTACCCCTGCCCAAGGCAGGCATAACCTACACGCGCCGGCGCGCCATGTTCCGGTGTGGGGGCTGGTCCGGAGGCTGTGGGTAATTATAGTGGAACTTGGTAATAGGATATGGAAGGAGTCTAAGTACTGGATTAAATATTGGTCTTGTAAGAACAAAATTCTAGTTATAAAAATGAAGCTGACGGCAGAATAAAAATATATGATAAACATTACTGAATACCCAGTGTTATGGCTCTGGACAGGAAAGTGGACCCTTGGGCCGGCCGGGCAGCGTGGCTCCGCAGATGGAATGTGGGCCGGGAGGCAGGGCTTAGCTGGATGGACAGGCTGTGCTTCACCCAAGAGATCCAAGGTCCCCCCAGGAAGAGCCCGTAGGGACCTGGACCACGGGGACTTGGGAGAGCAGCGGCAGCGTCGGGACGGTCCGAAGGTCGAGGCAGGCGGCAGAGACGGAGAGACGAGACGAGCTGAGGTCAGAAGCCAGAGGACAGCCGAGGAAGCAAGTACTGGAACAACAGGAACGAACCCGATACTGAGGAGCAGGAGCCACAGGAGCAGGAGTGGAGCAAAGATGGAGCAGGAACCACCAGGACCGGAGCAGGAATAGAGCAGGAACCACAGGACAGCAGGAACAGAGCAGGAACCACAGGACAGCAGGAACGGAGCAGGAACCACTAGGTCAGCAGGAACGGAGCAGGAACCACCAGGACCGGAGCAGGAATGGAGCAGGAACCAGCAGGATTCAGGAACGGCAACTAGTACTCCCAGGACGGAGAGACCTCGTTGCAAGACACTGAATGGTGGGCAGACGCCGACTTAAGTATCCTGCAGGCGTCTGACGTCATCTAGGGGGCGGTCCAGCACGTCCGGGTGCTGGACCTTTAAAACCCCGAGCTTCGTGTGCACGCATTGCCTAGCGGGGGAGGAGCTGGAATCGGACCTCGGCGGCGTCTCCCTCATGGAGACGCCACTGCCATGCGGCCTGGCAGGTCCAGAACCTTGTGGTTCCTGGCGCGGCTCGGAGGGTGGCAGGCAAGGTAAGGACCCGGTTGCTAGCTTAGCGACTGGGACCGCAACAGTACCCCCTCCTTTACGCCCCCTTTTCAAGGGACCTGGTTTGTCAGGATGATCCAAGTGGAATTGCCGCAGGAGAGACTTGTCCAGAATATTGCAGGCAGGCTCCCAGGTATTATCTTCGTCCCCACACCCCTCCCAGGTCAACAAGTACTCCCATCGTCTGTTGAGGAAGCGAATGTCTGGTACTTCTCGAACTTGAAATGTAGGGTCTTCAGCCATAAGGGAGGAGGTGGCTTCTGGTGGTCGTCGGTGGAATCTAGAGAAGATCACTGGTTTCAAGAGAGATACATGAACACGTTGTGGATGCGTAAGGTGGTGGGCAGGCGTAAGCGGTAGGAAACCAATCCTACCCTCTCTGCCACTCGGAAGGGACCGCAGAACTTGGGTGCTAGCTTCTTGGATGGTAGCCACAAGTGAATGTTCTTTGTGCTAAGCCAGACCCAATCTCCTGGTAGGAATGTGGGAGCTTGCCCACGGTGACGATCAGTGTACTTCTTCGCAGTGTGCGCGGCTCTAGTGAGTTTCTTTTGTACGAACGCCCAGAGCCCTTGTAGTTGTTGGGCAGTTAGCTGAGCCGCTGGTGAGGCTACTGGTACTGGTATGGGTAAGGGCGGTCTAGGTTGTTTTCCATAGACGACTTGGAAGGGCGTCTTTCCCATAGCTGCATGTATTTGATTATTGTATGCGAACTCAGCCCAGGGTACTAGTTCCATCCAGTTATCTTGCCGGTCATTGACAAAGGTCCTCAGGAACGTTTTTAGAGAGCGATTCATTCGTTCCGTTTGTCCGTTGCTTTGGGGATGGAATGTGGTGGAGAAACTGAGTTGCACCCCAAACTTTTTACATAAAGCCTTCCAGTACTGGGCTGTAAATTGTGGGCCCCGGTCGGAGACTATGTTGTGGGGTAGTTCGTGGATGCGGAATATGTGTTGTGTGAACAGCAATGTCAGTTCTGGCGCAGACGGTAACTTGGCTAGGGGCACAAAGTGAGCCATTTTAGAAAAACGGTCCACGGTGACCCAAATAGCCTTGGGAAGGTGGTAAGTCTACCACAAAGTCTGTGGCTATGTGTGTCCAGGGTTCTGTTGGAACGGGTAGTGGTTGCAGGAACCCCCTGAGAGGCCCCACCACGGGTTTCTGCTTGGCACAAGTAGGGCATGAATTCACATAGTGAGACACATCTCAGCGGATACCAGGCCACCAATAGAAACGGTTTGCTAGATCTAGTGTCCTCTCCCTTCCGGCATGTCCTCCGGACAACGAGTCATGAGCCCAAGTTAGGACTTTCCAGCGGAGCGCCCTTGGCACTACTGTTTTCGTGGTTGGGTCCACAGTCGTAACTGCTAGGCGAATGTGTGCGGGGTCTATGATGTATTGCGGCCCGTCTTCCTCCTCTGCTTGTGAGGTGTGCGACAAGGCGTCTGCTCGGATTTTCTTTGCTGCAGGGCGGTACCGAAGAGTGAAGTCGAATCGACTGAAAAAGAGGGACCACCGGGCCTGGTGGGGGTTTAGTCGTTGTGCGTGAGCCAGAAATTCTAAATTTTTATGGTCCATATACACGGTGATGGAAAAGTTGGCTCCCTCAAGCCATTGCCTCCATTCCTCGAAGGCAAGCTTTATTGCTAGCAGTTCCTTGTCCCCGATACTATAGTTGCATTCAGCCTGCGAGAACTTTCTGGAGAAGTAAGAGCATGGCACTAAGTTGCCAGAGGTTGAGTGTTGACTGAGAATAGCTCCAACCGCGATACTGGACGCGTCTACCTCTACTATGAAGGGGCACTGTGGATCAGGGTGCCGCAGACAGGGGTTTTCCAGGAATGCAAGCTTCAGTTCTTCAAAGGCTCGACAGGCTGTCTCAGGCCAGGACTTAGTATCGGCTCCCTTGCGTGTTAGCGCGGTGAGCGGTGCTACTTTCAGAGAGTACTGAGGAATAAAATGTCTGTAAAAGTTAGCGAATCCGAGGAACCGCTGTAAAGCTTTCAGCCCGGTGGGACGGGGCCAGTTGGTGATTGCCGAAACCTTTTCCGGATCCATCTGAAAGCCAGTAGAGGACACTATATATCCTAAAAAGGGTAGCGATTCACACTCGAACTGGCATTTTTCAAGTTTGGCATATAGGTGGTTGTCTCTCAAAATTTGTAGTACGCTTCGGACGTGTTGACGATGAGTCTCTAGATTTCGAGAGTAGATCAAGACGTCATCCAAATACACTATAACGAAGGAATATAACATCTCTCAAAGGACCTCATTCATAAGGTTTTGGAACACTACACAACCCGAACGGCATTACCAGGTACTCGTAATGTCCGTCGCGAGTGTTGAAGGCCGTCTTCCACTCGTCCCCCGGGTGTATACGGACTAGGTTGTATGCCCCACGTAGGTCGAGTTTTGTGAAGACCTTCACTCCTTGCAGTCTATCCAGCAGTTCAGGTATCAACGGGAGTGGATACCAATCCTTCTTAGTGATGGCATTCAACCCTCGGTAATTGATGCATGGCCTAAGGGTGCCATCCTTCTTGGCCACAAAGAAGAACCCGGCGCTAGCGGGGGAGCGAAAGGGTCGAATGAACCCTTTAGCAAGGTTTTCGGCAATGTAGTCCGACATGGCACGAGTTTCTGGCAGCGACAACGGATAGACCCTGCCACGTGGAGGGGTAGTGCCAGGCAGAAGATCTATCGCACAGTCAAAGGACCGGTGACGCGGTAAGATTTCTGCCTTTTGTTTTGAGAAGACTTCAGCGTAGTCCTGATATGGTGTGGGGAGTGCGAGCGCAGTGTGCAGTAGAGAAACCTTGGGCACTCGAGGAAACTCGAGACAGTTATGAAAACAGTAGGGACTCCACTGAGCAATCTGAAAGTCCCAATGTATCACGGGGGCGTGTTGTTGTAACCATGGCAGTCCCAAGACTACTGGGTGTACTGTCTTCTACAGGATCAGAAATGAGATTTCCTCGGAGTGAAGTAGTCTGGTTCGTAAGGTCAAAGGTCTTGTGACCTTTGTAATGCTGCCAGGCAAAGCCGTCCCTTGAATGGATGTTATGCGCAAAGGCGGTTCTTGAGGTGCAGTGGGTAGACCCAGTTGGTGTACTAAGTCCTTCAAGATGAAATTCCCTCCTGCCCCTGAATCCAGGAAGGCGAGGGTTTGAAAGTGTCCTCCGGAATACTCCAGAGTAACAAGAACAGTACATTGAGGAGCAGCAGTCGCGCAACCTAGGGAGATATCCTCTCTTCTCACTAGGTTCGGGTGTTTTCCGGATGCTCGGGACATCTAGCCAAGAAATGACCTTTGCCGCCGCAGTACAGGCAGAGGCCCAAGTTGCGGCGCCTTCATCTTTCCTCCTCGGTCAGGGGAGTTCGGCCAATTTGCATTGTTTCCTCTGTAGAAGAGTTGCTTGCCATGACTCCCTGACTCGTAGAATTGTTCAGAGGTCTGGAGAATGCTGGCACTAGGAAGACCGGACGGCGGGGAGGACGTCCTTCTTTGGCTCGTTGCTGAAGCCGGCGGTCTATCCTCCCGGCCAAATCTATCACCCCATCCAAGGTATCTGGGATGTCACGAGCAGACAGTTCATCTTTGATGCGTCCTGCAAGTCTTTCAAGAAAAATACCTCGTAAGCAATCGTCCCGCCAGGTAAGCTCCATGGCAAGCGTGCAGAATTCAATGGCATAATCCGCCAGAGTCCAGGAACCTTGCCGCAATTGCAAGATTTCCGATGTGGCTGTAGATTGGCGAGCGGGCTCATCGAATGCTTGTTTGAACTGGACGATAAACCTCTGTAAATTTTCAGCAACGGGTCCTGTCGTTCCCACATGGGAGAGGCCCAATGCAAACCCTCTGGACAGGAAAGTGGACCCTTGGGCCGGCCGGACAGCGCGGCTACTCCGCAGATGGAATGTGGGCCGGGAGGCAAGGCTTGGCTGGATGGACAGGCTGTGCTTCACCCAAGAGATCCAAGGTCCTCTCAGGAGGAGCCCGTAGGGACCTGGACCACTGGGACTTGAGAGAGCAGAGGCTTAGAGGTGTCGGGACGGTCCGAAGGTCGAGGCAGGCGGCAGAGACGGAGAGACGAGCGAGCTGAGGTCAGAAGCCAGAGGACAGCCGAGGAAGCAAGTACTGGAACAACAGGAACGAACCAGATACTGAGGATCAGGAGCCACAGGAGCAGGAGCGGAGCAAGGACAGAGCAGGAACCACCAGGACCGGAGCAGGAATGGAGCAGGAACCACAGGACAGCAGGAACAGAGCAGGAACCACCAGGACCGGAGCAGGAACCAGCAAGAATCAGGAACGGCAACTAGTACTCCCAGGACGGAGAGACCTCGTTGCAAGGCACTGAACGGTGGGCAAACGCCGGCTTAAGTATCCTGCCGGCGTCTGATGTCATCTGGGGAGCGGTCCAGCACTTCTGGGTATGAACGTTTAAAACCCCGGGCTTCGCGCGCGCGCGCGTTGCCTAGCGGGGGAGTAGCCGGAATCGGAGACGCCGCTGCTATGCGGCCTGGCAGGCCCAGAACCTTGCGGTTCCCGGCGCGGCTCGGAGGGCGGCAGGCAAGGTAAGGACCCGGTCGCTAGCTTAGCGACCGGGACCGCAACACCCAGTAAGGAACAGGAATTTCTCATTCCTTTGATTAAATTAGTTGGCTGATCTTGAGGTTATAATAAACTTTTATTTTGTTTTGAAAAAAAGTGCACACAGTAACAGACTTTTGCTGGTCTCTCTGAGTAGGCTTTTACAGTTGGCATCCACATGGCATAAAATAATGTAAATGCTGAGTTATTCCACTTGAATGTGCAGAAATAAAGGTCAGTGAACAAAAATATATATAAGGGGATACTTTTTATTGGTTCAACTTAATACATATATATTGACTAGCTTTTGTGAGCTATTTCCTTCCTTGGGTCAAAACAAAATGAACAAGTCAGAGCAGAAGATAGCATTGTCTAAAATACAAGTTGATAATTTGCATTAAAATACTTTATTTCTTAGTTGATAAGATAGAAGTGAAAAAGTAATAGTCCCTTAACGCTACCAAATAGCAGTTATTACAGCATTCATTGTTATGGAATTAGAGATAACCATCACATAGTTGACAGATAGAATGGGTAAGTTTAAAAAAAAAACATTTTAAGAGAGAAAACACAGCAGAGTCACACATCTGTCTTTCAGAACTCAACAATTGCATTCTCGTTTGCTATGCAGAGTAACAAGAGTGCCAATGGAAGAAAGCTTGCTCTGTTTGGACAAATTCTCGATCAAAGTCACTTCCATGTAATAATTATACGTTCACTGCCTACATACTTTGTAGCAAAGGGCATGAATAAGGTGTCAAAACTACTGGATATTGAAACAGATTGGAGGAAGCAAGTTGAATTTTGTTTGGGGTTTTTTTTTTTTCTCTTTTCCTAGTAGCTTAAAGAAGCAAGAAAATAACAAACAAACAAGCTGGCAGAGACATAATATGGGCAGCCAGCACTGATGGTCCCCTCCCGTCGGCTCCTTACAACCTTATAATATAAATAACACTCAAGACAGCATTCTGGAATTCAAACAAGGCCACAGCTTTATTGTTACAATAAACCACCAGAGCCAACTTATCACTCTAAATTCCCACCCCGGGGTCATCTGCCGTGCCCCAGCACAATGACCCCTCCGCAGGCCACCAAACCTGCACAAACCAGCAGCATCCCGCCGCTAACTGGGACCCCCACCACAGCCCCCAGCAAGGGGTCCCCAGCATGAGACTGAACCCAATCACACGCGGCTGAAGCCAGAGAGAAGAAAGCCCGCCACCTAGCGGGTTACTTGCTCTAAACCCCACCCCAAATGAGTCCTGGCTCTGGTCACTCTGCTTAACTCCCAAGCTGCGACAAACAAGCCCCATAACACAGAAAAAGGGGAGGGAGGAAGGGGATCAGGCCTGCTGCGTGCATCAAAAAAGGGGCGGGCACAATGGCTCCGCCGCTTTTAAACCTGATTTGAACTGCCATGACGTGGCGAGGCCGACCAATCAAAACCATATGGTTGGCCCCATCACGCCAAGGCCGCGTCAGCACAGGGGGAGGGGGGGGCAGGCCAGGATGCGCGTCCCGGCTCCCCCCCCCCTCGCCCGCACAACCGACCGGAGGAGTCCGGCTGGCGCCCATATTATCATGTGCCCAGCGAGACAGGCTCCCCCGGCCCTTCCATTGCACAATCAGCAAACAACAAAATTGGCTATAATATAAACCAGCCACCTATTGAAAATACACTACTTAGAAATAGAAAAAAGGTGGTGCATAACACATTTAATCGAATTGAAAACAGTTTTCTAAAAGTAAATATATACTAAACACATTTTTGGATATTGACAAAAGTATAATTGCACACAGGGGCAGATTTTAAATGCCCTACGTGCGCAGAGCCTATTTCGCATAGGCCTGGCGACGCGCGCAAAGCCCAGGGACGCGCGTATGTCCCGGGGCGAGGGTGGGACTGAGGCCTCCGGCACAGCGGCCGTGCCAGGGGATTACGCGTGGGGGGCTTTAGGTAGGGCTGGGGGGACGGGTTAGATAGGGGAAGGGAGGGGAAGGTGGAGGGGGGCTGAAGGAAAGTTCCCTCCGAGGCCGCTCTGATTTCGGAGCATCCTCAGAGGGAACGGGTTAAGCCATCGGAATCCCCTAGGGCTCGGCACGCGCAAGCTGCACTAGTGTGCACCCCCTTGCGCGTGCCGACCCCGGATTTTATAACATGCGTGCGGCTGCGCGCGCGTGTTATAAAATTGGGCGTACATTTGTGCGCGCCAGGTAGTGCGCACAAATGTAGGCCGCGCAAGTAGGTTTAAAAATCCATCCCACATTGAATAAAAGGTTTTGTTCAGTGCCATAAGACCATCTAATTCACAATATACCCTGAGAAATTAATTTTAAAAGCTCAGTGCACGCATTATTTAGGGCATGTGTGAAGTAATTGGGGTCGGCCGACTTTTGAAAAGCACTCGTGTACGCATGTAAATGCTGCAGTGCGCACATATCAAAAGTTTTCAAACAGGGATGAGGCGTGGGCGTTTCAGGGCCTGGCCAAGAGATGTGCATGTAAATACTTAACACACCCCAGAATGCACTGAGGTCCCCTGCTGCATAACATTACTTCTGCTATGGATGACATGCAAGTTATAAAATAATTGAGCCATTTCTGAGGGGTTTAAAGGGACCGGAGTATCTAAGGGGAGTGTAGGCAATCAAAGTAAGAGGACTGGAGGACTTAGCTCTTAACTTGGAGAACTGGTGGACGAACTCGTAAATTTGGAATGGCGTGGTGCAAGCCCTTTTTAAAAGCCCGCGACATACGCAGTAAATGCAGGATTTGCGCGTCCGTGCACACACCCACTTAAAATTAGGCACACATGCACCAACGTGCACCCATGCACTGGTTTGCAAGTTACTATGCCTATATTTATCTTACTGTCTTACACTTCATTTTTAATGCAAATCTTGACTGGGCAAATTTTCTGGCAAGTCAAATCTGATATATTCATGCAACCTTTAGAACTAATTTCTCCTTGTAGTAAAAGAGCTCCATTATTAATATCCCTTTTGTGAAAGAAAAACCAGTCTTCGGGAAATCCATTTGAAATAATACCAGAGCAAAAAAAAAAAACAAAAGCACGACTGTGCTTTAGAGCTTAAAGGATTTTTAAATTAGCATGCTTACTGTGATACGCAAAAGAAGCTTTTCTTACTGGAGTGGGATAGAACACGTCAACAGTGGCATTACATTTTCTGTAACTCTTTTTTAAATGAGAAATAACCAAGGATGCTTCATGCATGCCACCGATCTGGCTGATCTCCAGGCCCTACACAAATGCAGCATAATTGGCTCTCAAAAAAAAAAAAAAAGGAAAGTGTTGTAAACATTCAGCTTGATGGCACTTGCATGTTTAAGCTAGCCACTACTTCACATATACACATATCTTTGCCCCATAACTTTATATTCAAGAGGCCGCCAATGAAGAGTGGGGGACTCGCCAGAATGATGGCTACTGCCTGGAAACAATACCCTTATTCAATAAACATACACATGGTTACTGTGACTCCAACATCACTCTAAGCTTCAACAGCAAGAGGAAATATGGAAAAAAGGATTTGCACTCACAAAGAGGGGAGTAGCTGGCTTGTTACGGCGGTTACTACCCCAAACCAAATAAGCCTGATACTTCACTTTCAATGCATATCCAGCATAGTTCTCTGCTTCAACGGCAGGGCTGAAGAAAAAACTGATACTTCACACATCCAGCAGAGCTCTCTGCTTCAACGGCAGGGGAGAAGAAAAAAAGGGTTCGCACTCACAAAGCGGGGAGTAGCTGGCTTGTTACGGCGGTTACTACCCCAAACCAAATGTGCCTGATACTTCACTTTCGATGCATATCCAGCATGGCTCTCTGCTTCAACGGCATGGGAGAAAGACTGATACATCACGCATTTCCAGCATAGCTCTCTGCTTCAACGGCAGGGGAAAAGAAAAACAACCAATAAGGGCTGTATAACATAGTCTGGGTAAAACAAATAAGCATGGGTGTAGCTTGCTTATTGCGGCGGTTACTACCCCTACTACCCCTAACTAATCAAGCTAGACATTTCACTTGGATGCAGCTCCATCACTGCTCTCTACATTAATGGTGGGGGTGGAAGGGAAATAGAACCAAGAGCTAAGAGAAACAGATAAGTATGAGAGAAAAAATGTGTGAGGCTTGCTGGGCAGACTGGATGGGCCGTTTGGTCTTCTTCTGCCGTCATTTCTATGTTTCTATGTTTCTATGTATGTTTATGTGCAAATACATGCAGTGCATGATAAATGAGCCTCGGGCTGATTCAGTAAAATTCATGGGAAAGCCGGCACTCCAAGGCGAGCGCTCACTCTCCCCAGGCGCACCCAGGCCACTCTCCTGGGCGCGCAATTCTGTATTTAAATGAGGGTCTGTGGTAATAAGGTGGCGCTAGGGACACTAGCGCGTCCCTAGCGCCTCCTTATTGACAGAAGCGGCGGCTGTCAGCAGGTTTGACAGCCGATGCTTAATTTTACCGGCGTCGGATGTTGAACTCACTGACAGTCACGGGTTTGGAAAATGGATGCCGGCAAAACTGAGCATCCGTCTTCCAACCCGCGGGCAGATTTTTAATTTTTTTTTTTTTTTAGAATTTTAATTTTTTTTTATTCTTGGGGCCTCTGACTTAATATTGCTATGATATTAAGTCGGAGGATGTACAGAAAAGCATTTTTTTCTTCTTTTCTGTACACTTTTCTGGTGCCGGCCGAAATTAACTCCTGCCTTCGGGCAGACGTTAATTTCTGAAAGTAAAATGTGTGGCTTGGCTGCACATTTTACTTTCTGTATCGCGCGGGACTAACTAATAGGCTCATCAACATGCATTTGCATGGTGCAGGCGCTATTACTTTTTGGGGGGTTGGACACACATTTTCCTCACGCTATTACCCCTTACTGTATAAGAGGTAATATTAGCGTGTGGAAAACGTGCGTCTAGATGGGGGCTAACGGTGCGCTTAGCCTGAGAGCACCATACTGAATCGGCCTGCCTGTTAGCTACTCAACACCATATTCGGTGATAAATGTCTTAAATTTTCTTGCTTAAGAATGGCCGCTTAAATAGCTTCCTGAAATAGAACCACACAAGTTTTTTACATTTAGACTTATTTGGATATTCAGCAGCAGCTTTATCTGGCTTGCTGCAGCTGAATATCCAGACATAGTTAACAGCTTAAAATTAATTTGTTAGCTTTGCCATTTAGCAGCTCTTTGAAAACCTACCCCCATAGCATTCACCATGATTTGCCTCAAAATTATCAACATGTGACAAAATACCATTTTATATGATATTAAAATAGACTCTGAGAGTCTGCTTAAGATTATGGAAGAGTGAGTAGCCCCAGCTCAAAGAGCCCACGTCTGCCAGGTCTCTGAGAGCAGAAAATGCTACTCTTTCATGCTTTTACCCATTGCCAGATAATAAAAACATAGCATCTTATTGGTCATCTCTTGTAAAGAGCTAAGCCACAATTTATAAATGAATATCCCAAAGGACTGGCTTGTGCAGAGGTCTGTTCACTCTTTCTCCACTCTTTTCTAATTTTACTAAGTAGACAAGATGTTGCGCTGTGGAGGGGAGAGAGCACCAGGGAGTGCTCTCCAGCGCGGGACGGGAGATGTGTGCCCTTGCGGTGAAACGTCCTTACCCTGAGTCTCAACCGGACCTGCATGCTTCCTTGAGACCACCAACGCAATGATGGTCTCTGAATGGTCCTCCGACCATTCCAAGCCCTTTCAGACTGCCGCTAGGGAACGGTGGGAAGCAGCAGGCTGGACAGAGGGCAAGGCCGGACGGAAACGTGGAACAAGACGTGATAAGGCAGATGAAGACTTCAGGCGTGGCAAGGCAGACGAATACATTGGACATGGCAAGTAGACAAAGACATCAGACTTGACAAGGCAGACGAAGACTCAAGACGTTGCAGGGCAGATGAAGACTCAAGGCATGGCAAGGTACGGACAGGCAAGGCAAGGCAGGACAGGGCAAGACATGGCATGACAGGCATGGCAAGATAAGACATGACAAGTCAAGACTAAAACCAATGATTAAAAGTACGGAACCTCCAGGCAGACAATGTCCATTCTGGCGTCCTACTCAGCCCAGCTGGGCAGAGTTGCGGACCACACAAGAAGACATCAGAGCCACGGAAATCCAAGGACAGGAACGCGCAGGCAACCCAGTCCCTCAGGCGCCCTACACAGTCCAGCCAGACTGGTCATGGACCACACTGTAGGACAGGACCTGTCCAGGGAAGGACACATCAGGCGAGAACATCAAAGCAGACATCAAGGATACGGACATCAAGCAGACTGACGAGGGAAGAGATGACTCCTCGGCACCATCAGATGGAAAGGCCCACCAGTGCCCTACACACCCTAGCTGAGGTGATCGTGGACCACTGGGCCACTACGCGCCCTATTAGCCCAGCCAGGCTGGTCACGGACCATGAGGGATGGGTCAGGCAGAGATGAAGACATCTGGAACAAGTGGATATCTGGTCATCATGGGACAGGCGGACAAATGGACATCATGGATGGGCAGACAACTGGACATCATGGAACATCAAGGAACATTGAAGACATCAAGGTAGAGACAGGAACAAGGAACGACGATGAAGACATGGGATCCCACACGGAACAGAGTGCCTAGAAGGAGAAGCAGACAAGGAGTCCTAGGGAGGACTTACTCCTTGCAATAGCAAAACTGGAATGAAGATTGAAGCTTTTTATACTGGAGAAGAGGCGGAAATGATGACATCGGTGAAGCACCACTCCCTCGCTGTACCTTTAAATACTGAAGAGAGAGAGCCAGCCTCACCCCCTAGGAGGAATCAGGAAGCAGTATAGGACCCTGGACAGCGGCCCTGCTGCACAGGAGACGGCAGAGCTGAAGAGGTAGGCCTCAACCCAGGCCTAGGGCTGTCAGCTGCTCCCAAGCCACAAGGAGAGCACCGGAGGTGGTTTCAGGATGCAGGCAAGAGCAGGGATGATGGCCCTCTTCCACAGAGGGCCCATGGTAAGGTTAGCGACCTCCGGGTCACATGAGGGCATTGTAGGTGGCTCCATTCCGCAAAGGAAGGCAAGGGCGGCCTCCGGGCTGCAAGGGAAGTAGAAGCGTCTGCAGTGCATTGGCGGCTTCCGGACCGCACAAGATGACACAGCATGGCTCCAGCCATGAGGGAAATCCCCGGCACGGCTCCTGCCGCACCGGCACGATGGCGGCCTCCTGCCGCTACAAGAAACCCTGGCACGGCTCCTGCCGTGCCAGTGATAATGTTGGGGGTCAGGCCAGGCCCGCCGAGGAAAAGGTAAGAGCCTGCTCACGGCCCTGCTGTGAGCAGATCGCAACACAAGATTAGTTTTATTGATGAATTTAAATCATAAGTGATGGGGTTCAGAAAAATTATTTTCAGCCCTTTTTCACATTTTAGTTAAGCTTTATATTTCCATGCTTCTAAATATTTATGACTACGCCCTTTATATTTTCAATATTAGAATCTGCCGCTGGTTGCTGGATGTATGCAGTTGAGCATATCACAATATTAAGTATGGCATCACAACACTTTCTCATACAAATGATATGATACGAGCTATAAATTGTGCACTTTATTTAAAAAGAAGCATTAAATTAATGCCATAAGAGAAAGCTTACCTTTCTCTAAATTTTATTAGATTGCTGAGATAATTAAAACAGGACACTCTAGAATAATCTTCATGATCTTACATTTTCTAAGAAAAGTTTAAAAATTATCATTGTGTAATTGTTGTTCCCAGGCAGTAATATAGGACGTCTTGACATTTTGCATTGCTGACATTCGTTTCCAACATGTTTGACGAAACATTTGATTTTCACTTCAAAGGGAAAGGAAATAATATGTAAATTAATTCTGCAGCAGAAAGTTCTGGATATAGCCTGCAGTCTCCAGGGGATCGGGATGGTGATGAAGCTGTCAACGTTTTGCTACAAATTTACCTATCCACTAAAAGAAACAATAACTTCTCAAGTAGAATAAAAATCATTTTCCTGGGTTAAAACTTTGTTCAGGAAAGCTAAAAGACAGATAAATTAAGATTTCTTACTTTCTCGCTCTTTTGGGAAAAGAGTGTAATGAATGCTCACTGAAGATCATTTCCATAACCATGTAGTCGGGTAAATGGTGATTCACTAGGGTTTCCCTGGCTAAGAGTAGGTGTGGGCTTCCTCAGGATGCCAACTTGTAGCTGGGGTAAAGAGGTGCATGCATTTCTTTTGGACACTCGATATTCTGCTTTTTCCTCTAGAATGAGCTCAAGAAGGACTACTGTCAAACTTAAATCAAGTATTCAGGTACAGTAACAATAGCAGTTGCGAATTGCAAGCATAACTGAATCACATTTACAGTTAACGCGGTAGCACTGGAAAATGCAAATTTACCTTCTTTGCCTCAGGAACATTGAAAGCCAAGTCAGGAGAGAGGAAGTCACTGTTGAGAAATTTAGGAGAAGGCCCGGTGGAATAGCTGTGCCTTGGCCGTCTTATTCTGGAAGGTGAGTTAACATGGCTCGAGGCACAGGGATACTGCTATGGGGTGGGAGAGGAAAACAGCCATGCAGGTTGGATTTTCAAATGCACATGGGCCATTTTGCCCCCTCCCCCTCCACCCCTTGCTATCTGCACAAATAGCAAGGCAAGGCATTCAGGTGCTTTTAATGTGTGGACTTTGCAGCCGCTAATTTTCAAAGGCAAGCAAAGCATGTGATTTCCCATTGACATTTTCCTGTAACATGCAGCAGCTAAAAGCTCCTGTCTACATTTTAAACAATGCAGGCTATTGAAAATGACCACTGTTAAATAAGTGAGGCATCTGCCTGAAGAGCAGCCTGCTGTAAAGTGAAGAAATGGTTAATTGTCTTCTCTATGGCTGTGCATGGTTGGCACCTCTCAGATGGCACACCCACCCGCCCAAACCAAACCAGAAGAGGAGCAATGAGATTCCAGAAGAAAGAAGCATCCTGAACTATGGGGCTGGACCCAAAATAAGTGTTTTTGACAGGTATGAAACCACAAACTAGCACTTGTAGTTAGTCATGTTACATTGCAAGGATATTTAAGTAGCTGGGGTCCCCAGGTAGCACCTGTTCCAGTGGAAGGCACAACAGAAATCCTTAGGTTGGACTAATGGATGTATAAATGGAACATACATCGAGATGATACATTACTGCAGACTCCCAAGGATTATTATTTATTAAAAAGCAATAAAGTTCATTAATTCTTACTAGACAATGAAGAAGGATAAAAAGTGCAAGTCATATATATTCTAACTGCAACAAAAAAAATCAACTACCTCTTGTTCTTCATATAAGCCTACTGGTTCTCAAATTGGTCCTCAGAGTCCCAAGCTAGTTTCAGAGTAGGTAACATATGACAATTAACCTTTTGTTAGACCAAGTATATGTATGTATGTATGTATGTATAGATGTATTTATTTATTAAGCACACTTGTTATCTACCAAGCCAATAAGCTCAAAGCAGAATGCAACAGAAATAAAAACATTACAAGTAACGCACAACATAAGGCAAGATATAATTCTAAAAACAATACAAATAATACAAATGTTATATGGCACAAGAATCAATTATATAATAAATCCAGATGCATGTAGCTGTTTATAAGATAAGAGACTTTATAAGCATTGAGGCACGGCGCTGGGTCAGTACGGGAGCACCGCTGATACCCCGGTGCCACGCCTGGTGTGAGGGAAGGGGAAAAGGTGGCCCTTACCCCCATGGTGCGTTGGCATCGTCGTCGCTACATGATGATGCTGCCGACATGCCAACGCCACCCCCTCCCCGTTGGCGTGGGCATGCGTGGCGAGTGCTGTGAAGCCACAGAGGGAGGGACAGTAGGGAAAGGGGGGAGTGTCCCGGCGACAGCGCGGTACTTAAGGGGCAGGACAGGACAGCCGTGGACGACTCATTGGGCCATTTGAAGCCCTTGGACCATCTCGGGGGTTGGGGGCAGCAGCGTGGGGAGCTATCTGGATGGTGCACCCTGGCTCCGTCCCTTTTGGCTCCAGCTCCCCGCGCTGCTGCCTTCACTGGGAAATGGAGGCCTGTCAGGTCACTAATGGCTTTTGCCATGAAAGGCAGCACAAGGCAGAAAGGATCCGATTGCCGCACCGAGACTGCTGGCACATCTTGCATTAGCGCGCCAGGTCTCGCTCTTATGGCAGACTTCTCTTGCTGCTGGCCTGTGAGATGAAGAAGCCGGCTCCTGCCACACGACCCACTGCAGATAGGAGACCACTGGCTTGGTGCTAGGTTTTCCTGCTCGGACCCAGAGTGACAGGGGGCCGTTAGGTCTGCCCTGACTCTTAAGGGGGAAGGCCCGTGGGCTCTTCTAACTAACCCCACTCCAGGTTCCTGAAATTTTCAGCCTGGAGGGGCTGAAAGGGGCTTCAGGCGCAAGAAGACAGCAGGGGCTTTACAGCTCTGAAGCTTGCAGGCTTCTCAGCCAAGAGGGGTAGCATGGCTGAGCGGTCTAAGGTGCCGGATTATGGCTCCACTCTCTTTGGGGGTGTGGGTTCAGATCCCACTGCTGCCAGTGTCTTTATTAGGACCAGGGAGGTGAACCTTGCCCTGATTGGACTCCAAGCTTCAGTCTGGCTTGGCACTTGCTGGTTTTCTTGGATACCTGCACCCCCTGCTTTTGTTTATTGCTGATCATGTTTCAATTGGTGCTGCTATGCCCCTTAGTATTAAGCGGGCTACAGAGAGGTCGGCTCCGTTTCAGGGAGATGGGTTCAGGCCCCAGCAGCCGATTGGCAGTCAGTGAGAGGTCTGTGGCACAGAGTCCACAACAGGGCTCTGGCTCCGCTCCCTTGATTCTGGTGCCGGTGCCTGGGTGCACAGAGCTATGGCTGGCTCTCGCCATGGTCTACCGGGCGGGGTGCACTGATTTCCGAGCACTGACGGATGTCACCTCCTCCCATCACAACCATCCATACATGGGCATGAAGTGGGTTTGCTCCTGAGCCCTCCTGGAGCTGGAAATCAGCCATGGGGAAACCCCTAAAGGATTTTGGTGCGAGATGGGTTTCCAGTTCCAGCAATTCTGGAGTGAAGCCTCGAGCCTCACGTTCATTTGCACAGTTGCCTCCATCTTGAATAGGAAGGACTCTGTAGCCTTGTGGTGCTCGCTGTGTTTGAAGGCCTGTGCCCTATTACAGAGCCATGGTGAGAGGGAGAGAAAGTTTTAGCTAAGATCAAAATGCCCCCACCGTGTCTAAGGCAGTGAGGACAGGAGAAGCTTTGATAGCCATTTATATTTAATTGATTAAGCAAAAGCGAATCAGTTTCAAGTGACCAGGATTCAGTAATACACATTAGGTCAGGTTTAAATCTAGTTACCAAATCCATAATAATAGGTATCATTTTCCAAATAGCTTGATCATTAATAAGATATAAAAGAAAAGAATCATGAGAAGGCAATACATTGGAGTCATCTCTCCTGAAATCTGTAAGAACCCTGGGGGGTCTAGATACATTTTTATGGTTAATAACAGAATAAGGACCTCATTCGTAAATCACTGGAATAATTTTGCTCATTATTAAATGCAAACCAAACACTGCTCAGATAGATATGCCCTCAGATCGCACAAAGAAGCGCACAAGCAGGCACGCTTCGACATGCAAAAAGGCACACGCAACCAATGACGTACTGCACCTATGGCGTCGCTGCCTCTCCTTTTTACCGGGTGCTTCGGATGACATCAGTGGATATCAGTCCCACTGGCTACAGGGAGGGAAATATGCAGGCAGACGAGAAAGCTCCATTGGTGCGGGAGCGACACAGCAGGCAAGGCTCCGATAGAGCTGGAGCCAGTAGGCAGGTCAAATGTAGTCAAAGGCGGTCAGAGGACTGCTCAGCTGCTCAATGGCATCACTACCTCCCTTGTACCCAGCACCCCAGATGACTTCAGTGAGAGAGCAGGATCAGTCACACCAGGAACGGGGAGGGAGATTTCTGGGCAGGCCAGAAAGCTCCGTTGGTGTGGGAGCGACACAGCAGGCAAGGCTCTGATGGATCTGGAGCCAGGAGACAGGTCAAATGCAGTCAAAGGTGGTCAGAAGACTACTCAGCTAAGACAGGGACAGGATAGAGTGTCTAAAGCTTCTTTCTTATTTTAGTGAAACAGCAGGAAAAATTGAATATCATCTTCATATATTCTGAAGCAGATTTCTTCTAATTGCCTGCTCTATTGGGCATAAGTAAACATTAAATAGAAATGAGGACAGGGAAGATACTTGGGAATACCTGACTCATGTGAGAATCCTAAAAAATCCAATTTGTTTGCAGACCTTAACAAACAATTTCACAAATGCTATAGTAGCACAAACTGAGTAGATCACCTAACTACAAAGTTGCATGAAAAATTTCAAACATGCATAGAGCAATCCAATTTTGAAATCCAAAGTATGCACTCCAATTCTGTCTATCAAATTGTTTAACATCTAAATATACTTGAATGACTTGGTAAAAAAATGGAAAACCCGGTAAAAAGTTATGGGGTAGATTTTAAAAGGTTGCGCGCACGCGTCCATGTGTGCGCGCTACCTGGCGCATGCACTTGGACGCCTGATTTTATATCATGCGCGCACAGGTGCGTGCATGATATAAAATCGGGGGTCGGCGTGCGCAAGGGGGTGCACATTTGTGCAACTTGTGCGTGCCGACGCCCACGGCCTTCCCCCATTCCCTCCCAGGCCGCTCCAATTTAGGATTGGCCTGGGAGGGAACTTCCCTACCCCCTAATCTATCCTTCCTACCCCTTCCCCTAACCTTCCCACCCCCGGCCCTAATCTTGACCCCCAAAAGATTTTAACTTACCACTTGCACTTGCTCGAAGCAAGTGTAGGTTACGCATGCCGGCAGGCTGCCAGCACTCGATCCTCCAGCACAGTGGCAAAAGGCCGCTGTGCCGGGGGCTTCGAGCTCCACCCCACTCCGCCCCTTTTCTTCAGCCCCGGGACTTATGCACATGGCCGGGCCTTTTTTAAATAGGCCTGGCGTGCATATGGCAATTTATATGCCTAGGCTTTTAAAACTCTATCCCTATATATGTTAATTGCATACCATTTACATGAATAATTTTTTAAAATTCAAATAAAACATAAATATAATAACAAAGTAACATAATAAATGATAGCAGAAAAAGACTTAATGGTCTACCAAGTCTACCCAGCAAGCTTTTTCTTTGTAGGGTAGTAACTGTTGTTCCATGTAGGCTACCCCCATGCCTTTTTTTATGGGTAGCAATTTGAATAAGGTGATATGAAATCATAATGCTATTCTGGAATTTATTTGTAACTGGTTAATCCATTTAACCTAGACTTAACATACCAAGTAGAGGTATACTTAAGGTAGATGGGAAAACTGGCAGATCCAATGAGATCACAGACCTGCCTACTAGAGATATGTAGAAAATGTCATCTCAAACTGAAACCAGGCAAATTTTAGCCTGATTTGAGTTTGATAAATTTTGAAAAACATTTTCCCAGATTCATTAGGAAACTTCAAATAGATTCAAACAAATTTGTCACTTCACTGGAATTTGCCCATTGTAGATCCTGCATATCGAATAAATCTGCTCAAACTGTCATGTACACTTGCTAATTACAGGAATCCAGTTTAGACCTTTAAAATAGAGTTCTTCCATTTCTAGTATCCATAGACCCCCATCCATCAGGAGCACTTTGAGCTACCCCTGCTGATTTAGCTTGGTGTAAATCTGTAAAAATAACTGTATGGCCTTTAATTCACTCACTCAGATCATTTGTGAAGAGTATAAATAGAATTTGACAGATGTCAGCCCTCAGGGTACATCATTGGTCAAAGTGAACAACTGGAATAGATTCCATTGATCAAGGCTTACTAGAACACACTGTCTGGCCAGTTTTTGATTAAAAGAAAAATAGGACTTCAAATGCCTGCCTATTTTCTTATCTTATTCAATAACCAGTCTTGTAATACTATGTCAAGTACCTTAGCAAAATCTGAAGAAAGCATATCTACTTTTTTCCCATAACTAGCCATATTCTCTAAAGACACCAACAAAGAACTATTGCAAATTTGTCTCTTAATATCTCTTAATTGCATTTTATATTTTCCTTAGAAGTTTAATTGATTTCTCTGTATTATTTTCTTCTGTTTAGATGTCTTCTTCTAAACATTACGAGCTGAAATTCCAAAAAATGTGCACATAAAAAACAGCACATACACATGTAAAATACGTGAGCAATTGCTATTTTAAAAACCACAAAATATGTGCGTAAATCATGGAGCACGAGTAAATTTGCATATATAAATAAAGAAAAAGGGATGTTCTGGGGAGGGACCAGAATTTATGCGCATATGTTGCTATTTCCCAGCCTGACCAAGGGACATGCATAAGTCTTTTACTTGCGTACATTTACTCCTGCTTAATATCTGGTATATGTGGTTGTAAACTTTTTAAAACTGAAAAATGATTGGGTGGAGGGGGGGGGTGGTCTGGGTGAAATAGGGGGGACTTTAAGCTGAAGAACCAAGAGGTTCTTCATGAGCTGAAGATGGACTGGGTGAACTCATAAAGAAATTGGTAAAACTGGTTATTTCATTGCCACGCGCATGTTATAAAATCCCCTGACTTACTCATGTAAAAGCTGACTTACAGTGGGTAAATGCATGTAAATAAAAATCTATTAGTATATATCATTTGCACCCACACCCAGCTAAATTCTGATTTACTGGCCTAGTAAATAGCGCCTTTACCACTACTTAGATGGATGAACACGAACTTATCCAGATAAATAGTACTTTTTTAGACTTCTCCATCTATCTTACATAACCCAGCTAAGTCTGAAACTTCGTAATTAGATGGACAAGTAGCACTTTTCAGACTTACCCGGCAGGTGCCGCTACTTGCCTGCAAAAGTGGAACTGATCCAGAAAAGGGAGGAGAAATAGCCTAGTGGTTAGAGCAGTGGACTGTGAACCAGGAGACCAGTGTTTGAGTCCTGCTATCGCTCCTTGTGACCTTGGGCAAGTCACTTTATCCTCCATTACCTCAGGTACAAAAACTTATATTGTAAGCCCTCTGGGGATAGAGAAATGCCTACAGTACCTGAATGTAAACCAGTGTGATATCTCAATTGAGATTAAATGTCAGTATATGATAAATAAAATAAGTGGCACTACTTTTATGGATAAGTTCAAACTTGCGTTGCTTGCAGTTTTTACATACGTGAGCATGTTTGTATGCATATATACTTGTATATCATGTGCATGCAGGTTATAAAATACAATAGCAAATTTTCATGCACCAATAGACAAGCATATATGGATGCACACAAGCAGTTTTGAAATGTATCCTCCCTAAGTAGCATTCCATTTCTTGTATACCTTGCCAAAATGAGGGAATTTATAAAGATTGGTAATTGAAGCATGATCTGCTGTAGGTTTTCAACTTAAATTTTACCTTCCCTTTAGCATGCATGGATAGATAGATAGATTGATAGATATATCTCTATCTGTGTGAGCTACTCACCTCATCACACTGGGTCAACTGTGTGAGAAGTATATATATTTGTAATGATTTAGTGACATTGATATTAGTTCCTGCACTGAAGTAGGGAAGAGAACTATAGAACACATTTTTTTTCCTTTCAGAATGGGTCAAGAAATCAAGATGGCTTCTTGGTGGTACTACATTTCCCAGACTCCCTGGTTCTCTGAGTTCTGATGGAATCTGAGCAGAAGATAATAAGCTAGCAGGTGCTATAAGTATTTATTTATTTATTTAACAGTTTTTTATACCGACCTTCATAGTAAATTTACCATATCAGATCGGTTTACAATTTAACAAAGGGAAAAACAAGAGTAACAAATTCACGTAAACGAAAGATAACAATAAGTAGGAATAAGTCAAAAAGTTACAATCAACAAGGGGAGAGAACTTGGAAGCTTGCAACAAGCTGGAAGGAAGATAGGCCGGTAAAATAATATTACCATAGAGTGTACAAGTTAAAACTTAAGGACTGTGTTTTAACCTTAATGTCTCTGAGTCCATTTATTTTTTCTTTGAGAAATGGAGTGCCAGACTGAGTAGGAATGAAGGCCAACTATTGAATGTCTGGTTCAGGGAAGGCTTGTTGAAAGAGCCAGGTCTTAAGACCTTTTCTGAAAGTTAAAAGGCATGGCTCCAGTCTGAGGTTTGATGGGATACTGTTCCAGATCGATGGGCCAGCTATCGAAAAGGCTCTGTCTTTGGTCGTAGCGAGGCGTGAGGCTTTAGTGGGGGGAACATTCAGAGTGCCTTTGTAAATGTCTCTAGTTGGTCTGATAGAAGAGTAGAGTTTGAGAGGTATTTCCAGGTCAAGTTGAAGTTGATGATGGATAGTTTTATGGATTAAGGTGATTGATTTGTATAGAATTCTGTAATTTACTGGTAACCAATGTAGGTTCCTGAGAATTGGTGATATGTGATCGTGGCGGCTGGTACTGGTTAACAATGGCAGACAAGGGAGGCCTGGAGGGGAGTTAGAGGGAGAGCAGCCAGCTCACCAAACCCAGAAATGAAGGAATGTTTGGAGGAAGGGGACAACAGCTCAGCACTAATGTGGAATGCTAGAATGTTTTAGAGAGAATTTTCTTGTTCTAATTGTTCAGACTGCTAAGAGACTGACTTTAAGACAGAAGAACGACCTGTGCACAAGTCCTCTGACAAGATACTTATTCAAGGCTGACAGGAGCTTTAAGTATTGACACTGCCCTTTATTCCTGACTGGTAGTAAGAAAAGGTTTTGTTTGCATAAACTAATGTGGCCTGATAAGTGACCTTGTGGCAGATCAACTTTAAGGTTAGGAGCTTGAGTTATCTGCATTGCGAGATTCTTTCTTTCTTTCTTCTGCTTCTAGGGAGTTTTTGAATGAATGAAAATGGTTTTGTTGCTAAGCTAAACCAAAAAAGGCCTAATAAATCAGACTGCACTAAACTCTTGAATCACTTGATTGCTCTTCTTTTCCTTAAGTGTTAAAGAGGAAAGGTCTGCTACTCCTCCATAAAGATCCATATAAAGTTTAAAGGGTGGTTTAGCAGCTATAAGGAGTTATAGAGTGTTTCTAGTTCCAGCAGAGACCTGGTATTTTTACATGAAGGGATTTAATCTAATGGCAGTTAAAGAACACCTGCCTTTTCCTTATGAACACAGGACTCTGTAATTAAACCAAAATAAGCTGTATTCGTGTGTGGTTTAAATCACTATGCCTGTTGATATTGGTATGATTAAGCTAAGAGAATCTGGCTCAGGGCATCGCTACTGTCTTATACCCTCAGAAATGTTTAGCGTACTCTGAAGCTGATTGAGACTAGTCCAGGGGTGGCCATTGCCAATGCTGGTCCTCGAGAGCCACAAACAGGCCAGGATTTCAGGATATCCGCAATGAATATGAATGAGAGAGATTTAAATACAATGGAGGAAGTGGTGTGCAAACCTATCTCATCCATATTCATTGCGGATTGGCCCCTTCTGGACTAGTTTATTAAGTGCTCCAATGCCTTTCGGTTACATTTAGCATCTACTTGGATTCGTTCTGTGCTCCCTTGTTTGTTCAGTGAATGAGAACTGGATGAATAAAGTGTTCATGACTGAATGATTGTGAGTCTCATCCTGTAAGCCTTGTGAGTGGGAAGCTTGATTGCCAAGACCTGAGGTTACTAAAGAGAGAGAGAGTGATTCCTTATCAAGAAATTCACCCAGAATTTAAGAAAGAGAGGTAGCTTACCTTACGACTGACAGGCTTTCAACCTGTCATTGAGCATTCCCACTGGCACATTAACTATTCACTATGGGGTAGATTTTAAAATAATATATGCGCCCGCCCATGTGCGCGTGCTACCCGGCACGTACACATAGACGAGCAATTTTATAGCATGCGCGCAATTTTATAGCGTGCGGCAACGCATCGGGGCCTTCCCCAGTTCCCTCTCAGTCCCCTCCAATTTAGGAGCGGACTGGGAGGGAACTTTCCTACCTCCTACCCTAACCTCCCTTCTATTTAAAGCAACAAAGTTTATGTATTCCAATCCAGGCAAGGTAAGATTCCAGTACAGGTTTTCTCAGGAGCTCAGGGCTGCATAATTTTATTTATTTTTTTATTTAGATTTTTATATTCCACTTTTTACACTTTTTCCAGCTCTTCAAAGCAGATTACATTCAGATACTGTAAGTATAAGTCATAACATTTAACATCTGTAGCAGTAACTCAACCAGCAGGGTGCCATCTAGTCAGCTTTCACATGGAAGAAAAAAATATCCTTGAAAGAGCAAAAATGCCTCAGGCACTTACCAACTGCAGCTAAAAATCTGCTTTGTTAAGTCCAGAAATCAATCACAAAAAACAACCAAAAAAACTTCCACTACTTGTGTATTATTTATTTTAATTTGTTGAATTGCCTACCTATGGCTCAAGGCAATGTACAAAATAATGTTCAACTAATCAGACCAAAACATATTACAATTCAAATAAAATAGAACAACATTAATAATTAAAATCTGATATACAATAATAAATAAAACACAACTTCAAATTTCAAATCAAACCAAAGTATCAGCCATTGTTATACATCTCATTCCGTTTCGGCCCTAAAAGGCCTGCGTGAACTAAAATTACTTTAATCCTTTCCTAATCTTTAATCTAATTCTAAAGGCACAATTTCCTTGGAAGTATATTCCAGAGAAATGAAACAGCGAATGAAAAATCCTGATTTTTCTTTGTTTTTTTTGCCTGAATTCATTTGTAAGCCTTAGACGGGGGAGGACACACAGACAGAAATCTCTACAAGACTGTCATGATTGCATTGCATTCAAATGAATCTCAAGCATATTCCTTGAGGGTATAGTGAAAATCCGATCGGCTTGTGGCACCCGGGGACCGGCGCTCCCTACCACTGACATACAGCAGGCTGTATGCTGCACATGGACAAGCCATAGAAAATCTGTAGCTTTCTCATGTACGTTGAATTTTCATTAACCCAACAAATGTTCTTATTCATTATTCAAAAATAAATATTATTTCATAAGAATCCCACCACTGATTTGCATATAACAAATAAAAGTATTGTCACATGCAATATTGTATAACAGTTCTTAAATTGTTCTTTACTATTTAATAAAGAATAATAGAGAATAAGTACATTCTTTCTATTTATCATTGAGAATTGGAACAGATGATGAAAATCTTAAATTAATGTGGCATTTACAAGAACCTGTATTATTGGACATTCATATCTATCGCTGAAGTTTACTTGGCAACAAGCATTTTTACTTTTTCTTTTTTTTTTTGACTTGGCAGCTTCTTTCTATTCCCTTGTACTTCCAGCTCCATCAGGACCAGGATAGTGAATGGGTAAATGAGCTTTATTCCCCGCTATTATATAGTGTCCTTTCCAACTTACTTACCCTTCTCCCTGCTTGTTTGTTTTACCGCCTTATCTTTTCAGTTAAAAGGATGTCTCCCCAGACACACACACTCACACACTCCGGGATCTGAACAAAGTAGGGGCCAAGATGCCACTCTGAAGGCAGATGGCATTATTATGGCTGACATTTCCTGCAATATTGCTCCATTTACCTGTGGTCTTTGAGGCAGCAGAAAGGAAGAGAAAGGAAGTTTCTGAGTGTATAGCCCTGTTCTGAGGACTCCTGTTTCTGGCTTGATTAACACGTTTGTTGTCCCAAAGCAAGTCAGAGAGATTTTGTGGCAGGTGAGGGGCTCATAGGGGCCCAGATTAAATTTTGGCAGGACAGGAGGATGGTTGGTACAGCGAGAGGCATTTTTTTTAAATAATTGGTTTGGGTTTTATTGTTTTGGGTTTTTTCTTTTGTTTGTTTTTATTATGGGGTTTTTTCAGTCCAGCGAATTAACCAAACCCCACAAAAAAATTAAACAAACTGAAAAAGCATAATAAAATACCTGAAAATGAAAAATAAACCAAACCAAATATTTTGGGCCTGTGTGTGTACATCCCTACAATTTTGCAAACAGGCTACTTGTGTATGTAAAAATACTATTTTAACCAATGAAGTCCTTTTAAAAGTTACTCCCAATGAGGATAACTTTCAAACCTATTCACATTACAACATGTGTGTGGATAAGCAGATGCATAAAGATGTATCCTAATATTGCTGCAAGCTTTATAAAATAAGTATAGTTCTGCTCCGGAAATACTTGCAAATGTAAGTGTGATAAGGAGTCACAGCAAGCTAGGGCAGCAGGGATTGATTGATTGATTGATTGATTAATTTATTTGCTTAAGAAGAGTTCCATATTCAAAAGCATTTAGCCGGCTGACTCAGAAGATAACCAGCTAAATAATATTTTGGCATGTACCTGACTAAATTCTAGCCAGCTACCTAGTTAGGCGGCTAGTATTTAGCTGGATAAGTTAGTGGCATTCCAGGGAGGACTTGAGTTAGCCAGCTAAGTTAAATGGCTAACTCCTATATTCATAGTTAACTGCGTGACAGCCAGCTAAGTCTGGTTGGGCCAAAGAGCTATCCTAAAGTTAGGTGGCTATAGCTAACTGGCTAACTTTAAGATAACTCCTATATTTATTTATTTGATGTTACCCAGGTAGAGAGTCCATCAAGTTAGCTTGAGAGAACATTGTACAAATCTCATCTTTGGGTGAGTTTCCTCACGCCGAAGGACATCAAATCTTCACAAGAGTGTACTGTTCATACATCTCACTCTGAATGTCAAAATGGCCCCTAACCCCTACACTAATACCTAAACCTCACCTCAAGTAACTAGGTGGGCCTCCTATAGTGGTATAAATACCTAACTACTCTGAGGGCCTTATAGCTAATCTGTCTCTCTCTCTCTCCCCTAAGATATTTTATTTTATTTATTTATTTAACATTTTTTATATACGAGGTTCTGGTAACAATGTTACCAATCACTTCGGTTTACATATAACTTTGGGATGACATAACACAAGTGTCTTACATAGAACAAGGAAATGAAGAACTGGGTGAATAATTAATTAAATTAAATTAAAATTGCATAAAACATTAAGAGAAACAACATTTTAAATTACTGAAATCTAACATACTAGTGATTTGGATCAGTCAAGTAACAAGTAGTCAGTCTTTGGCAGGAGGAGATTGTATTTGTTTCTGGGATTATTAAGTAGTGGGACACATGTTGTGTTGATCCAGACGGGAGAGTGTTAGTGAAGTCGAAATCAGGCGTATGCTTGGGTATGCTTTTTTTTGGGCGTATGCTTTTTTTTGCCAAAGTGGCCCCTGTTTGAAAAATAGTGGAGCTCATTACTGCCCTAAAATCACTGAATATGTATTTATTTATAAGATTTATGACTCGCTTTATAGATCTTGCAATATCTTTCTAAGCAATGTACAACAAAATAATACATTACAATAAATTAAAAAAAATAAAATAATAGAAAAACACAAAAAATAAACAATCAGAGCCATCATGTTGCCAATCAAAATAAATGCTTTCATAAGTCGGAAATCATCAGCCAGACACTGAGTACGGTTGAGGTGCCCACTAGTACATACAACATATGTACCACAGATTTATAGTTGAGAACAAGTGGATGTATAACTGGTGAAAACATTGTCATGAAATAGAAATCATGTGCTCCTGACATGCATCCATCTTGTAATATTACTATGTAAAGTACATCACTTTTCATTTTTTCTTCCTGTGCCAGACTGAAATGTTTACTTGACACTGATTGTATCGAGTCCCCATTAATAAGAAATACAAAAAGTGATTGTAAGTCTACTTTTTAGATAGACAAGCAAAATTACCTCTCTCCAGGACTAAAATATCTGAAACAGAATTGATTCTCCCAAATAGCTCTTTATGTTAAATAGCCATTATTGCACAGGTAGGAAGACAGGAGCTAACCCTGCCTCCAAATAGGGGATAGGAAGACCACAACCATGGCACTGCTTAACCTCCAGACAACCAAAAGAGGTGGCATCAGGCAAGGGGGGGCGGGGGGAGGTATAGGAGTACAGGTAGACAGGTAGGGTTGGTGGCCGTCTGGCAACTGCAATATTAGTATGGGCCGGCTTGCCTACCATCTTTAACCAGCGATTCCATGTTGAAAGATTGTGATGTCAATATTTCCACCATAAGCAGTGTTTCCACATTGGCTAAGAGCCCTTTTAAAAATGGTGCATGTGTGGCCTCTCCGGTGGAAGAAACGCATTACCGGATGGCCGATGAACAGTTGCTGAAACAAGTCACATGTTAGTACCACTATATATATGCCTTATAAATGTTTTTTTCACAGGAAATACTTACTATGTGTTTTGATAATTGTTCTCGTAGATATATATGGTCCCATGAAGAAGGTTTCAGCCGAAACACAGACCGTGTTGGGCAACTTGCAAATACGTCTGAACGCAGTGGCTCTATGGTAAGAACATAAGAACATAAGAAAATGCCATACTGGGTCAGACCAAGGGTCCATCAAGCCCAGCATCCTGTTTCCAACAGTGGCCAATTCAGGCCATAAGAACCTGGCAAGTACCCAAAAACTAAGTCTATTCCATGTTACCATTGCTAATGGCAGTGGTTATTCTCTATGGGGCAGATTTTAAATGCTTGCACAAGCGCGTACTTTTGTTCACGCAGCAGGCGCGAACAAAAGTACGCTGGATTTTATAAGATACGCGCGTAGCTCCGCATATCTTATAAAATCCGGGTTCGGCGCGCGCAAGGGGGTGCACAGTTGTGCAACCTGTGCGCGCCGAGCCCAGCGCAGCCTGCCTGTTCCCTCCGAGGCCGCTCCAATTTCGGAGCGGCCTCGGAGGGAACTTTTCTTCGCCCTCCCCCCACCTTCCCCTCCCTTCCCCTACCTAACCCACCCGCCCGGCCCTATCTAAACCCCCCACTACCTTTGTTGGCAAAGTTACGCCTGCTTTCAGCAGGCGTAACTTTGCGCGTGTCGGCTGGCAGCCCCGCTCCATCCTCTGGTCCCGGGGACTGGTCCGGAGGCCTCGACCACGCCCCCGGGCCCGCCCCCGAAATGCCGCGTCATTTCGGGAATGCCCCGGACACGCCCCCTCCCTCCCCATTTCGAAATCCCCGGGACTTACGTGCATCCCGGGGCTTTACGCGCGCCGACGGCCTATGCAAAATAGGCGCGCCGGCGCACAAGGGCCCTGCGCGCGTAAATCCGGAAGGATTTACGCGTGCGGGCCTTTTAAAATCGGCCCCTAAGTGAACTTAATAGCAGGTAATGGACTTCTCCTCCAAGAACTTATCCAATCCTTTTTTAAACACCGCTATACTAACTGCACTAACCACATCCTTTGGCAACAAATTCCAGAGTTTAATTGTGTGTTGGGTAAAAAAGAACTTTCTCCGATTAGTTTTAAATGTGCCCCATGCTATCTTCATGGAGTGCCCCCTAGTCTTTCTACTATCCGAAAGAGTAAATAACCGATTCACATCTACCCGTTCTAGACCTCTCATAATTTTAAACATCTCTATCATATCCCCCCTCAGCTGTCTCTTCTCCAAGCTGAAAAGTCCTAACCTCTTTAGTCTTTCCTCATAGGGGAGCTGTTCCATTCCCCTTATCATTTTGGTAGCCCTTCTCTGTACCTTCTCCATCGCAATTATATCTTTTTGAGATGCGGTGACCAAAATTGTACACAGTATTCAAGGTGCGGTCTCACCATGGAGCGATACAGAGGCATTATGACATTTTCCGTTTTATTCACCATTCCCTTTCTAATAATTCCCAACATTCTGTTTGCTTTTTTAACTGCCGCAGTACACTGAACCGACGATTTCAATGTGTTATCCACTATGATGCCTAGATCTCTTTCTTGGGTTGTAGCACCTAATATGGAACCCAACATTGTATAATTATAGTATGGGTTATTTTTCCCTATATGCATCACCTTGCACTTATCTACATTAAATTTCATCTGCCATTTGGATGCCCAATGTTCCAGTCTCACAAGGTCTTCCTGCAATTTATCACAATCTGCTTGTGATTTAACTACTCTGAACAATTTTGTGTCATTTGCAAATTTGATTATCTCACTCATTGTATTTCTTTCCAGATCATTTATAAATATATTGAAAAGTAAGGGTCCCAATACAGATCCCTGAGGCACTCCACTGTCCACTCTCTTCCACTGAGAAAATGGTCCATTTAATCCTACTCTCTGTTTCCTGTCTTTTAGCCAGTTTGTAATCCACGAAAGGACATTGCCACCTATACCATGACTTTTTACTTTTCCTAGAAGCCTCTCATGAGGAACTTTATCAAACGGCTTCTGAAAATCCAAGTACACTACATCTACCGGTTCACCTTTATCCACGTGTTTATTAACTCCTTCAAAAAAGTGAAGCAGATTTCAACTGAGCTAAGTAGCTTGTAATTTTACATCACAAAAGTTATGAAATAACTATAATGGTGATTCCATTTTTGAATGAAAACAGCATGTCTCAATCAGACGTTTTACCACGATATAAAGAAATTTTGTCACGATAAGCATAATGAAAATAACATTTTCATGACAAATGATTAAAAACCTTGGCAGAGGCAACTAATTTTGCTACCCTGCATATAGAGGCAAACGGCCATGCTACTCTGCACATCCGAGCCTGGTATGGGGTAATTTAAATGTGAAAAAAATTCTTTTTGGTAAATATTGACTTTGGATTGTTAGAGGTACTTGAGTCTTTTTGTTACATTACCAATATACACTACGACAATTACCTCACCAAAAATTGTCTGAGAGATAATTATAATCTGAAGATTTGAAAATGCCATTTATGCCTACTTTTCCTTCCCTGGTCTAAGCACACCCCCAGGAACATCTCCTCTCAATGCTGCTGAAAGTGCATGTTGTAGAATAATGCACATACTTTAAGTTGCACAGAGGGATGGCAATTTTTAGACAAACAATGCTGGAAAAAATGCTTTTAACCTGCATACATAGCTTTGAGATTTGACCTCTTTTAGATATTTGAGATATTTCATTCATCTCCCTGGCCATGTGAAACCTCTCTACTTTTGACTTCTACTGGGCTTCTTCAGGATCACTCTAAAGTTTCCCTTGTGAATAGCTTTGGAGATTTATATCTTCCCAGGATCTATGATTCCCATTAGCCTGAAGAGCATGAATTAGACTGGAGATATGATTTAGGGTCACTTACTTGGAAAACTTTTGCACTGTGCCTGGTCCCATGAAACAATCTCTTAATGACCTTTTTCAACTGGTAGATATGAACCAATGTAATCCATAACTTGTAGAATGACTTAGTTTCTTCTTTTAATAACTGTTTATTTATACAAGTTTTTGGCACACAATATTTAAACAGTGAAAAACAGAATATAGCCTAAAACTGCATGCTGGAGAGTAATGCACTGCAGAAACTAAAATCTCAGAAATTATCAGAAAGGGGAAACAGTCAACCCTTGCATCTGATATGACATTTAGTTTATTATGTAGATGTGGGGGAGGATAGACCATAATATTGATAGTAGATACCCCAGATTCTATCACATTTAAAGTGTTTACTCTTCAGATCATATCTAAGTTTTTCAATATCTGCCATCTCTCACATTTGTGCTCTCCATTGGTCTAGACATGGATTGAACTTCCAAAAGGTCACTATTGTGAATCTAGCTGCAAGTAACAATTGGCCAACCAACTTGCAAAATTTCTTGGTATCAAAGTTGAAAATGTAATGTAGAAATTTGTTCTGGGCATCCAATTCTTTAGATAAGGTTATGTTTCTATTTTTTATGCATTGTGGGGAAAGACCTGATCCTTATTTCACTAGTACAGCCTTCGGCAATGAGATCAATTTCTATAGCAAATGTAAATCAAAGGGTATGCAGATAGTAGAATTGCCCTTGGCTGGAAGTAATTAAGTGCCTAAGTTGCACATATATCCACATTTATCTGGGGAGATTAAATTGATTTCCTAGTCGCATAAAAGACAAAAGTCTTCCATCTTGGTATAGATGATTAATACACTGATTACCTAGATTAGTTTATGCCTGAACGCCTACTGCTACATATTAATAGAAGTTTTAGATTATTCTAAATGAGAGTAGTTAGGGACAGTTCATTTATTTTTTTCCCTATTCATTTAAAGAAACTACTACATAAATGGATTACTACATGCTGCCTAGTTGGATTTTTTATATATAAAAGTATATACAGTTTTATGGATTTTATATGCAAGAAGATATATAATTGTATTTTAGATTTTTTCAAAGCCACACAATAGTGTCCATGTCTTTGGATCACCCCATAGTCCATTGTGCAAAGCATGCCATGCATTCCATGTGTGATGCAGAAAATGAAAGGTGTGAATAGGAAAAAGTGCTTACATGCATATTTGTTTATTATTTATTATAAAGTTTAGAGTCCTCCATCTTACCAGGACCTGTTCAAGGTGGATTATATGCAGAATAATAATTAAAATTCAAAGGAAAAACACATCAAACTTAAGTCATGCAACAATTAAAACTTCATAAAGCAACTATGTCTTCACCGCCTTTCTAAAACACGTGTAATTTATTAGCTGTCATAGACACACAGGAAGACTCCAGAAGAAAGGGACGATCTGAGAAAAGGCACCCTTCTTTGTACACTGTAAGGGAGCGATCTTAACTGCTTGTATAGACAACATGCAGAGAATATATGGAGCACCAGGATGAATGAGTGAGTTATAACAGAATGAGTGCTTGAAAGGAAGAACAAAGGTCTGAATGAAAGGAAAAATTATGTTTATAGTAAAGATAGCGATGGGTGATCCAGTCCTTGAAATCCTAATCAATTAAGGGGCCCTCATGGACCAGAGTTCCCACCCTGGTTTAAAAGACATCATGTGCATGTTGTATATATTGATCTAGTAGGTGTGAGGATAAGCCAACTGTTAGGATTTGTAAGTATGTGGGCCCTGGGCCGAGGTGAGAATCTTTATTAAGAAGAGAAACAATGCCCGTGGAACGGAGAGTGCAGGAGAAAGCCTCAGAGTCTGTGCAGTGGGGTATACCCAAAAGGAATACCTCTATAGTGAAGATACGGTAATGGTCCGCAGAGCAGGGTACACTGATGAGGCTCCTCAGTAGAGATGATACGGTAGTGGTCCATGGCGCAGGATACACCAGTGAGGATTCCTCAGTTGGCGATGATACGGCAGTGGTCCACAGCGCGGGGTACACCGATGAGGGGTCCTCACTAGTGATGGTACGGTAGTGGTCTGCAGCGCGGGATACACCGATGAGGGTTCCTCACGGGATAGGCAGCAGTCCAAGGCAGTTCCTCTGAGGAGCGGATAGCCAGAGATGAGGAAAGAGCCCTCGAGGAGTGGGTACCCAGAGCTTCTTATGCTGAAGAGGCAGCGACAGGAACGGAAGTCCGTACTGAGCGAAGCGGATTCAGCAATGAGGGAACTCGTTGCCAAGTCGTCGGTAGGCAGGGCCAGCTGGCTTAAGTATCCTGGTGGAATGACATCATCTGGAGGGGACGCCCCCGAGGTTCCCGCCATGATGTGCTTAAGACTAGCCCGTGCGTGCACGCGTCTAAGGGATTCCGAGGACAAGATGGTGGTCGTCAGCGTCCGTGTCGTCCATGGAGGCCTGGGAGTGGTAGGCAGGCCAGCGATAGCTGGCGGAGGCCGCAAGTCTTCCCAACGGAGTCAATGCTATGTAAAAAGAGATGAGCAAGAGCGGTTGCAGCTGTCTGCGACCGACGGGTGTAACACCAACATGGTTTGTAAAAGGTAAGCACTGCCTCCTCTGGCTGGAAAGCAGCACTAGCCCTTTCAAAGTAACCCTAATATTGGAAGCTTTAGGTAATGTTCAAAAATAGGGGAGGGTTACAGAGGTGTAGCAAGGGTTTCCGGCAGCCAGGGCCAAATGCATTTGTGTTGCCTTCCCTGCTTCCCCCCCCCCCCCCCCCACCTTGTAGAAATACTTGTGGTCACAGAAAGTCTCACTAATAGAAACCCCAGGAAAGACATGAACTGGCAGACTGTTGTCAGCTACCTATGGGGCAAAATCTTCCCTGCCTGCAGACAGGCTGCCCCTTCCCTCTGCGCTACTGCAAGCAAACAAAAACAGCCTCTGATAAAGAACGAGACTGAGAATCAAGGACCGCAATGTAAAGTTTCTATATTCTTTCAAAATTTCCATTTTTTCACTTCTGACCACTGGGGGAATAAAAAAGGAAAACCCATTCCAAATGAGTCCTTTTTTCCAGACCTGCACAAATCACTGCAGCCTTATTACAGCAAACTGCCTGTCCCCCTCATCAAATACAGAATAACTGACCACAAATAAGAAAGAGAAACATGAAGACAAGAGCTGAACTGGAAACCCCCTGCCTCCAGAAGAACAAAAAAGAAATAAATAAAACTTACATTTTCCCTTTACTGTTAAAAAAAACAAAAACAAAACAGAAATATTCAGATGCATATGTCCTAAAAATGATAGAGAAAATCAAAATCTTCCCACTTCCCATCTCAGAGAAACAAAAGCAATAGCAGTCTCTCTTTCCTACTTTCCCAGACCCTAGCAGTGTTACTCGTTCTCTCCGCCCAGTCCATAACAGTCTTGCTCCACAGGCCCCTCTCCCCAACCAGACCGGCTAGCCAGGGAAATAATGCAAACACAGAAGCATCACCTTTCCTCATAAAACAAAATCAATCATAATAGTAAATCATACTAATAAAAAACAGTATTTCAAAACAGGTGACAAATAGACAAATAGCATCTAATAAATAAGAACAAAAAGGATAACATTTTCTAACATTTCCAAAAAACCAATAAAATATATTAATACAATAAAACTAATAAACATAAAAAATGTCTGCCTTTCCATTCCTGGGAATATTTGGCTCAGTCACCCTGAGATTTTCATGGATTGGTGGAGAGGAGGTGGGGGAAGCAGGGAACATACTAACTCTCTTCTCTCTCCCATATACATGTTACGGCTATGGCTGCTGTGCAACCGCCTCACCACCAGGGGTCCCTCTAGAGCTGGCTCCCCTGACAGGCCCAGTCTATCTCCCTTCTCCTCTCTATGTTCTGGGCTTTCCCTTATAACCCTGCCTGACAGTTCCCTCAGGGCTTCGGATTCGAGCTCGCCTGGGATCCCTGCTCTAGCCTTCCTTGCTTGCTGTGCGTGTGGTCCTTTGACCTTGCTTTGCCTTGCCTTGCGTGGCCTTTGGGCCTTCTACTCTGCCTTGCCTTGCGTGGCCTTCGGGCCTTCTACCTTGTCTTGCCTTGCCTTGCTTTGCGTGGCCTTCGGGCCTTCTACCTTGTCTTGCCTTGCCTTGCCTTGCGTGGCCTTCGGGCCTTCTACCTTGTCTTGCCTTGCCCTGCCTTGCGTGGCCTTCGGGCCTTCTGTCTTGCCTTGCCTTGCGCGGCCTTCGGGCCTTCTACCTTGTCTTGCTTTGCCTTGCTTTGCGTGGCCTTCGGGCCTTCTACCTTGTCTTGCCTTGCCTTGCGTGGCCTTCGGGCCTTCTACCTTGTCTTGCCTTGCCTTGCCTTGCGTGGCCTTCGGGCCTTCTACCTTGTCTTGCCTTGCCTTGCCTTGCGTGGCCTTCGGGCCTTCTACCTTGTCTTGCCTTGCCTTGCCTTGCGTGGCCTTCGGGCCTTCTGTCTTGTCTTGCCTTGCCTTGCCTTGCGCGGCCTTCGGGCCTTCTGTCTTGCCTTGCCTTGCCTTGCCTTGCGCGGCCTTCGGGCCTTCTGTCTTGCCTTGTCTTGCCTTGCCTTGCCTTGCGCGGCCTTCGGGCCTTCTACCTTGTGCTGTGTATGGTCTTCGGACCTTCTGCCCTGCCTTGCTTACTGTGCGTGCAGTCCTACGGGCCCTCTGCTCTACTGTCTGTGTGTGTTTGGTCTACGGGCTCTCTGCCCTGCTTACTGTGTGTGGCCTACGGGCCTTCTGTGTGGGTGTGGCCTACAGGCCTTCTGACCTGCCTTGCCCCGCTTACGGTGTGTGGCCTACGGGCCTTCTGTGCGTGTGTGGCCTACGGGCCTTCTGACCTGCCTTGCCCCGCTCACGGTGTGTGGCCTACGGGCCTTCGGTGTGTGTGTGGCCTACGGGCCTTCTGACCTGCCTTGCCCCGCTTACGGTGTGTGGCCTACGGGCCTTCTGTGTGTGTGTGGCCTATGGGCCTTCTGACCTGCCTTGCCCCGCTTACGGTGTCTGGCCTACGGGCCTTCTGTGTGTGTGTGGCCTACGGGCCTTCTGACCTGCCTTGCCCCACTTACGGTGTCTGGCCTACGGGCCTTCTGTGTGTGTGTGGCCTACGGGCCTTCTGACCTGCCTTGCTCTGCCTCCTGCCCTGACCCAGCCTGAACCTAGACACTGCTATCTGCCACCTGCCCTGATCCAGCCTGAACCTAGACACTGCTATCTGCCGCCTGCCCTGACCCAGCCTGAACCTAGACACTGCTCTGCCTCCTGCCCTGACCCAGCTTGGACCCAGACCCTGCTACTTGCTGTCTGCCCTGACCCAGCCGGGCCCCAGACACGGTTTCCATCCATCCCTGTCTCTCTCCACCTGGAGCCACCCTTTTGGGTGGTGTTCACTACCCCTGAACTCAGCCCAAGCGTAACAATACACACACATTCACACACACACACACAATTTTTACATTCTCTTCAACTTACTCTACTCTTCCACTTCCTCACTCACCTTTCCCCTTTCCTCTTGCTCACTCACCTCCTCTTCCCTTCCCTCCCAGTCACTCACCCTTCCCTCCCTTCTCACTCACCCCCTTCCCTCCCACTCATTCATCCCTTCCCTCTCAGTCACTCACCCCCTTCCCTTCCCTCTCAGTCATTCACCACCCTCCCACTCACTCCTTTGCACCCTCTCCCACCATTCATACCCTTTTTTTCCCTCACTCATAACATAAGACATGCTGTGTTGGGTCAGACCTTGGTCCAGCGAGCCCAGCATCCTGTCTCTGACAGTGGCCAATAATAGGGATGTGAATCGTTTTTCAACGATTAAAATTATCGTCCGATAATGTTTATATCGTCTTAAATCGTTATAGAACACGATACAATAGAAATTCTAACGATTTATCGTTAAAAATCGTTAAATCGTGTTAGTGCGCACTAACTCGAGTTAGTGCGCACTAACTCCCCGTTAGTGCGCACTAACTCGATTTAGTTCGCACTAACTGAAAATGATACAAATAAACACTTTCCAGGTCACTGAAGGTCAGTTAGGAATGAATATGTGTTCCTATTGGCTGGCTGCCCTCTTATCTATTGATATTACCAAGGTTACCACTGAGGTGATGGTTGGGGGGATGGGAAATGGAACTGGAAACTAACGAACACCAACAGAAATGAAACAAAGTGTTCACACTTCCCAGGTCAGTAAAGGTCACTTAGGAATGAATATGTATGTATGTATTCCTATTGGCTGGCTGTGCTCTTATCTATTGATGTTACCAATATGGTTGGGGGGATGTGAAATGGAAACAGTTGGAAGCTTGACAAAAAAAGTAATGTAATGATCAGCACTCACGTGACTAGAACTTGTTTGTTTATTATTTTTGTTAGCAGGCACCTGAAATGCTAGTGCATGTTGAATTTGCCAATCACTGTGCATTTTAGAAAGGTGGTCCTGGCTGGAACTGTACACAGTTCAAATATATGTAATTGATTGTTGGTAAGTGTATTTTTTAAGTAGCCACACTGGCACCAGTATGTTTACTTTTCCTCCTACTTAACTCACTAGCTCAGCTTTGTAAGAAGGGCTTCTCTGCTTGTGTGTTGTTTTTGTTTGGTGTGAGGAGAGCAGAAACATCAGATCTTTATTCAATCTACTACAGTCATCTCTTACAGTGCCCTATCCCTATTAATACCAGGAGTGTTGTGATCTTCCTGCACACAGTGCCCTAACCCTGATACCAGTCTGAGACAGCTCCCTCCCTGCATTACTAGTGAGAGGCTGGCTTCACAGACAGGGGGGAGCTGCCTGACCCTCACTCCTGACTTCCCCCATGTCCCAGCTAGTGAATGGTGTGTGGGTGAGGGGGGGGGGGGAGGATGGTGAAGTCTGAGACAGCTCCCTCCCTGCATTACTAGTGAGAGGCTGGCTTCACAGACAGGGGGGAGCTGCCTGACCCTCACTCCTGACTTCCCCCATGTCCCAGCTAGTGAATGGTGTGTGGGTGAGGGGGGGGGGAGGATGGGGAAGTCTGAGACAGCTCCCTCCCTGCATTACTAGTGAGAGGCTGGCTTCGCAGACAGGGGGGAGCGGCCTGACCCTCACTCCTGACTTCCCCCATGTCCCAGCTAGTGAATGGTGTGTGGGTGAGGGGGGGGGGGGAGGATGGTGAAGTCTGAGACAGCTCCCTCCCTGCATTACTAGTGAGAGGCTGGCTTCACAGACAGGGGGGAGCTGCCTGACCCTCACTCCTGACTTCCCCCATGTCCCAGCTAGTGAATGGTGTGTGGGTGAGGGGGGGGGGGGGAGGATGGTGAAGTCTGAGACAGCTCCCTCCCTGCATTACTAGTGAGAGGCTGGCTTCACAGACAGGGGGGAGCTGCCTGACCCTCACTCCTGACTTCCCCCATGGCTAGTGAATGGTGTGTGGGGGAGGGGGGGGGGGGAGGATGGTGAAGTCTGAGATAGCTCCCTCCCTGCATTACTAGTGAGAGGCTGGCTTCACAGACAGGGGGGAGCTGCCTGACCCTCACTCCTGACTTCCCCCATGTCCCAGCTAGTGAATGGTGTGTGGGTGAGGGGGGGGGGGAGGATGGTGAAGTCTGAGACAGCTCCATCCCTGCATTACTAGTGAGAGGCTGGCTTCACAGACAGGGGGGAGCTGCCTGACCCTCACTCCTGACTTCCCCCATGTCCCAGCTAGTGAATGGTGTGTGGGTGAGGGGGGGGGGGGGGATGGTGAAGTCTGAGACAGCTCCCTCCCTGCATTACTAGTGAGAGGCTGGCTTCACAGACAGGGGGGAGCTGCCTGTCCCTCACTCCTGACTTCCCCCATGTCCCAGCTAGTGAATGGTGTGTGGGTGAGGGGGGGGGGAGGAGGATGGTGAAGTCTGAGACAGCTCCCTCCCTGCATTACTAGTGAGAGGCTGGCTTCACAGACAGGGGGGAGCTGCCTGACCCTCACTCCTGACTTCCCCCATGTCCCAGCTAGTGAATGGTGTGTGGGTGAGGGGGGGGGGAGGAGGATGGTGAAGTCTGAGACAGCTCCCTCCCTGCATTACTAGTGAGAGGCTGGCTTCACAGACAGGGGGGAGCTGCCTGACCCTCACTCCTGACTTCCCCCATGTCCCAGCTAGTGAATGGTGTGTGGGTGAGGGGGGGGGGGAGGATGGTGAAGTCTGAGACAGCTCCCACCCTGCATTACTAGTGAGAGGCTGGCTTCACAGACAGGGGGGAGCTGCCTGTCCCTCACTCCTGACTTCCCCCATGTCCCAGCTAGTGAATGGTGTGTGGGTGAGGGGGGGGGGAGGATGGTGAAGTCTGAGACAGCTCCCTCCCTGCATTACTAGTGAGAGGCTGGCTTCACAGACAGGGGGGAGCTGCCTGACCCTCACTCCTGACTTCCCCCATGTCCCAGCTAGTGAATGGTGTGTGGGTGAGGGTGGGGGGAGGATGGTGAAGTCTGAGACAGCTCCCTCCCTGCATTACTAGTGAGAGGCTGGCTTCACAGACAGGGGGGAGCTGCCTGTCCCTCACTCCTGACTTCCCCCATGTCCCAGCTAGTGAATGGTGTGTGGGTGAGGGGGGGGGTGGATGGTGAAGTCTGAGACAGCTCCCTCCCTGCATTACTAGTGAGAGGCTGGCTTCACAGACAGGGGGGGAGCTGCCTGACCCTCACTCCTGACTTCCCCCATGTCCCAGCTAGTGAATGGTGTGTGGGCGAGGGGGGGGGGGAGGATGGTGAAGTCTGAGACAGCTCCCTCCCTGCATTACTAGTGAGAGGCTGGCTTCACAGACAGGGGGGAGCTGCCTGACCCTCACTCCTGACTTCCCCCATGTCCCAGCTAGTGAATGGTGTGTGGGTGAGGGGGGGGGGGAGGATGGTGAAGTCTGAGACAGCTCCCTCCCTGCATTACTAGTGAGAGGCTGGCTTCGCAGACAGGGGGGAGCTGCCTGACCCTCACTCCTGACTTCCCCCATGTCCCAGCTAGTGAATGGTGTGTGGGTAAGGGGGGGGGGGGAGGATGGTGAAGTCTGAGACAGCTCCCTCCCTGCATTACTAGTGAGAGGCTGGCTTCACAGACAGGGGGGAGCTGCCTGACCCTCACTCCTCCGGGGTATTGTGATCTTCCTGCACACGGTGCCCTATCCCTGATACCAGGGGTGTTGTGATCTTCCTGCATGCAGTGCCCTATCCCTATTAATACCAGGAGTGTTGTGATCTTCCTGCATGCAGTGCCCTATCCCTATTAATACCAGGAGTGTTGTGATCTTCCTGCATGCAGTGCCCTATCCCTGATATCGGGATGTGTGCAAGAAGATCACAACACCCCCGGTATCAGGAATAGGGCACTGTGTGCAGGAAGATCACAACACCCCCAGTATCAGGAATAGGGCACTGTGTGCAGGAAGATCACAACACCCCTGGTATTAGGGATAGGGCACTGTGTGCAGGAAGATCACAACACTCCTGGTATTAATAGGGATAGGGCACTGTGTGCAGGAAGATCACAATACCCCTGGTATCAGGGTTAGGGCACAAGTTCTAGTCACATTGACTGATCACATTACTTGTTTTGTCAAGCTACCAACTGTTTCCATTTCCCATCCCCCATATACTGTCAGTAGGAAACTTGGTAACATGAATAAATAAGAGGGCAGCCAATAGGAATACATATTCATTCCTAAACTGACCTTAACTGACCTGAAAAGTGTCAAATTGTATCATTTTCAGTTAGTGCGCACTAACTCTCCGTTAGTGCGCACTAACTCCCGTTAGTGCGCACTAACTCCCGTTAGTGCGCACTAACTCGAGTTAGTGCGCACTAATCGGAAAAAACGATTTTTAACGATTTTTTAACTAAAAAATCGTGCCTAAGACGATTTTCTTGCCCTGCCACACGATTTCTATCGTTAAGACGATATGGAAAACGATTCACATCCCTAGCCAATAACAGTTCACAAGTACCAGGCAGATTCCATAAAGTAGATAATTTGAACACTCATATAAATCTCCTTTTCCTCCCCCCATCATCCCCAGAGGCCACACTAATCTCTCTTTCTCTCTGTTCACTACCCTCCTTATCCTCAACAGTTACCCGCTCTCTCTCTCTCAAGCCCCCTCATTTCCAGCAGCCACAGCCTTTCTATCCTCCTTATCCCAGCCACTCACTCTCTGTCTATTGCCCTCGTCCACAGCTCTCTCTCTAACAAGTCTTCTAATCCCCAGGACTCACTCTATCAATTTCTCTTATCCCCACAACTCACTCCCTCTTTCCATCCCCCTCTCTTTTTACCTCTCCATCCCCCCCATCCTCAGCTCTTTTGCCCAAACCCAGCAGTCACATATTCTCTCTTTTATCCTTCTTATGTTCATCTTGTTATGTTTGGTTGGTCATGGAAGAGCCCTTTGATTCACTGCACTCACCCCAGGACAGCCCCAAAGATGATGACACCGTCACTGCAGCAAGGACACCGGTCCTGTTAGACATGTGGATGTGATACTCGCTGGAACTTGATGACCCCGTGGTGGGAAAATGCCAAAGGTGCTGGGAGGTGATGTCAGAGATGGCTGGGGGTTTAAACCCCAGCTGCACTCCAAGCTGGTGCCTCAGCAACAGTTCTTGTTGTGCAACGCATTTTGCTTGTGTTCCTGCTCATCCTTGCCTTGTCTTCCAGCCTGCCCTGCCTTGCCTGTCTCACTTTGCCCAGCATGCCCTGCCTCGTTCAGTCCCCCTTGCCTTGTTCCTGCCTTCACCTCTGACTGACTTCTGGATCTGACCTTTGCCTGGGCCTTGACTACTCTTGCTTGCAGCCCTCCACTGACCCTTGCCTGGATTCAGACCACGTTGCTCTCTGCCTGCCCTGACCCTTGCCTGTTTCCAGTGTCTTTCGCTGATAGCCGCCTGCCCTGATTCCTCCTGTCCTTGGACTCTCGCCTTACCTTGAGCGACCATTGCCTGTCGGCCCCCAGAACCCAAGGGCTCAACCTGCGGGGAAAGAGGTTGGTAAAGGTGAGGCTTGTGGCCAGTCCTGTCCCAGAGTACATCTCCCAGTTGTTGATATGGGCCCAGGGGGTTTGCTCCCTAGGCACCATCAACCACACCACAGCCCAGGGATCCACTTTCCTAACATATCTACAACAGTCTCTCTCTCTTTCCTCTTCTATGCCAAGCAATCATTCTCCCTCCCCTATGGGAGCAATGACTGTGCTGGCCCCTCCTCATTCTGTTTCTTTAACATTTAATATGTAGTAGTCATTTAATATGTGTTCTTTTTCTAATCAGGATCAGTGCAAGAGTATTAGGCACCCTAAGTGAATTTTACAGCTTTGTGCTCAGCCTTTCCCCCCACCACGATCCTTTCCACTCAATATTTTAAATTATGCATTTATAATAAAAGTTTATATTTGAAAAAGGACACTCAAAGTACTGTCTTTTGAAGTAAAAATATCACAACAGCAAAAAAGCCAAAAAGACCCTTGGATCACATATGGAATTAGGACTATTGTAATACCTGTTGGATGTGGGCTTGGTCCTCAGAAAGCCATGAGCAAACTAAAATACAATTCAATATAATAAATCTCCCATTCTAAAACAGCACTAATTGCCAATGCAATTAGTGAAATACTTAACCTCAGTCACATATGCAGAACAAAGATAGAACCTCACCAAATACAGAATAAAGTGACTATAAAGAATAAATAGAAAAATGCACACAAAAACTGAACTGGAAACCACAACAAGTCAGACTGTGCATGGCAAGCACCAATGTAAAAACATCAAACAGTAAGTACATAAGAAGCAAATAAGACTTGCCATATTGGGTCAGACCAAGGGTCCATCAAGCCCAGAATCCTGTTTCCAACAGTGGCCAATCCAAGTCGCAGGTACCTGGCAGGATCCCCAGGGGTAGATGGATTCCAAGCTGCTTATCCCATGGATAAGAGGTAGATTTCTGCAACGCCACCTTAATAATGGTTTATGGACTTTCCTCCAGGAACTTGTCCAAACATTTTGTAAATGCAGCTACACCAATAGCTTTCACCACATCCTCTGGCAATAAATTCCAAAGTTTAATTATGCATTGAGTAAAAAAAAATTTTCTCTTATTAGTTTTAAATATATCACCTTGTAACTTCATTGTGTGTACCTTAGTCTTCGTACTCTATGAAAGAGTAAACAACTGATTAACGTTTATGCGTTCCACTCTACTCATTATTTTATAGATCTCTCCGATGAGCTATCTTTTCTCAAGGCTGATGAGTCTTAATCTCTTTAGCCTTTCCTCATAGGGGAATCGTTCCATCCCCTTTAGCAAGAAATATAAAGCTTCAGTCATAATAGCAAAACTATAGTAATAAAAACAGTTCAATAATTAAAATCTCATATTATTTTTTTTAATTTGCCAAACACCAATAAAATATTTAAAAACATCATACACATCAAATAACACTCAATTAATTAAAATTAATCAGGATGTGGGAACGAGCAGTGATTCCCACAGACCTGAAGACAAACTAGTTTGATTCCAGCCTTTCTTAAAACACTTATCTTTATTACAGCTTCACAATCACACAACACTAGACTATCTTCCCTTCAGAGCAGTATACTCTCTTTACTTACAGTTCAGCTTCATCTCAGCTCAGAGTTTGGGCCGTGTTATGTTACAGGAGCTGCCTTCCTCCTGGAGACCTAGGTTTGGTATGTTGTCCCATCTAGATCCTAGCTCTTATTCCACAGACTCTGCTTACTCCCTCTGAGCCCCACCTGTCCCACAGGATCCCACTCATAGAGCATACTATCCTTAAGGAATTTAAGGTGGACCAGGCATCTAGCCTGGTCCTGTACAGGTAAATAGGGGAACACTAGGGACACTGCCTCACAAAGGATAAAAAAAAAAAAAACACTCTCCATATCTGGAAACATTTGACTTCCAAAGAGAAGGGGGCAATGTTATGGATTAGTGGGAGGGAAAGGAAGGTACACAAACTTTCTCATTTCTCATACATACACATGTACATCCTTATGCTCACACAGACATATACAAATGATCTTTCAAAACTCACACATGCTCACAGACATACACATACACACTGGCTACCTCCCTCTCTCTCAGGCACACAAACTCACACTTACATATGCTGCTTCCTCTCTCTCTCAGGTACACACATACATACTGACTCCCTCTCTCTCAAGCACACAAATTCACACTTATATGCTGCTTCCTCTCTCTCTCAGGTGCACACGTACATACTGACTCTCTCTCTCAGGCACACAAGCACTCACACAAACATATGATGGCTCCTCACATACACAAACATGCTGGCTTCCTCTATTTCAGGCACACAAACACACATATGCATATGCTGGCTCTCTCTCTCTTTCAGGTGCACACACACACACACACTCACTAGCTCCCTCTCTCTTTCAGGCACACACACACATTGCCTCCCACGCTCTGAAGCACACACACACACATATGCTTCCTCAGGCATGCATGCACACACACAAACATATGATGGCCCCTTCCCTCTCAGAACACACATACTGGCTCACTCACTTTCAGATACACAAACACACACATTCATAAGTTGGCTCCCTCTTTCTCATGTGCACACACACACACACTGGCTCCCTTTCTCTCATACACACACACACACACACACATATATACCTATTCTGGCTCTTGAAATCTCAAGCACACACATACACATGGGCTCCCTCTCAGTTACATACATAAACACTGTCTCCCTCTCTCTCATGCACACACACAAGCCGGCTTCCTCTCAGACAGACAGACACATACAGACATGCATTCCCTTTCCTACATTTCAGATGAGATACCGTGGGCTTTCTCCTTCTTGGGCCACTGAACCTGATATGATCTCCTGGCAGCCGTGGGGCCTCTTCCACTTGGACCACAGGGTGGAAAATGACTCTCTAGCGGCTGCAGGCCTCCTGCACTTTGACTGCCAGATGGGATGGGATCCCCCGGTGGCCACAGGTTATCAATAGTGGCATGCAAATAAAAGCTCCGGGCACCCCCTACAGCCTGAAGCCCATGGGCTCTTGGCAACTCCCACCTCTCCCATGGTAAGCGACTAGATGGTTGATAATTTCTTTGTCTGCGCATTCCCCGAGAGTGAAAGAAGATGATTCGTTCCAGCTATCTTTGCTCTTTTTTAAACAAAACAAAGAAAATGAATGTTTTAAGAATGTCAACTTCTCTTCTACAGAAAGTAATGAGAACTGCATAGTGGCCATGCCAGATAACATTGAGTTAACTGGATAAACTCAATAGCAGTTCTAACTTATCCGGCTCACTTAGCTGGATAAGTGTGAATATTGCCACTTATTCGACTAAGTTAGCCAGGTAAGTAGCCAAGCCCAGAATGCCCCCATCCCACCTTCTAGTTAGGAAAATTAGTAGTGTTTGATGAACCCAGCTGGATATTCAGACACCTCCACTTAGCCGGGAAATTCCAAACTTATCCAGGTAAGTGGCACTGAATATCAACAAAATGTATTTTAAATCTCTCAAATAACTACAAATAGAAGTAACTAAGGGAAAAATAGGGGTAGGTGTACATGCTTAGTTGACAGATGGCATTTAGATTTCCTGAGTAGGATGGAGAGAGGGATGTTTGTCCTGTAAACATATTTCATGTGCACAGTCATCTGCAGGATGAGCAAGTCCAGTTATCACCATGGAAAATGTAACCATTTATTGATGTGTTTAGTACCCAATCAGATCAGTTTCTACTGCCTAAAGAAAAGAATAAAGTGCCCTTGATTCACCTTTCACATTTTGCTGCTTGCTCAGCCTCGTATCTAAAGGCCTACAGTACCTAAACATAGCGTGCCTTGAGCTATCAATGAAAAGACGTCAGTTAACTGCACAATAAGTAAATAAAATAAATGCATAAATATTAGTGCCCGTCAAGTGCACTCTAGCCGATTGTACACTATCTGACTTTATTAACATCTGCTGCAGAAGCTCCGAACAATTTGGGCCAGATTCTCAAAGTGTGACAGCCCAATGTCTAAAACTGAAGCTGTGTGCATTACTTAGTTTACATGCAGTCAAATGAATTTTCAAAGCTCATTAGAGTCTGAAAATCTCACCAGTTAAATGTATACAATTTTAGGCACATTAAAACAGTCAGTCCCTTTCTATCTCTTCTGGTGGGTGGGGAGGGAGGCCTTTACTATTTCTGCCAGGGTTGGGGAGGGGAATTGAGCCTCTTTGTATCTGTGCTGGGGGAATGAGAGGGATGATCAGGGCATGTGGCCCCCTTGCTATCTCAGCTAGACGTGTGGGAAAGGGATCAGGGCTTGGATGACCTTTACTATATATGCCAGAGGGTGAGGGGATCAGATCACCTGCCTCCTTGATCTTCGCTATGGATGTAGCTGAAGGGAAGATGGGGGGGAGGGGGTGTCCATCATGGCATTATGGCCCCTTTTTTCTCTGTGCTGAGTGGGGGCATAAAATCCTCTGTGCTAATTAGCCTATGGTGAAAGGCAGGGCCAGCATTAGACACAGTGAGGCTCAGGGCAGAAACTAGAGTGGGCTGAATCAGTACCAGGTGCCCTGAAGCTCATTTGCCAAGGGGGGGACAATTTTGGAGAGGGAGATTTTCAGTGCACACCATATTCTTTCCAGCATCCTCCCTCCCCTGAATAATTTCAGAAAAAAATAACACAAAACACACCTCTCCAGCAAGTGACACAACCTGCGGGCGATAATGTTTCGCACATTATCACTGGCAGTAGCGCCGGAAATACCTACGCCTTTTCTACTGGCGCTGTGGAGGCGAACGTGTTCAGCGTGGCCGCAACCGCAGCATGCGATACCGCACCGCCGCGATGCAGCTGGCTCACACTTTCACCCCCCCCCCCCCTGCCCCTTTTTTGGTTGCGGGCGATCATTTCACTGTAGTTATAGCGAAATGATAAATCTAGGCCTAAATTATTTTGAAGTTATCCAGCCACAAGTCTTAAAGTTATCCAGCCTCATGCAGACAGATAACTTTAGGACTGATCCAGGAAAGGCCTAAAGTTATCTTGCCAATTTAGCTGATTACTGTTGAAAATCATAAGAGTTAATTGGATAATTTAGGTCTACTCTGGAATGCCCCAGAAACACCCCTATATAATCCCACTAAGGTTTAGCCGGATTATAATTTATGCAGCTAAGGTATAGCCAGCTAAATGCCCCCAATATTCAAAAGACCACATTTAGCTGGTAACTTGAGTCAAAGTGCCTTTGAATACTGACCCTTATATGTTGTTCAATGCATTGAGGTCTCATTGGGAGGCGCGATCTATAAATATAGAAATAAATAAAAATGTATTTCTGTACCTTTCCTGTTTCTCCCCACATGCTGCCTGTTGACATGGGGGCGGACGGGCGTGGAGTGGATGAGGCTGGAGCAAATACAGCAGAGCAGAAAACAATTGTTTCGCTCACTTCTCCAGCCCTCCCCCCCTTTCCATGCAGGCTGCTTGTGGTAAGGGACTGGAGCAGTAAGCAGAACAGCTGCCGATGCAATTGCAATGCGCTGAAGGCGGGTGCTGAACATTCAGCGCCCGCTTTCTCAACACGCTGTCAGGCACCCCTCCTGGGGGCGCCATGCAATATTTAAATTAGGGGTCTCGTTGCCAAGGAGGCACTAGGGCCGCTTGCACGCCCCGAATGCCTCTTTGACAATAGGAGCCCGCAAGCGGCTGGCTATCCACTGGTTTAGAAAACAGACAACGAATTTATCGGGGTCCATTTTCCTAATTGGTGCACAGCCAGGGGTTCAGCAAACGGACGCTTGTTAACTGAGCGTCCATTTCCTGAACCCAACCACTGGCACTTTTTTAAAAACTTTTCTTTTTAAACTTGTTTTAAGATTTTGTTCCTCCTACTTAACATCGCAATGACATTAAGTAGGAGGATGTACAGAAAAGCAGTATTTTCTGTACAACTTTTGAGAGTGCTCAGCAATTAACGCCTGCTCTAGGCAGGCGTTAATTGCTGAGCACTCTCAGCAATTAGCAGGAGTGTATGGAGCTAAAAGATGGCTGTGACATATGGAGCAGAGAACTGGTTGGGAACAACATCAAGGTCCAGGCAGGGTCAAGGCAGGCGGCAGGCAAACAGAGTCAAATTTCAGGCAGAGTCAAGGCAGGCGGCAGGCAACAGAGTCAAAGTCCAGGCAGGGTTAAGTCAGACGGCAGGCAACAGAGTCAAAGTCCAGGCAGGGTCAAGGCAGGCAGCAGGCAAAAAAGTCCAGGCAGGGTCAAGGCAGGCAGCAGGCAAACAGAGTCAAAGTCCAAGCAGGGTTACAAAAACCTTATAGCAAGACAGAGAGCCCGAAGGCCACGCACACACAGCAAGGCAGGAGACCCAAAGGCCACACACACACAGTAAGGCAGGAGACCTGAAGGCCACACACACACACAGCAAGGCAGAAGACCACACACACACAGCAAGGCAGGAGACCCAAAGGCCACACACACACAGCAAGGCAAGGCAAGGCAGAAGGCCCGAAGGCCACACACATGCAGCAAGGCAAGACAAGGCAGAAGGCCCGAAGGCCACACACAGCAAGGCAAGACAGAAGGCCGAAGGCCGAAGGCCACACACAGCGAGGCAAGGCAGAAGGTCCTAAGGCCACACACAGCAAGGCAAGGCTAGAGCAGGGAGCCCAACAAGTTTGATGCCGAAGCACTGGAGTCTAGGGTAGGCAGGGCTATAAAGGCACATCCAAGACATAGAGCAGATGGATTGGGCCAGCCAGGAGAGCCTGCTCTTGAAGGACCCCTGGTGGTGAGGCAGTTGCACAGCAGCCATAGCCGTAACAGGCTGCCGCGGCGTCTCCATGCCGTCTCCTTCCGGCGTTCCCGGTCAGGCTCCACGTTGCAGATCCACCATGTTGCCTGATGACCTAGGGCACGCGCGTGCGTCCGCGCGCTCTGATTGAAGTACCAGCAAGGGCGCGAACTTCAGGGGCGTCCCCCTGAGATGACGTCATCCGCTTCCAATATTTAAACGTCTCTAATTCACTATCTAACTGCGTTAGCAAGGAGAGGATTCAGATCCGGTTAGGATTCCTCCAAGCTACTCTGCCTCCTCGGACTTACCAGAGGTACCCACTCCTCGGGGGCCTCATTCTTTTCTTTACTTTCAGATTACAGATAGGAACCGGTACTCGCTCCTCGAGGGCCCATGTTTCTGGACACTCTGAAGATTCTCTATTGCCTGGAAGCTATCGCTGCTACAAACAATTGTGAGTTACCATCGCTCTCTCAGAGCTTTCCCTGGAACCAGGTACTCACTCCTCGAGGGCCTAAACCTTTCCAGCTCCTGAGCCTCCTTGAGACCTTATGTGAGTTTTGTCATCTAGTTCTGTTCATGAACTTTATCTACTCTGCCCACTCACTTTCCACAGTTTCTCAACAGCTCAGCCATCCTGGATCCTGGTTCCAGTACCTGAGGGACTGCAGCCCTGCTGGGCATATCATTTCACTACTGCCACCTCTGGTGGTTTCTAAAACCTGTTTAATAAAAGAACTAATGTGTGTCTGTCTCCATACTCAAGCCTAGCTGGTGGTCCCTCTCGGGATATCCTCCCGGGGGCATGGTCATCTGCCACCGGCCCAGTGATCCACCCACAATTATCTCAGATTCATTACAGATTGCTACTCCTTAGCAAGATGATATCTGAGACACTACAAGATCGCTGACTCCTCCTTCTTAGGAGCCAATCATACTGATTGCTCCTCCCATCTAGCAGCTTTCTTAACAGATTACTAACAGAATGCTAATCCCAAGCATCAGATCAATTCAATAATTAAAAATTCATAAACATTTTAAAAAATTTACCAAACAGCAAAATATTTCAAAACAGTAGGCACATCAAATAATATCCAATAATTAAAACTCATAAGGATAAAAATCCCCAGCCTTAGGTACCTGGGAACTTTTAGTTTCCAGTAATCCTGAGATGTCTTGGATTAGTGGGGTGGGTTGGGTTGGGGTGGGGTGGGGCGGGGCACAGACTTTACCCTCTGTCATATACACACATTCAAGTTCAATCTTTCACATCCACATTCTCAGAATTCCTCTCTCACACAAATGCTCTCTCTCATACACAGTCTCTTTCACAGATACATACATTCCCTCATACACACTTGCTCTCTCATACACTGAAACACACTCATTTATTTTATTTATTTAAAAAAATTGTAGATCTTGTAATCAGCACAAACACAATAAAATTGGTTCAGAACCTTACATGCATAATAAAAAAATGTAATCCATACATCACCAAGGAAACAAAAATTGCTTGTTACCAACCTTCCCTATGAAATTACAGCCATGATACACCACCTTCACTTTCACACCAAGATGGAAAAAGAAATGTTTTAACCCTCTTCTTATAATTAGAATAATTAGCCTCACTTTTAATAAAATCCGGACAGCAATTTCAGATTTGAAGCCCACTGATGAAAAAGCCCCTTCCATCCCTTACCAGATTTAAGCTTATGCGAAAATGAAAACTTGTAAAGACCCTTGAGAAATTATAAGGGCCCAATCAGGCTTATATCATGCAAATTTTGCTGGCAAATACTTTGGCCCATTTGTCCTCATATACAGAAAAATAAGTGTGATAGCAGTTTAAGTTTAGCCCAATCTGCAACTTGAAGCCAGTGCAGATATGCCTACAATGGGGACCCCCCTCTCCCTCCTAGAATTCCCATACACCATTCTAGCAGCACTATTTTGAATGAGCTGTAATTTCCTGATCAGAGTATTAAACAACCCTACAAAAGAGCATTACAATAATCCAGCCCCCAAAGACAAGTGCAAGAACCAACATTTTAACTGCAGAATTATCCCAAAAGGTTTTTAAGTGACACATCCTCTTTAATTGAAAACATGCCTTCTTAGAATTCTGATCTACAGAAACATCCAATGAAAATGTTTAAAGTGACCCCAAGACTTCCTCGCTCTCTTTCACACTCACACATACACATTCGCTTATACTCACTTCTTCTCTCTCTCTTACACACACACACACACTCTCATACACAATTGTTTATTTTTATGTTGATGATTTAGTTTATGAGGAGCCAAACCCCATCTACATATAAGGGGGAAGGGCCACAACCAGGGAGGTGATGTGCCTCCGCAGCAAAGGATAGAAGCGAGACAGAGGCTGGGGGGGGGGGTGGGGGGTGGAAATGGGGCCGGTGAACTTAATTTAAAGGTGGGCTGGCCCGCCCACCAGCCTCTTCTTTTACAGTTATTTCCTCCCAACCTTCCCCTTTTGGGGGCAGCTTGCATGGTCCCAATGCGACGGGTGTGGGGGGTTTGCCAACCAATCGCAGCATTGGGGGCAGGGTTGACTACATCCCGGTGTGCACGGCAGGTGTAATGTTTGAAGCTGGCTGGGCAGAGAATACCATGTAGCATGGTATTCCTGCTCTTACATTGCATCCGTGGGTGCAAGCAAGACAAGCTACCTGTCAAGTCTTGACCTTTAAGGGCTGGTATTGGCCTGCTCACCACCCAAAATTCTGTTGGCATGCTTAATAAATAATTCCTGCAATTTTATGGACCAGGACATCATTACACCATAAGGAACATTGTTGTTAATCAAGGATTGAATTGGAGGATGACCTGAGGAGTGAGGCTTCAACATCCCTGCTACATTACTGTAGTAGGACACAATTGAACATTTATAGAAACATAGAAATGATGGTAGAAGAAGACCAATAGGCCCATCCACTCTGCCAGCAAGCTTTCACACTTTTATTTATTTATTTATTTATTTGAGTTTTTTCTATACCGGCATTCACGGAATTCATATCATGTCGGTTTACATAAAACAAGGGGTGATCAAAACATTATAAACGTGCATAAATATGAGAGTAAACATTTAAACATTATAACAAGTTATAAAAGTGCGCAGAAAAATCAGTTACAATAAAATAAGGATGGTTCTAACTGGGAGAAGAAGAAGAGTATGATAGAAGTTTTAGCAAGAAGAAGAACGAGCAGTTTTTGGTATGTCTGTATCAGTTTAGTGGAAGGTAATCCGTCTTTCTGTATTTGGTGGAAGAGCATCAGTCTGAGTCCGGAAAGGCTTTCTTGAACAGCCATGTCTTAAGTCTCTTTCTGAAGGTTGGAAGACATGGTTCCTGTCGTAATTCTAAGGGGATTGAGTTCCATAGTGGGGGACCTGCTGTAGAGAAGGCCCTGTCTCTCAGAGTTATATGTTGGGTGGTATTGGCGTGTGGTACCTGTAGAAATTCTCTGTACACTTCTCTAGTGGGTCTGTTGGAGGAGTGTTTTTTGAGAGCTATTTGTAGATGAAGTGGAGCTAGTCCATGGATGTTTTTGAAGATTGTGGTGAGGGATTTATGGATTATTCTGTAGTGTATTGGCAGCCAGTGAAGGTCTTTAAGGACTGGCGTAATGTGATCTCTTCTTCTCTTGTTAGTTAGGATTCTTGCTGCCGTGTTTTGAATCATTTGATTTTCTCATACTTATCTGTTACTCTGACTGTTGAGTTCAGGGCCCTTATTGATAACTTTTTGATTCTAATTTCTTTCCACCCCACCATTGATACAGAGAGCAGTGTTAAAGCTGCATCAAAGTGAAATTGTGACTTGAAATTTAGCAGGTGAGGGCATGGTCATCCTTGGGAATTGAGAATATGCTTTAGTAATTGATTTTAGTAACTGAATTGCTATGTGCAGTTTGCCTATGCTGTGACCATATTTATTTATTTATTTACTTATTTAGTTATTTGTTTGTTTATTTATTTATTTATTTGTCGCGTTTTATATACCATCATTCGGTTTTGCCATCACAATGGTTTACAAAGTTTCAATGTTTAACAGAGTGTTCAAAGATTCATACGCTTGTTAACATAATTATCTTATTCGTTATAAACATAGCTTAGTTGTAAATTATACAGGTTAAATTATATGTTTTGGATTGGGTTTGCATTGTTTATATGGGTCGATAGGGCAGGAAGATGTATCAAAGAGTCATAAGGTGTTTTGGTGAACATCCAAATTTTTAGTTCTTTTTTGAAGGTTTTTAAATTTTGTTGTGTTCTCAGTTCGGTTGGGAGGGAGTTCCATAGTTCGGGGCTTCCTAGGGATATGGCTCTCTTCCGAGTTGAGGTAAGTTTGTGACGAGTTGGTGGAATTTTTAATAAACCTTTGTTAGCTGAATGGAGATTCTGGTATGGTGAGTGTAGTTTTATGGATGCACTTAGCCAATTTATTTGTTTTTCATATATTATTTTGTGTATTATGGATAGTATTTTATAGTCTATCCTGTATTTTATTGGGAGCCAGTGTAGTGATATGAGAGTCAGAGTAATGTGATCATATTTTTTCGTTCCTGTGACTATTCTGGCAGCTGTTTTTTGAAGGATTTGGACCGTTTGGATAGTGGTAAGAGGTAAGTTGAAAAGCAGGGTGTTGCAGTAATCCAGGCTGGAGAAGATGAGTAGTTGGAGGACTGATCTGAAGTTGTTGGGGGAAAGGAAAGGTTTTAGGTGTCGTAGGGTTAGGAGTTTGTTATATCCGTCTTTGATTTTTGCAGAGATTTGGTTCTTGAATGATAGTTCCTTGTCAATTATTACTCCTAAGTTGTGGGCATGGGTGACAGGGGAGATTGCTGACTTTTGATTTGATATGTTGAGTGGCTCATTGGGCTAGGGGTATGAGTCTCACTTTGGGTGTGAGAGGTCCTGGGTTCAACGCCCAGATGAGCCCTTTACTTATGTTCTTATAGAATAGCCACTGCCATTAGCAATGGTAACATGGAATAGACTTAGTTTTTAGGTACTTGCCAGGTTCTTGTGGCCTGGATTGGCCACTGTTGGAAACAGGATGCAGGGCTTGATGGACCCTTGGTCTGACACAGTATGGCATTTTCTTATGTTCTTATGAGTGGTGGTATGTGCATAGAGTTATTCTTTCTATCCAGCATGATTATTTCTGTCTTATCAATGTTTAGGATAAGTCTCATGTTGGTTAGTAATTGCTTTATTTTGGTGAGGTAATTGGCTGTTTTTTTGTAGGTGTCTTCCAAAGAGTTGTGTATTGGGATAAGTATTTGGATATCATCAGCATATATGAAGTGAGTCAGTTTAAGGTTTGAGTGGAAGTGGCATATTGGGAGAAGATAAATGTTGAAGAGTGTCACCTATAGTGCGGAGCCTTGGGGAACTCCAGTATCAAGGTTTATTTTCTTTGAGAGGGTGTCGTTGATTGATACCTGGTAGGTCCTTTGTGATAGATAAGATGTGAACCATTGTAGGGTTTTTTCTTTTACACCGATTTCGAATAGACGTTCAAACAAAATTGAATGGTTTACAGTGTCGAAGGCTGCTGATAGGTCTAGTAGGACTAGAAGGTAGCTGTGGCCTTTGTCAAATCCTTTGAGCACAGTGTTGTTTAATGATAGGAGTAGTGATTCGGTGTTTAGTTGTTTCCTGAAGCTGAATTGCGTGGGAAGCAGGGTATTGTTCTGTTCCATGTGGTCACTTAGTTGGGCGTGGACGATTTTTTCAATGATTTTGGCAATGAATGGTAGGTTTGATATGGGTCAGTAATTTAGTGGGTTTTCTGGATCCAGGTTGTTCTTTTTCAGTATGGGTTTGATAATTGTTGATTTTAGGCAGCTGGGGTAGTTTCCTTCTGTGAGGGATAGGTTCACAATGTCGGTTAGTGTTTTAGTTATTGATGGCTCGATGGCTTTGATCGTCTGTATGGGTATGCTATTGATAGGGTGTTTAGCTGGATTCATTTTTTTGATGATATTTTGGATTTCCAGTCATGATGCTGAATCAAAGTTGGGCCAGTTTGTTGTTTCAGGGATTTGTATTTTTGGGTCTTGCGTGTTGTTGTTGAAGTTGTTGCTTATGAGGTTTTTGATTTTTTTATTAAAGAAGTCTGCAAATTCGTTGCTTGAGAGCTTGGAGGTTGGTGATGTTTGGTCATTAGAGGATATGGTTAGGCCATGTACGATATTGAAGAGCATTTTTGGGTTGTGTTGGAATTTGTTTATCCATCCAATAAAGAGCTTTTCTAATAATGGTGTGACAAAGCTTTCTCTTACATAATGCAAAAGGAGGCTGTGGGCAGTTGCACCTGAGATGGTTGTGTTCTTATTATGGATGTTTTTAATGTAATCCACGGTAAACGGCGGAGTATGCAGACAATACATTTTTGATAATAATACTAATGATAATAATAAATGACCCAGTAAAGCAGGAGAATCCTGCCAATTTCAGGAGACTTCTCTGGTCTGCTGAAGCTCTGCCTCAGTGATTTTACTCAGGTTTTCCAAGGGGGGTCTCTTGTGAGCCAGATTCTTGGACTATACTCTGGTTTTCTCTCCCCCCCCCCAAAAAAAAAAAATACTTGGCCCTGGTGAAAAGGCCAGTTAAGCACAAGGGATTTCCATCTGGAGCAAGGCATCTTTAGGAATTACTGTGTATGTAAAATATGTAATATCCAGTTTGAGGCAGTTATATTTTCAGCCTATACTGAGCCCATAGTCAATAATGGGAGAGCTATATCCCATGGGTCTGGTAACGCCTTATTTGCATTATGATGTCTCCTCATTTACATATGGGTACATGAGAACTTTATAGCTTATACATTAAGGGCTTATTGCTGTCTGCCATTTTTCTACAAGCAGGTTGAAGTCTAAATGAGAAGTCTCCAGATAATCCACTTAGATAACTGTCTAAACGTATCAATCAAAGTAATTTAGAGAATAATAAACAGCAGATTCTGAAAATCATTGAAATCTATAAATTTCTCACTTAGGGCCTAATTCATCAATCCCGTTCTGTGACAACGGGAAAAAGACTTAAGGGGTTGATTGTCAAAAACCACATTGCATTTGATATCTCCCTAATGCAGCCCATATGGACAAAATGCTAACAGCGTCAGAAAAGGAGAAAATATATTGAGAAGCAGAAAGTGCACATTGGTGAAGAGCAAACGCCAAGCGTGGTTTTCACTTTATGAACACTACAGGAGAAATCCATTATTTATCATCATTTTTTGAGGACACACTTGTCACATATCAGAACACTGAACAAGGAGCTTTTTTATCTAATGACTATGCAAGTGGTAATAGTTTCAAGAGCTTTTTGGCTTAAAATGTGACATCTGAAGTCTTTTTCCTCTATTAAATAATATAGAAAACACACACACACACACTTGGGGTTGTGTAATTGAAGTTGTACTACTGGGTAATTTTTGTGTGTTTATTCATTCTCCTCCTAGGAATCTCTTTTTTTTTTGCTTCTGTTAAAGACATTAATGCCACAACGTGATTTGTATAGTAAACAGGAGAGTCCTACAAAACTCTGCATTTACTTCATTGTTGTATAAGATGATGCACATTGACATTCAACCTTTTCATTCCTTTCTAAAAGGATGCTGAACCTTTTTCAAGCCTGCTCTACAGGTAAAGCATAACTCGTTTCCAGCATTCCTCTCCATTTTTTCCCTACAGCATTACAGTACACAGGGGTTAGTCTTTCACAGACAAAAATAGATCTAATTCAAATTGTTAACTTTTGTAGACGATCACCTAATATATTAACCTGAGCTACTCCTCTACATTTAAAATCCCCTTGAGCTATGACAAAACTGTCCACAAGGACTGATATAAAGAATAAAAGGAGAGATTAGTGAGAGAGAACAATACCATGAGAGCCATGTCCCTTTGTCTCTGGGAGCGGCACTGTAGTGTGAGATACTTAAAAGTGGGCAAAATGATTTCCTAGTAATCTTGCACTATTAGCAGCACCTTCTTCCCTTTAAAAAAAAAAAAGGAACAGGAACATAAAAGCATAAGAATATAGGAAGTGCAGGGCTGGGTCAGACCAAGGTCTATGGAGCCCAGCATCCTGTCTCTGACAATGGCCACTCCGGGTCACATGTGCCTGTCAGACCCCCAGTGAATGACTGACCATCAGACTGCAGCCCGACAAGCTGTGAAACTGCCCCTTCGTTTAGTTTCAGCCAGGATAGAAATGCCTCCACCACTTGAGGGCTGATTTTTAACACAAGAGCAAAAAGTTTAAAGATTTTGCTTCTCATTCTTCAAATGAAAGGTACCCACTGGTATCAGATTCTTTTCTTTCCCATTAATGGGGAACTACAAAAGATAGATAACTTGATCCTTTGACAATAATCCACCACAGCCATGACCTAATATGGCATAACATGAAAGATCTTTTATTTGAATTTAATATTTCTTTGAAGATTAAAAACAAAAACCCTGTATAAGCATTTTTGGTCCTTGGACTTTACTGAGAGTTTTATCCCATTAATTATAACTGCTGAAAATGTCTAAAGAATGGGAACAAAGAGGAATGAAGTAGAAAGAGAAACCATTTTCAAAGAAGGATTTCTAATATTTGACAAATAGGATTATATCAGTAATTACAATCCTGAAAGAGCTCATAAAGCTATAGCCCCTGCTCCTTTAATCAAGCTAAGGGAAGATAAGGCAGGATAAATACAAGCTTTGCAGCATGTCAAAGGCATCCAACCATTCCATAAGATGGTTTTTTTGTATTTGCCCAACCATTCAGCACATGAACAAGACATGGAAAGTTAAAACTGCTTCACAACATTAACACTTTCTTCACGATATTGGCAATCAGGATGAAAATTTTGAACTCGGTGACTCACAGCAAAACCTCAGTAGCAGGGCCGGATTAAGGCAGAGGCAAACTAGGCACATGCCTAGGACCCAAAAGTTTTAGGAGGGGCTCTGTTAGATATGCTAATTCAGTGGTTCCTAACTCAAGGGTGCCAGCAGATGTTTGCCCACAAGTCAGCCACTGCCTGACTAAGAGAAGCCTGGAGGAGGGACAGAGCCACCACCGCCAACAGAAGTCTTTCTATTCTTCCCACCCTCTATATGTTCTCCTTCAGAGGAGTTGTTGAGCGGTGCTTCTTACCTGCTGCCAGCTTTCATCTGTAATTGGAACCACATGGGGCCCATATTTTTGCAAGACCTACCAGACTCATGCGGCTCCGACCACAGAGGAATTCCAGCACAGTAGGAAGCAGTGGCAGCTAAGAGGCACTACTCACTAATTTCCTACCTGAGAGGACTGGAGGATGAAAGTGATGATGAAAAAGATTATGCCAGGATAGATGGGGAATAAGGAAGGTGATCTGATTATGCTATGGGGGTGAGTGAATGAGAGGGGTGATGAAGATAGTTATACCAGGGTGGGTGAAAGGAGGAAGGAAGCTATGTGATTATTGCTAGGGGAGTGGGAAGATGAGGGGGAACTGGAGAGGTTGCAGCAAATCTGCATACCTTCCCTAGTTTCCTTGGTGGTCAGATTTAAGTCACTACAATCCACCTAATGACTGGACTGCTGCCATCCCATGCTCATCAAGAAGCTGGTCATGTAGTGGGAAAGTTGCACTACATCTTAATATTTCTTCAAGATACCTCAGTAGAGCCCAGAAGACACTTCAACCCACTTGAGCTTCCACCAAATGGCCAGGAGGTGTGCACCATTCAAGCAAGTAGATTTTTCCCTTTCTTTATCTTCTAGGATCCACTACATCTACTCATCCTGATGCTAATCCTCCATATCTTGTTTCCTGCTGTAAACCACTGCTACCATCAAATCTACTGGCTCCATACTGTACATTCTTCATTTCAGCAGCAATTCTGTCTTCTGCCCTGTCAACTCCTCATGAGCCTCAAAGTTTTCTTCCTTTTAACCAGCCATTTCCACTCTCCCTGACAGCATCCCATTTTCCTCTTCACACCTTCTCCTCTTTGCTCTGTATTCTCCTGTTCTTCCTCCTCCTGTCAGCTGGGGATTTCAATCCAATCTCAAATTCGAAGGCAATTTTTCATCCCCTCTACACACATCAAACTTTTACTCCTCTAATCTTATCCCTATCCCCATCTTCCCTCCCTCTTCTCTCATTTTCTTATATTCCCTGTGGAATGTCCACCATATTTCCAATAAGCTTGTCTATGTTCATGACCTCTTTATCTCTCATATATTTCTTCGCCTCTTGACTGAGACTTGACTTTCTCCTGAGGACCCTGTTTCTGTTCCTGCTCTCTGTCATGAGGTTATATTTTCTCCCATATACCTTGCACTGTAGGCAGCAGTGGTGCTGTTGGCCTGCTGATGGCTTCTAGGCTTCTAGAAAAAGTAAAAAGTCATGGGATAGGTGGCAATGTCCTTTTGTGGATTACAAACTGGCTAAAAGACAGGAAACAGAGAGTAGGATTAAATGGACAATTTTCTCAGTGGAAGGGAGTGGACAGTGGAGTGCCTCAGGGATCTGTATTGGGACTCTTACTTTTCAATATATTTATAAATGATCTGGAAAGAAATACGATGAATGAGGTAATTAAATTTGCAGATGATACAAAATTGTTCAGAGTAGTTAAATCACAAGCAGATTGTGATAAATTGCTGGAAGACCTTGTGAGACTGGAAAATTGGGCATCAAAATGGCAGATGAAATTTAATGTGGATAAGTGCAAGGTGATGCATATAGGGAAAAATAACCCATGCTATAGTTACATAATGTTAAGTTCCATATTAGGTACTACCACCCAAGAAAGAGATCTAGGCATCATAGTGGATAACACATTGAAATAGTTGGTTCAGTGTGCTGCGGCAGTCAAAAAAGCAAACAGAATGTTGGGAATTATTATAAAGGGAATGGTGAATAAAATGGAAAATGTCATAATGCCTCTGTATCGCTCCATGGTGAGACCGCACCTTGAATATTGTGTACAATTCTGGTCGCCGCATCTCAAAAAAGATATAATTGCGATAGAGAAGGTACAGAGAAGGATGACCAAAATAAGGGGATTGGAACAGCTCCCCTATGAGGAAAGACTAAAGAAATTAGGACTTTTCAGCTTGGAGAAGAGACGGCTGATTATGAATTGGTTATTTACTCTTTCAGATAATAGAAAGACTAGGGGGCACTCCATGAAGTTAGCATGTGGCACATTTAAAACTAATCAGAGAACGTTCTTTTTCACTCAACGCACAATTAAACTCTGGAATTTGTTGCCAGAGGATGTGGTTAGTGCAGTTAGTATAGCTATGTTTAAAAAATGATTGGATAAGTTCTTGGAGGAGAAGTCCATTACCTGCTATTAATTAAGTTGACTTAGATAATAACCACCGATATTACTAGCAACGGTAACATGGAATAGATTTAGTTTTTGGGTACTTGCCAGGTTCTTATGACCTGGATTGGCCACTGTTGGAAACAGGATGCTGGGCTTGATGGACCCTTGGCCTGACCCAGTATGGCATGTTCTTATGATGTCCCCATCCTGCAGGTTTCAACCTCTTCTTCCACCTTAATCTCACTTCTTTTTTTCCCCTCGGTGCCACTCCATCTGCCTATTCATCCCACTACCTCACTGGGTAGCTGTCATTTATTGACCACTAATAAATCTCCTTACTCCTTTCTCGCCAGCTTTGACTCCAGGCTTTCCTTCTTCATATAAACCATTTTTCCTTCCCTTATTCTTTGGGACTTTAACCTCCACGCTGATGCTCTATTTACCTCTTATGCCTCAAAACTCCTTGCCTTAACCTCATTTTACCTCCAACTCTGTCCTACCACCCCTACTCACCAGCATGGCCACTGCCATGACAGTCATTTTTTCAACTGCTGTCCTTCTGACTTCTCCATCTTAGTTATTCCCCTCTCAGGCCATCATCTGATAATTTTCACACCAAATCGCCCTCCCCCAGTGGTTCATCCAGTCACCACCAACACCTTCAGGAATCTCCTGCCCATCAATGCTTGTAGTTTGAGTCAGTTGCTGAGGCAGTTTCTATTTACAACATTATATTCTCCTCTGCTTTAGACACTCTTTCCCCTCCTCTTACCCATTCTGAAAGGTATACCGAACCCCAGCTTTGGCACACTTCCAGAATTTGCTCCCTATATTCCTGTGCCCACTCTGCAGAGCATCTCTGGCTAAAATCCCATTCCCATGTTGACTTCATGCATTTCAAATTCATGTTAACCTCTTTCCAGTCTGCTATTGCACTTGCCGTGCAAGACTATTATGTCCTTTCAATAAACTCTCTTGCCCCCAATCCTCACTGTCTCTTTGCCACACTCAATTCCCTCCTTAAACTGTCTTTACTTCCCACCTGCCCTTCTCTCTCTGCCCAGGCTGTGGCTGATTACGTCCTTGACAAGGTTCACAAAATTAGTCTTGATTTCTCAGTCAGGTCATCTTTACCATCCCCTCCCTCACCCACATCATTCTTCTCCCCTTCTTTTGGGCCCTGTCATCCTATCCTTTTCTGAAATCACAGCAGATGAAACTACTAATTTTTCCTCCTCCAAATTCACTACTTGTTCTTAGACCACATTCCCACCCAGCTCCTTAGCTTTATTTCCCTTACAGTCATCTCTTTGATCTGTCACATCTTCATTGTATCACTCTCCTCTGTAGCTGTTGCCTTCATACATGCTGTGATCACACTACACCTCAAAAACCCTGACTATACCCTACTTGCTCTGCTATCATCTTATCTCCCGCCTCCTTTTCACATCGAATGTGCTATTCACCTCCATTGTCTTTTCTTTCCTTCATCTCAAACCAGGCTCAATCTATTCCAGTCTGTTTTTTTTTTTTACTTCTACATTCCAAAGAAACAGCCCTTGTCAAAGACTCCAATGACCTGTTTATGACTAAAACCCAGGTAAAGAATGTGGAAGTCATTGTGGACAGTACATTGAAATCTTCAGATCAGAGTTTGGCAGCAGACAAGAAAAGTAAACAGAATGCTAGGAATTATTTGGAAAAGAATGGAGAATAAACTTGAGAAAAATATGTTTCTGTATAGATAAATGGTGCGGCCATACCTTGAGTATTGTGTGCAATTCTAGTAACCCCATCTCAAAAAGTGTTCTAACTGGGAAGGTGGACCCTTGGTCCGGCGAGGGGTGAAGTCCTCTCGTCGGTAGGCAAGGCCAGTCACGAAGGTCGCTGGAGGTAATTGAAGAGAATCTGGATGCAGGTGCCTCCTGCAGGTCGTTTAGTCCAGATAGCTGGCGCCTCCAGCAGGTCAAGAGAACAGAAGTTGGTACCTCCAGCGGGTTGTGGAAACAAAAGCTGGCACCTCCATCAGGTCGAGAGAACAGAAGCTGGCGCCTCCAGCAGGTCATGGAAACAGAAGAGTAAACGGAAGTCGGTCTGGGGAACACGAGCCAACACACCCCGCAGCCAGTCCCGAGGTCGAGAGCCAGAAGATTCCGCAGCCAGTCCAGGGATCAAGAGCCAGAAGGATCTGCAGCCAGTCCAGGGGTCGAGAGCCAGAAAGTACCTCCGTCAGTCCGGGAATCGAGAGCCAGAAGAATCCGTAACCAGTCCAGGAGTCAGGAACCAAGCAGAGACGACAGCCAGTCCAGGGATCAAGCGGAGGAGCAAATCAGGAACCAAATCAGAAAAACTACCAGAGCCACGAAGCCAAGGCAAGGTCTGAAGGCTCAGACCTTGCCTTAAATAGTTGATGAAAGATGGAGTCAGGCAGGAAGGAACCCCCTACTTCCTGTAGGGGTTCCTTTAAGGCCAAGCACAGGCCGCCTGCGCGGCCCTAGTAAATTTCAGGGGGCGTGGTCAACCAAGCCGAGGGAACGCCGCGGCCATCTTGAAGCAGCAGTGATGCCGCTGAGGCGGCCTGCTGATGCCGACCCCGAAGTCTGAGCCTGGCCCTGCCACGTGGGTAAGTGTCCGGCCCCCGGTTGCGGTCCGCTGCGGCCGGCGATCATAACAAAAAGGATATAGTAGAATTATAAAAGGCACAGAGAAGGGCTACAAAAACAGTTAAGGGGTTCAAACAGCTTTCTTATAAAGACAGACTAAACATATTAGTGCTCTTCAGCTTGGAGAAGACATGATGGAAGATGGGTATGAGATAGGTCAACAAAATCATGAGTGGAGTGGAACAAGTAACTAGGGAATGGCTATTTACCTTTTCAAATGACACCAGGACTAGGGAACACTCCTTGAAGCTAACAGGTAGTAGATGTATAACAAATTGGAGAAAGTACTTTTTCACTTGATGCACAATCAAGCTGTACATTTTGTTGCCAGAAGATGTGGTCAAAGCAACTAACATATCTGGATTTAAAAAGGAGTTGGACAAGTTCCTGGAAGAACATTTCTTAAATACCTATTAACCAGATAATTCAGAGAGACACACTCCTCCTTAAAGGGAGTGAACAGCAAGGAACTGGATCTACTTTTGAGAATTGGCCCCTGTTAGAGACAGATACTAAACTTGATGGGCATTTGGTCTGACCCAGCATGGCACTTCTTATGATCTTTATCCTCCTCATCTATCCACTGTTTTTAATACTGTTGATACTTTCCTACTCCTTGATATTCTGTTCTAATTTGCATTTTGGGACTGTGTCCTGTCTTGGTTCTCTTCTTTTCACTTTCATCACACTTCTAATGTGTCCTCTGATTGATCCTCTTCTACTACCATCCTGCTATCAATTGATATATTCTCAAAAAACAACTGAATGGGGAATTAAATTAATATAATGTGTTCTCATGTTTGGTAGCACTTGTGAGTGTGATAACCATATGGTGGTTATAACAAATGTGATAGTGTGTACCATTTTAAATTTCAAACTACAAAATATAGTGTCACTCAAAAACCCCTTTTAAAATTTTCTTTATGATTCATTGGCTGTGTTTCAAGAAAAGTTATCTGCTTCAGGGACATACAAGAGCTTCAAATAGAGTCGAAATTCTCTGTCAGCGCCATTGATGTTATCGGGCAGATGGCCCCAGCTCACATTAAACATCCACATACAGCATGACGGACAGTGGTCCACTACTTTCTACTAGGGATGTGAATCGTTTTTGAACGATTAAAATTATCGTCAGATAATTTTAAAATCGTCCAAAATCGTTAGAGTGCACGATACAATACAAATGCCCCCGATTTATCGTCAGGGGCATTTGTATTGTATCGTTAAATAGGGCGAGGGAAAACCGGCACACCAAAAAAACCCTAAAACCCACCCCGAACCTTTAAAAAAAATCCCCCACCCTCCCGAACCCCCCCAAAATGTTTTAAATTACTTGGGGTCCAGTGGGGGGGTCCCGACACGATCTCCAGCTCTTTGGCCACTGCTGCGTTGAGAAATGCCGCCGGTGGCCCTTTGCCCTTATCATGTGACAGGGCAAAGGTAGCGCTCGCGCCATTTTGGTTCCTGACTCCTGACGTCACGCGTGCAGGAGATCGCCCCCGGACCCCCGCTGGACCCCCAGGGACTTTTGGCCATCTTGGGGGGGTCTTCTGACCCCCACAAGACTTGCCAAAAGTCCAGCGGGGGTCCGGGAGCGACCTACTGCACGCGGGCCGTATTGCCAATCTTCAAAATGGCACCGGCGCTACCTTTGCCCTCACTATGTCACTTTCTTGTCTGGCATCGCTGTCTGGCATCGCTGCCCTCACTATGTCACTTTCTTGTCTGGCATCGCTGCCAGTGGATGTCCCACTGGCACCTTAAATTCAACATGGCCAAGACAGAGCTCTATCTTTCTCCCCAAACTTACTTCCCTTTTTCCCATCTCTAAGTCTATGTATAACACTTCTTAATTCTTCAATCTGTAATCTTGGTGTCATTGACTCCTTGCTCTCCTTCTCTATACACATTCAAAACACTGCCAAAATGTGTAATTTCTTTTTCTACAAAATTACCAAAATCTGTCCCTTCTTTTCTAAACCCACTATCAGAACCCTTGTACACACTCTTATCATCTCCCGCTTACACTACTGCAACCTGCTCCTCACAGATCTTCCAGTGAACCATCTCTCTCCATTACAATCTACCCAGTATTCAGCAATGAGATTTATCATTCATTAGTGTTGCTATACCCATATTACCCCTCTTCTCGCCACTACATTTGCTCCCTGTCATTGCCAGATACAATTCAAGCTCCACTTATTCACTTACAAGAGCCTTCATACTGCAGCTCTCACTATCTCTTCTCTATTATTTCTCCCTACAGCCCTTCTTGTGAACTCAGCTCATCAGGCAAGTCACTTTTATCCATGACCTTCACCTCTACCACCAATTCCTGACTGTGCTTTTCATCTTGCTGCACAATATGTTTGGAATAGACTTCCAAGTATCGTGCTCCTTCTCTGACCTTAAATACGGTCTAAAAACCCACCTTTTTGAGGCTGCTTTTTAATCTTAACCCTGATTATCCTACTCATCGCCTTATTGATTTTAACCATTCTCTTAATAAATTAAATTCCCAAAGTATCTTTTTCCCTTTATATTTGCCTAGATTAGATTGTAAACTCTATTGAGAAGGGACTATCACGTCAACCCTGTGTACATTGAGTAGTAACATAGAAGTGATAGGTTATACTTGTAGAAATAGTAGGAGGAAGAGGAGGTGATATGGTTATGCTAACTTTAATGTGATGTAATTAGCTGTAAAAGCTAAAGAACAATTGTGTGTGTGTGTGTGGGGGGGGGGGAGTGTTAAAATGGATTTATATTTTGGAGGCACCCAACATGTTTCTTCTCCTAGGACCTATCAAAAGATTAATCCTGTCCTGCTCAGTAAATTAACTCATAATCCTGTTTTTCTCACTCCCCTTAATGACCTCACCATCAGGATACTTAAAGAGAATTCTAGATGTATACCAGAATGAAAAACATTTGAAATTAAGATGTTTAAACACTTTGAAACAAGCACAAAAGCATTCAAAGCCATTTATGCACATAAAATGCATTCTTGGAAACAAAAATAGCTGATAGGAAATAGCCTGGGAGTCAGTGTACATAAAAATATGCATGCAACCCAATTTCAGACATACTTTTATGTGCATAAGGGAGAGGCATTCTGGGGTGCAGAGTTGGGGCAGAGTTTTAATTTTAAAACATGTGCATGCTTTGAAGCTACACAAGGTATGCCCTTGACAAAATAGTCATAACTTTGTGCAGATGAGTTAGCATATGTAGCAGAACACTTTCATGGGAATTTTCAAAGTAAACTATGTGCATTTCCCAAGTTTGCTTGGGAAATGTAGGGTAAAGTTTGTGTGTAAAAGTTTTACGCAGACTTTACTCCTACTCGCACAGTTATAAAATCACCCTCAATAAGGACATTGGGTTTTTCACCCATTATCAGATATAGAACCCTTGAACCTTGACCCTCTGTCACCTCCATGAAACCTCCACATCCATTCACTGAGCTGAAATGGTGTATGCCGACAATTTCTTGCCTAACTTCCTGTGCACTGTTCAGACTCAGTGCAATTGCACTGTTTCTTCATAGTCCTCAAAAGCTAGTCCGAAATGTATTGAATTAGTCCCATAGAAAAGGTATTACCTACAAATGATTTGTTTTATCCTTATTTCTACACTTTCAATATAGCAACCACAATATTAAACTCAATAAAAAAAATTACGACCTGATTTTAAAAGGGCCATGCGTGTAAATAATGGGGGTCATGTATATGGCTGGGCCTCGCGTGCGCCGCATGCATTTTCGGAAGGGCCCAAACATGCACTTAACCCCCGTTACACACCGAAAAGTCGGGCCTCTCCAAATGAGCTGGCCAGGAGGAGGGGTCTGGGCAGGGAATGGCAGGGTGGGAGGTGGGCTGGAACAGCGTCATTAGCCGGTACGCGGAAGATACTGCTCCTCTGGAGCAGAAGTCAGTCTGGAAAAAAAAAAAAGGGGATTAGGTAGGGATAGTTTAGGGGTCGGGAGGAGAGGGGAAGAAAAAGGGTTAGGGAAGTTCTCTCCCAGTCTGCTCCTTAATTGGAGCAGACTGGGAGGGAATTGGGAAAGGCCTACCTGTGTCGCCACGCGTATTTTTTTTAAGATCCCTCCCATTGCGTGCGTGACAGACATCCGACCGTACATGCACACTCCAATTATAAAATCATGCAGACGCGGATATCGTATTTTAGAACACATGTGTGTTATAAAATAGCCGCGTCCATGTGCGCACTGGGGAACCATGCACACATGGACGCCCACACATTGTTTCGTAAATTGACCCCTTAATGTCTGCAAACAGAAAATATGTTTCCAGGAATTTTTTCTCTTAAAGCACATATCGAAAAGAAACAGGTTACAATTTAATGATCTCCATGTTTCATCTAGACAAGCATGCATATATGTAGACATGTAACAACATGAACTTAAATTGTTTACAATTACATTCTTCTTCAACCTACAAATTTTATAGTTTCAAAGGTTTATATTGATCAGAGATGCTCAGCCTTTTGCTCATTTTGACCCCAAGTACAGAATGTTTTTCAAAAAATCTAGACTCTCTCCTCCTTCCCACACTTTAAATTGGGGGTTAAGAAAATTGCTAACATTTTATGTCATGGGGTGATGGTTAGTAACAGCTTTCTTGTTTGGGAACATGAGGATAAATCAAGCACTTAATGCCCAATGAGTAACTTTCAAAGGAGTTACACAAATAAAATTAGCAAATACTCGCATAAGTCACAATCAGGCTATTGTACAAACATCAAAAGTACGTGCATATTTGTAGTTTCACGGGCATATATGCCTACACAAAAAAAGGGATGTTCTGGGGCGTATGTGGGTGGGGACAAGAGGTATGCACATACATTGCTATTTTGTAAGAGATGTATTCAAATATATTAGGCAACTTGTTTGCACAATTTTGCTCAAGCTAATTATCTAGTGCAATTGATATCAGAGACATCTGTTGTCTGCTATTTTTCGATGGGAGGCCTATGAACTTGGGTACTTCAGGGTGAAGTATTAGGGGGGGTTCAATGAACTGAAGAAGGACTGGGTGAACTGGTGGAGGTATTGGCAAATTAGTGATTTCAAGTGCGTGCACATATTTTAAAATATATCCATTTCCATGTAAAAATCAGGATTTTACATGTACAAGTTATGGGCCGGATTTTAAAAGCCCTGTGCACGTAAATCCGGCCGGATTTTTGCGCGGAGGGCACTCACGCGCCGGCGCACCTATTTTGCATAGGCCGCCAGTGCGCGCATAGCCCCGGGATGCACATAAGTCCCGGGGCTTCGTAAAAGGGGCGGGAGGGGGCATGTCCGGGGGTCAGGGGACGGTTTGGGGCGGGACCGTGGGTGTGGCGCCGGCCCGGAGGCGTGGTCGAGGCCTCCGGACCAGCCCCCAGGTTGGGTGATGGCGCGCCAGCAGCCTGCTGGCGCACAGATTTACACCTGCTTTCGGCAGGCGTAAATCTGCCAAAAAAGGTAGGGGGGGGTAGGTTAGGTAGGGGAAGGGAGGGGAAGGTGAGGGGAGATGGAAGGAAAGTTCCCTCCGAGGCCGCTCCGATATAGACTGAGACATATAATAGGCTTTCTCCCTTTCTCCCTCGTGATTTATTTTTGAAATTGTTAAGCTTTCTGTAGTAAGCATTTTCCCCATGGGAGAAAATCTTCAGTACATCCGGGCCTATGTTTGTCCTCCTTGTGATATGGATCAATGAGCCATCGTGTCATATTTGAGCAATACCAGAGTAAGACTGACCCATCTCTAGCAGTAACAGGCAAATTTTGAAAGGGCTGTGTGTGTAAAAATCGGGACTTGTGCGCGCCATGTGCATTTTCAAAAGGGCCCGGTCACATGCGCAAGTCCCAATACACACAGAAGTGTCGGGCGCTGAAAAAGAGGTGGGCTGCAGGGGCAGGGAGGGGCGGGCCAGGACAGCATCATTAGCCGCGTCCCGGGGAAGCGCACACTAGCAGTTGGCCAGCGCGCAGAGATTACTTCAGTTGGGTAGCTGAATTAAATAGAAAAACCAAAAAAAAACCCTAATAGTTAGGTAGGGGGTAGTGGTCGGGGAGGAGAGGAGAGGGGAAAAAGTAGGAAGGTTAGATAGGGGTGTAGGGAAGTTTCCTCCCAGACCGCTCCTTAATTGGAGCGGACTGGGAGGAAACTGCGAGTGCCGCCCACACATGCGTGCATGGGTTTTTAAAATCCAGTGCGCATGTGTGACTGGCCACTGGATTTTTAACACATGCACGCTGGCACGTGCATGTTATAAAATCAATGCGTCCATGTGCACGTGCCGGAAACCGCGCACACATGGACGTGTGCATGCTCCTTTTAAAATCTACCCCCAAGAGCTCAAGAGAAAATGTATTTTTATCTGCATTCACAACCAGGAGTTATTTATATCAATAATGTCCATACAGTTGAAATCTTTTTCTTGAACTCTTTCAGACTCTCAGTGTTACCTTTCCACAGATTCCTTCAAATTGAGTTCTGTTCCTTCTTGTAACACAAGCAAGAATTATAAGTAGAAAACAAAAACAATGAGGGTACAAGATTAGGTTTCTTTGCTTTCTGAAAATCTAGAAAAAAATACTCCTGGGTTTCATTTTATTTATATATATTTTTAGAGCATGATTAGGGGTTTTTACTTCACAAAAATCCATAAGTAACCTTGCTATGTGACTTTTGAGACTGCGATAAGGTGAAGGGGTCTACAAAAGCTCTTACAAAGCTAAGAGAGATAGATTCAGCATATCTGTTATGAACAGCGGATTCAATACTTTTATTATCTCTTTGCTAGGAAAGGTCTTGATGCAGCCCAATAGACTCTGTCAGAGCAAGAGAAAAAACTGTAAATCTTGCTGATCTACAGGTTTGGGTATTTATTTATTTAGATGTTAATATTCCGCTTTTCGACACTTCAAAGTGCTATATTTCTGGATCAGAGGAACAAAATGTGGCCTCCCACCACAGCAGTTAATGGAAATGAGTCAGAGTCTGAGCAGATCCATGAAGAATCATGCATAATACTGTAGAAGCACTCTGTGATGGGATCTTCTTTCCGGACCTCGGGGTCTGCAAGGCAGTGGCCAGACCGTGAGATCAGCTAGAGCATCATGGCCTCTGAATCCGCTGACTGCATGGTCTGATGATGTCATTGACCTGCCCCACTCCTTCCACTCTTTCCTCCAGCTCAGTGCAATGCAGAGGAATGAGGGAAGGGGGAAGGGGGAGGTTATGTCTCCTGGCCCCACTGGGAAGTTAAAATCTGAGATGAGGGGGGAAGCAAACCAGATAGCATGAGGGTTTATAAGCAGTCAAGGCCAATGAGCTGGCCTATGGCTTTCTCACTTTCCAAACCTCCAGAACATGCAAATCCAGACCATCCTCGCATCTTTGCTTACATATGACCAAGATGTTGAATAGATAGATGAGATTGACTGGTCAGGCCAGGTTATCTGTATACACACCGTTGATTGTAATGCTGAAAGTCATTACACTTCTCTGTTTTAATTGTCACAGATACTTGGGGGTGGGGAGGAGAGTATCCCAGCCTGGGATGGGCCTTTTTGGCTAGAAGTCCCAGCACTGATTTTACAGCCCAAGCCAGGGCTTGCCTGCCACCCGAGTTGGCTTGGCCCTGATTTGGGAACAGACTGGTTGCCCCTAATAAGACATGGAGGGCTGGTAGCCTTGCACAAAATAGGCTGTCCAGTATCACCCTGTAGTAGTGCTGCCTTTCAAGAAGACAATGATCTTGTTTACTCACAGCAGGTCAAACAGTCTAAGGGATGTATTCATGCTTGGTCTCCAGAACTACCTTCATTTCCCTCCTTTATATCATCATGGGTAAGACTTTGTAATTTGGGTTGGCTTGGGTTGTTAGGATAATTATTGTTTGATCATTAGTTTAATAAAGATGCGATCACACTTTATTCCATCCAAGATCAATATCTGCTGCTTTCTTGTGTAAGCTTACTCTGAAAGTAGGGCACCCCTCACTTTTGCCAAGTTTGTTCTCCACCCAACTCTCCCCTCATCCCGACACACACACACACACACACACACACACACACACATACCCCACTAGCCTGAGTGCCAGTCACTTTTTGAGTGGCTAAATTTAGTTTCACTAGGAAGCCACTAAGGGTGGCTGTATTTTGAAATATTCGGTCTAGGTAGCTAACTTCGAGAGTTAGCTGACTAATGTGCTTTGAAACTACACATAAAAGGATATTTATTGGCCTGCATGCACTGTTTTATCTTTTTGTGTTGTGTCCCATCCAAAATGACACAAAAATCAAAACATTTTTGTTGTTTTAGTAAAGGCTAAAGTAATTCAACACATGCTAAAGAATTTCAGCATGCACTATATGCAAAATTAAGTAAATTACACACATTTTAAAAATGCAATGCGTGCTGCAATAAAACAAATGATAGATAGTACAGCGGTAACTGAAACAACATAAATGACTTAAAACTGAAAGAAAATGACATCATGACACAAAATGAATTTTTTTCCTCCCTGCATGCCCTTAAAACTATTAGTAAAACTACTAATTAGTTTTGGAATTGAGGTATTTGATGTGTACCCTTCAATCTCAATCTGACATTAGTAGCGACAATAGAAAGCACACTAACTAAAGTGAACTAACTAAAGTGCAATAAAAATGTATGTTAACCTCTACTAAAGGCTTTATGTCCTTAACTGACTAGCATGTTAAAGCACTACAATAATGTTCTTCATTAAAACATGCATTAATGTGTGTACTTTAGTGCAAAATTCTCTAACTGCCCTTCTAGGGCTGTAGCTACAGTTTTGCATTAACAGCCACAATAACAGGGATGTATGCATTAATGCCAGCCAAGCTGTACTGTATTTATTTATTTATTTAAATGAACTGCTATGCATGATTTTGAATTTTAGCTGCTCATGCAAATATTGTGTGAGTTAATGGGAAATTCTGCAAATTTATATTAATGCAAAACCGATTAACATACATCAATGCTTCTTTAACGTGGGTTAAGCAGTAACCCAGGGGTTAAGGTGAGTTAAATGCCTGTGAGACTATTTACACACATTAGTAAATACTAAGTCCCAATGAGAGGTAATCAGTTATGCTACCTATAGGTAACATACAGTCTGCAAAAAGGAAATAGTGTATAGCAGAGATAGGGCCACATCAATATATATATATATCTGAGCATTTTATGAGTGTGCATTGGCATACTAGGAACATTATTTTTACTGGAAATCCTCCTCACTCCCCCTCCCCACCCCCCACCATCACCACACACACACACACACACACTGTTACGGTGGGCGAAATCCGGAAGTGGATCCTTAGGCCGACTGACCCGAGAGTACAGTCGGGAGGCAGAACTCCCACTGGGCAAACGGAGCTTCACCTGGAAACCCGTGACTCCCCCAGAGGAGCTGTGAGAGCCCGGGTCGCTAGGACTTAGGAGTCTTCACCCTGGAAGTCCGAGGTTCCCCCAGGAGGAGCCCGTAGGAACCCGGACCGCTGGGACTTAGGCGAAGACGAAGACACCCAGGAGTAAAGTACAAACCGGAGTCGAAGGCAGGCAGCAGGCAAACAGTGGACGGAGTCACGGACCGGAGTCAAGGCAGGCAGCAGGCAAACAGGAGTCGGAGTCACGGACCGGAGTCAAGGCAGGCAGCAGGCAAACAGGAGTCGGAGTCACGGACCGGAGTCAAGGCAGGCAGCAGGCAAACAGGAGTCGGAGTCACGGACCGGAGTCAAGGCAGGCAGCTGGCAAACAGGAGTCGGAGTCACGGACCGGAGTCAAGGCAGGCAGCTGGCAAACAGGAGTTGGAGTCACTAACCAGAGTCAAGGCAGGCAGCTGGCAAACAGGAGTTGGAGTCACTAACCAGAGTCAAGGCAGATAAGTGTCAGGCGAAGGCAGAAACACAAGGCAAACGGAAGTCCAGGAACCAGGCAGGGATCAAGTCAGGCAGGCAAGCAGAACCGAAACCGGCAGGAACGAAGACAACGGCACTCCACAAGGAACCTCGTTGCAAGGCACTTTGGAAGGAGAAGTGCCTTGCTTAAATCTCCCGGTCGGCGTCTGACATCATGGGGGGCGTGTCAGCACATCCGGGTGCTGACAGCTGAAAACGCCGTTCCCCGCGCGCGCGCGTTGCCCCCGCTGAGGGGAGGAGTCTTCGGCGGCGTCTCCCTCGTGGAGACGCCGCTGCCACGCGGACCGGAGGGCCCTGGACCCGGCGTTTAGCAGCGCGGGGACGAGAGGTAAGCGCCCGGTCACTAATCTAGTGACCGGGATCGTAACAGTACCCCCCTTCTTACGCCCCCTCCGAAGAGGACCGGGCTTTCCAGGATTATCCAGGTGGAACTGAGTCAACAAGGATTTGTCCAAAATATTTCGTGCAGGTTCCCACGAGTCCTCCTCGGATCCACAACCCTCCCAAGACAGCAAATACTCCCAACGGCGGTTAGCGAAGCGTACATCACATACTTTATGTACTTGATAGACAGGTTCTCCGGGAGAAGAGGCAGAGATGTCATCTGGAGTAGGCCGATGAAAGCGAGAGTATACTACTGGTTTCAGCAGGGATACATGAAAGACGTTGTGTATCCGCAAAGACGAGGGAAGACGTAACCTGTAGGATACCATGCCAATCCGTTCCGCCACAGGAAAAGGACCACAGAATCTAGGTCTTAACTTGCGAGTGCGGCCTGGGAAGTGCAAGTTTTTGGTACTCAACCAAACCTTAGTACCCGGCACCAAAGTTGGTGCAGGTCGTCGGTGGCGATTCACCACATTACGTGTCCTCTGAGCTGCCGCGGAGAGTCGCTGTTGAAGAGTCTCCCAAAGTCGGTGAAGCTGAGAAGCCGCAGACTGGGCTGCTGGTGAAGGAACTTCCAAAGGGAGTGGAATCGGAGGCTGGAGATGTCGTCCATAGACGACCTGAAACGGTGTCTGACCTGTAACGGAATGCTGATGATTATTATATGCAAATTCAGCCCAAGGCAATAGAGAGACCCAATTGTCCTTCTTTTCGGAAATGAAACTGCGAAGGAACAATTTGAGAGACCGGTTCATACGTTCCGTTTGTCCATTGCTTTGAGGATGAAATGCGGTGGACAAATTTAACTGAATTCCAAACTTCTTGCAAATAGCACGCCAATAGCGGGCGGTGAACTGTGATCCACGATCCGACACAATACTCAGTGGGAGTCCATGTGCTCGGAAGATGTGTTGAGTAAATAGATGTGCTAACTCTGGAGCTGAAGGAAGTTTGGGTAGAGGTACTAGGTGAACCATCTTTGAGAACCGGTCCACGGTAACCCAAATCGCTGTGTGACCTTCAGACGGAGGCAAATCTACCACGAAGTCCGTGGCAATATGGGTCCAAGGTTCCGTAGGAATAGGCAGAGGCTGCAGCAGACTCCATGGTCGTCCGACCAGCGGTTTCTGTCTGGCACACACGGGGCAAGAAGCCACATACTCGCGCACATCCTGTCGCACCCGAGGCCACCAGTAGTACCGATTCAGGAGACTTAAAGTCCTCTCCTGGCCGGCATGGCCCCCCATAAGGGAGTCGTGGGCCCATTCCAGGACTTTCCTCCGATCTCGTCGAGGAACCACCACTCTGTTGATTGAAGATATACAGGTGCTAGCAATAACGATTTTAGCCGGGTCGATGATATATTGCGCAGGTTCATCCTCCTCCTCGAAAATGGTATTCCGAGATAATGCGTCGGCCCGAAGATTCTTCGATGCCGGCCGGTATTTGAGGATGAAATCGAACCGGCTGAAAAACAATGACCAGCGAGCCTGTCTAGGGTTGAGGCGTTGGGCCTGTGATAAGAACTCCAAATTCTTGTGATCGGTATATACCGTAATCTGATGTTGGGCTCCCTCCAGCCACTGCCTCCATTCTTCGAAAGCCAACTTGATGGCCAAGAGTTCTTTATCGCCTATCCCGTAGTTGTTTTCGGTCGACGTAAATTTCTTGGAAAAATAGGAGCAGGGTAACAACTTCCCAGAACTGGAGTACTGAGACAGGACAGCTCCTACCGCCACACTAGAAGCGTCTACTTCCACTATGAAAGGGCATAGGGGATCAGGATGGCGGAGGCAGGTCTCCAAGAGAAATGCATCCTTTAAATCCTGAAAAGCTTTACAGGCTTCTGGAGTCCAGTGTTGTGTGTCTGAACCCTTCTTAGTCAGCGCGGTCAATGGTGCTACCAGCCGAGAGTATCCGGAGATGAAGTGTCTATAAAAATTTGCAAAACCTAGAAAGCGTTGCAGTGCCTTTAGACCAACCGGTTGAGGCCACTTCTTAATGGCGGATACTTTTTCAGGGTCCATGCTGAATCCTGTAGCGGACACTATATACCCTAAAAAAGGCAACGAGTCCTGCTCGAACAAACATTTTTCCAGCTTAGCGTAAAGATGGTGCTCTCTCAGGATCTGGAGTACCTGTCGAACCTGCTGACGATGGGTGTTCAAATCTTGTGAAAAAATAAGGACGTCATCCAAATATACAATGACGCAAGAGTTGAGCAAATCTCTGAGTATCTCGTTCATGAGATGTTGGAATACCGCTGGCGCATTACATAGGCCAAACGGCATCACCAAGTACTCGTAGTGTCCGTCCCGGGTGTTGAACGCGGTCTTCCACTCATCCCCGGGACGGATGCGCACCAGGTTATAGGCTCCTCTTAAGTCTAACTTCGTGAACACCTTAGCCCCCTGAAGTTTATCAAGTAACTCAGGAATCAGGGGTAAAGGATACCGGTCCTTCTTGGTGATGGCATTTAAACCCCTGTAATCGATGCAGGGTCGCAAAGATCCATCCTTTTTAGCGACAAAAAAGAATCCGGCTCCCGCAGGCGATTTGGAGGTGCGGATAAATCCCTTGGCAAGGTTCTCCTTAATATATTCGGACATAGCTTTTGTCTCGGGTAGCGAGAGAGGATACACCCTACCCCGTGGTGGAGTCATACCAGGAAGAAGTTCAATAGTACAATCGAAGGGACGGTGTTGTGGTAATAACTCTGCTTTTTCTTTGGAGAAAACATCAGAAAAGTCATTGTACTGATCTGGAAGGAATATTCCAGCATGAGCCAAAGAGATAGGCGGAACCACCGTGGTTTTGATGCAATGTTGAAGGCAATGGGAACTCCATTGAGTGATCTGTAGATTATCCCAGCGAATTACTGGAGAGTGTAGTTGCAACCATGGCAGACCCAGAACAATAGGGTATACTGATCTCTCCAAAACAAGAAACGAGATCTCCTCTTCGTGTAAAAGACCAGTCTGGAGTGTAAGCGGGACGGTGACCACAGAGATACTACCAGGCAAAGGTGTTCCCTGAATGGAGGTGACCCGGATCGGAGGATCACGGGGTAGCGTAGCCAAATGAAGTTGCTGTACCAGCTCACGGGTGATAAAGTTACCTCCAGCCCCGGAGTCAATCAGTGCCTGTGTTGAAAAAGAATCCTCTGAGACCCTCAGAGTTACCGGTACCGTACATTGAGGAGCAGCATTAAAACAGCCCAGGAGGTACTCCTCTTCCCTTCCTAGGTGTGGGCGTTTCCCGGCCGTTCTTTACAATGGGAAAGGAAGTGCCCCTTTCCACCGCAATACAGGCATAACCCCAATGTGCGTCGGCGGCGTTTCTCTTCTTCAGTTAGGGAAGTTCGTCCTAACTGCATAGGTTCTTCGGGAGAGGAACCGGCCGAAGCCCCGGAAGGTCTAGGGGCCGGTGTGAGCGGTCTTGAGAACGCCGGAGCTAATGGAGACAGGCGTCGTGGAGGACGCACCTCCCTGGCTCTTTGCTGTAGGCATTGGTGAATACGTCCAGCCAGCTCAACAAGCGTGTCCAAGTCCTCGGGAAGATCCCTGGCGGCCAGAACATCCTTAATCCGGCCCGCCAAACCCTCGAGGAAAATCCCACGAAGAGCATCGTCTCGCCAGCCTACTTCAAGAGCGAGAGTGCGGAACTCTAGGGCGTACTCGGCCAGAGTACGGCCTCCCTGTCGGAGCTGTAGCAATTCTGACGTGGCAGAGGTTTGACGAGCGGGTTCATCAAAGGCTGCTCGAAACCCAGCCACAAAGAGATCCAAATTAGTGAGAGTGACGTCACTCTTTTCCCACATAGGGGAGGCCCAATTCAGGGCTTTCCCATCCAGCAAGGAAAAGATATAAGCGACCTTGACTGACTCCGTTGGAAACTGATTGGGGAGCAAGGCGAATCGCACGAAGCACTGGTTCAAGAAACCGCGACACCCCTTAGCATCTCCTGCATAACGGGACGGAGCGGGAAGCTGTGTGGGCGTCTGAATCATAACCACTGGAGCTGGTGCAACCACTGGGACTGGTACCGGAGGTTCTGCGTCCATACGAGTAGCCATCCGCTCCACTGTGGCTACCAAAGAATCCAGTACTTGTTGTTGTTGTACCAAGCGCTGAGCCAATCCTGGGATGGCCTGGAGACCAGCGAGATCTGCCGGATCCATGGCCTTGCAAACTGTTACGGTGGGCGAAATCCGGAAGTGGATCCTTAGGCCGACTGACCCGAGAGTACAGTCGGGAGGCAGAACTCCCACTGGGCAAACGGAGCTTCACCTGGAAACCCGTGACTCCCCCAGAGGAGCTGTGAGAGCCCGGGTCGCTAGGACTTAGGAGTCTTCACCCTGGAAGTCTGAGGTTCCCCCAGGAGGAGCCCGTTGGAACCCGGACCGCTGGGACTTAGGCGAAGACGAAGACACCCAGGAGTAAAGTACAAACCGGAGTCGAAGGCAGGCAGCAGGCAAACAGTGGACGGAGTCACGGACCGGAGTCAAGGCAGGCAGCAGGCAAACAGGAGTCGGAGTCACGGACCGGAGTCAAGGCAGGCAGCAGGCAAACAGGAGTCGGAGTCACGGACCGGAGTCAAGGCAGGCAGCAGGCAAACAGGAGTCGGAGTCACGGACCGGAGTCAAGGCAGGCAGCTGGCAAACAGGAGTCGGAGTCACGGACCGGAGTCAAGGCAGGCAGCTGGCAAACAGGAGTTGGAGTCACTAACCAGAGTCAAGGCAGGCAGCTGGCAAACAGGAGTTGGAGTCACTAACCAGAGTCAAGGCAGATAAGTGTCAGGCGAAGGCAGAAACACAAGGCAAACGGAAGTCCAGGAACCAGGCAGGGATCAAGTCAGGCAGGCAAGCAGAACCGAAACCGGCAGGAACGAAGACAACGGCACTCCACAAGGAACCTCGTTGCAAGGCACTTTGGAAGGAGAAGTGCCTTGCTTAAATCTCCCGGTCGGCGTCTGACATCATGGGGGGCGTGTCAGCACATCCGGGTGCTGACAGCTGAAAACGCCGTTCCCCGCGCGCGCGCGTTGCCCCGCTGAGGGGAGGAGTCTTCGGCGGCGTCTCCCTCGTGGAGACGCCGCTGCCACGCGGACCGGAGGGCCCTGGACCCGGCGTTTAGCAGCGCGGGGACGAGAGGTAAGCACCCGGTCACTAATCTAGTGACCGGGATCGTAACACACACACACACACACACACACATACTGACAACAGTGGCAATCAACCATGTATTAAAATATAGTAATATGAAAACTAAAGTCTGATCTAAGTTCCTGAGAGCCATTGATAAGGCTAAGAAGTTAATGGCAACAGAAGGTGGAGATGAGAGATACAACATGATGCCTTTAAAATCAAATTTCACACAGCTAGGATGAAAGATAGCTTGCTGTTTATGACATGCTGGTTCAGACCAGTCTCCTAATGTTATTTAGAAAAATACATTCTGCAGTGTGTGTTTAACAAAACAAGAGGCAAAAGCTAAAATGGATCAGAATTGGCAGTGACGCAGAAATTAATGGGAGGGGTGCTAGAGTAGAGTTCTCAGTGAGGGACACAAACAGATCTGGTTTACAGGATATTTATATTGGATATTCAACAAATGCATTTGCATTAAGGATGCACATTCATTTTAAACAAATGCCACATCCGAACTGAAAAAGACCAATTTCAGTTTGCTTCAACTGGAACAACATAACTTAAAAACCTGAAACAACAAAATCAAACCGAACTGAAAATGTTTTTTGTGCACATCTCTAATTTGCATATGCCTGGTTTAAGAATAACCCTGAAAGTGAGACTTATTTTCAGCCCTTAAGGACTCGACTTGAGTATCCCTATTCCACACTCTTCGGAGACATACAGTGTTAAGTTGCCAATAGCTCATTCAGCAATGGTTTGGTTTCCGTTCACATTTAACAGTGATCCACTTTCGATTCCCAAGCATAGTTTCTGTGCCTCGGGCTGACCAGTCTTGGGGCATAATGCAGAAGCAGCATTCCCAGCCACCGAGGAGGAAGATGGCCCAGTCATTGTGCAACGTTGTCGAGACTGCCTGCTGAAAACAGTGCATGTGTGCCAAGGTCTAGAGCAGTGGTCCCCAACCCTGTCCTGGGGGCCCACCAGCCAGTCGGGTTTTCAGGATATCCACAATGAATATGCATGAGAGAAAATTTGCATACACCGCCTCCATAACATGCAAATTTTATCTCATGCATATTCATTGTGGATATCCTGAAAACCCGACTGGCTGGTGGGCCCCCAGGACAGGGTTGGAGACCACTGGTCTAGATGGACTCTTGGTGTTAAAGCTGGGATAGATGTAAGAAGAGCAAATGGGCAGATGGAGGGGGGAACTCTGCGTAGCTGCTTGTGAAGGCTCATGATGTCATTGCCCAAGCAATGCCCAATTCAGATTGAACTGGAAGCCTAAAAGACCAGAAGGTTCCAAGTACCCCTATGTGTCCACCTCATGACAAGGCTTCAGTTAATATACGTTGCTAATATGCATGCAAGAACTTATTAAGAATTCAGAGATACCTAATGACCTGCCGTGTTTACATGGAAACATCAGGATGTCAACCCTGCTTTTATTTTACTTTATTGGATTCCATTAATCATTTTATGTTAATTAGTCAATTATTTAAATCATGTTATTTCTTTACGTGCCAGGATATCTGAGCAAACTACCTGGATTGTTGTTTTTGGTAAGAAAACATACGAGGCTTCGAAGATATGTATGTTCCTCTACATGCTTAGTTGTAACCATTAATGTATTGGACTTACTTATAAAATCTTTTATTCTGCTAAATTCCAAGAATGTTGATCATCTAGAACAATTGTTCTGGTTGGGAATGGTTGGTTCCTGCAGTGCTACAGCGTATGGAAAGCTGGTGCCCCCGATCCTTTAAATTCTTGTTTGGAGATATCAGGAACATTGGCTGGAAGTTTTATTCTTGAATTCAGTCACCTAAAAATACTTCCAAAATAGGGGAAAGGATGTTTGAAAAAGACAAGCAAGACTTGGAAAACATTTATTTATTTATTTATTTATTTAAACATTTTTATATACCGGCATTAGTTGTGGACATCATACCGGTTTACAATAAACGAATTAATATTAATTTACATGTGTAAAAAGGCCAGGAAATGAGGGATGTGCTAGCATCTAAAATGACAGACTATGTTAACAAAGCTGTCTCTATCATTTCGTGTCATTTTTCCAACAAAATGGACCCTCCCCCTCACAAAACTAGGGGTGTTTTCTTTTTTTTTTTAGATTGCACTAATTGAAAACAATGCATAGTGAATTAGAAACGTGCAAACTAGATCTAATTAGTGCACTCTATTAGGGATAGATTTTCAAAGAAATGCGCTTGCGTACATGTTATAAAATCGGCAGCTTTGTGCGCGCCGATCCAGGATTTTAGAAGATACGCGCGGCTACGCGCGTATCTTATAAAATCCAGCGTACTTTTGTTTGCGCCTGCTTCGCAAACAAAAGTACGCGAATGCGCTTTTTTAAAAAATCTACCCCAAAACGTTTATTGGCTGCATTGGGAGAGGAATGGTCAGAGGAAAAAAGAAGCTGGTATTGCCCCTCTATAGGTCCCACTTGAGGCCACATTTGGAATACTATATATACAGTTCTAGAGACTATTTCTTCAAAAAGATATACATTTTTTGGAGTCAGTCCAAAATTGCCAGTGGTCTTTGCTCTAAAGCATATGGGGACAGACTTAAAGATCTAAAAATGTATACTCTAGAGGAAAGGTGACATAGGGAAGATATGATAGAGACAATTAAATACCTCCAAGCTTTCCATACTGTCAGGGTTGCTGGGATATGGGTACCACATTCCAGGAGCTGTGAAGAACTGCAAGGCAGGACACTGGGCTAGAAAAGTGCCAGTCTTCCATCTAGCCAGCCCCTCCCCCACAGGTTAAGCCCTTGGACTCTGACGGCCAGCAGGTCTTTGCTGCAGTAACAGTACATCATGGGGAATCTAGGCAGGCTAGATGAGGCATGTCTGGTGTCAGGATTGTACAGATTGGAGCTTGAGGACTGGATACTGAACCTAGACACAGAATAAGGACTGGGGCTGAGTACAGACCAAGTGAGGGCAAGAATACCATGCATGAACTGAGGTTGGGGTAAGGCAAGGTAGAAGCAAGACAAGGATAAGATACTAGGATGAGCAGGGCACAATAGAGACAACACAAAGACAGGACTGGATTAGACAAGACCAGAACAGGCAAGAAAATACTGAACAGAAAACATAGAGGCCCGAAGGCAGTGAGTCTGGAGGCCTGTAGGTCACTAGGACTCCAGGCTCCTGCTTCATTCTTTTGAAGGGATTAATAAACATGTGGATAAATGGGAGCCAGTAGATGTAGTGCATTTGTCAAACGCCTTCTAAAAATCCAAAGTCCCTCATGAGAGGCTTCTAATGAAACTAAAAAGTCATGGGATAGGAGGCGATGTCCTTTCATGGATTACAAACTGGTTGAAAGACAGGAAACAGAGAGTAGGATTAAATGGTCAATTTTCTCAGTGGAAAAGGATAAACAGTGGAGTGCCTCAGGGATCTGTACTTGGACAGGTGATTTTCAATATATTTATAAATGATCTGGAAAGGAATAAGATGAGTAAGGTAATCAAATTTGCAGATGATACAAAATTATTCAGAGTAGTTAAATCACAAACGGATTGTGATAAATTGCAGTAGGACCTTGTGAGACTGGAAGATTAGGCATCCAAATGGCAGATGAAATGTAATGTGGACAAGCGCAAGGTGATGAATATAGGGAAAAATAACCCTTGCTGTAGTTACACGATGTTAGGTTCCATATTAGGAGCTACCACCCAGGAAAAAGATCTAGGCGTCATAGTGGATAATACATTGAAATTGTTTGTTCACTGTGCTGCAGCAGTCAAAAAAGCAAACAGAATGGTAGGAATTAGTAAGAAGGGAATGGTGAATAAAACAGAAAATGTCATTGCTCCATGGTGAGAATGCTCCTTGAGTATTGTGTGCAATTCTGGTTGCCGCATCTCAAAAAAGATAGTTGTGATGGAGAAGGTACAGGGAATGATAAAGAGGATGTAACAGCTCCCCTTTGAGGAAAAGCTAAAGAGGTTATGGCTGTTCAGCTTGAAGAAGAGACGGCTGAGGGGTGGATATGATAGAGGTCTTTAAAATCATGAGAGGTCTAGAATGGGTAAATGTGAATCGGTTATTTACTCTTTTGTATAATAGAAGGACTAGGGGGCTCTCCATGAAGTTAGCAAGTAGCAGATTTAAAACTAATCGAGAAATTTCTTTTTCACTCAGTGTACAATTAAGCTCTGGAATTTGTTGCCAGAGGATGTGGCTAGTGAAGTTAGTGTAGCTGGGTTTAAAAAAGGTTTGGATAAGTTCATGGAGGAGAAGTCCATTAACTGCTATTAATCAAGTGTCAGAGAACAGCCACTGCTATTACTGGCATCAGTAGCATGAGATCTATTTAGTATTTGGGTACTTACCAGGTACTTGTAGCTTTGATTGGCCACTGTTGGAAACAGGATGCTGGACTTGATGGACCCTTAGTCTGACCCAATCTTCCAGTTTCGCAAGGCTTTCCTACAATTTATCACAGAAGTAATCTAAGAAACAACTTTTCCATGGAGGTAATAGAGACTAGGACAGTATCTAAATGTATGAAAGCATGGGATAGTCACAGAGGATCTCTGAGGGAGTGGATTCTAAAGCTGAGTAGTCAGTATGAATGGGCAGACTAGATAAGCTGTAATGGTTTTTTTCTACCCTCATGTTTCTTAATAAGAAGTGTTAATGCTTAAATATATATTAAATGCTGTGTGGGGCAAAGAGAATGTTTAGATCAGCCCATACCATTTTAAATAGCAGTGCCAGTGGGGCAGGAGCTCATACTCAGGAGACACTGCCACATCACATGTAGGCAAGAGGGGGATCTCGAGAGGAAATCAGGCTTTTGTCTTTAATTGGGGGGCAGGCGCTGATGGTGGTGTGTTTGCTCTGGAAGATGGGGTCTGCTTGCAGATATCTTTAGTTGTGGTGATGTGGATAGCAGAGGGGAGCTGGGAGGAGATATCCAAGGTTGGGGGCATTTGTTAGGGTTAGAAATTCTATTTTTCTTGTGGGTGAGGGAAGGCTGCCTCATTATCACAGTTAGTAACATATGTACAACATTACTGCTACCGATGACATATATGTTTTATTGGCCACAGTGAACACAAAACACTGTGAGGCCAATTATTCAAAAAAGCCTCGAATGGATAACTTATCCAACTAAAATTAGTCAAAAACATTATTCTGGATATTCAGTAGGATACACATTCCACAGAATATCCCTTTTAAAGTTTTCAAGCTACCGTTAGCCAGATAACTTAAACCTAAATGGCTATCTATGGAATTTTGCCAGGCAATGTATTTATTTATTTATTTATTTGTTTATTTATTTATTTATTTATTTATTTATTTAATATTCCACCTTTCATGAATACCAAAGCAGATTACATTCAGGTACTGTAGATTCTTCCCTGTCCTCAGAGAGCCTACAATCTAAGGGCCTGATTTACTAAGGCTTTTCTTCCATTCTCTGTTTATGGGTAAAATGCTTACTAAATGAGGCCTAAGTTTGTACTTGAGATAATGGAGGGCTAGGTTTAAGGCCTCGTGTAGCTGGATAACCTTAGCATGAACTGGCTATTTTCAAAAGAATATAGCCGGTTATGTAGCCATAGGCCTTTATAAAAAAATGACTCAAATGGGTCTGATGGCCTGAATTGAATACCCTTACTCACAGTAAAAAAATAAAAAAAATGTTATGCCAGGCTGAGGCACCTCTGCCACCCCCCAAAACCCCTACATGTGTTGTTTTAAAAATAATAGAAGTCCATCAAGTGGCACCACTGCCCCCTTCTCCATCTTCTCCCAGCTAAGTCTCTCATGTATGAGCCCCTCCTTCTCCCCCATTCCTCCACACCCTCTAACCCTCCCATCTATCCAGTGCTTTTTAAAACCCCTCGTTCTGTGCCAGGGTTGCATCACACTGCTCTCCCGGGGGCTTCCAGTCTTGCTCTGACAGCAAAGCTGGAAAAACCCAGGATCACAATGTGGATAGAGGGCGTGGGGGGAAAGCTGTTATTTTTAAAAACCCACATGGAGTAGTTTTGGGGGTGGGAGTGGGACCTCGGCTTGGTATAATAATTTATTATTTTTTGCTCTGGGTATAGGGATCCGATTTGGGCAACCAGACATGCTTGAGTCATTATGTTTAAAGGCCTATCACTACTCAACCAGCTATATTCTTTGTCTCATGTAGCCAGTTTGCCTAAAGATAGGGGTGGGATACATTTCCCTGATTTTGCTCTCCATGATAAGGCTTTTCTTTTGAAACAGGGATCAGCGTGGCTTCAAGGTAATGAGTTTCAGACTAAGCTTGTATGGCTGCAGCTGGAAGAAGCCCTTTTGTTCCCACTTCCCATTTGTTTGTGTTCTGAAATGTCTTTCTCACTAAGTGAAGATACTCATGCTGTTCTATCTGCTACTTCCCAGGCCTTTACATTTTTCTCTACGTTAATGGGTTCAGATTCAAGATCCACCCCATTGTGGTTCAATACGAAATTCAAGGTTAATAAGGCTCCCGTGCACTGGAGTACTTGGTCCAAATGTGGAATCTGGTCCTTGGGCCGTTTGATATCTAATAATGTTTTCAAATCTTTTTTAATGCTAAAGCTTATACGGTCTTTCTAATAACCAGTACTTTCCATGGATGCAACTAAGACACTGCAGACAGTCTCACAAACTGGTCTTAAGTGACTTAGCAGAACGTCCTCCCTTTTGGGACATTTGTCAGACTATATCAGCTTCTACAAAGCAAGCACATGGAAATGGTAATTTATTCACGGTGTGTTGGCACTGAAAAGGTATGGGAATCAAATTTGAATATGAAACTAGACCGGATTTCTTTTGGAGTAAACTTATTTGTGTTTCTCTTTGCGTTTCCTTAACACAATCCCTGTTTTTTTCTTGCACATAGAGCGCTGCTCACGCCAATACAAATGGCCATGTTTACATCTCCAAGCCATGCAAGTTGCTGAGGTTGTGAAAATAACAAAGGATCTTTATCACATGCATTGTTTTACTGCCCTCGTTTACAGGTTTACTGGACTGGGGTTTGGGACCATTTATCGGATATTCTGAAGATAAAAATTCCAATTTCCTATCCCATTATTATTTTTAAATCCTTGGTTCTGGAGGAGTCTATCTAAGTCAGAGCAATACTTATTTGATTTCATGTTATCTGTTGCTTTGAAGCTTATTTTAGCCCACTGGAAAAAGAAGTCTTCTTTGACCATGGATTTGTGGTGGAATGTTTTATCCTTTTACTCCAGGTCTCTCCTCAGAAAGAAAGTGTGCGGCCCTAATTTACTCTATTCTGCTTGATTTCTTGGCTTTCTTTCATGCTTTCTCTTGTACTCATGGCAAAATCTGTGCTGGTTTTGTTTACTTTTATGTTTATAAATGGTTCATTTCTTCTTGTATATTCTCAATAAAAAGTTGTGAACATTAGAATATAGCCAGTTAAGGCTAAAGTTATTTGGTTATATGAGACCGGATAACTTTAACCTGCTGACAGCTACATCTGGAAATGGCCGAATAATTTATTCAACTAATTCCAAATTGTTTGGCTAATTTGTCAATGCCCCAGAATGCCCCCAAAATACAGCTTATTATTTGGCTGAATAAATAAAGGAGATTTTCAAAGCTTGCTATTTAGACTGATATCTTGAGAGTTATCCTGTTAAATATCCTTGAATATTGGTCTCTATTTTTATTAATGAAGGAATATTTAAAGGGGTTCCACATGTAAAAATAGTATATACACCTGTAAGTAGCATGTATGCACTTAGGGGCAGATTTTAAAAGCTCTACGCACGTAAATCCAGCTGGATTTACGCGCATAGGGGGTTTACACGCGTCGAGCCTATTTTGCATAGGCCCGGCGATGCGCACAAGCCCCAGGACGCGTGTCTGTCCTGGGGCTTTGTGAAAGGGGCGGGACTGAGGCCTCTGGCACAGTGGCCGTGCTGGGGGATTGTGCACTAGCACTCAGCCGGAAGGCACAACTTATGGAACAAAGGTTGGGTGGGGTTAGGGAGGGGACGGGAGGGGAAGGTGGGGGGGAAAGAACAGGAAAAGCTATCAGGGCTTCCCTAGGGTTCGGCGTGTGCACCCCCTTGCGCACGCCGACCCCGGATTTTATATCACGCGCGCGCATGTTATAAAATTGGGCGTAGATTTGTGCGCGCCGGGTAGCGCGTACAAATCTACGGCCCTTATATGTTATTTTATAAATGTGAAGAGTATACGCATAGTTTTAGTTCTGCACATACAATTTACCAGGAAAGAAAGGGGCAATCTAGGGGCATATTCTGGAGTGGGGTTCAGAACAAGTGCACATGGGAGTTGCCATTTTGTAAGCGATATACACGTGTACATTACCAAACTTGTTCATACACTTTTACAGTGGCAAACTGATTTATGCAAGTGAAATGGGACTTGTTTCTTGCCTGCAGTTTTTGGGTAGGGGGTATTGGTAAATTGGTGGGTATTCAGGCGGAAGTGCTAGAGGGTCTAGATGAATTGGAGAAGGACTGGGTGAACTGGTGGAGGTATCGCGAACTGGTGATGCTTTATAAAATACCTGCATCTGTGTTTAATTCTGGTTGTTTATTCACACAGGAGCAGATTTTCAAAGGGATACGCGTGTAACCCCCAAAAAGCTGCCCCTTCCACCCCCTGTGCGTGCCAAGCCTATGTTGCATAGGCTCGACGGCACGCGCAAGCCCCGGGACGCGCATAATTCCTGGGGCTTTCCTGGGGGGGGGGCATGTTGAGGGTGTGTCGGGGGCGTGTCGCGGCGGCACGTCATCGGGGGCATTCTGGGGGAGTGGCTGCGGGCATGGTTCCAGACTGGGGGCATTTCAGGGGCGTGGCCGAGGCTTCTGAAACTGCTCCTGGGCTGGGGAATCGCGCGCCGGCAGCTGGCCGGCGTGCGTGAGTTATGCCTGCCTCGGGCAGGTGTAACTTTTATAATAAAGGTGGGGGGGGGGGGGGGGTTAGATAGGGCTGGGGGTGGGTGGCGCCAGAAAAAAAGTTTCCTCTGAGTCCGCTCCAATTTCGGAGCGGCCTCAGAGGGAACGGAGGCAGGCTGTGCGGCTCGGCGCGCGCAGGCTGCCGATTTTGAGCAGCCTTGCGCGTGCCAACCCCAGATTTTAAAAGATACGTGCAGCTACACGCGTATCTATTAAAATCCGGCGTACTCTTGTTTGCACCGGGTGCACGAACAAAAGTACGCACGCGCATACTTTGTTAAAATCTGCCCCTATATGCGTGCATGTTTATAAAATGGGTAGAGGAAGTATGTGTTTTCTCACATTGGAAATAGACACATGCACTGAAACATGGAGCAGAAATACACGGTATAATAAAGCTCATGCTGCACAGGTTATAGAATACTAGCTTTAATCTCTGCATGTCTGATTACGCACACCGTGGATAGGTTTGAGAGTTAGGCTTTAAAGGCTTAATTCCCTTTGGTAAATGCCATGGTCATGGTGAGACACAAACCCTTTAAAACCTGTGATAACACAGGGTTTAATGCATTTTAGCAATTAGGGGCCAGAGGAACAATATAGTGTCTCTTCTGTTCTCTTTGATTTATGTTTCAAGTTTCTTTCTCAAATTTATATAATAATTATACCTGTTTCATGCTTCTTAATTCACTTACAAAAAAAAGGGGGAATCTACTTCAGTTCTGTACTATGAGTGCTCTATTGCATATAGTGTTACGATTTGCAATTTTGTGAGTACTGAGTTTAGATTCAAATAATTATACATTCTAGAAAAGTGAAGTCTAGTAATTTAATACTATTACAACTCTTTCAACTTTTGTAATCCCTGCATACTTGGTGATTTACATTGTGCAAATTGTAGAAGATAAAATGACATACTGGAGTGCTTTTTTCAATTACAATAAGTAAATTCCATTTTAAAACAACTGCTTTTGCTGGGGCTACAATGAGAGAGAAGTTTTAAATTATAGGAGTGCATCAATTTTTCTTTTGTGGAAAAGTACAATTTTTAAAGTAGATAAGATCTTAAAAATAATTGAAGTACTCTATAATCATCAGATATATTTTCTGCATGATCAGAATTCAAAACTGTATTCATCTTTTATTACTAAATGTAATTTTTGAAGTATATACTTATCAAAGGATACATTGAAATGCAATACAATATAAATCCTGTAGTTCAGGGGTTCCCAACCTTTCAGGGAACAATGGACCCCTTTATGGACTCAAAACATTTTGCAGACCCCGGCACAATTCTCTTTAATTTTTGCAGGCAAATAATGGCATGCACTCCAGAATCATCCATAATGTATAAAACTTAATATTAAATAATGCTTACTGATCTAAACTGAATACATTGGGAGGGCAGTTTCCCAAGCTATTTAAAAATTGCCCTCATAATTGAAGGCGGAGGCCACAGTGGAGCAGAAAAGGTGGCTATGAAAATAAACAAACCAAGGGAGGAAAGCTGGAAAGTTAAGCCAAAAGGATTATAGCCTGGACAACAAAATCCCAGATCTGCAGGCTCTAATGGTGGAGGCAGACTTGGACATTGTTGCCAGAGACATGGTTTATGGAGTCTCAAGACTGGGATACAGCCATCCTGGGCAATAACTTGTTAAGGAAGCACGGAGAGGACAGAAAAGGGGGAGGAGAGGCACTTTATGTCAAAAAACAATATCAGTGCAATCGAAATGCAAGGAACTTGGTGTAGGGAGGAAGCATTATGGGCTATCCTAAAACAAGACAATGGTTTTTCCATTGACATTGGTGTGGTCTTCAGGCCTTCAACCCAAACTGAAGACCTGAATCGAGATCTGGTGAAAGACATCCAAAAGGTGGGAAAGAAGGGAGAAGTGTTGAACATGGGAGATTTTAATTTGCCGGATGTAGAGTAGAAAGATAGTGGATGCCCTTCAAGAGCATCTGCTCAAACAAAGGGTAATGGAACCCATGATGGAGGGTTTGATACTCGACCTATTGCTCACTAATATGGATGTAGGAGTCGATTTTAAAAGGATTCCGCACCAGATTTTCAGGTCCATGCATGCATGTTGAGGGCGAGTGGCCAGCTCTGTACACAGAGGGAGGAATTTTAGAAAATACACGTGGCAACGAAATCAAGCCTCCCCCAGTTCCCTCCTAGTCCACGCCAATTAAAGAGTGGATTGGGAGGGAACTTTCCAACCCCTTACCCTATCCTTCCTCCCTCTTCCCCTCTCCTCCCTGACTCTTAAACCTACCCTATCTCCAAATTTGTAATTTTGCTACTTACTACTCTTCCGGAGCAGAAGTAATCTCTGCACGCTGGCCAGCTGTCAGTACTAGGGATGTGAATCGTGTGATCGATCGTCTTAACGATAGATTTTGGCTGGAGGGGAGGGAAATCTGATCGTCATGGTTTTTTTTGTTAAAAAATTGCCAAATCGTAAAACGGCGGGAAAACCGGCACACCAAAACAACCCTAAAACCCACCCCGACCCTTTAAAATAAATCCTCCACCCTCCCGAACCCCCCCCAAAATGTTTTAAATTACCTGGGGTCCAGTGGGAGGGGGGTCCCAGCGCGATCTCCTGCTCTCGGGCCACGGCTGCGTTAATAGAAATGGCGCCGGTGGTCCTATGCCCTTACCATATGACAGGGCAAAGGTAGCACCGGCGCCATTTTGGTTCCTGTCACCCGACGTCACGAGTGCAGGAGATCGCTCCCGGACCCCCGCTGGACCCCCAGGGACTTTTGGCCAGCTTGGGGGGGCCTCATGACCCCCACAAGACTTGCCAAAAGTCCAGCGGGGGTCCAGGAGCGAACCTCCTGCACTCGGGCCGTATTACCAATATTCAAAATGGCGCCGGCGCTACCTTTGCCCTCACTATGTCATACAACCCGTATCGGCGGGAAAAACCCGTATGACATAGTGAGGGCAAAAGTAGTGCCGACGCCATTTTGAATATTGGCAATACGGCCCGAGTGCAGGAGGTCACTCCCGGACCCCCGCTGGACTTTTGGCAAGTCTTGTGGGGGTTAGGAGGCCCCCCAAAGCTGGCCAAAAGTCCCTGGGGGTCCAGTGGGGGTCCGGGAATGATCTCCTGCACTGGTGACATCGGGTGACAGGAACCAAAATGGCGCCGGCGCTACCTTTGCCCTGTCATATGGTAAGGGCAAAGGGCCACCGGCACCATTTCTATTAACACAGCCGTGGCCCGAGAGCGGGAGATCACGCCGGGACCCCCCCACTGGACCCCAGGTAATTTAAAACATTTTGGGGGGATTCGGGAGGGTGGGGGATTTGTTTTAAAGGGTCAGGGTGGGTTTTAGGGTTGTTTTGGTGTGCCGGTTTTCCTGCCCTCCTCCCTCCCCCGATTTACGATTTTTTTGACGATAAATTGAGGGAATTGCTATTGTATCGCGGCTCTAACGATTTTTGATGATTTAAAATATATCTGACGATTGTTTTAAATCGTCAAAAAACGATTCACATCCCTAGTCAGTATGCACTTCCCTGGGACAGCATCGAATGCTGCTGTCCTGGCTCGCTCCTCCCCACCCAGACCCCACCCTCATGTGTTCACAACTCCACATGAGGGTGAAGATGAGCCGGATAAAATAATGTATCTGGATTGTCAGAAAGCATTTGATAAAAATGCCTCGTGGGTGACACCTGAGAAAAATTTAAAAAGTTATGGAATAGAAGTAAGGTCATAATTCTGGACAGGGAACAAAGGTTAGATAGATACACAATTGAAAAATGACACCTCCCCATGCAAACTGTAAAAGAAATCCTTAAGCTGCAGCCTTCCTACCGACCCCTTAAGAAATATAAATATTGCACTAGAAATATATCAGTAGCCAGAACCAGGATGATCTTAATTGCAAGGGTTCATTAATTACTATTATTCAGGATTCTAAATGCATACTTCCTTGTAATTGCTTTTAAATTACTTAATTCTCCTCATACATTATTTATGTGTCATTAACAGAACTAGGGTTGTTAGAGGAAAACATAATCCACAGTCGAGAAATAAATCCATAAACACCGTCTTACATGTGTGGATATGTGGGGAGCCGAGTTGCAAGATAATTCTTTCACATTTCATTTCCTTCTACAGAATCCAGCAAATGTGAAGTTACCCTCAAGTTTTTTGTGAAGTAAAACTCGAGAAAAATAGCATTTCTGCTATTTAAGGGAATAATTTGCAAATTTTCCGCTTTGGTGCAAAGTCTGCAGGTACTGACATATAAACAAAGAGGCATGGGATACGCACAGAGGATCCTTAGCTGCAGGGGAATGAAATTTAACTGGAACAAGAAGGGGAAAACAGGCAGATTAAATGGGTCTAGACTCTTCATCTGCAGCAGACTCCATGTTTCCCAGCTAACCTGACCTTGAACTGTTGAATCTTTATTTACACAGTGCTTTCTGAAAAATATTATTATTTGGGGCAGCAGATTGAGTTACTCATGAAACACAAGCAGTTTAATGATCACCCAGAAATATCTGTGCATAATTTGAAATGCACAGATCTTTTCTGTTTGATTACATTTGTGCTCCTGACTGTTCCCAGTATAATTGCACAGGAAATCCATGGACATTGGCAAGATAGCATTCAGGATTCTGGTTCTGATTCTCTTAACAGGATTTTTCATAGATGATTAAATTGCACAGTTAGTACTCAGCTTATCTTAAGCTGTGGCTGCATAGATGCTTCCAAAGCATTGATCCGAGGTACAACGCATTATCCTCTCATCAGTTCCATTGAAGACATGAAGCAGAGAACAAAAAATAGACCATGATGCATGGTAATTATAAGATAAATGATGATTTAAGCTGCTGACAGTTTACTGAAATAGTCGAAGTGGTATTGATTTTTGACAAATAAAAAAAAATAAAAGCAATCAATAACTTTTTGTTAAGTGATCTAGGAGTTTCAGTATTCCTGTCTAGCAAAGTCTAAAAATGTTCAGTATTTCTATTTTCATCTAAACTTACATTCAAGTTATTGGAGAATTCAATTGCATTTGACTCAGCCCTTTCCTAGTATCTGTTCTCTGTCCATGTCCTCACTCTGGGCTGACAGGTATGATAAGCAAAATTAAAGGCAAAAAGAGCATCAGGAGTCTAATGCTTAATGTTTTCCAAAGACAAATGTATCGCTTTAATTGAACTCTATTCTTCCCTACATTTGACTCTTTTTCTAGTCAAGTAGCATTAACATGGGCAGCCATGACAAATCCCACAACAGACCTCCCCTCCCCACTTGTAAAATTAAACTTGACACCATATATTGAAAGTAAGAAAGCCACAGTTTTATTAAATAAACTTTATTATTCACTAACAAGTTAAAATACTAGTAGAGTTTGACCATCAACCATGGAGTTAGCAAGATGGCCTCAACTTTCTGTTCCAGACTTATCTTACCTGAGCCACTCCAAGGAAGCAGTTACTGTGACACAGTGCCATGTTTTCAAGCAAAGGTATCCTTGTGTTCAGCATAGTTGTGTTCCACTCTAACCACCTGACCTTCCAGGGACCTCTGACACAACAATTCTTCCAACCAGGTGGGTCTGTGGCTATCAAGACCACTGGTGCTATCCATCCAAGAAGAGGGGTCCTCTTTAAAGTCAACTCACTGAGGTTGCCCTTCTGGCCTTAAACTGCACAGCAATTTGTTTCAGAAACCCCTGGTTCAGGTACCCCAAACGGAGAACCTCAGCTGTGCTAAATTAACATGCTTAACAAAAGAATTGGATGGATACCAGAATATGGACTGAGTAATATTTTTCTACTGCCTTCCTGCCCAAACATCTGGTAGGATAGATGGGATACATGGATGGACAATTGCTCCTAGTCAGTGATTAATGGTACCATCTCTACTTCCCTACCTTTATCCTTAACCCTTAGCTCCCTCACTACTCCACCCCCCTCTCCCACCCCGACATTGGTCTCAATATGAGTTTGCAGCCAAGAGTCACATCACACAAACGGCCAAAATGCAAACTTCTACCAGGGTTGGGGAAGAGGCAGACAACAAAAGGAGGAGACAGGTACAGAGAGAATGGTGTCATGTTAGAAGAAACCCTATTGCACTCGGTGACACTGAGGTCATTACTAGTAGGGAATGTGTCTGCCTTGGTGAGCATGACATTACAAAAAGCTGATTTTGAGACAGGAAAATGCAGGTGCAAGGTGAAAGAAAGAAACTGAGAGGCTCTCAAATATATTGAGAAAAATGTCCCTAATTTCAATTTATTCCTTTGCATGATCAGTGAAGTAGAATGCATTTAACTATAAATTGTTTTAAACCACCCACAATCAAACACACAAAAAAGATCATTGCAAGCCATTCCTAGCATTGTTTTGGGAGAGTGGGAGTAATGTGCTTAATATTACCTCCCCCTTTGCACAAGAAAGTTTCTTTATTTACAAGCCATGAATGGGAAGCGTCTAATCAATCTTAAAAAAGGTAGGGATGGAGGCTTGGAAAGCAGGATTTTTTTCAACTAATAAGCAATGAGGGGGTCATTTTGAAACTTTTTCTGCAGCTAAACAGGTGTTTTCCCAAATCGGCTTGTCTGGAAATTGCACTCTTCCACCCTCACCACAGACCTCCCCCCCCCCACACACACACACACCCACAGTGTGAGTAAAAGGGCAGTGAACAGCACACACTCTTTTATGCACATGGAAAAAGGGTCTGGGGTTAGCTTGAGGAGAGAAAGAATACATAAAGTATTTTATGTGCAGCAGGTGAAAAGTACACAGGTATGTGGGGAATTTCCCTTTGAAAATTAGGTCATAAGCCTGTGAGGCCTGCAAGCCCCTCAGGTAGTCAAAAATTGTCTCTGAATACTGCTATATTAAGCAGGATTTACTCTTTCATACAATCTTAGCTATTATGCAAGGGCAAGAAGACAGGGGTTGGAACATTCCCTTTCTTTTCAAAGACAGCTCCCATCTAAGATTTTGCAACATTTATTTATTATTTAGCACTTTTATATACCGATATTCATGTAAAAAATTACATATCTTTTCGGTTTACAGTATAACCATAACAAGCATGTAAGAATGCTTTACATTAAACAAGGGATAAAATAACTTGGAGCAATGGAACTGGGATCAAAGAAACGAATAAATAAAAGGCTCTTTCGTGGAGCCCGAGATTAACTGGCTAAAGATCTAAGTGCATAATGAGTTCACTTAGGGTTAGGGTAAAAAGGTGCATAATTTAGATTGATCGTCTGCAGTACCCAGATGTTCACAGTTCCATACTGTCAGGCCGATACAGTACAGTGCGCTCCGACAAAGCGCACTGTTAGCCTGCTATTGGACGCGCATTTTCACCTTACCCCTTATTCAGTAAGGGGAGGAAAATGGGCGTCCAACCCTCGGCACCTAATTGCGCCCTCAACATGCAAATGCATGTTGATGGCCCTATCAGGTATGTGCGCGGGATACAGAAAGTAAAATGTGCATCCAAGCCGCACATTTTACTTTCAGAAATTAGCACCGACCCAAAGGTCGGCGCTAATTTCTTCCGGCACTGGGAAAGTGCACAGAAAAGCAGTAAAAACTGCTTTTCTGTGTATCCTCTGACTTAATATCATGGCGATATTAAGTCGGAGGTCCCAAAAAGTAAAGAAAGTAAAAAAAAAAAAAAAATTGAATTCAGCCTGCGGCAGTCAGGCGGAAAACCGGACGCTCAATTTTGCCAGCGTCCAGTTTCTGAGCCCGTAGCTGTCAGCGGGCTCGAGAACCGATGCCGGAAAAATTGAGCGTCGGCTGTCAAACCCGCTGACAGCCGCCGCTCCTGTCAAAAAGGAGGCTCTAGGGACGTGATAGTGTCCCTAGTGCCTCCTTTTCCCTGTTTCTACCGTGCTGCCTAATTTGCATAGTGAATCGAGTGCACCGGCAAGGGGCTGGTGCGCGCGCCGGGAGAGCGGGCGTTCGTCCGCTCTCCTGCGGACTTTACTGTATCGGCCCGAAAGTAAATTAGGTGATGTTGAGTTTTATGCAGTGAAAACAGCAGAGAATAGGACTGTTAGTATTTACATGCTGAAATTTAGGCTGCATTTAGGCCCCATACTCCTTGAGCAGAAAACGACTGAAAGGCTTATCTGCATACCTTACCCAACAGCCCCAGGAGAGGACTCTAGAGGACACCGTGAACTATCCAGGATTCAGTCTCCACAGCTCCAGCTCCCAAAGGTTCCACACTTTTTGCAGCAGAAAAGAACTGGAAAGTGTATGCCTCAAAACCCCTTACTATAAATTTACTACAGCTTGGATTCAAAAGGAATTTAATTCAAAACAAGAGCGAATTAGGTGAGTAACTAGGTAGTTCTAAGTAATTAATTGTAGTGTTTTGAGGGTTACTGACAGACAAATATAAAATATATCAGTAGACTAAAAGTACTTTAATTAGCTTTAGATCCATGCTCCCTAAGAAATGTTAACACGATAACAAATCAACAAAATTAAGATGCAGCAAAAGGGAGGCTATCCAGTCTTTTGCCATGAGTGCCACAGACTCCAAAACAGAAAATGATAAAAAAGGAAATACCGCCATGGTCAGAGTTTGACACTGCTTCTATAAAGGAAATAGAAAGCCTGTTAGGGAAACTAAATCCCACTAATCATCCCCTGGACATAATCAACACTATTGCACTCAAACAATGTTCTGAAATTATAATTCCGTTTTTAACCTTAGTAGTAAACCAATCCCTTGTAAAAGGGATACTGCATCCGATGTTAAAAAACGCAATTGTAAAACCAATTTTGAAACAAAAAGATCTAGATAATACTGACTTAAAAAATTACAGACCAATCTCAAATTTACCGTTTTTAGCAAAATTAATCGAAAAAGTAGTCAACAAACAACTAACTGAATATCTAGAAATGAACGAGATTTTATATCCATCACAGCACGGTTTTAGGAAATTATATAGTACTGAAACTCTCTTACTTTCATTATCTGATAATATTCTCAAAGGTTTTGACAATGGACAGAGTTATCTACTTGTCCTTTTAGATTTATCTGCTGCCTTTGATATGGTGGATCATCAAATTCTGCTTGATAGATTACAGGACATAGTTTTAACCAAAACCACTCTGAAATGGTTTACATCTTTTTTAGAAAACCAGTCTTTCTCAGTAAAAATTAAAGATGTTGTTTCTGAGAAAATTATACTAAAGACAGGAGGCTCCGCGTTATCAGCTACCCTTTTTAATATTTATTTACTTCCACTGTGTCACCTTTTAACTGGTCTTAGCCTAAATTTTTTTATTTATGCAGATGACATTCAGATTTTATTTCCAATTGAAAATGGTTTAGATGCTACCTTGAAATTAGAAGACATGTATCTTAAAATTATTAAACAACTTTTAACACAAATGAAATTGATTTTAAACTTAGAGAAGTCTGTTTTTATGGTTTTAGACCGAAAAAACGTGAACTCAGAAAAGAAAGCTGTGACGCTTAATGATGTAACCACCTACAAATTAGTAGATACAACTAGGAACCTGGGAGTAATCATAGATTATGAATTAAATTTTAAAGCTCATATTTCTAAGAAAGTTAAAGAGGAGTTTAGCAAATTGATGATGCTAAAATGGTTGAAACCATTTCTTTCAAGGAAAAACTTTAGAACAATACTCCAAGCCTTACTTGTAACCGGATTTGATTACTGCAACTCCACAATGCTAGAACTTCCAAAAGCGACACTACGCCCTTTACAGTTCCTTCAAAATACTGCAGCTCACATTCTTTCAAATACTAGTAAAAAGGACCATATCACTCCAATTTTAAAGGACTTACATTGGTTGCCAGTAGAAAGTAGAATAACTTATAAAATTGTATGCATTATTCATAAAATATTATATAGTGATATGTCTGCCTGGCTAAATTCTACTATAAAACTACATGTTCCTCAACGCAACTTAAGGTCTGCCAATAAAGCCCTCTTGACAGTTCCAACAGTAAGGTCTGCACATTTAAGCGAAGTCAGGGCACGTGTAATTTCTATTGCTGGGTCATCTCTCTGGAACAAACAAGAGCTGCGATTGCAGGATAACTTGAAGAGATTTAGGAAAGATCTTAAAACATGACTTTTTAGACAAACTTTTGAAATGGTCACTGAAGTTTAATCCAGGCCTTTTATATGATTATTTTTTGCTTTTAGTCTGTTCTTAACTTTTTAACATTAATTTTATCTCTATTTTAAATAGTTTGACTGAATTTTTAATTCTTTTGATTTTAAGATATATTGTTATTCTCTTTTTCCTTTTTATCATGTTCTTAAAATGTGATTCCTGTAAACTGTAGAGATAGAACTTGTTTCTGTGCAACGGTATAAAAAAATTGTACAAATAAAAATTATTATCTCCCATTTGGCGAGGTTGTAAGGATGCATTAGGTGCAAAGAGCTCCTAGCACTCAGAGAATGAATTCAATATCTAGAGGCTAGAGTGGCAGACCTGGAGGAGGTAAGGGAGACAGAGAGACATATAGAGGAGACCTTCAGGATATAGCAGAGCAGTCCCACCTCCAATCTGGAAGCCCCTGTATTGCCTTGGAGGAGAAAGGTCACCTGGAAAAAGAGCATCAACTTGGTGAGGCAGGAAGCAATCCTGTAGCTAGGGTCTGCCCTCAAAGTGATGTGGCATTCTCTTGTACCAAAGATATGTCCCCAGGAGAGAAGGGTTAGGTAACTGGTGCTTTGATTATTAGGAATTTAGATAGCTGGGTGGCTGGTGGATGTGAGGATCACTTGGTAACATGCCTGATGCGAAGGTGATGGACCTCACACATCACATACATAGGCTTTTAGATAGTTCTGGGGAGGAGCCATGTGTCTTGGTATATGTGGGTACCAATGACATACATAGGAAAGTGCAGGAGGGAAGATCTGAAAGCCAAATTTAGGATCTTAGGTAGAAAGGGAGGCATTCTCAGAAATGCGCTCCATTCCACGTGCAGGACCCCAGAGGGAGGCAGAACTCCAAAGTCTCATTGTGTGGATGAGATGATGGTACAGGGAAAAGGGTTTCAATAAATGTTAAAGTAGACCAGTACCTTTAAGGAAAGAGAAGACAAAGCATTAATTACCTCTGTCAACTGCTAAGTAGGTTGTTAATAAAATAAAAATATACTTTTAAGTGTATGTTTACAAATGCTAGAAGTCTAAAAAATAAGATGGGAGAATCAGATTGTATAGCACTGAATGAAAAGGTAGATATCACTGGCATCTCAGAGACCTGATGGAAGAAGTACCAATGGGAGACTGGTACCAGGGGACAAATTATATCGAAATGATAGGATGGATCAAATTGGTGGAGGGATAGCACTATATATTAAAGAGGGCACTGAGTCAAAAAAGAATAAAATTAATTTCTGCAGGAAACAAAATGCAATGTTGAATCTGTATGGATAGAAATCCCAGGTGAAAAGGGGGATAAAATAGCAGTGTGGGTGTATTACTATCTAACCAGAAATGAACAAACAATGACATGCTAAAAGAAATTAGGGAAGCTAACAAAATCAGCAGTACAGATTAGAATGGATTATTTCAATTACTCCAGTATTGACTGGATGAATGTCACATCAGGGCATGCTAGAGAGGTAAAGTTCCTAGATGAAATAAATGACTGCTTCATGGAGCAGCTGGTACAAGAACCAACAAGAGGGGAAACTATTTTAGACCTAGCTCTTAGTGGAACACAGGATTTGGTGCGAGAGGTAACAGTGTAGGAGCCACTTGGCAATAATAATCACAACTTCATCAAATCTGTCTTAATAACTGGAGGGAGGACACTAAAGAAACTTACTGTGAAAGCATTTAACTTTCAAAAGGGTGACAATGATAGCAAGAGGAAAATGGTTAGTAAAAATGAAAAGAAGCAGCTGCAAAAGTTATGAGGTCCATATTCAAAATCATTTAGCTAGCTAACTCAGAAGTTAGCCAGCTAAATGAATATTTAGGGACATATGTGGCTAAATTCTAGCCACCTAATAAGTTAGATGGCTAGAATTTAGCCAACTTGCAGGCCGATACAGCCAACTTGCAGGCCGATACAGTACCGACGCGTAAAAAAAAGTGTGGCAGAGCCGGGTGCCCGCGCGTTTAGGGGGTAATTTTCAAAAGGAGTTACATGCGTAAATGTAGCTACTATTGTAGCAATTTTCAAAAGCCATTTACTCAAGTAAAGTGCACTTATGTGAGTAAATCCTATAGACAAGTCAATGGCATATATTGTAGCAATTTTCAAAAACCCACTTACTCAAGTTAAGTGAATTTACTCCAGTAAACCTGGTTTTTACTCGAGTAAATGCTTTTTAAAATCAGGCCCTTACCGCGCGCACATTTTAGTTCGCAAGCTGCTCGATTCAGTATTCAAATTAGACGCAAATCCAAGCGGTGGCAAAGGAGCGTCAAAAGCGCGCCTATGAAGCAGTAGGCGTTTGCAATCCAGTTTACCGTATAGAGCGGTATACAGAGCCTATACAGTATCCCGGGTGCGCTGGCGCCATACCTGTCATTTCAAATGTCATTTCAAATGTCATTCCAGCAGGTAAGTGGATGGTTCTTTTCTACAGACCCCGCATGGACACCGGGGCCGCTGCCCTGAGCATCCGGACTTGTATGATAGGAGGCTACCCCCAAACTTCCATGTCCGGGCGCTTAAGGACGTGCAATGACATACGGGCATCTGTGAAGGTCGGGGCCTCCGAGCATGGATGCCCATGATTGGAGGCCCAGCTGCCTTCCAAACGAACATGGCCACTGCCTTGAGCGCCCAGCCAGACGTCCAAGGTCGTGGCTTCCGTTCATGGACGTTCCCGCTTCTTTCCGGGCATCCATGATCAGAGGGGAGGCCCCGTTGCCTTCCAATGTCCATGGCCACTGCCTTGAGCACCTGGCTGGATGTCCAAGGTCGGGGCCTCTGAGCATGGACACCCGAAAGAGACGGGAACGCTGCCTTCCAACGTCCATGGATGTTCCCGCCTGTTTCCGGGCATCCATGATCGGAGGCTCTGCTGCCTTCCAACGTCCATGGCCGCTGCCTTGAGCGCTCACCCAGACGTCCAAGGTCGGGGCTTCCGTTCATGGACGTTCCCGCCTATTTCCCTGTTGCCCTCTCCAATCTGCCGTGTAGAATTCGCTTGCCGAGCATTTCTTATTCTGCTTCTCAACCGAATGAAAAAGATCGCCAGAGCCAATATATACATGTTGTCCATGACACTGTCCGGTCCAAAGTTGACTGAACACCACACTAACGCCAGGGTCAGGGTATGCGGTAAATGTAGAGGTTAAAGATGCTGTAAATAAGCTGTTAAAAACGTGATCATTTGGGCGCCCGTTACTGTATCGGGGGGAATAGCTAATCCAATCATTAACATATCATATACATGTGGCGGGCGGAAATGGATACGCGTCTTTTTCGGCAAGCACTAAGGACGCGTAAAAGCTGATACGGAATCGTGCGTCCGTCTTACGCGCTCAAAACGTGCGTCCAAAGCGGGTTAAAAACCGCACAACCGCGGCCACGCTTTACTGTATCGGCCTGTAAGTTAGGGGCATTTCAGGGCATAACTGGGAGGATTTCAGTTAGCCGGCTAACTCCAATATTCAGAGTTAGCCGGATGACTTTAGCCAGCTAAGGGGGTCATTCCCTAAAGCTATCGCACACAAATTTTCTCATGGGAGAAAGGTGAATAGTGGAGTGCCCAGAGACCTGTACTGATATTTGTGCTTTTTAATATATTTAAATGACCTGGAAATGGGAACAAATCAGTGAGATGATCAAATTTGCCAATGACACAAAATTATTCAATGTTGTTGTTAAATCAAAAGACTATTTTGAGAAATTGCAAGAGGACCTTGGAAAACTGGGAGACTGGGCATGCAATGGCAAATGAAATTTAATGTGGATAAGTGCAAAGTAATTCACATAGGGGTGGCTTTTAAAAGGGTTACACGTGTAACCCTTAAAAAAAAACCCTGCGCGTGCCGAGCCTATTTTGCATAGGCTCGGCGGCGCGCACAAGCTCCAGAATGCGCGTATGTCCCGGGGCTTGCAAAAAGGGGAGGGGCGTGGGTGGTCCGGGGCGGTCCGGGGGTGGGCGTGGCCTGGCCTGAGCCTCCAGGCACAGCGGCCATTGGCCGGCGTGCGTAACTTCTTCAACAAAGGTAAGGGGGGGGGGGTTCTAGGTAGGACTGGGGGGGCAGGTTAGGTAGGGGAAGGGAGGGGAAGGTGCGGGGGGTGGAAGGAAAGTTCCCTCCGAGGCCGCTCTGATTTTGGAGCGGCCTCAGAGGGAACAGAGGCAGGCTGCACAGCTTGGTGCACACAAGTTGCACAATTGTGCACCCCCTTGTATGCGCCAACCCTGGATTTTATAACATGCGCACAGTTGCGCGCGCATGTTATAAAATCGGGCGTAGATTTGTTCGCACCGGGTTGCGCGAAGAAATCTGCGCCCCGTGCAGGTTTTAAAATCTGCCTCATAGGGAAGAGTAACCCAAATTATAGCTAAACAATGAAAAATTCCATATTAGGAGTCGCCATTCAGGATAAGGTTCTAGGCATCATCATTCATAATATGTTGAAATCTTCTGCTCAGTGTGCAGCAGCAGCCAATAATCCAAATCAGATCTTAGGAATTATTAGGAAAGAAATGGAGAATAAAACAAGAGAATATCCTAATGCCTCGTATTGCTCCATGGTGCAACCTCATTCTGAGTATTGTCTGCAGTTTTGCTCACCATATCTCAAAAAAGATACAGCAGAGTTAGAAAAGGTACAGAGAAGAATGACCAAATGTTAAAGGGGATTGAATGAATCCTTTATGAAGAAAGGCTAAAGAGGTTAGGATGCTTCAATTTAGAGAAGAGAAGGCTGAGGGGAGATATGATACAGGTCTATAAAATAATGAGTGAAGTGGAAAGAGTAAACGTGAATCTGTTGTTAAGTCTTTGTAAGGGAACACACAATTACATTCCTAAGTTGTACATTTAAAACTAATAAGTGAAAATTATTTTTACTCAATGCATAATTGATTGCCAGAGGATATGGTGGAAATTGTTAGTGTAGCTGCATTTTAAAAAGTTTTGGACAATTTCCTTGAAGAAATGTCCATTTGCTTTTCCTCAAGGAACTTGTGCAAACCTTTCAAGGTGAATTTGCAAAAATCCACTGCTTATCCTTGGGATAAACACCATGGAATCTATCTATCCTTTGGGATCCAGCCAGACACTTATGACCTGAATTGGCTTGGCCCCTGTTGGAAACAGGATACTGGGCTTCATGAACCTTTGGTCTGACCCAGTATGGCAAGTCTTATGTTCTTATGATATAACTGGTGAAATATCAAACAAATATGAAAGCATAGCTATTCTGCTTAGCAACTTTCTCAAATAAATATGATTGTATGTCTTACACTATTCATTTATTTATTTGTTTTTATATACCGGTGTTCGATTTACATATCACATCAGTTTATAAATATTTTGAAAGGTGTGGGAAGGAAGTCTTTCCTTTTGATAGGTTGTTACGGATCTTGCTAAGGAGTTAGCAATCTGTTAGGAATCTGCCAAGGAGTTAGCAGTCTGCTAGCGCTTACCCCGCCAGGAGGGCAGAGTGAGTGATCTGGTATCGATCAGGTCCTCCCAAAGGGAGGAGACAGCAATCTGATAGGCTTGGCTCCTATAAGAGGAGGAGTTTGGCAATCTGTTAGTGCTCTGCTCCCCCAGAGGGAAGGAGTAACAACTGTTATGCTTTGTTCCTGTAGAAAGATGAGCCTGCAACCTGTATGATCCCCACGGGGAGATAACTATCTGATTTGGATCAGCTTCCGTAGAAAGATGTGGGTTGGCTCCCAGAGTGGCAGATGATAATACCGCTCTATTAGTGTAAGGAGTAACAGTAGAAATAGTGAATCCCTGGGCTGATGGCAGATGACAGCGCCCTCAAGTGGAGATCCTGAGAGGGACCACCGGCTAGGCTGGAGTATTGAGACAAACACAGATAGTTCTTTATTAGACTGGAAGTAGAACCACCAGAGGTGGCAGTAGTGAGTTGATGTGCCCGGCAGGGCTGAAGTCCCTCTGATACTGGAACTACAATCTCTGAGTTGCTGAGCTGTAAGGAGAGACTATAAGTAGTGAGTAGACAGGGTATGCTGGACATACAACCAGTGGTAGATGATACACTCACAATTGTACATACCTGTAATGTCTTCTTATGCAACAGAGATATTCAGGAACAGGAGCCGCAGGCAAGTACTGGTTTCTATAGGCAGTCTGAAATAGAACTCACAATAACTGTGTATGGGATGGCTTCTGGAATAGAAGAGAGGCTAGGAGAGATTTAGGAACATAGGCCCTCATGGAGCGAGTACCGGTTCCTATCTGTTAATCTGTAATAGTAATCCATAAGATATAGGTATGCGATATCTTCTGAGGAAGAAGAGAGTCTGAGAAAGGTATTAGGAACATAGGCCCTCGTGGAGCGAGTACCGGTTCCTATTTGCAATCTGCAATGGTAACTCATGATCTCCGTACCTGTGATAACGTCTTAGACTGAAGGGAGTCTTGGAAATTAGGAACAAGGGCCCTCATGGAGCGAGTACCGGTTCCTGTTTGTAATAGGACTCACTGTGTTCACATCTGCGATCGTCTCCAAGCAATAGGAGTCTTCTGAGTCTTCGGGAACGTAGGCCCTCGAGGAGCGAGTACCGGATCCCGTCCAACAATCTGAAATCAAGAAGAGAGAGAGCGGAGCCCCGAGGAGCGGGTACTCCTGGTAAGTTTGAAAAGGCTGAGCAGTGGAGAAAGGTTTCCCCTTACTGACTCGAATCGTAGTTGCAAGTAGCGGGGACTGCCGAAGCAAGTCCCGTTGGAATTCCTTGCTAACTCATTTGTAGTTAGCAAACAAAGACCTTTTAAATTGAAAATGGATGACGTCACTAAGGGGGGACGCCCCCGAGGTTCGTGCCCTTACTGGTACAAAGTCTGGAGCGCGCACGTGCCCTTACATCATCAGGAACATGGCGGATCCGTGGCGTTGGGCCAGCCCGGGAATTCTGGGACCAAGAGGTGGGGAGAAGCCGTGGTTGCATCTGTCCGTCTGAGCCGAAGGGAGTCGCCACAAAGGTAGAGAGGATGGAGCGAGGGCGAGAATAGGCACAAACGCAACACAGGTACAGTAAATGATTAGAGAAATGTCATAAGATGTTATAGCAGCAACATCGGTAAAAACAGTGCCAATAATGGTAACTGTCGGTATCGATGGAGGAATAGATAGCATAAATAATAATAGTGTAACAGAAAGGAATAGGTAGCATAAATAGTAATATAATAGCAGTAATTAGCATTAGAGTAACAGAGTAACAAGAATTATCATTAGGTATATTTTGTATCAAAGACAGTAGTAGGGTACTTATCTTGAGGGAGCTTGATGGGGAGGAGAGATGTATTAAGGGGGAGCGGGTGTCTATTGAGTGGAGGGGTGAATTTATTGGTGTGATGGTGGAGGGGGGGATTGCTCTGAGTGCAGGGTTGGGGTCTGGTTTAGGGTTGGTTCGTGTGATGTTGGAAATGCTTTGCAGAATAACCATGTGTTATTCCCAAACTTTTCCTAGAGGACCCCCCCAGCCAATTGGGTTTTCAGGATATCCACAGTGAATATGCATAAGATAAATCAGCATGCAATGGAGGTAGAGTATGCAAATCTATCTCATGCATATTCATTGTGGATATCCTAAAAAAATGACTGAAGGGTTTCCCAGGACAGGTTTGGTAACCACTGCCTTACACCCATCAAAACTTTAAAGCTTTTTTCATGCATAGCAGCTCAGCAACACACATGCTGCTTAAACTGAGGTATCATCTAATGTTCAGTATATAGGACATGTCAGATTCAGCAGAATTAATTTCCAAATATGATCATATATTCAATAACCATAAGACTAATGCTTTCTCATAAGACTAAGCCATTTTGTCTACAGGTTTCCAGTGAGAGGCATCTAAAAGCAAAGTGGAATTTTTTACTTATTTAAAATATCTGAGGCCATGTATAACATTTGTCTATATTTTCATTATTGTGTGCCTTTGTTGAAGGGGAGTTTTCTTTGCTGTAATTTAATTAAGAAAAAAGGGCAAAAGACTGTATTGAGATTTTATAAAAAAAAAAAAAAAAGAAAGGCAGAAAAAAACCCCTTAACTATGTTATTAGCCTTGCTTGTAGGGACGGGCTGATTGTAGCAATTCCATAAGACTATTTTCTAGCAAGTCTTTAAGCATATATTGGAGTACTGATTGTTCCAGTGGAATAGAAAAGCTCCCAGTAAGTACATGTCAAGGAAAGGTTTGTTTGCTAATAATCTCAACAGTTAAAAGCCCTCCCTTTCTACCTACCCACCCAAGAACTTGCTCTTCTAATATAGTCTTCCTAGGGTATATAATTGATAACAAGATATTTTGCATATCTTTATAATTTTTAAGGTGTTCCATATTAGAACAAATTAACAAAATGACTATTATTTAATAGGGGTGTGCATTCGTTTGCAACGTATTGGCAATCCGCAATGTATAGGGCCATATTCGTTGTATTTGTGGGGAAGTGAAATGTATCGCGATTCCTACGAATACAACAAATCTTCACCGAATTATTTGGCCGTCTAAAGGAGCGAATTTAAACAAACCCCCCCCTCCTGACCCCCCCCCCAAGACTTGCCAAAACTCCCTGGTGGTCCAGCGGGGGTCCAGGAGCCATCTACTGCACTCACGCCGTCGACTGCCGGTATTCAAAATGGCGCCAATAGCCTTTGACCTTACTATGTCACAGGGGCTACCGGTGCCATTGGTTGGCCCCTTTTACATGGTAGGAGCATAAGATGGCACAGGCCGTCCATTGCTCCTACCGGTAGCCCCTGTGACATAGTAAGGGCAAAGGCTATCGGCGCCATTTTGATTACTGGCAAAGTCTTGTGGGGGTTTAGGAGGGTACCCCAAGGCTTGCCAAAAGTCCCTGATCATCCAGCTGGGGTCCGTGAGTGATCTCCTGCACATGGGCCATCGGTTGCCAGTAATCCAAATGGCACCAATAGCCTTTGCCCTTACTATGTCACAGGGGCTACCGGTGCCATTGGTCACCCCTGTCACATGTTAGGAGCACAAGATTGTGCCCTTTCAAAAGGGAAACTTTGATAAAATGAAGAAAATAGAAAAAACTGAAAGGTGCAGCTGCAAAGGTTAAAAGTGTTCAACAGGCATGGTCATAGTTTAAAAATACAATCCTAGAGGCGCAGTCCAGATGTATTCCAAGCATTAGGAAAGGTGGAAGGAAGGTAAAACGATTACAGTTATGATTAAAAGGTGAGGTGAAAGAGGCTATTTTAGCCAAAAAAAACATCCTTCAAAAATTGGAAGAAGGATCCATCTGAAGAAAATAGGATAAAACATAAGCATTGTCAAGTTAAGTGTAAAACATTGATAAGACAGGCGAAGAGAGAATTTGAAATGAAGTTGGCCATAGAGGCAAAAACTCATAATAAAAACATTTTTAAATATATCCGAAGGAAGAAACCTATGAGGGAGTCGATTGGACCATAAGATGACCAAGGGGTTAAAGGGGCACTTAGGGAAGATAAGGCCATTGCAGAAAGACTAAATTAATTCTTTGCTTCCGTGTTTACTAATGAGGATGTTGGGGAGATACCAGTTCCGGAGATGTTTTTCAAGGATGATGAGTCTGCCGAACTAAACCAAATCACAGTGAACCGGGAAGATATAGTAGGCCAGATTGACAAACTAAAGAGTAGCAAATCACCTGGACTGGATGGTATGCATCCTAGGGTACTAAAGGAACTAAAAAATGAATTTTCTGATCTATTAGTTAAAATTTGTGGTGGAAAGATGCTAATCAATGGGATAGTGCTATACCGGAGTACAAATTATATTGCAATGATAGAGAAGAACAACTTGGTGGTCGGATGGTGCTTTATGTCTGGGATGGCATAGAGTCCAACAGGATATAGATCCTTCAAGAGACCAAATGCACAATCCAATCTTTATGGGTAGAAATCCCTTGTGAATTGGGGAAGAGTATAGCGATAGGAGTATACTACCATCCACCTGGTCAAAAAGATGATTTATATTCAGTCAACAACCAACAAGGAATGAATTACAGTGTCTGGGTAAACAAATAAGCATGGATGTAGCTTGCTTGTTACGGCGGTTACTACCCCGAATCAATTAAGCCTGATACTTCATTTGGAATACATATCCAGCGCAGCTCACTGCTTCAACAGCAGGGGGGAATGAAGTAAAGAGGATTTATATTCAGACAACCAACAAGGACTGAATTGCACAGGCAGGGTAAACAAGTGAGGGAGTAGCTTGCTTATTATGGCGGTTACTACCCCAAACCAATCAGCTAGATACTTCACTTAGATGCAGTTCCAGCACTGCTGTCTGCATCGTTGGTGGGGGAGGAAGGGAATTGGAACCAAAAAGTTACAAATAAGAGCCCTGACATCAGCAGAGTAACAGATATGAAAAAAAATAGGTGTGAAAGCTTGCTGGGCAGACTGGATGGGCTGTTTGGTCTTCTTCTGCAGTCACTTCTATATGTTTCTATGTTTCTATGAGATGGACAGTGAAATGCCCAGAGAAATTAGGGAAGCTACCAAATTGGTAGTGCAGTAATAGTGGGAGATTTGAATTACCCCAATATTGACTGGGTAAGTGAAACATCAGGACATGCTAGAGAGATAAAGTTCCTGGATAGAATAAATGATAGTATTATGAAGCAATTTGTTCAGGAACTGATAAGAGAGTGAGCAATTTTAGATCTAATTCAAAGAGGAGCGCAGGATTTGGTGAAAGAGGTAATGCTGGTTAGGCCGCTTGGCAATAGTGATCATAATATGATCAAATTTGAATTAATGACTGGTAGGGGGACAGAAAGTAAATCCATGGCTCTAGCACTAAACTTTCAAAAGGAAAACTTTGTTACAATGAGAAAAATAGTTTTATAAAACTGAGAAGTGCAGCTACAAAGGTTGAGTGTTCAACAGGCATGGACATTGTTAAAAAAAATACCATCTTAGAAACATAGACCAGATGTATTCCACAAATTAAGAAAGGTAGAAGGAAGGTCAAACCATTGCCAGCATGGTGAAATAGGCTATTTTAGCCAAAAGATCTTCATTCAAAAATTGGAAGAAGGATCCATCAGAAGAAAATAGGATAAAGCATAAGAATTGGCAAGTTAAATATAAGACAGGCTAAGAGAGAACTGGAAAAGAACTCATATTATAAACTTTTTAAAATATATCCAAAGCAGAAAGCCTGTGAGGGAGTAATTTAGACCGTTAGATGATCGAAGGGTGAAAGGAACACTTAGGGATGATAAGGCCATTGCAGAAAAACTAAGCAAATTCTTTGCTTCAGAGTTTACTGAAAAGGATGTTGGGGAGATGCCCATTCCAGAGATGGTTTTCAAGGGTGATGATTCAGATGAACTGAATCAAATCACAGTGAACCTGAAAGATATGGAGGGTCAGAATGACAAACTGAAGAGTAGTAAATCACCTGGACCAGATGGTATACACCCCAGGGTTCTAAAAGAATTAAAAATGAGATTTCAGACCTATCTCAATTAATTTGTAACCTGTCATTAAAATCATCCATTGTACTTGAAGACTGGAGCGTGGCCAATGTAACCCCAATATTTTAAAAGGGCTCCAGGGGTGATCCGGGTAACTATAGACCAGTGAGCCTGACTTCAGTGCCGGGAAAAATAGTGGAAACTATTCTACAGATCAAAATCGTAGAGCATATAGAAAGACATGGTTTAATGGAACACAGTCAACATGGATTTACCCAAGGGAAGCCTTGCCTAACAAATCTACTTCATTTTTTTGAAAGGGTTAATAAACATGTGGATAAAGGTGAACCAGTAGATGTAGTGTATTTGGATTTTCAGAAGGTGTTTGACAAAGTCCCACATGAGAGGCTTCTAAGAAAATTAAAAAGTCATGGGATAGGAGGTGATGTCCTTTCTAGGGATGTGAATCGTTTTCCATATCGTCTTAACGATAGAAATCGTGTGGCAGGGCAAGAAAATCGTCTTAGGCACGATTTTCTAGTTAAAAAATCGTTAAAAATCGTTTTTTCCGATTAGTGCGCACTAACTCGAGTTAGTGCGCACTAACTGAAAATGATACAATTTGACACTTTTCAGGTCAGTTAAGGTCAGTTTAGGAATGAATATGTATTCCTATTGGCTGCCCTCTTATTTATTCATGTTACCAAGTTTCCTACTGACAGTATATGGGGGATGGGAAATGGAAACAGTTGGTAGCTTGACAAAACAAGTAATGTGATCAGTCAATGTGACTAGAACTTGTGCCCTAACCCTGATACCAGGGGTATTGTGATCTTCCTGCACACAGTGCCCTATCCCTATTAATACCAGGAGTGTTGTGATCTTCCTGCACACAGTGCCCTATCCCTAATACCAGGGGTGTTGTGATCTTCCTGCACACAGTGCCCTATTCCTGATACCGGGGGTGTTGTGATCTTCTTGCACACATCCCGGTATCAGGGATAGGGCACTGCATGCAGGAAGATCACAACACTCCTGGTATTAATAGGGATAGGGCACTGCATGCAGGAAGATCACAACACTCCTGGTATTAATAGGGATAGGGCACTGCATGCAGGAAGATCACAACACCCCTGGTATCAGGGATAGGGCACTGTGTGCAGGAAGATCACAATACCCCGGAGGAGTGAGGGTCAGGCAGCTCCCCCCTGTCTGTGAAGCCAGCCTCTCACTAGTAATGCAGGGAGGGAGCTGTCTCAGACTTCACCATCCTCCCCCCCCCCCTCACCCACACACCATTCACTAGCTGGGACATGGGGGAAGTCAGGAGTGAGGGTCAGGCAGCTCCCCCCTGTCTGTGAAGCCAGCCTCTCACTAGTAATGCAGGGAGGGAGCTGTCTCAGACTTCACCATCCTCCCCCCCCCCTCACCCACACACCATTCACTAGCTGGGACATGGGGGAAGTCAGGAGTGAGGGTCAGGCAGCTCCCCCCTGTCTGTGAAGCCAGCCTCTCACTAGTAATGCAGGGAGGGAGCTGTCTCAGACTTCACCATCCTCCCCCCCCCTCACCCACACACCATTCACTAGCTGGGACATGGGGGAAGTCAGGAGTGAGGGTCAGGCAGCTCCCCCCCTGTCTGTGAAGCCAGCCTCTCACTAGTAATGCAGGGAGGGAGCTGTCTCAGACTTCACCATCCTCCCCCCCCCCCCTCACCCACACACCATTCACTAGCTGGGACATGGGGGAAGTCAGGAGTGAGGGTCAGGCAGCTCCCCCCTGTCTGTGAAGCCAGCCTCTCACTAGTAATGCAGGGAGGGAGCTGTCTCAGACTGGTATCAGGGTTAGGGCACTGTGTGCAGGAAGATCACAACACTCCTGGTATTAATAGGGATAGGGCACTGTAAGAGATGACTGTAGTAGATTGAATAAAGATCTGATGTTTCTGCTCTCCTCACACCAAACAAAAACAACACACAAGCAGAGAAGCCCTTCTTACAAAGCTGAGCTTGTGAGTTAAGTAGGAGGAAAAGTAAACATACTGGTGCCAGTGTGGCTACTTAAAAAATACACTTACCAACAATCAATTACATATATTTGAACTGTGTACAGTTCCAGCCAGGACCACCTTTCTAAAATGCACAGTGATTGGCAAATTCAACATGCACTAGCATTTCAGGTGCCTGCTAACAAAAATAATAAACAAACAAGTTCTAGTCAGGTGAGTGCTGATCATTACATTACTTTTTTTGTCAAGCTTCCAACTGTTTCCATTTCACATCCCCCCAACCATATTGGTAACATCAATAGATAAGAGCACAGCCAGCCAATAGGAATACATACATACATATTCATTCCTAAGTGACCTTTACTGACCTGGGAAGTGTGAACACTTTGTTTCATTTTCTGTTGGTGTTCGTTAGTTTCCAGTTCCATTTCCCATCCCCCCAACCATCACCTCAGTGGTAACCTTGGTAACATCAATAGATAAGAGGGCAGCCAGCCAATAGGAACACATATTCATTCCTAACTGACCTTCAGTGACCTGGAAAGTGTTTATTTGTATCATTTTCAGTTAGTGCGCACTAAATCGAGTTAGTGCGCACTAACGGGGAGTTAGTGCGCACTAACTCGAGTTAGTGCGCACTAACACGATTTAACGATTTTTAACGATAAATCGTTAGAATTTCTATTGTATCGTGTTCTATAACGATTTAAGACGATATAAACATTATCGGACGATAATTTTAATCGTTGAAAAACGATTCACATCCCTAGTCCTTTCGTGGATTACAAACTGGTTAAAATATAGGAAACAGAGAGTAGGATTAAATGGTAAATTTTCACAGTGGAAAAGGGTAAACAGTGGAGTGCCTCAGGGAGCTGTACTTGGACCAGTGCTTTTCAATATATATATAAATGATCTGGAAAGTAATACGACGAGAGGTTATCAAATTTGCAGACTATACAAAATTATTCAGAGTAGTTAAATCACAAGCAGATTGTGATACATTACAGGAGGACCTTGCAAGACTGGAAGATTGGGCATCCAAATGGCATCTAAAATTTAATGTGGAAGGTTTTGCACATAGGGAAAAATAACTCTTGCTGTATTTACATGATGTTAGGCTCATTATTAGGAACTACCACCCAGGAAAAAGATCTAGGCATCATAGTGGAAAATACTTTAAAATCATCATCAAAAAAGCAAACAGAATGTTAGGAATAATTAGGAAGGGAATAGTTAATAAAACGGAAAATGTCGTAATGCCTCTGTATTGCTCCATGGTGCGACCGCATCTTGAATAATGTGTACAATTCTGGTCGCCGCATCTCAAAAAAGATATAGTTGCGATGGAGAAGGTACAGAGAAGGGCAACCAAAATGATAAAAGGGATGGAACAGCTCCCCTATGAGGAAAGGCTGAAGAGGTTAAGGCTGTTCAACTTGGAGAAGAGATGGCTGAGGGGGGATATGATGAGGTCTTTAAGATCATGAGAGGTCTTGACTGAGTAGATGTGAATCGGTTTGATAAGCCGTTTCTTTTGTTTCATTGCCTTTTCTAGTTCTCTTCAGTTACACTGTCCTATACCTCTGACTAGCCTAGCCTCCAAGTTAACTACCCTTCTTATATGTAACTTCCGCTTCTAGTGAATTGTTCTTGTTTAAGTTATACCCTTTGTTACATGTAAACCGATCTGATATGAAATTTTTTCATGAAGGTCGGTATAGAAAAGTGTTAAATAAAAATAAATAAATAAACCTCTCGTCGTATTCCTTTCCAAATCCAAATTACATTTTCGGATAATAGAAGGACTAGGAGGCATTCCATGAAGTTAGCAAGTAGCACATTTAAGACTAATCGGAGAAAATTCTTTTTCACTCAAGGCACAATTAAGCTCTGGAATATGTTGCCAGAGGATGTGGTTAGTGCAGTTAGTGGAGCAGGGTTCAAAAAAGTTTACATAACTTCTTGGAGGAGAAGTCCATTAACTGCTATTAATCAAGTTTACTTAGGGAATAATTAGCCACTGCTATTAATTGCATCAGTAGCATGGGATTTTCTTGGTGTTTGGGTAATTGCCAGGTTTTTGTGGCCTGGTTTGGCCACTGTTGGAAACAGGATGCTGGCCTTGATGGACCCTTGGTCTGACCCAGCATGGCAATTTCTTATGTTCTCATGGCAGCATTCATGTGTATATAGCCGCCCATAGTTTTACCAAAGTATTTTATAACTAGTGCATGTACATGTGTTTTATAAAATATGTATATCTCTGCCCAGAAAACACATATGTAAGTTTATGTGCAAATACATGCAATGATTTGAAACTATATATATTAATGTACTGATCACACATACTTTTCCTACGTATTTTTAAACTATGCTTAAAATATACACTCGTATATTTTACATATGAAAGTAAAGTAGGACTCACTCGCACAAGTCCTAATTTATGCACGTAAGCTGGACAATTTTAAAACATGCACGCGGAAATGAAATTAACCGGCTTGCCATTTAGTCCCCCAGCTTGCCCAGACCTTCTCCAGGTAATCAAGACCTTCCAGACTCTTCAGTCTGAAATCCCCCCAGTTCACCAAAACCTCCTGGTCAGTACTGCACAATAAACACATTCAATTTCACTTACCTCAGATAATTAGCAATTATAAAAATATGCAAATAAGCTGGAAAATATATAGGCATCAGGGTCTTTTAAAAGATTAACTTATGCATGTATGTGTCCCCACCCAGGAACTCCCCTGGACTGCTCCGTTTTTTTACATGCATATGTGTGCACGTGGAAGTGAAAATATGTGCATATTTTTTACTTTTATAAAAAAACAGAGTACACCAGTAGAGTCTACTTACATGTGGATATGCACATTTTTATACTTGTAATGTTTTGATATTTCACCTGATAGTATTTAGTAGGGATGTGCTTTCGTTTTGAACGAATGCGCAATCCGCAACGTATAGGTCCCTATTCGTTGCATTTGTGGGGTTCCGAAATGACTGGCGAACACCGGCCATCCAGTGCTCCTACCATGTGACAGGGTCCGGCCAATGGTACGAATACCCTGTCACATGGTAAGGGCAAAGGGCCATCGGCGCCATTTTGATTAGTGGCAGCCGACGGCCCGGGAGTGGAAGATCGCTCCAGGGACCCCCACTGGACCACCAGGTACCTGTAAAAAGTTTTTTGGGGGGTCGGGAGGGTGGGGGAAGCTAAGGGATTAATTTTAAAGGGTCGGAGTGGGTTTAGGGGTTATTTTTGTGTGCTGTTTTTCCCGCCCTCCCCCAAAATGATAAGAGAACCCCCACGATCAATATCGTGGGGTTTTCCTATCGTTTTGGGGGAGCCCCCGATTTCTGACGATTTTGAAAATATCGTCCGATATTTTCAATTGTCCGAAGCCCGATTCACATCCCTAATCTCAGTTACTTCCTGCTTCTCACAGAGAAGCTGCTTTGCCTTTATGTTTTGATAGAAATGACCTGCTACTTTCCTTCAGGAATAGATTTCCATCATCATTGAGTCCCAGCCCCAAGGCAGCTCTCGCTGCCAGGTTCAGCAAGTGTACAAAGCAATGGATAACCTGAAAGCCCCCATCTTCTATTGCCTTTACCATATTTGCACCACAATCTCTCAAAGAAACCTGCCTGAAGACTCCTGCCTCTCCAGTTTAGCTGCCAACTCTCCAGCACCTTTCTTATGTTGATAGAATATTGCATGAGGTATGGCAGCTATGCAGCAAATGGGTGTGCGGAAAATCCCACTGGGCCCTGATGTCCCTGCTAAAGCTGCTTCTAGCTCCCCGCTTTATCCAGATCCCACCAGTGTGCCATCAGGGAGAAATAAAAGTGCATAGCATTCATGCTGGTCTGGTATCACTAGTGAAATCCATGTTCACTCCTATCTGACTTAACCAGCTGTGTCTGCATGCAACTACAGCACTTGTACAGGGTGAGGATGACCTTCCTATTAAATGAAGTCCTGGAAGGCACTTGTAACATGCAACTGACACTTAAAGGTTATGTTTTCCACTTACTGCTGGGGCTAGTAATCAAGGGCAATCATTTCCCTGATGCTCCTCTCTACTATTTACTATTTTAATTGTTGCCTGCCTCTTGCCCCGATATATTATTAAAGAACACCACCCTAAAAATGTCCCTCTTTAATTTAGTTGCTGGATTGCCTTTTTTTATTGTTTCTTCTTCCAAAGCTGCCAATTCTGCCAAGATCCCCTCCTCTTTTTCCTTCTAACATGACAGAATTTGCTAAAGTTCACTGCCTACAAATGAATTTACTGAGCCATTGTATAGTTCGGCACCATTTTGTTTGATGTTTAACATTGGCACTGGTCTCATAAAATATTAAACAAATTGAAACACAAATAACTTCCTCACCCCTCAACGAAACAAAAAGAAAAAGAGCCAAAATTAAAATCCCCCCCCCCCCCTGCACATCCCTATTATCTATTGAACGCTTTCCTTTCCTAGAAGGTACTACCCAGGGAGTTCTTCTGTTCTGAAGGTACAACATAAAATGGTTTCACGTTCTTCTTCCAGTATGGCTGTAGTTGGAGGTAGTGCTTTTACTCACTGTTCTAATTGCTCTTACTGTCTGGAAACTCTCACAAGTGGGGTTCCATACTCATCCCAGGAACTCAGTTTGACTAGGGGATTGACATTCTCTCTTCAGCCATTCCTCCTGAGCATTCTCTGTCTTTCATCTCCATTCACTGCAGCTGCTTTCGCAGGCTGATTCAGACTCCAAGCTCCATTTCCAGACTGGCACACTCCCTCCAGATAATGGGTATCCAAATCCTGTCCTTGAGGTCTGGTTTTCAGGATACCCCTATTCCCTAATGACTATATGCATGTCTTATATTTGCATATAATCGAGGTAGTGTGCATGCAAATGTATCTAATATATTCATTACAGTTATGTTGAAATTGTGACTGGTATGTGGTTCTTGAGGACTGGAGTTGGACACCCCTGTTCTAGATCATGCTTAACTAAATCTCTTTGAGGCACTGCCACTGTGACTGATAACATAGGGGTTCATACACTCTGGGAATTATCGTGTGGCAGAAGTGCTGTATTCATCTTGCACAAATATGTACATTCTGTTCAATATGAGAAAGAAAGAGAGAATAACATTGGCTTTAATAGGTTTGTTTAAGTATTTGTACTGCTTTATTTTACCTATCTAAAGTCCTTAAGAGTCTGCTTCTGGTTGCTTTAGGACTTGATTTGCTTTGCTTTCCTGTCCTTCTGTGCCCTGAGACCAATAAACTGGAAATGATGGCTAGAATCAAGCCATGTAATTAGACAGCATAACATCTAATATACTTCTTTTGTCAACTTGCCAAAAACAGAATTTCAGTAAATGATACATTACACCATAAAAAAAAAACCTCTTTCAATGGGCCTGTTAATGATGATAAATAAACAACTTGTGGAAAAGCAAGCAATTAATTCTCTGGAAGCCTTCCACTGAAGTCACCAATAAGACATCAGGAAATGCATATACATACATAAACAAACTCTTTCTGGATATACTGCTGCGGATTAGAACTCTTTATAACAATGAACACAGATAGCTATATCAGTAGTTAACTTTCGTTATAGCAGATATTTTTCACATAACAGTTTTAGTTTGAAAAAAGCAGGGTAGTAATTTAAGGCAGTACAAACACTTTTTAAATATATATATATAGAGATTTCCATTAAACATCCTGCAAGATTGAGAAGGCCTGCTATCGAATGGATAATGAATTTATTAAGTTCTCCTTGCTGTTCCAGGATGTGGCTAAGATAACATTCCCCAATAAACATTACTCACTGTAAGTTTTAAACAGGTATGCGGCTGCACATGTGCGCGCGTTCACTGGCCGTGTCCCTAGATGCGTTCACCGCATCTAGGGACACGGCCATTCGGATTCATCGGGGAGCAAATACGTTGCATTCGGCCGTATGGCGCCCGATGAGTTAATACGGGGATTTCTATTCGTGTCCCAGCTAAAATTAAAATTAACCGCAACCCCCCACCCTCCTGACCCCCCCCCCCCCGACTTACCAAAACTCCCTGGTGGTCCAGCGGAGGGTCCGGAAAACATCCCCTGTACTCACACCCTCGGTGCCGATTTCATCATGGCGCCGATAGCCTTTGTCACTGGGGCTACTGGTGCCATTGGTCAGCCCCTGTCACATGGCCATCGGCGCCATCTTGTGCTCCTACCATGTGACAGGGGCTGACCAATGGCACTGGTAGCCCCTGTGACATAGTATGGGCAAAGGCTATTGGCGCCATTTTGAGTATTGGCATCGGACGGACGGAGTGCAGGAGGTCGCTCCAGGACCCCCGTTGGACCCCCCAGGGACTTTTGGCCAGCTTGGGGGGGCCTCCTGACCCCCACAAGACTTGCCAAAAGTCCAGCGGGGGTCCGGGAGCGACCTCCTGCACGCCGGCCGTCCAATGCCAGTACTCAAAATGGCGCTGATGTCACTATGTCACAGGTACCGACGGTCGGCCCCTGTGACATAGTGAGGGCAAAGGCAATCGGCGCCATTTTGAATACTGGCAGCAGATCGCCTTTGCCCTCACTATGTCACAGGGGCTGACCGTCGGTACCTGTGACATAGTGAGGGCAAAGGCAATTGGCGCCATTTTGAGTACTGGCATCGGACGGCCGGCGTGCAGGAGGTCGCTCCCGGACCCCCGCTGGACTTTTGGCAAAAGCAAGCAATTAATTCTCTGGAAACCTTCCACTGAAGTCACCAATAAGACATCAGAAAATGCATATACATACATAAACAAACTCTTTGTGGATATACTGCTGTGGATTAAAACTCTTTATAACAATGAACACAGATAGCTATATCAGTAGTTAACTTTTGTTATAGCAGATATTTTTCACATAACAGTTTTAGTTTGAAAAAAGCAGGGTAGTAATTTATTAAGGCAGTACAAACACTTTTTAAATATATATATATATAGATTTCCATTAAACATCCTGCAAGATTGAGAAGGCCTGCTATCGAATGGATAATGAATTTATTAAGTTCTCCCTGCTGTTCCAGGATGTGGCTAAGATAACATTCCCCAATAAACATTACTCACTGTAAGTTTTAAACAGGTACGCGGCTGCACATGTGCGCGCGCTCACTGGCCCGCATCTAGGGACACGGCCATTTCATAACATGCATGTGTGTATACGTGCATGTTATAAAATAGACTGACTGTGCACACAATTTTAAGTGGGCACGTGCTTATGCGTGCAAATGCCCCTTCTACCGTGTAAGTGGGGAATTTTAGTAGACACACACGTCGACAGCATTTGCAGTTTTCCCAGTTCGTCCTGGTAATGGAGAAGACTTCCAACCACCCCTGAATAGCCTCCTTTCTCCCCTGTTAGCCCCTACCTTTAAAACCCCACTGATCTACCTCCGTCTTTTTGTTTTACAACTTACACACCACCCATAGCAGAAGTAAAGTTACTCGGTAGGGGACCCCAGTGCGCACTTGTTTGCATAAGTATTTATGCACAAATTTCAAGGAGAAATCCAGGAATGACCATGCCTCGCCCAGACCTTGCCCACACATGCTCCGATGAAGGACATTTGTCCGAAACATGGACCCGTATTGAGTTTAAGAGGCACACATAAGAAGGCGTAGGAAGCGAAAACAAGACAAAAAACAAAACAGCATCAAATTAAAACAGCAATATTTTTTCGACTTTATCAACAGAATAAGTACTAGTGGCATAACATTGAAACCATTTAGTTTTTTATTTGCAAAAAGATTTCCTTAAAAAACTAACATACACTGACCTATGATTATATATAAGGCAGAGATTAAAAATGTAAACTGCATTCTCGAGGACACCTAGTATGATGGTAATGTTACATATGTATATATTTATTGCATTATGGTGGTGAGAAAATAGAGTCAGGGAGGATTACATATGCATGTACACTTACGTACTATGGGGTAAATTTTTAAAGGCGCGCACACATGGACGCACCGATTTTATAAGATGCACGAGTCGCTGCATGCATGTTATAAAATCCGATACCCGCGCACTCATGTATGCCCAATTTTATATCTGTGCATGCATGTGTGTGCGTCTTCCAACAAAAAACGTGCAGTGATGCGATCGGGCCATCCCCAGTTCCCTCGCAGTCCACTCCAATGAAGGAACTTCCCTATCCCCCATAGCTATCCTTCCTCCCTTTTCCCCTCTCTTCCCCAACCCCTAAACCCACCCTAACTAAACAAATTTGTTTTGTTTTGGAACCTACCGGCTCCATGGAGCAGGAGTAAGTTCCACGTGCCGGCCAGCTGCAGGTACGTGCTTCACTGGGACAGTGCAAAATGGCACTGTCCTGGCCAGCCCCCTACCCTGCCCCCTGCCTGCCCAGCCCCCGCAACATTTGTAAATCTACCCTGCAACATTTGTATGTATATATATATATATATATTACATTAGTTGGATAAGTCTAAACTTAAGTTCTTCTTATCTGGCTAAGAAGATTCAAAAAGTGCTATACTGCTGCTGCTGCTTAGCTGTAAGAATGAGGAAAGAGAGAGACACTCAACATGTATGAATGGGTTAGTTTACTATTTATAACAGTATAACAGGTGAACTTTAAACTCGGGGTGAGGGGTTGGGGTGTTGGGGGGGGGCAGTTAAAGATATACCATTATAGGTACGTACAGCACAGTACACACCTGTGATGATCTAGTGTCATTAGCAGTGCTGAAACTTGAAAGAAAAGTAAATTTGTTGACTGTACTCTCTACCAGCCTGTACTACTCTCTACCTGACCCCTTTTCCTTATCACGGGCGTTAGGCCTGTGAAATGTTATAGTGAATCTAGGTGTAAGATAGCTAGATAAATAAAAGAAAAGCTTTATTTAGCCAGATAAGAATGATAGCCAGATAACAAGCATCTGGGTAGTTATCTAAGTAGCATTTTTTGTTTTAAGATTTATCTGGATAATTGGCATCAAAGCCACAACATTCCCATATAAGTCAAAATGTATTCAGCTAATTGGCACACATCTGCTATGCACATATATTTGTGCTACTAATTTTAATCTTTTTCATGAGGAAATTCAACTTGTGTATTTTCCTTATCCTTTGTTGGCTTTTACGCGTGTAACTCATCAAATTTTGTAACATGCGTGTGTGAAGGAAATTATCAGTTTTACCAATTAGTCCACCAGTTTGCCCAGTCTCTCTGGTTCTTCTGCCTGACCCCCCAATTTACCTAGATTCCACACCCAGTCAGTATTTGGCTATAAATAATTTTATTCTGACTTACACCAGATAATTAGCAGGTGTAAATATGCGCAGGTAACAGCCTTACACTTATAAAATAGCAACTTATACGCAAAAATGTTGACCTCGCCCCAGAATGCCCCTGGCCTGTTCCTAGCCCGCCTCATTTTTATCCGAACAAATTTATTGGTGCACCATTACTTTTGCGTGTATGTTTGAGGTTTATAAAACAGGGTTTATGCAAATATGCGCTATTTGCATGTGCTAATTTGTACACACAACTCTATTAAGATTCACCTTGATATGCGTAAGTGCTGATGCCACCTCGGCGCTGACCCCTTGATCACCTCTCCTCTTTGCATGTAAAAGTGTGAGCAATACCAGGTAACACACATACCTTTACATGAACTGAGTTTGGGCCAATTTTAGAACAGCCATTTACGTGCCTAAATCAGAGTTCATGAGCATAAATGGCTAGAAAATTACTTCCAATATTTCAACTAAAATTCCTAAAAATATACCTCGTCTGGAGCCCGTACTACATGTGTTATTGTGATTAAAGGCATTATTAATTTTTGTCCATTCAGTTTTTGCAGATGACGCCTCAAGCGAATAAACATAACTCCTTAGGTCTCTCATTTATTTATTTTGAATTTTTATATACCGATATTCCTATAAAGAATATAGATCACACCGGTTTACAATGGAACTGAACTTTCGCTGGGAGGCGATACATTAAACAATGAACTTAGCAATTGGAAACATTCAGAAAAACATTTGGAAACAGGGAACCATGACAAACCATAACAAACCGAGAACAAAAACCAAAAAAAATGAAATAAAATTGTGGATAAATAAAATAAAATAAAATAATGATAAGTAAATAAATAAATAAAATTAAATAAAATAAATAAAATACTTTATTTAAAACTAGGATAGATCCTCGAGGGACTGTGAAAAGATAGTTCAGTAAGTCCAATAACTGTTAGCATAGGTCTTGGAGTCATGTTCTAGGACCTGCATCAAAGAGAACTTGGGTTTTCAAGGAAAGTTTGATTGAACAGCCAAGTTTTTAAGTTTTTCTCTCATAATAATAACTTGAGAATCAGATAGAATCTGATTGATCACGAGTCCATCATGTATAGACTTTGAACAAATTACTTTACTTTATGATTTACTAGATTCCCAGATACTTTGTAAATATTCTACTGGTGCTGTTATCCGTTCAGTACATTTCTAATTTATTACTTGTTGAATTTTTTATTATTTAGTTATTGTTAATCAGTTTTCAGACCTATATCTTCTCGCCTCCTCTGTTGCTGTCATTCCTCACCCACCGCCCTGTTATAATGTATTTTCCACTCTTTTGTTGTCATGTGAACCGGCATGATGTCTCCTACTAATGCCAGTATATAAAAGTTATTAAATAAATAAATAAATAAATGATTCAATGCATAATGTACGAGAATCCCAAAGACCTTCTTCCCCCAGAATGCCATGCTGGTTCCCCTCATCTGCCACTGCTTATTCCTGAACGGTTGATGCAGGCAGTAAGCAGCCACCTTACCACCTCCCCTGACTTGCTGCTGTGGGCGGAGGGAAAAGCTGCCATGGGCAGAATGTGACCCATGGGCTGAGGTTTACCCATCTCTTCACTAAAGTACTTAAAATTCAGGAGAGAACCCTAGCAGACAAGGGATGAGGCTCCATATGGCTAATATCAATCTCATCATTCACAGTACAATTCTAGTCACCACCAGCTAATAAAATTGCTTCTGCTTCTGCCGCATTCATTAAGGACACTGGAGAAAATCTGGAGGAAAAAAAATCTTTCCCAGTGGTGGGCGCATTGACATTAATAAAAGAAAAATGTGTCTACAATGATAGCTTATGCTTTTGAAATATGACCTCTAGTATCTTAACAGTGAAATGATCAGACAATGCTGGCAGTAAAATCTTCAGAAAATTATGCGGACACACAAGCATTTAATAGGACTCAAAAATAATCCCTTTTCTATTCTTCCAGCCACTTTTTAGTGCACCTCTCCCATGCCTTTGCCTCATTACCCTTACCCTGTGTCACAGGGTAAACTTTAGCATTAGAAGTGCATTTTATGAAACAAATGGGTAAATTGCAATGAATGAGACCGTTTTCATTTCATTCATGGACCTATGAAATGAATGGTAGGTGACCACAAATTTAATTGAACATTTTCTTTTCATTCATTTATGTTTCCCATTCAAGTCTATGGCCCATTGAAAAGTGCTGCAGTGAGATTAAGCAGAGCAGCCAAGAAATTCCTGTGTGAGGTATCAGCTGGGCTGGAGCTGAGGTGGGAGAAATAGGCTGTTGCGTCCGGTCGCAGATGGCTGTGACCGCTCTGCCTCACCCCTCTGTTACCCTTCTCCTCCTCCTTTGGAAGGATGGCTGCCTCCGCTGCTGTTTGCCGAAACCCTCGGCATCTCTGAGCCAGCATGGGCATCCCCGTCCACCATGCTTCTTCCTGAGGCCTCCTAGGGTGCAGCATGTGCATGCTGCCCACGTTCTTAAACACGTCATGGCGGGAACCTCGGAGGCGGCCCCACTACATGACATCAGTACCTCTGGGTATTTAAACCTCCACTCCGCTCCAATTCAACGAGTTAGCAAGGACTTTGGTTTTTGCTACTCTGACCGCTTCTAAGCTGCTCGCTTGGATTCCTCACTACCCTCTGGGGTATTTCGCTGCCTACAGAAGCTCTGGGTACCCACTCCTCGGGGGCCTCTCGCTTCTACTCGCCCTCCAGGGTATTCTGTCTAACTATCAGGACACCCGCTCCTCGGGGGTCGTCTGCTCTCTTCCAGGTACCCTCTGTGCTCCTAGGTACTCGCTCCTCGAGGGCCTATCCTACTCTGGGTATCCTGCACCTTGGACCACAGGTTCTTCTCTTCACTGCTACCCTGTGAGTACTACTTCACTCCAAGCTCTCCTTGCTCCACCCTTCAGGTTCACGGCCTATCCCGCGCTGCGGAACATTACCTGAACTTCGCTACATTTGGGTGAGATCATCATCATCATTACTACTGAGACTATCTGAGACTATCTGGAGCCTTACTGTGATATCGCTGGACTACAGCATTGTCCTTTCCTTGGCCAAGTCATCTTCATCACAGCAGTATAATAAAGCTTCCTTTCCTCTGTGTCCACTTGATATTGAGTCTAGCCTATCCCCATGGGTGGAGTCATCACCACTTCAACCAAGAGTCCACATTATGCCACAAACCCAACATAGGCAAGTAGACAGGACAGATGATTAATCAAGGTAAAAGCTACCTTGCTCCTGATACAACATCTTGGGGGTTTTGCTGCCACTCTTCCTTGCTACCCTACTCCTGACGTACCACTGTGGGATGGAGCAGTGCCCATCACAATAAGGTTTCACACAACAAATTATACACATGCACTTCACATTTTGATATTGTTGTATCTATGTTATTATAAAAATAAATCCCAAGATATTTCAAGCCATCAGATATCCATTTAAAGTGATATTCAGGTAACAAAACACAATACCCCAAGAGATTAAGAGACATAATTTCAGATTTATGTCTGTTAACTTTATAACCAGAGACAGAAGAACATCAAGGGAGAATTAGTTCAGGATTATGTATAAATAATAAAATGTCATCTGCATAAAATGATACATTACAATCCTAATCCTGAAAACAGATTCCAGTGACTTGCAGGTCTTGGTGCAGAGTTTACAATGACAAATTAAACAAAAAGGGTGATAGAGGGCATCCCTGCCTAGTGCCTCTAGATAAAGAAAATTGATCTGACAAAGTACCATTTAACAAAACATGAAAAGTGGAAAGAGAATACAAAAGAGATATTATTGACAAAGAAAATCCCAAATCCAAACTATTGTAACACATATGGTAAATATCATCATTCAATCAGATGCAAGAGCCTTTCTAGCATCTATAAAAACTGCACAATTGGTTCAGACAAGTTATGTGCTACACTAGCTATCTCATTATGAAAAAGACAGGCATTGGGGGTAATTTTTAAAAGGATTTACGTGCTTAAAACTGGATTTTTCACATGTAATTGCACTTTCAAGTGTAAAAGTAACTTTTAAAGGGATGCACAGGTGCACATGTACGAGAGTGCATCAGCACGCTCTCAGAGACGCTGCCATTTTGTAACATACGGATGTATGTTATAAAATAGCCTAGGCACATGTAGGTGCATGCCTAAGTTTGCAATTTGGGGCACACAGCTACATAAAGTTGGGTTTGAGATACACAAATGGGGGAATTTTAAAATAGGAGCATAGTGTTAGTGTTCGTGGTAGTTGTGGGTGGATCCTTGGGCCGGTGGCAGATGACCACGCCCCTGGGGGAAGATTCCGAGAGGGACCACCGGCTAGGCTTAGAGTATGGAGACAGACCCACACTAGTTCTTTTATTAAACAGTATATGGAACCACCAGAGGTGGCAATAGTGAGCTGGAAGTGCCCGGCTGGGCTGTAGTCCCTCAGATACTGGAACAGTGATCCTGGATAACTGAGCTGTAGAGAAACTGAATATAGTGAGTAGGCAGGGTATGCAGAGTTCAGGAACAGAACCTTGATGGTAACACTCACACAATAGTCTCTTTGAAGCAGCCCAGAGGCTGGAATGGAGTAGGTCCTCGAAGAGCGAGTACCTGGTTCCAGGGAACGCTCTGAGAGAGAGAGATGGTAACTCACTGGTGTTGTAGGCAGCGATGACTTCCTGGCAGAAGTAGTATTCAGTAGCAAGTCCGGGAACGTGGGCCCTCGAGAAGCAAGTACCAGTTCCAGACTGCGATCTGAAAAGCAAAAGAGAAAGAGAGGCCCCCGAGGAGCGGGTACCCCTGGTAAGTCCGAGGAGGCAGAGTAGCAAGGTATGCGGAGAGCAAATCCCATCCGCCGATACCTGGAGGAAAGCCCTTGCTAACTCCATTCGTTAGCGATTTCAGAGACTTTAAATATCCGGTGAGGATGACGTCACCTCAGGGGGACGCCCCTGAGGTTCGCGCCACTGCTGGTACTTGAGTTGGGCCGCGCCGCGCGCATGCCCTTAGGCTGCTGGGAAACATGGCGGAGTGCAGCATCTAGCCGGTCCGGGGACGCCGGAGAAGAACGGCAAGATGACGCCGCGGCAGCCAAACTGCCAACAGGCAAAGAGGGAGTCACCAAATAGGTAAGGTGGGCGTAGTGGAGGCGTCGGTCAGTGACGGTCGCAACACATAGGTACTTGCTCACACATCTCTTGGCCATGCCCCTGAATGCCCATGTCCCGCCCACATCATGTCCCTTTTTTCTCCCATGCGAGATGTGCGTGCATCAGCACATGCACGCACATCCCTCCACTTTATAAAAGCAGGTGGAAATGCGCATGTGTTAGATGTGCAGCCATCTCCCGATTTTGGCACGCACATCTCTTAAAATTCACCTCTATGCACATAAATGGGCTTTTGAAAATTGCTGCACTAGTATATTACATTTACATGTGTAACTCCTTTGAAAGTTAGCTTGTCTGTAATCAACCTCCCTTTAGTGAAATCAGACTGATCAGAATGGATTAAATGCTCCATGAGTCATTCCAATCTAAAGACCAAGGGGCAGATTTTCAAGGATTTACATGCGTAGGGGGGTTACGCATGCCGGGCCTATTTTCAAAAGCCCCGGGATGCATGTAAGTCCCGGGGCTTGAAAAAAGGGTGTGGCATGGGCAGGGCGTGGGCGGTCCGGGGCGGGGTCGGGCTCAGCGGCTCCTGGCACAGCTTCCATTTGCCGCTGTGTCCGAGAACGTGTGCCAGCAATCGGTCGGCACGCGCAAAAGGTAAAAAAGATCGGGGGGGAGTTAGAGTAGTGTGGGGGGGAAAGGTTAGGGGAAAGGGTGAGAAGGTCAGGCTAGGGGGGAGGGAACGGAGGAAGCTAGCGCGGCTCGGCGCGTGCAAGGTGCACAATTGTGCACCCCCTTGTGCGCGCTGACCCCGGATTTTATAACATGTGTGCACATATAGGCCGCGTGCGCTTCTTTTAAAATCTACCCCCATGAGTTTAGCAACATTTTATAATTCAACATAGGAAGGGTAACTTTTATACAAACTTGTATGCACCCATGCACATGCTTATCGGCGCACAAGCAAAGATATACTGGAATTTTAATTCGTGTGCACGCTTTTAAAATACACCAACCGTGCATAAGTATGCTCATAGGGGCGGATTTTAAAAGGCGCGCGAATAGCCTACTTTTGTTTGCGCTCCAGGCGCGCGCCGAGCCGCGCAGCCTACCCCCGTTCCCTCCAAGGCCGCTCCGAAATCGGAGCGGCCTCGGAGGGAACTTTCCTTTGCCCTCCCCTCACCTTCCCCTCCCTTCCCCTACCTAACCCACCCGCCCGGCCCTGTCTAAACCCCCCCCTTACCTTTGTCGGGGGATTTACGCCTCCCAGAGGGAGGCGTAAATCCCCGCGCGTCAGCGGGCCTCCTGCGCACCGGGACGCGACCTGGGGGCGGGTCCGGAGGGCGCGGCCACGCCCCCGGGCCGCCCCGTCCGTAGCCACGCCCCCGGGCCTGCCCCCGGAACGCTCCCGACACGCCCCCGAAACGCCGCGACGACCGGGCCCGCCCCGACACGCCCCCCTCGGAGAACCCCGGGACTTACGCGAGTCCCGGGGCTCTGCGCGCGCCGGGAGGCCTATGTAAAATAGGCTTCCCGGCGCGCAGGGCCCTGCTCGCGTAAATCCGCCCGGTTTTGGGCGGATTTACGCGAGCAGGGCTCTGAAAATCCGCCCCACAATTTTAAGTGGTTACTTATAAGACTTTTTCAGATTTTACATGCGTATGTAAGCAGATTTTTAAACATGCTTACACGAGGGACAATCCCGTTTTTCAAATTAGTCCACCAGGTTATATCGAAGTCTTCCAGACCCTCTGGTTCTTCATCCTGCAAGCCCCCTAAATATCTCTAGATTTGCTCCTCATCAGGACCAGCAGTAAAGGTACGCAGATAACAAGCCGATGTGCACCAGGGTCAGCCTTTTTAAAATACGAACTTATGCACGTACCTCTTGGCCCCACCCATGCCTTGTCCATTCCCCTTCCCTTTTCCACTCTTTTAGTTTTGCTGCACGCACCAGGATATATGCGCGTATTTAGCAGCTTTTTATAATCTGCGTTGCTCACGTGCGGCCCACATATGTGGTCATTTTTGTGCGGGCAACACTTAAAAAATCTACATCTAAGTAAGGAATTATGTATGTAATTAGAAACATACTTTGAATCTTTATTTGGTTTAAGGTAATGAGGTGAACAGATCCCAGTAAGTTGCATTTCCTGAAAAAAATTAAAGTAATTTAGGAATCAAAACAGAACTATAGGCTCTATAAAATTCAATTGAGACGTCATCTAATTAGATGAATTCCCCTTTCACAGAAGGAAGGTCGCTTTTTAAATTCCTCCTTGGAATATAGCAGCATCCTAAAAAGCCTGGCTTTCCTCAGATAGTGCAGGATGGCGTAGATTAGACAGAAATTTCGCAAACAAATGTTTGTTCAGTAATAGATCAGAACTATATAAAGACATAAAATACTGTTTAAAACAATCCATAATATTAGCATTTTTCATTAACAGCATGGAGGAATCAGATTTAAGAGCATGAATTTTCTTTTTCTCTTTCTTAAGTTTTAAATAATGTTAGCAGTCTATCACTTTTATTATTTTCAGAAAAATAGCGAGATTTCTCAAGAAAGATTGCTTTCCTAGCATGCTCACTTAAATAAAAGCTTAAATGTGAATTTTAAAAGCCTAGCATGCACATTATTTAGGGGATACATGAATAAGTCGTGCCCACGTGCATTGAGCGGATTTTGAAAGCCACCCAGATATGAGGGTGCAGAGCTCTAAAGTTTTCAAAAAGAGGAGGGACATGGAATGGGCGGGGATGAACATTTTATGGCATGAACCAGACATGCGTGCATAAATACTTCTGCTCCTGGGCGCGCACCCAGATCCCCTGCAGCGTAATTTTACTTCTGCTATGGAGGAGGTTTAAGATATAAACTAAAGAAAAATAGGCAGATCTGCAGGGTTTTAAGAGTAGGGCTAACTAGGAGGATTGAAGGCTATTAAACTACGGTGGTATGCAGGATCTATCCCTTAAGTGGGTGAACTGGGGATGAACTGGTTTAACTGGCAATGGCGTTGGCGGGCCCCTTTTAAAATCTCCCGATTTACGCATTCAAAGCAAAATTTGCGCGCACTTGCGCACATCCATTTAAAATTTGGCGCACATATGCATGCAGCCACACTATTTTATAACGTGCACATATGGGCACATTTGTTAAAAAATGGCCATGTCCCTGGACATGGGCTGATGCTCGCACACAAATTTGTACCTGCGTGCCAGTTTGAAAGTTACCATTCCTTTAAATTTATACTTCAATTTATTTACTTACTTTATTTACTTAGATAGTAAGCCCTCTAGGGATAGAGAAATACCTACAGTACCTGAATGTAAACCGATGTGATATCTCGATTGAGATCGAATGTCGGTATATAAAAATAATAAATAAATAAATAAATAAAGATAATTTAGGGAACAACCTGTTGTCTTGAGAAAGAATTTGCTCATGCTCCAATCTAGAGATCTTCTGCACTAATAGATTCTTCTTCCCATTTCTTGTGCTTTATTGCTTGCAAGCTAATAATTTCCCCTCTAATTGTAACTTTAAATTGCTCCCATACTGTAGACATAGAGGTATTTTTTGGACCATCAAAGAGAAAAAAATTATCAGTTCCTCCTTGTTTAAGTTTCAAAATAGACGTTTTAGGATTGGGAGTAAACCACTGCAATAAAATCATAGCATCAGATAGAGAAATTGGAGAGATTTGAGCAAACACAATGGGAAGGTACCAAACAACTGTACAATAAAAAATAATCACTCCTGGAATATGTTTACTAAAGACAAGAATGTAAAATATTTGAGAATAACTTTCAAACAACTATGCACGGTGGCCAACAAGCAAATACATGCAATGCACTGAAACCATGTAACCCAATGCACTGAACATTGGGTTACATGGTTTTTTAAAATAGGTTACCCACCTATTTTAAAAATATATGTGCATAGATCTAACTTGCAAAAATAAAGTAGGATTTCCTTTCATAAGTCCTATTTTAAAACATAAGGCCTGATTTTCAAAAGCATTTACTCAAGTAGAACTGGGTATTAGTCGAGTAAATGCACTTTACGCAAGCAAGTGAGCTTTTGAAAATTGCTACAGTATATGCCAATGAATTGTTCATTGGATTTATTCAAGTGCACTTTACTCAAGTAAATGGCTTTTGAAAATTGCTACAATAGTATTTACATTTACGTACATAAATCCTTTGAACATTACTCCCATTCTATGTAAGTGAAATTACCAGTTTAACCAATTAGCCCACTAGTTTGCCCAGGTCATCAAGACTCTCTTGGCTCTTCAGCCTGAACGCCACCCACTTCATCCAGACCTCCTACCCAGTCAATACTACACAATAAACATGCTTAATATCACTTATATCAGATAATTAGCAGATGTGAAAATACATAAGTGTTAGCAAATGTAGGAACATAAGTGTCTTTAAAATAGCAACTTACGTGCGTAACTGTTGGCTTAGGCTAGGAATACTTCTAGAGTGCCCCTTTTTTACTTGTATGCATGCAAATGGAAAATATGTGCATATTTTGCACTTTTATAAAATACAGAATACACAAGTAGAGGATACTTACATGCATATATGCTAATTTTTACATGTGTAATGTTCTGAAAATCAACCTTTTGTCTGTAGGAAGTAATAATCTCCAGGGCTCTACCAAAAAGAGTAATTTTAAAAGTCGTAGCAATTTTAAAAAGTCATTTTTGTGCATACAGATGAATCTTTAAAGGTGTTATGTAAATGTAACATTATTATAACAATTTTCAAAAGCCATTTACGCACATAAAAATGCACTTACTCCAATAAATCCTATGAACAATTTAATGGCATATATCGTAGTAATTTTACAAAAGATCATTTACACGGATAAAGTGCATTTGCACATGTAAAACCCAATTTTGACAAGTGAATTTTCAAAGGAGTTACACATGTAAATGTAGCATACTATCATAGCAATTTTCAGAAGCCATTTTTGCATGTAATGTGCACTTATGTGGGTAAACCTTTCAGCAATTCAATAAACATATTGTAGCAATTATTAAAAGCCCACTTACAGGGGTAAAGTATTTACACACGTAAAACACATTTTACACATGTGTAAATGCTTTTGAAAATCAGGTCCAAAGTGAGAAATAAAAGCATGAATTGCCTTTTGAGAGTCTGTAATCTTCATCTCGCAGGGAGATTGTCTATCTAAGAAGGGGGCTCTAATGGCTGATTAAAATATCCTCTTAAAATTACTGGAACATCAAGTTTTTCCATCAGCACAGAAACAATAGAATGAAGCAAAGCAGGATCATCCAGAGATTTAAAAATGGTACTCCATTATATTTTAATATGTTGTTCTATACTTTGAGCATATTAGGGATATGTATTACTTTTTGTACTCGGGACATATGAAACAGTGCCTAAATTACATTATCAAGGATTTTGAAATGAAAAAATGAAATAATGTGAATAAGAAATCCTAGTTCTTATGATTGAAGACAACTATGCATTCTTTGCTGGAGGATGATGGAGAATGAGATGCAGTTTCCATTGCAGATGATAGTACAGGTATTGGTCTTAGCAGTTACTTATGATGAAATGGCACTCTTTGGATTTAGTTCATTTCTCCTGTTCTATAGAACCACACATTCAATAGTGATACATGCACATGTGGGCAACCAAAGTGCTGGAGCAACAACGATGGAAGCTACTTCAAGCAAGCCATCATTTACTGACCCAGCTTTTGGCTTCTTCAAAGACTTGGTGCAAACATTTCTACTATTATGGTAGTCTTCCATTTTTTTATGCTTTCCACAGGAGGAAAGATTGAAAATACTGCATAATTTGTTCATAAAATTTCCTTAACTGATGAAAAATTAGACCACATAGAAAAACACAGATCATTCATAAATGATACACAAGGGAGTCGATTTTGAAAGGTGCACGCAGGTATCCATGTGCATGTGGTTCACCGAGCGCGCACATGGACTTGGCTATTTTATAACATGCGCGCGTCCGCACGCGCAAGTGCAGGCGGATGCGGACTCTCGCATGCAGGGGGTGGGGAATTTTAAAAAGCAACGCACGGCGATGAGTGTAGGCCTTCCCCAGTTCCCTAACCCTATCCTTCCTCCCCGACCCCTAAACTAAACCTATCTATCCCTATTTTTTTTTTTTTTTTTAATACTTACTACTTCTCTGGAGCAGAAGTAAACTTCTGTGCATGGTGGGGGTTAAGCGTGTTCAGGCCCTTTTGAAAATGTGCGCAGCACATGCAGGGCCCAGCCATACACATAACCTCCAAATTTTATGCACGTGGGCCTTTTAAAATTCTCTTGAAGGTTCCTAACATTACTTTATTTGTATGCATTATTGAACGTATTGATGGAGGTTCACATTCCAGATAGAAGGTTAGTGTAACAGTTCCAAAAGACTGATTAAAACACTTTTCTAAAGAAATTCAGTGATGATACAACTATTGATTTAACCTGAAGCAATTCATCTGCAAACAGCAGAATTTGCAACTTGCATATAAACTAAAAGAGAGGAAAGCATGCAAGTTGATAAGGGGAATGAGCCATCAGTCATTTTATTAGTATATGGGGAAGGGCAATTTTTAAAACGATTTATTTACCTGGGTAAATTACCCTGTCTGATCACCTCCATCCAGTTAAAAGAAAGCATGGGACTCCACAGTGCTTGTATATTTAGCAGTTTTAAAAAGGCATTTCTAGAGTGAGAGGCCTCAGCATTGAATCCCCCCCAGATCGGGTGAGAGCCAGGGAGAATCCTGGCCCCGGCATTTTTTCGGGTGGGAGGGATGGGTGGAGGTCTTGGAGGCTTCAGGAGGTCCAGTTTCTTTTTTTTTGTCCATTTTTTTTTGGGGGAGGGGTGTTAAATGTTTATTTCATTTTTAAAGTAAATAAATGAAATAAACATATGACAAAATAAAATTTGTGGAAAATCAAACTTCCAAAAACGAAATGAAAAACAAAACAGAAATGTTTCTTCTTCCCACCTGTAGTAAGCAATGAATGGCTAATGGTATCGAAAGCAGAGGTCAAGTTGAGCTGAAATAAAACTCCAGTCTTAGATTTATCACAGCTACAAAGTATATCATCAAAGGAGGATACTAACAACGTTTCTGTTCCGTGACATCTTCCATACCGAACCTGCTCTTTAAGTAACTTCTGAAATTCATCCAAAAAATCTTAGTTGTTTTAAAACCCATTTTTCTAGTATTTTTGTCATTGCATTCAAATTTGATATTGGTCTATAATAATGTTAAAACAGCTGACTGCATATAGACCTAGTTTGATGCAGTCCCTTGGAGTATGGTGTTTGTATATTTTTCTTTGTGGTGCCTTTCTGTGTTGTGTGAAGGTGGAATGAATGCTTGGCAAATTATTACATATTACACAGTATTGTTCTGTTTTGGGTTGGTTTTTTTTTGGGGGGGGTTGTTGTTTTTTTAATAAACCCTGAGCTGTTGTTCTTTCAGTTAGGGCTGTATTGCTTGAGCTGGGGGTTAGCAGAGCTCTATGATGTAAATTGTAATTGTATAGGACTAGTTGGTAACAATAACTTAGCTGATTTTATAATTGCATTGATTGCATTTATTTATGGCATCCATTCTCAAGTTAAAAGGAAAAAGATTTCAACAACATTCAAGAAGAAGAAAGCCAAGTAGTATTTTTACAAGAAACACATTTAACCGACAGTGAATATAAAAAATTTAAGCTGGACAGGGTGGGCCAATGCATATTGTCTTCATATTTCAGTAGACAGAGAGGAGTAATTATTCTGTTGCATAAAGATTTGCCATTTGAGCTTGAGATCCAGAGGCCTGTTTTATTTAATAAGTGGATCCTTATACCATAGTGAATATGGTTTTTGCAACTTCTATGCACCCAATGTGTATTCCCATGCTTTCTATTAGCAGTAGATAATTCTTTTAAGAAAATTATTGGATTATACATTGGTACTAAGTGGAAATTTCAATATAGTGGTTGATGCTCTTAGAGATACCAAACCGCTGAGATAGTTACATTGCTTGATAAATTATTCAAGATTAAGTTTCTTAATGAAAAATTTGCAATTGATTGATGTATGGTGAATGTTACATCCTGATGAGCTTGATTTTACTTTGTATTCTAAACCACATAATAGTTACTCTTGCATAGATTATTTGGTAATGTCTTCCTCCACTTTTAATGTGGTTCAAAGTGTAGAAGTTGGAACGCCTCTTCTTTCAGATCATGCACTTATTTTGTTAAAGATACACCTTTGGGAAGCTCGAAGTAAAGCATTTAAATGGTGTCTTTTTGGTTCTAATTCAATTTAAGGAATATTTATGTAAGAATTGGCAGGATTATACAGCTCTTAATGACACCCTTGATGTGACTTCTGATATTCTTTTGGCTGCTGGCAAGGCAGTCATGAGAGGGGACATCATTGCCTATGTGGCAAAACAACATAAGGCCCAGGATAATGAAATTTTAAGATTGAGTTTAGAACTGGCAAAGTTCAAGAAGCAACATATTCAAGATATTTCCTCTGACATCAAAGCTAAATTGCAGGATATAAAAAAAAGTCTAAATCAATTGCTACATTTAAGTGCTTCTAAATCCTTTCAATATTCTAAGAATCAGCTATTTCATCATATTAACAAAGCTGACAGACCCTTGGCACAATTAGTTAAGTGATAAAGTTATGCAATATATTTGTTGGGTTTGAGGCATAGTGTGGACTCTTAGTCGCAGTGGCAATGACTCCTCCCATGGGGAGGGGCCCCGTGGGGACTCACAGCGATAGGCTAGACTCAGAGAGCAGACACTGGAGATGAAAAGCTTTATTGTACTGCTGTAGATGGATGGTAATTGTGCAGGAAGAGATGTCATTGAAGTCCAGCAAGGTGCCAATATGCTCAGACAGTCTCAGATGTAGAAGTCTCACCCGGATGTACAAGGTTGATAGTGTTCCACAGAGCGGGATAAGCCAAACCTGGTGGGTGGAAATGGAGAGCTGGATCATAGAGGTACTCACTGAAGAGTAGTGCAGGAATCCTTCCTGGTAGATGGTGAAGGTGGGACCCGAGGTCCATGGTGCAGGAAGGATACTCTGAGCTGGTTAGGCCCTCGAGGAGAGAGTACCTGGAAGCGCAAATAATCCTGAAAAAAGAAGAGAGACCCCTGAGAAGCGGTTGTCTAAATTAGTAGTAGAAACTCCGAAGGGTGGTTGGAAGCGAGAGGCCCCCGAGGAGTGGGTGCCCAGAGCTTCTTCAGGAGCGAGATACCCCGGAGGGTAGCGAGGAGTCTAAACATGCAGCTTAGAAGTGGTCAGAGTAGCAAAACTGAAGTCCTTGCTAACTCGTTCGTTAGGAGTGGAGCAGAGGCTTACATACCCGGAGGTATTGAAGTCATGCAGTGGGGACGCCCCCGAGGTTCCCGCCATGACGTGTAGATTAAACATAGGCAGCGTGCACACGCGCGCGCGCCCTAGGAGGCCACGAGAAGGAGTATGGCGGACGGGGACGCCCATGATGAGTTGGAGAAGCCGAGGGTTTCGGCACTCGGCACCGGAGGCAGCCATCTTACCCATGGAGGAGGAAAAGGGCAAAAAAGAGGTGAGGCAGAGCGGTCGCAGCCGTCTGCGACCGACGGACGCAACAATATTCCTATAATTTGCGACCGATCTGCTGAAACTTTTCAAAAACCCCTAAGATTATTGAAGTATTTTTTAAATATTACACTCAGCTTTCTTCAGCTTATGAATCACCTTTAGCAACATGTCATTGTTTTTTTTCAAGATCTGCATCTCCCTCAGGTCTCAGAAACACAAAAGAAGGTTTTGCAAGAACCTATAATGGTACAATAAACTAATTTTACTGTTACAAATTTGAAATTGGAGAAGGCTCTGGGTGCACGGCTGCGTGTGCATGTTATAAAATCTATATCCGAACGTAGGTACTAAAATCTGGCCCTATGATTCTAGAGACTATTTTGCGATATTGTAACTGTATATTTCATACAGGCACTCTCCTACCTGGAGATAATCAAGCAATGATCACGGTGTTGGCAAAAAAAGGTAAAGATCCCAAGAATCCAACTTGGTATCATCCCAAATCTTTAATGTATGTGGATGTTAAATTTTGGCCTCTATTATTGCCAAACACCTTAAAGTTGAATTTTAAAAGCCCAGTATATGCCAAATTAGGGAGATGTATGCAGATTTCAGGCTGGCAGATGGTGATTTGGTAATTTTAAAAGCTCCCGAGATGCGCGTGTATCTCTCATGGCGCGCACATCTCCCTTGTTTCTAAAAAGAGGCCTAGTCTGGGCAGAGTCTGTATGGGACATGGACATTTTGGGGTGTGTTCAAGAGATGTGCCTGTAAATAATTACGCACCAAGGCACATGCCGAGGTCCCCTGCTGTGTAACTTTACTTCTGCTAGGGGCAAAGTGTAAATGTAAAAAAGTTAAAAGTAGAGAGATCTGAGAGAGTTTAAGGAGTATGGGCCAAATGGGAGGAATGTGGCTATTAAATTAGGGGGTTTGGCAGGACCTAGCTGGTAACTGGGTGAACTGGTGAATGAACTGGTAAAACTGGGAATGGCATCAGTGCACGCCCCTTTAAAAATCCCACGATTTACACGTTAGAAGTGGGATTTGCTTGCACATGGGCACTCCCACTTAAAATTGGGCGCATATATGTGCACGGCCAGGCTATTTTATAATGTGTGCGAACATGACTGCAAATGTTATAAAACATCTGTGTCCTTGAGCATGGGTCGATGCACGCACTGGTTTAAAAGTTACCATCCCTGTTTTATAATCCCAATTTTAATAGGTCAAAAACAAACAGGATTTGTATGTTCTAGACATGGTGAAGAATGTACGTAAAATGGTGGAAACTCTTTGGGCGTCTCGTAAATGTGCACAGAAAGGCATAATCATTAGTCTTGATGCTGAAAAGGCTTTTGATAAAGTTCAATGGCCTTATTTATTTTGTGTTTTGGAGAAATATAGGTTCCCTGGCTCTTTTTATTATAATGGATTAGGTTTGATCATCAGTGGAACAGTTTCATCTCTCATAAATTTATTAAGTGATACTAGACAGGGTTGTCCACTAACAACAGAATCTTTGAAAATCAAGCTTAGAGCTTCAGCTATTATACATGACTGAATTTTAGGTAAGCAGAAACATAAGTCTTTTCAGAGATGACATGTTGCTTTTTTTTGCTAACCCTCATGTTGCGCTCGGGGGTGGACCCTTGTCCTGGAGAAGTGGAGAACGGCTCCCTGGTAGGGCCAGGAAGCACCTGCCCCCAGGGAGCAGAGCACTGGAGGAGATAGAACCTTGGATGAGCTTCACCACTGGAAGCCCACGGTCCCCCCGGGTGGAGCCCATAGGGACCCGGGCCGCTTGGACTTAGGTGGGCCTCACAGGGTCTCCTGGACAGGTAGTAGACAGGCGTGCCCACGGACAGCAAGGGAGTGCGGTTGGACTCGAGACTGTAGGTCAGGTGGCGCAAGGAAGACCAGAACAATGTGGGCGATGACAAGGCAAGGGTCAGAGCCAGAATCAGAAGACGTGGTCAATCAGTCAGTCAGTCCAAGGAGTAGTCAGCAAGGCAGAGGTCAGGTTCCGGAGGTCAGATGAGGTCACAAGGCAGGCAGAGGTCAGGATGCAGGCAGCAGACAGGAAGGTCAAGGAACAGGCCGAGGTCAGTACCAGAGAGACAGTCCAAGGGTACTACCTATGAGACGAACTGACAGATGCAGAAACAGAGGGACGCTGGAACAGTAGGATGCAGGAACAAGGCTGGAACAGTAGGATGCAGAAACAAGGCTGGAATGAGACTGGAACAAGACTGGAACGACACTGGAATAAGGCTTAGGACGCAGTGACAATCTAGCACACATGCAGTACGACCTGATTGCCAAGGCAAGGAAGAACAGGCAGGAATTTCCTTAGGTAGTTCCTTCAATCAGAGTGAGCCACTGAGCTAGGACCCGCCCCTGGCCCTACAAGAGGCCGGGCGGTCTGCGCATGCGCATAGGGGCGTGGCCAACACCACGGGAGACGCCGAACTCCTGTGTGAGGCCTGGTGCACAGTGGAAGGCCCGGCGACTGCCGTCGCGGGATGCCGAGGCCTGGAGGAGCTCGCGGCTGCCGCTGGAGAGGCCGACCCAGGACCTACAGAGGAGAAAGAGAGGTGAGCAGGCCCATGTGCGGGCCGGACGCGGACGGGGCGCGCAACATGTCCTTTGTTTCAGCCTGTGGTACAGGCCTGGAGGTACATATGTAAATGGTGGGGAGTTCCATATACTTTATCAAAATTTTTACCTTTGGTGGGTAATGCTGATTTCCTACCTGGAATAGATAATACAATTTTTTTGGAATGGAAATTTAAAGTAGTGCAATATCTCTGATTTCTGCTGTAAAGCACATGATTCTTTACTTTTGCACAACTAAGTGAACAATTTAGCCTAATAAATATTTTAATGTTTATTTACAGGTTAGGCACGATGTCTATGCAATAAAGCAGTGACATGTAACCTTGTTCCAGCTCTGGAAGGAGAATTACAGATTACTGGTAAGAGTGAAATAAACTCTCCAATTGGTATAAAATAAGATAAGTTAAAAGTGGTCCCTATTTGTTAAATTGTTTAGCTGCTCATTGTAGTAGGGAACAGGGACTAACTGTGTCATCTGAGGACATTATGCTTACTTTCAAGAAATACAGTTTAAAATCTTATATCTTTCTTATATAGGCACTGAAAAATCATGTAGGATGAGTATTGTTCACACTGCAGCCTTTGTTAAATGCCACATTACTGATGGTTCACTGACTCATAATTTAGCTTTATATCTTAAGATATTTCATTTTTGGGAAGTGGTATTTATAACTTTGGAGCACATCATTTCTTTTAAACCTCCCTTTTGTGATATATGGTTACTACTTGACTCACTTTCGTGGGCAGCTAAAATGTCTGCAAGTTTTAAACATTTTGCCCAAATAATATTAATAGCCAAGTATTGTATGTATTGTAATAGCCAAGTATTGTACGTCCTGCAGACGTCAGGAATTTAGGTACTTGGCTTGACAATCAACTTAACCTTAAAAAATTCATAAATACAACCACCAAGGACTGCTTCTTTAAACTACAGGTCCTAAAGAAACTAAAGCCACTCCTTCACCTCAATGACTTTCGCCTCGTTCTTCAATCCATTATTTTTTCGAAACTTGATTACTGCAACTCAATCTTACTGGGCCTCCCCTCCAACAGCATCAAACCCCTACAGATGGTACAAAACGCCGCAGCCAGAATCCTAACTAACACTAATAGAAGAGACCATATTACCCCCATCTTGAGCTACCTCCACTGGCTACCCATCAAACAGAGAATCATATATAAAACCTTAACCATTATCCATAAAACAATTCATAACGTCGCACCTATATCTCTACAAACCCAACTTCGCCTACAATCATCGGCCAGACCCATCAGAAGTGCCTACAAAGGCACATTAGTCGCAGTTCCCGCCAAATCAACGTTAAGAAAAAGAGCACTATCCACTGCGGGACCACATCAATGGAATGCGCTCCCACCAGACATAAGACTCGAACCCAATCTACCAGAGTTCAAAAAAAGGTTAAAAACATGGCTCTTCAGGCAAGCATTCCAACTCTCAGAGTGAAACTAGGCACCTCCTCCTGTCTTTCAGATCCAACCATTGCAAGGTGTCACAAACACATTGACACTCAATTTCATACACGGACTTGATTATTCACAATATCTATTTATTTAAGTCATCCTTTTCATATTATATTATTTAACCGATTACTTGCAGACTATTTACGCTACCAAAGTTCCTTGTAAAATGTGAACACGAATAATGTTATAATAATATTATATGTTTGTTAAATACTATTGTTACTTTCACTGTTCCTTGTAATAATGTTCAATAGTTGATTGTTATTGTTCTATGTTCTATGTAAAAAACCCCAGTCTAATCTACCAGACCAGGGCAACCTTTTTGTTACTTGTAAACCGGACTGATTTGTATTGCATACAGGAATTCCGGTATATAAAAATTAAAAATAAATAAATAAATAAATGTTGTTGCACTGGTTAAAGGATTCTGCCCCTCTATCAATGTTGTGGTACTAATATACATCTCAACAGATGTAATCAGAATTACTTGATTTTTATATATCAAATATTATGTTCAGGCTTGGATATATTTGTATTACTTTTTACCTTCTCAAATGAAGGGTAGACTTAAGGATTGAAACTACTCTGTAATTTGGTGCATTACATGGATTTCACAGTGCATTGCATTGGTCTGGCTGAGTGAATGTATGCATGGTTGTCTGCTTGTTTTATGTTATCATTGTGTTTGCTGGATAAAAATGATGCAATGTCGTTGGTTCTGCTATGCTGTATTACTTTATTACGATTATTGAATTGTATTCTCTGGAATGCTATTCTGAATGTTCTTGTGCAATGTTGCATCAGCATATATAAACATTTTAAAAAACTTATTAGCATAATTTCTAAGGAAACTAGGAGGAAAATAAAACAACACTAACTTCACAAATTTAAATTGAAGTACTATAAACCCGATTCCATCAATTTCCTGTAAAATCACTATAGAGGGAGCAAAAAGTAATTTATGCAACACAAGGACACCCCACTCTTCTTTATTTTTACTGCTCATGATTGATATTTAGTAAAGTAATTTAAAGGATAAAGTTGTCTCACATTTACTTTACCTGTATGCTAAAACCAGGAATCAGAGATAAAAAATGTTTCAATATTGTCATCAGATAGCAAATCAAATATTACAGGTACTTTATTTTACACCAACCTGACAATCCTTACATTTCTCATGCTGTTAATTCCCAGAGATGAAGTACCAGTACCAGAAGTGTTCATATCAGGTATAGTCAAAGAAGTGGATATTCAGAAATAAACATTTATGTATGTTAACCAGATAAGACTTATCTGTCTAACATATGGAATATTCATCAGCACAGCTATGCTGCTGAATATCTCCGTATTTGTCAATACTTAACCTAGTAAGTTGTATCTGGATAAGTTAAACCTGCTCTATGATAGGTCTAACTTATCTGATCAATGTATCTGTATAACTAGCGTTGCCCTGATCCGCCCATTGCCCGCCCACTGCCCGTCCACTAGGTATCTGACAAATTGTTGCCTGCTGAACATACCCAGATATTCAACGGCCGCTACTTAGCTGGATAAGTCGCTTATTATCCAGCTAAGAAGCGCTAAATATTGACCTCAAAATTTATAGATTAGCCTCGTCCACCCAAAATCTCTTTCTTACACCAGCACCCCCATAACAACCAAACCAACTTACAACTGCACATCAGAAACTAAAATATTAGGACAACACATGGTGAACAGAAACCATCAAATAACTCTCTTACTCAAAAAAAGCGGTATACCTAAGTTAAAAATGTGGAAAATGAAAATGCTCCACAATAAACTGGCTACACCTGACAAGATAATACAAAAATGATTTACACAGGACCAGGCAAAAGTCCACTCAAAGGGGCACACTAATTGTGAGTAAAATAAATTAGTAAACAAGGTTTGAAGCAAAAAAAAACAAAACATCTAACTGCAAATGACTAACTCCAAACGCACAGAATTATCCACTCAGTTGCACAGGAAGGGGCACACAAAGGAATGAGTCCCTTTGACACACCCCTTCAGTGCAATGCCAGAGGTACAATACCTCTAGTATTCAGCACCTCTTCAGGTTCCTGCTAGAGAGGGCATCCTGTGGGCAAGGCTTGAACAGCAGGTAATGTAGTGTCACTTTACTGACACCATTTTGTAGGTAAAGTCTATATTCAACACATATTACAATGAGTCTAATAACAGACATCAGAATTCATCATGTATTTTATTTATTTATTTATTTATTTATTTTTTAATTTAGGTATTTTATATACCATTGTTCCAAAATAAGATCACAATGGTTTACAAAGTCATTGTTTGGTTTCTGGGGCAAGATTCCCATTCTAGGTCAGCATTCATAATATGGGTTAATACAAACAGCTACTACATAGACTAGGTCATATTCAAGCATTATCTAGTTTCTTACAATTATAAATACCTGTTCTAGGTCAACACAACAGCATCAAGTATGAGTTAATTAAGGTGCTATTTCATTTCATTATCCTATATGCCTTACTCAGAATACAGGCCTGGATTTTCAAAAGCTTACGCGCGCCAGCCTATTTTAAAAAGGCCCGGCCATGCGAGTAAGTCCCGGGGCTTTGGAAAAGGGGTGGGGAGGGGGCAGCGCAAGAGGTAAGACAAAGGTTGGGGGGGTCTAGGTTAGGGCTAGACAGCGGGCAGGTTAGGGGAAGGGGAAGGGAGGTTAGTGAAGAAGATTGGGAAGTTCCCTCCCAGGCCGCTCCAAAATCGAAGTGGCCTGGGAGGGAAGGGGGGAAGCCTGCGGGCGTCAACACATGCAAGTTGCACTAATGTGCACCCTCTTGAGCGCGCCAACCCCCGATTTTATAACATGAGCGCGCATGTTATAAAATCGGGTGTCCATAAAGTGTAAAAGACTATGGTGTAGATTATAAGACCTGTGTGCACATATCCATGTGTGCGCGCACATGGACGCCCGATTTTATAACATGCGCGTGCAGGTGTGCACATGTTATAAAATTGGGCGTCCATGTGCACATGGACGCGCGGGCACAGGTCTTACAATCTTCCCCATAGTCTTTTACACTTTATATCATTCAATTCTGCTCAATTCACTAATATTGTCTAAAGATCTGATAGTAACGTTATTAGTTTATTGGCCTTTATGTTAGATTATAAGCTTTTCTAAAAAGCCATGTTTTCAGTTCCTGTTTGAAACTCCAGCTTTCTGTTATCAGATATAGTGACTCTGGGAGAGAGTTCTATAACTTGGGGCTCGCTATGGAAAACATGCAATCTTTTATTTGCTTTAAATGTGTGCTCCGTGTTGTAGGCATTTTTAGAAGCCTGTGTCTTGCGATCATAGGGCTCTCTGCGGTGTGTATGGTTGAAGAGTCACTCCTAACAGGCATGGGTTAATGTTGTTGATGATATTAAAAGTTAGAGTCAATACTTTATAATGATATAATGAATTCTGTATTGTACAGGAAGCCATTGCAGTGCTATCAGCGAGGGGGTGATGTGGCCAAATTTCCTTGTCCCTAGCAGCAGTCTGGCTGAGGCATTTTGTAGAGGTCTATGAGTCCAAAGGGTAGGCCTAGTAATAGGGAGTTGAAGTAATCTATGTTGGAAAATATTAGTGTTGTTTGTAAAGGGGTAGATTTTAATAGGTGCACGTGCATGTCCATGTGCGCGCGCTACCTGGCGAGCACACATGGACATGCCGATTTTATAACATGTGAGCGCCAGACGACGTACAATTCTAAATCCCATTCGACAAATTATTTGAAAAAACAACCTCGACGCTGTCAACATAAATGATGGCAATACAACAAAGACTAACTCAGCTGAAATGAACACAAAACACAAAAAACCTGGTATGGTTAAAAGAAATTCCGCAATAATCAAACCTAGGAAACTTTAACATTACTCCCTCAGATCAGGTACATGAACTAGGAATACAGATTCATGAAAATTTGTCAATGAAAAAGCACATAAGCAAACTAATTAAAACAGGATTTTTTGTAAAGGGACCGCGTGCATGGAGGGTAGTTTTTGGGAATTTTCGCACAGCGACGCATCACAGCCTTCCCCAGTTCCCTCCCAGTCCGCTCCAATTAAGGAGCGGACTGGGAGGAATCTTCCTTACCTCCTATGCTAACCTCCCTTACTCTTCCCCTCTCCTCCCCACTCCCTAAACCCTTTCCCGTACCTTTTTTTGGCCTTATTTTGTTGCTTACGTGCCCCCTCACTCCCTTCTCCGGTACAGAGGCAAATGGCCGCTTTACTGGATGCCTCCAGCTCCGCCCCTCCCCGCCCCTTTTCTTTATCCCTACATTTCTGTATCTAACTCCCTTTACGCACGCGGCCGGGCCCCTTCTAAAATGTGCATAGTGCACACAAGGCCCGGCGGCGCATATAATCCCCATTTTTTATGCGCGCCAGCCATTTAAAATCAGCCCGAAAGGTTTCAGTTGATGTAATATTTGAAGCTTGGAGCATCCTGTTTTAATTAGTTTGCTTATGTGCTTTTTCATTGACAAATTTTCATGAATCTGTATTCCTAGTTCATGTACCTGATCTGAGGGCGTAATGTTAAAGTTTCCTAGGTTTGATTAGTGCGGAATTTCTTTTAACCATACCAGGAGTTTTGTGTTTTGTGTTCATTTCAGCTGAGTTAGTCTTTGTTGTATTGCCATCATTTATGTTGACAGCGTTGAGGTTGTTTTTTCAAATAATTTGTCGAATGGGATTTAGAATTGTACGTCGTCTGCATAAAGAAAGAATTTGATTCCTAGTTCTGCTAGTAAAGCTCATACTAGTAGCATGTAAATGCTGAATAGGGTAGCCGATAGTCTGATCCCTGGGGGATACCTGTATCGATTAGGAAGGTGTCAGATATGTGATTGTCCAGTTTGACCTGGAATGATCTGTTTGCTAGGAAGGACGAGAACCAAATGTTAATAGTTCCCTCTATTCCATTTTTTCTCAGCTGGTGGCATAGCAGGGCATGGTCTATGGTGTTGAAGGCTGCTGTTAAGTCAATTAGTACCAGGATATAGGATTCATCATTATCAAACCCCTGTAGTACACAGTCGGTTAGTGAAATGAGAAGGGTTTCTATAGAGCAATCTTTTCTGAAGCCAAATTGGTTAGGGTATAGAATATTATTGCCTTCTAGGTAGATTTCTAGTTGTGATAACATTGATTTTTCTAGGATTTTAACGATGAAAGGAATGTTGGATATTGGTCGATAATTGTCCCAGTTGTCACTTCTGCCAGATTTTTTTTTAGGATGGGTTTAATCACAGTTTGTTTTGTCTTATCTGGGACCAATCCTTCTGATAGTGAGTGGTTGATCATGGTTGTGATTGTTGGCATAATTATGCTGTGTACTATTTTCAGGGAACTTGCAGGGTTTGGATTGAAAGGGTGAATAGCAGGCTTAATTTTTGTGATGATTTGATTGATTTTGAGTTTAGATACTGGGTCAAATGAGTTTCATTTTGCTTGCCCATGTTTTTCTTCATGTTCCTTTGTTACTAGACAGGTGTAGAATTGAGTTTTTAACCTATTGATTTATTTTTTTTTTTAACAAAGAAGTGGTATATTCATTGCATGAGTTCTTTGAAAAGTTGTAGTTGTTTGAGATTGAGGAAGATAGGCCCTTGATTAAGTTTTTAACAGTTTCAAAGAGTAATTTAGAATTAAATATTACACCATGAATCTGTTTAGCATAGTAGATTTTTTTGTTTTATTGAATTGTTCCCGGAATTTTGTTAAATTGGATTTGTATATTTCTAGTGATTTCGTAGATGGGCATTTCTGCCATTGCTTTTCAGATTTTCTTAGGGTTTGTTTAGTGAGTCTTAGCTCTTCACAATACTAGGGTTTCTTTTCTGTAGATGTTTTGTGTTTTTTTCTGGTATGCTTTTTCCTGGACTGGGCATAGGTTATCAGCTATTTCATTGATGATTTTGTCCCAGGAGTCAAATGCTGAGGAGGCATTATCATATTTAGAATCAGTTATTTTATTTTTAATGGTCTAAAAGTATTTTTAGTTCTTTCTTTTTCCTATATGTGAATGTTTGATTAATATGTGATTTTGCTTGCTCTGTGTGTTGAGGAGGGTTATTTCTGCTTTTATTAGTTGGTGATCAGCCCATGGTAGTATGTAGTGAGATAAGTTGCGTATGCAGTTAATATTATTGGCGAATATTAGGTCAAGAATGTGTCCAGCTTTGTGAGTGGGGTTGGTTATGAATTGCGACCTGTCCACTGCTTCCATAGTATCTAGGAATATTTCACATGCTGTATTTTTGGGTATGCTATCTACATGTAGGTTGTAGTCTCCTACGATTAGGGTGGATTCAGGAGATTGAAACGCTTTTGTGAAAATTTCAGTTAAGGGGGAGCAGTCTTTTTGGAGTGTTCCAGGTGGGTAATAGACTGTGCCTATATTTAGTTGTATAGATTTTAATATTGTAACAGTAAAGAAAGCGAAGATCGGTGTGTGCAAATGCCCTTTATTGAAATTAGCCCGACTCTGGCCGAGGAGCGGCTGTATTGACCAAGAAACATTTTGCAGATTTCAACTTAATTGAAGGAACAATTGAACCTTCAATAAGAAGTTGTTCTTATAGTTCATGCTGTGCTGCACAATTATATGCTGCTACATACAAATTTATGTACAACCAGGACAAAAAGTACATATGAAAAGTGGACACACAATCAGTGTGACATCAGCTTTGCAGGCATGCAGTAACCCCTGCCAATATCTTTTTTCCCCTGAGGCAGCTCTCGACTAAAGAGTGAAATTTGGCCAGAGTCGGGCTAATTTCAATAAAGGGCATTTACACCGATCTTCGCTTTCTTTACTGCTACACAGATAACTGGATCGGCTTCCGATTTGTTTTCTAGATTTTAATATTACCACCTCATGGGGAGATAGATCTCAATTTTGTACAGTTTAAGTTTGAGCTATTTTTTACAGATTATTAATAGACCCCCCTCCTTTACGTTTTTTTCTGGGGAAATGAAAGATATCATAATTGGGGTGATCAATTTGATTTAAGAGAACATTATCATTTGCTTTCAGCCATGTTTCGGTTGTGCAGAAGATAGTGGGTTTTAGTTCTTCTAGCAAATCATTTATCAAAGGGATTTTCTTTGATAGTGATTGAGCATTTAAGAATAGTAGAGTTAACACTGGGCAGAAAGAGGTTATAGGAGAGTTGTCAATTATTATGGGGCAGATTAGCTTTATGGTCTTTCTTTCTTTGTGTTTTGAGGTTCTATGCAGATTTCCATATATTCCTGGTCCTGTGATGGTTTCAATGAAGTTAGTTGGTTCCATTATCCTTTCTGTTTGGTATGGTCAGTATTTAATTAATTTTATTCAGGCATCATTTCAGGCGCGCACAAAGTTGCAAGCTCCTTTGTCGTGCTTCTTTGTACATGCGCCAAGGGTGAGCGCCTCCGGCATTTGTGCTGTGGTCTTGTCTGGCGGTGGGCGGGCAGTGGGCAGGAACAGTCCCACAGGCACCGGCATTGTTTCCTCCTTCCTGGGGAGGGGGGGGGTGGGAGTGCTCTTCCAGAACCTGAGCATCCTCCTCTCCCCACCTCCTACCTATTCTGCCAGTCTTGATAAAATACATCATCATAAAATACAGTAATACAATCATTACTACAGCTGGCTCTCCTCCCAGTCCCAGTGCTGTAGCTCGGAAGACTACCTCACAAACCTAAAGCAATAAGTCAAAAGTATACATTCCCTCCCCAATCCACATATGATAAACATCATTATAAAAATGCAGAAACAGGACAAAAAGGTGGCATGATTGGCCAGTTAAGTGTTTCACAGCTGAGTATTTTTCCTTTAAGAATTATATTTTTCTTAATGGATGGCTCCCCCCAAAAAAGGGAGGACTAGGGTATATCCCTCTGAGACCCAAGCCTCACCTTCAGCAGACTATGGAGAGCTTTATTGTCCTGATTCCTGAAAGGATAGGCTCAAGTGTTCCATTGTGGTTTCCTGCAAGAGAGAATCAGTCCTGCTGGGAAAGGAGCTGCCTTTGAGCCTACTGGATTGGCACTTGCTATTGAGCATAAAAGGAGCATTGGTTGCAGCACTTGGAGCTGTGCTTTCTGATGAGGACATCGCTGATACAGCATTGGAGGGAGCCAGATCTCAGATTGCTCTCTCTCCAATAACAACATTAGTGGTTACATGGAGACTGAGTGTGATTCTTGATGAAGACGGATGCTTTGATATCTAAATGTACTTGATCGTCAAGGGTGGAAGTTTTGGTTCTACTGTACAAGCTCATTTGCAGAGAACTGAGAAATTGAAGACAGAAGTAAAAGAAATTTAGATTGTTTATGTCTCTATGATCCAGGATAAGCATTTTTTTGAATTGCAGGTTGGAAAATCTAGAAAATAAAGTGAGGAATTTAAATTTGCAGATATTGAAAATTTCCTAGTTCCTGCCATAATATCTCATGATTTAGAAAATATATGACAGAGATATTACATGTTCCATATAATTCTCTTCCTCCATTTAATGAAGCTTATTTTCTTCCTGTTGGAGCTCTGAATAAACCACAGGAAGAAAGTTACCAAGATCTGGCAAACATCTATGGCAGGGCTTCCCAAACCTGTCTTGGGGATCCCACAGCCAGTCCAATTTTCAGGATGCCCACAATGAATATGCATGAGAAATGTGCATATACTGAGCCTCCATGGTATGCAAATTTATTTCATGCATATTCAATATGGATATCCTGAATAACAAACTGGTTCTGGGGTCCCAGGACAGGTTTGGGAAGCCCTGAGTTATGAAACTGTAAGATGTGATTGCTTTTTGCTTTTATGGTGTTTGAACAGGATTTAAATTTGATTTTGTGTTTATATTTACACAATGCTAATGTTTCCTTTTTAGGGCAAAGAGTATGGATTTATCCAGACTTAGTGGAAAATCACTAAGGAAAGTAGGTGGAAATTTTTGAGTATGCACCAACAAACTAAGGATATTGGTATTTCCTATTTCCTGCACTATTCTCGTAGATGTTTAGTGAAGTATAATTCTATTAGTTATGATTTCCTTATTCCTGAACTATTAAGGTTTTTTTTCCAGTTGCAAAGAAGCTTCTCAGTTCAATACCAATGTTATCTTGAATTGATATCCAGTTCACCATATGGCAGTTTAAGTCCACACCTAGTACCAGTTTCTTGCTATTCTTTTTTTTTTTCTCTCTTTTATTATGACTGTCTCTTAATAAGAAATTAGGGAGGAGAGAAGATAAATTAATTAGAATGAGATTAATGTACATTTTTTGTGAAATATATTGGGTTTTTCTCTCTTTTTTTTCTTGTGAATCTCATTATATTTCTTTAGCAAAGTTGTTTTGTAAATTAAGATGGTAGCTTTTAAACCAGCATGCGAGCGCATGTTTGGCGTCATGCATCGGCCCGCACCCAGGGATGCAGCTGTTTTATAACTTGAGTGCGAATATTCACACGTATAAGATAGCCTGGCCGTGCACACATGTGTCAAATTTTAAGGGGTAGATTTTAAAAGAAGCGCGATCAGCCTACTTTTGCTTGCGCATCAGACTCAAGCAAAAGTACGCTGGATTTTAGTAGATACGCGCGGAGCCGCGCGTATCCACTAAAATCCCTGGATCGGCGCGCGCAAGGCTATTGATTTTGTATAGCCGGCGCGCCGCCGAGCCGCGCTGCCTAACCCGTTCCCTCCAAGGCCGCTCCGAAATCGGAGCGGCCTCGGAGGGAACTTTCCTTTGGCCTCCCCTCACCTTCCCCTCCCTTCCCCTACCTAACCCACCCACCCGGCCCTGTCTAAACCCCCCCCCTTACCTTTGTCGGGGGATTTACGCCTCCCGGAGGGAGACGTACATCCCCGCGCGCCAGCGGACCTCCTGCGCGCCGGGCCGTGACCTGGGGGCGGGTACGGAGGGCGCGGCCACGCCCCCGGACCGCCCCGGGCCGTAGCCACGCCTCCGTACCCGCCCCCAAAACGCTGCCGACACGCCCCCGAAACGCCGCGACGACCGGGCCCGCCCCCCGACACGCCCCCGACATGCCCCCCTCCGAAAACCCCGGGACGTACGCGAGTCCCGGGGTCTGCGCGCGCCGGTAGGTCTATGTAAAATAGGCTTACCGGCGCGCAGGGCCCTGCTCGCATAAATCCGCCCGGTTTTGGGCGGATTTACGCGAGCAGGGCTCTGAAAATCCGCCCCTAAGTGTGCGCACAAATGGGCACGCAAATCCTTTGTCTATCATGTAAGACAGAGGATTTTAAAAGGGGCGCGCGCTGACACCATTACCAGTTTACCAGTCCATTCACCAGTTTGCCTAGTTAACAGCTAGGTCCTCCAGACCCCTGGTTTGATAGCCTGTACTCTCCCCAGTTACCTCAGACCTTTTAATAAACTGCTCTGGAATAGCTCGATTGCTTTTTTATTAGCTTACACGCCATCCTTTGCAGAAGTAAAGTTACTCAGTAGGGGACCTCAGTGCATGCCGGGGCACACAAGTATTTACGCGTGCATCTCTTTGCCAGGCCCCAACATGCCCATGCCCCACCTAGACCAAGCCCATGCCACGCCCCTTTTTGGAAAGTTATGAGATGTCTGCACCACAGCATTTACGCGCATATCTGGGTGCTTTTTAAACTGATTTGCTCATCCCCTAATTAATGCGTGTGTCGGGCTTTTAAAATTCACCTTTAACTGAATGAATAAATAAATAATTTTTAAAAGCAGCAATATAAATCCCTACTACAGCTTCACCTTTGTCCCACTCTCACAGGGGCAGATTTTTAAAAAGTATGTGCGCTCATATCTTTTAAAATCCGGGGTCGGCGCGCGCAAGGCTGCGCAAAATCGGCAGCCTGTGCGCGCTGAGCCGCGCAGCCTGCCTCCATTTCCTCCGAGGCTGCTCTGAAATCGGAGCGACCTCGGAGGGAACTTTTTTTTTTTGTCCTCCCAACCTTTCCCTCCCTTCTCCTATCTAACCCACCACCCATCCCTAACTAAATCCCCCTCCCCTACCTTATTTTGTTGAGTTACGCCTGCCTCTGGCAGGCGTAACTTGCGCGCATCGCTGGCTCCCTGCCCCGGCACAGGCCGCTGTGCCGGAGCACTCGGCCCCGCCCCCGGGACTGCCATCACGCCTCCGGCCCTCCCACAGACAGCCGCCACACCCCCGGGCACGCCTCCAAACGCCGCACCGCCCCAACACGCCCACCCGACATGCCCCCAAGCAAAGCCCCTGGGACTTATGCGCGTCCCTGGGCTTTGCGCACGCCGGCGGCCTATGCAAAATAGGCGCGCCGGCGTGCAAGTGCTCTGCGCATTTAAATCCGGCGCAGGACCCTTGCGCCGTATTTACCCCACAGTGTCACAGTACACCAAGTCAATCTCCACAGCTCTTCAACTGCCATAAAGATTTTATGGTCTTTCTACCCATCACAATCACTAAAGACATGTCACCTCCGCTGGCTGAATGGGATGTAGACAGTTGGAATCAGCTTGTGGAAATAGAGAGGAGAGAAGAAGATAAGTCATAAATATGTATGAACCAACAGTCTGTGTTATTTGCTGGGTTTCAAATGACACTTTCACCCAAAACGATGCCACAAGGAAAGGGACCAATAACTCCAATTATCAGTCAGTCATCTTGGGACCATTTCATATCTCTGCCTACTTCAGCCTTGTGTACTAACTTGTGCTCAGAGAAGCGCACAGTTTTACCCCAGTTGTGTTCACAGTTGAGTCCTGATGCAGTGAGGAGTTTTGCATACAAAAAAATGTGCAGATGAAACTGTGTGTATTGGTTAATGCCCTCACATGGAAATCTAATGCTTATGAAGGCATTAGCTATTACCCCTCCAATCCAAAGGCTTAACCTGCTTTTTGTTCATGATCAAAATTTAACTTCTGGTCAGAGGTCAATGAATACGCATGAGATAAATGTTCATATACTTGGCTCTCCAATGTCTGCACATTTATCTCATGCATATTTGTTGCCGATATCCTGAAAACCTGATGGCTACAGGTCCAAATGTCAGGTTTGACAAGACCTGAGTCAACATCAGGAACACTGGTAGTCAGACAAGAATGGAAAAAAACTGGTTGACAAGTGACTGGAGATTTTATTACTTAAGCTTACATTGGACTTTTAAAACAAAACTACCAAAATCTTCCATTTGCTCAGTTCAAAGATGGAGTTCTTGTTTTATTGACTGTGTGTTTCTGAAGCAAATGCATACAGTAGTTTCAGAAATGACAATCTGTGTAAAGTCATTCTCTAATTAGACAGTGGCTTGAGGAAAATAAAAGTCAAGAAATTGATACATTTTTTCAGATTATCAGAAACATCCATTACAATAGGAGAATATATGTCACCGTATTGAATTCAGTGTAGACAATAGCTAGGAAAAATGTCCAATTTGTGCTTGTTAAGCTCAGATAGCTTTTGAAGAATACCACTCACAAGTAATTAAGACAATAAAAAAGCAATCTAATTGAAGTCAAAGGTGCTATACAAAAATCAATATATCTTTTTCTATACACATATTTTGTATTCTCCATGCATTAGACACAAAACACAGACTATGGAAGTATTCTCTAACAAAAACATGCATTAAGCAAAGTGTGTTTATTTCATTGAAAACTAAAAATACTCATGTTTGAAGATTTCTTTTTATATACCACAGCAATCAGTTCCAAACTATGGGAAGGACTAAAGAGTATGTACTATTGGCATTCCTAACCTGGGCAGTCATGAATACAATGTAGGAAAGTGATAAGATGTACATTTTTAAATACAAATTATGAGGACATTTTCAAAGCCATTTACCCAGGTAAATTAGCCAGTCTCAAAATGACCCACTTTTTCCTGGCTAAAAGTATACATGGGTTTGTACAATGTACTCGTACATACTTTTAGCTGGGCTAAAAAGAGCTTCCCTAGGGATGTCTTTAGGATGGGGAAGTAAAACAGCCTGCATACTGGGATTTCCAAAAGCATGCATGCTATTTTACTTTTCCCCATCCATTCTCATAAATAGGAGGTGCAAAGAGCATGGGTGTGTTTAACATGCATATTTTATCCTAGATAATTCTCAAAGCAATCTGATCTTCAAAACATTTTGTTGCTGACCAATAGTTTTCGTGAGTGTAGAGTTTATGACTGTGAACTTTGAGGCTGTAGCAGACTGTGTGGCATGGCCATTGTGGTGTCTACATTACAGGATGTTATAGAGAGGGAAATGATCAGATGTCTTTATACTTCTGAGCGAGGGAAGGCAGGCTCCTCCCTGGGGCTCCCTCTTGCATGTTCCCTTCTGTCCCTAACCAAATCCTCTAATACTGCTCTCTGAAGATCCTTATTGACATAAATAGGAATGATCCAGAAAGGAATGGATAATAAAACTGGAAATGTCATTTTTTATTTATGTATTTTATATTTAAAAATGTATATCTCGCATATATCCTTCATTCATAGAGGGTTACAAAGATAACAAATAATCAATAAAAACAGTACAAAAACAAACAATACAAAAAAGCAAAAACTGAAAAGTCTTGTTAGTCCACTAAACAAAACAAAACTGATGAACATAACACTGCATTGGCTATCCACTCAAAAACATAACATATTTAAAATCTATTCAGCAGTCAAGGATACCTGACAGAAAATTCAGTTTACATGTTACTATTGAATACATCACGTTTCTCCCCAAGATGTGCTTTATGAACACAGTTGGAAAATCATCAGATAAGAAAGGTCTCAGCTGCCTTAGCATTTGAAGCTTAAAGAAGGCAGTCCTGGTCACATTATATATGTAAGTGTGCATACAGCGGAAAGACTGGATTCTTAAGTAACACCTAAATTATGTATTTCCTCTATATTGAAATATGGTGCAACTGCACCTTGAATACTGTGTGCAAGTCTGATTGGCCCATCTCAAAAAAGAAATAGTAGAACTAGAAAAGGCATGGAGGAAGGCAACAAAAATGATAAATGGGACGGAACGGCTTCCCAGTGACGAGAGGGTATACAGGTTTGAGCTCTTCAGCTTGGAAAAGAGATAGCTGCAAAGGGACATGATGAAAATGTATAGAATCATGAACTGAGTGGAATGGATAAATAAAAGTCAGTTATTTACACTTAAATACTCCATGATACTAACAGCTAACAAAGTTAAAACAAATGATAAAAATTACTTTTTCACTCAATACACAGTCAAGCTGTGGAATCTGTTGCCAGAGGAAGTGGACAAGGCGACTAGTATAGCAGGGTTTAAAAAAGGTTTAGAAAAGTTCTTGGAGGAAAATTCCACAAAACATTATTAGCCATGTAGACAAGAGAAAGCTATTAGAATTGAGTAACAAGAAATAAATCTACTTTGGAATCTATTGGGATCTGGACTGGCCACTGTCTGAGGCAGGAGACCTTGGCCTGACCCAGCATGGAATTTCTTAGGTTCTAGGGTAACAAACATGCAGTCATGTCAGTTTTCCTTTCTTCTGGAATTTTCTACTCTCCTTTGACCTCACTTTCAATGTAGTAGTACTTTGCTCTTTAACATTGACAAGCAACTCACATGAACCAGGCTTAAGTCATAAATTTTCCTACTTTGGACCAGGAGAATTTACATAAAGCCCCTATCATTCAGCTCTTAATATTGCCAGGAAGCAATAAAAAATCTGTTAGGAAATAAACTGAAGAGGCAGTTTGCAACTACGCTTCCTTTTATCTGATCGGATAGCATGCTAATCAGACCAAGCTCACAGCCCAAAATAAGAAGCCAAGGTTGTCTCTCTCAGTGGTGCTATAGAAATTTCATCTTATATATATGTAAGAGCACATTACATATCTTATTTACCTTGTCCAATAGAAAATGATAAAAAGCATTTTAACAAATCAACACTCTGTATGTAGGTCTCCAATGCCGTAATCTAAAAGAGCTGTATGTGATGGGCGGTAAAAGTCTTATGTGCACGGACCAAGAGAGGGATCTATCTTTGGGTGATAGTGTCTGGCGATCTGAAGGCGGCAAAACAATGTGACAGGTGATTGCTAAAGCCGGAAGAATGCTGGGTTGCATAGAGAAAGGAATAACCAGTAAGAAAAAGGTGGTGATAATCACTTTGTACAGGTCCTTGGTGGAATACTGTGTTCAGTTCCTGAGTCAGATTCTCAAAAAGGATAGAGACAGGACAGTGGCGGTCCTTAGAAGGGTGACCAAAATGGGTGCAGGGTCAGTATCGGAAGACTTATGAGGAGAGGCTGAAGGATCTAAATATGTATACTCTGGAAGAGAGGAGGTACAGGAGAGATATGATACAGACCTTCAGATATCTGAAAGGTTTTAATGATGGACAAACTTCAAACCTTTTCTGTTGGGAAACAAAATCAGTAAAACTAGGGTTCTTGAAATGAAACTCCAGGGAGGATGACTTAGAACCAACACCAGAAAATTCTTCATGGAGGAGGAGGTGAAGACGAAAACAGTCAAAGAATTCAAATGGACATGGGATAAATACTATTGCTCCTTTAAAGGATAGAGGATGGAAATGAAGCAAAGGGTACATGGGAGTAAATCTCTGGTGTGGCGTTTACTACCCTTAACCAATAAGCCGGAATCTTCTGACACAACTGCAACATTGCTCTCCACTTCAATGGCAGGGGAGAAAGGGAGTTGGATTCAGACCACAACCAAAAAGGACCCCACTTTTATGGTCTGGGGAACTGATGAGCATGGGGGTAACCTGCTCAGTGCAGCGGTTACTACTGTTAAATGAAGGCAAGGGATTACTACCCTTAACCAATAAGCCTTGATACGTGTGATGCAACTACAACATCACTCTCGATTTTGATGACGGTGGGGTTGGGGGTTGGAAGAGGAATTGGATTCAGGTGACCACCAACACAGGCCCTGACTTTTAAGTCTGGGTTATTGATATGCAGACATCAATGAAAAAAGTACAGGACTGCCAAGTCCATAAACAAAACACATCAGCACTGTCTGAATTTTCAAGGCAGCTTATCGAAAAAAACCCTGCACTGAACAGCAGTTGCTACCCTTAAGAGAAATGTGGGGTAACCTGCACGGCATAGCAGATACTACCACAAGAAGCTTGCTGGGCAGACTGGATGGACCATTTGGTCCTTTTCTGCCATCATTACTATGTTACAATGTATAAAAGGCACACTTTGTATGTGTGATACATTACATGCTATAGTCATCAGCTAAAAGCTGTAAACAACTTAATTTTTGTAAATTCCTGGAATACCTTGTTTTTCTAGCATATATGTTGTAATGCTTAGCTACGTCACCTTTGGTTCTTGCTTTAAACTTGTTTCTGCCTTCTTGATAAGCTCAACTGCACAGTCTCTGTAGATGGCAGGTATTAGTATCATAACCAACAGAACTGAACAAGAAATGAAAGCAAAATCACCATATTTAGCTGTATACCCCTTGGAAGCCTGCAGAAGGACCCAAAAGAAAAAGGGAAGTCAGTATGCTCAGTTTAGTGTTATCATGCTATTTATCTTCTCCTCAATAAATAACAGGCTGAGGTTAATACTAATCTATGGTAGTATCAAAAATTGACCATTTAGTGAATGCCCATGTAATATCATGGAGAGTGAGCATACTATGCTATTTAACATGAGCTTGCTACCTCCTCATTTGCATATACTATTCCTTCATTTGCATGCACGGATGCACACATTTTTCAGTGCTCTCCCACTAATGTCTTCTATTACTTCTTTAACATTCATGCTAAGGCTTTCCTGTCTAGCTCACTGTTTTTAGCATGCACACAAGGGTCTTAATATGCATGCTTAAGTTTATTTCATAGGCTGATTAGTATTCTCATCTCATCTTTACAATTTTGAATCTATGCCCCAATCAAAATGAAATGTTTTGGAGATAAATTGAGGTCTATGTACTTTGTATCTTTGCCATAGACACAAAATGGGAAAAAAAACCTTCAGTGCATAGACTCCAAAATATTCAAAGCACATGAAAACCATGATTTTTTTGTTTTACTATGGCATGCAGATTTATATTTCCAAGTATATGATAATCTTTCTAAGAAAAATGGAAAACAGAAAATATAGCTATGGCTATCTACCTACCATATTAGACAGTGAACTTTGCAAAAATCAAGATATCAATAGTGACTGAAAGAGCTGACTTTAGTCCACTTAAATGTGCCAGTCTGATCTTGGTAAATTCACACAGTCCAATAGATTGCCAATGCAGCTATTCTATTTATTCCTAAAGGGGCATAGAAAAAGATGATTTAGTGTGGATTTACTTTCTTTATTTAGATGATGTTGTTATTTTCCTAAGTTGCTTTTTTAGAATGACTTTTGTTTAAACAAAAAAAAAAATTGAGATTTACTGTAAATGTATAAAGAGAAAAATAGAGATACAGATAGTTTTAGATATATTTATTTATTAACCAGCTTTTTGAAGAAGAAATTTACCCAGCAGAGTACATTTTAGAAAGGCAATATATAAGTAGGTATAGCAGTTTACAGTTTTAGTCTAGACTATTTAATCGAGTCCAAGAAGGCCTAAGCTTGAAATAAACCATCTATTGGACTATATTAAGAAAACAATATACAGCATCTTACCAACATTTCAAAAAAATACTCAATATTTCAATGGAAAGCAGAGTTGCTTACCTATAACAGGCATTCTCCCAGGACAGCAGGATGTAGGGCTCACATATGGGTGATGTCATCAGATGGAACCGTCACAAAATACTTCTGTCAAAGTTTCTAGAACTTTGACTGGCACACTGAGCATGCCCAGCATGCCATAATCCCTGTGGTCACAGGGGTCTCCCTTCAGTCTCGTTTGTAGAAAAAGGTGCGAGTGAAAAAATAAAATAATAAAACAGATTCGGACCCAACTCCATGGGGTGGCGGGTGGGTTTCGTGAGGACTACATCCTGCTGTCCTGGGAGAACACCTGTTACAGGTAAGCAACTCTGCTTTCTCCCAGGACAAGCAGGATGGAAGTCCTCACATGTGGGTGATTAGCAAGCTACAGGCTGATTCATATTTTTTGAGCCAACAGCGTACAACTTGTGCAACAGGCACAACATCTTTTGTACTGTTGGGGAAAAATGAGGCAGCCTGAAAATCACAGCAGGTGGATGTGGAAGGAGTTGGGATTATACTGGAAATAAGTTCTTCAAGATGGATTGGCCAAAGGCAGAGTCTTGACGTCCTTCCTTGTCTAGGCAGTAATGTGCTGCAAATGTGTGGAGAGAGCTCCATGTTGCAGCTTTAAAGATCTCGGCAATCGGTACTGAATGATAGTGTGCCACTAACGTTGCCATGGCTCTTACTGAGTGCGCCTTCACTCATCCCTGAAGGGAAAGGCCTGCTTTCTCATAGCAGAATTTGATACAGTCTGCTAGCCAGTTGGAGAGAGTCTGTTTGCCCACTGCAATTCCCGGTTTGTTTTTATCGAAAGAAACAAAGAGTTGGGTGGATTTCCTATGGACTGCAGTTTGGTCTAGGTAAAATGCAAGTGCACATTTACAGTCCAAGGTGTGTAAAACTCTTGTGCCTTGGTAAGAATGAGGTCATGGGAAAAAGGTGGGCAAGACTATAGACTGATTCAGGTGAAAGTTGGTTACCACCTTGAGAAGGAATTTAGGGTGAGTATGGAGGATCACTCGTTCATGGAGGAGCCTTGTATAGGGTGAGAATGTGACAAGGGCTTGTAACTCACTGACCCTTCAAGCAGATGTAATGACTACTACGAAAAGAGCTTTCCGTGTAAGAAATTTAACATCACAGGAGTGCAAAGGCTTAAACGGGGAACGCATGAGTTTTGTAAGTACTACGTTTAGGTCCCATTTGGTAACTGGTGGCTGTAAAGGGGGCTTAAGTTGTAGTAGGACCCTCATAAATCGACTCACAAGGGGCTGCGCTGTTATTGGGGCATACCCTATTCCCTTGTGGTACTGAGGTATACTCGTACTGAGGAAGTCTGGAGACCAGAGTCTGAAAGGTGGCAGAGATAGTGTAATAGAGATGGAGTGGGCAGGAAAAGGGGTCGATACCTTTTTGCATGCACCACATGGTAAATCTATTCCACTTAAAAAGATAATATTTTCGTGTGGAAGGCTTTCATGAAGCTACAAGCACTTGAGAAACCTTAGTTGAAATAGAGGTAGATTTTAAAAACATATGCGCGCGCGAACAAAAGTACACCAGATTTTATAAGATACGTGAGTAGCCGCGCGTATCTTATAAAATCCGGGGTCAGTGCATGCAAGGCTGCGCAAAATCGGCAGCCTGCGCGCGCCGAGCCGCGCAGCCTGCCTCCGTTCCCTCCGAGGCCGCTCCGAAATCGGAGTGGCCTCAGAGGGAACTTTCCTTCCGCGTCCTCCCACCTTCCCCTCCTTTCCCCTACCTACCCCACCCCCCAGCCCTACCTAAATCCCCCCCCTTACCTTTGTTGGGCAAGTTATGCCTGCTTGAAGCAGGCGTAACTTGCGCACGCTACCCCGGCATCCCCTGGCACAGGCCGCAGTGCCGGGGGACTCGGGACTGCCCTCCCGGCCCGCCCCCAAACCATCGCCACGCCCCCGGACCCGCCCCGGACAGTCCCCTGCTCCAGACACGCCCCCGAACACGCCCCGGACACGCCCCCTCCCGCCCCTTTTACGAAGCCCCGGGACTTACGCGCGTCCCAGGGCTTTGCGCGTGCCGGCGGCCTATGCAAAATAGGCGCGCGGGCGCGCGAGTGCCCTGCACGCGTAAATCCGGAAGGACTTACGCGCGCAGGGGTTTTAAAATCTACCCCATATTGAGCAGTTGTAGGATCAGGCTTTCAACATCCAGGCTGTGAGGGATAAGGTCTGAAGTTTCGGGTCACGTAACATGCCGTGGTTTTGAGTTATGAGATTGGGTGCTGTGCCTAGGCGAATGGGTTCTCGGATAGAGAGGTCGAGAAACCATATTGTCAAGGCCAGTACGGGGCTATGAGTATCATTTATCCCTTGTCCTGTTGTTGCTTCACGAGAGTTTTGGCTATTAGTGGTATCGGAGAATACGCGTATAGGAGGCCTGAGTTCCAGTGGCGAGTAAGGCATCATGGCTAACGTGTTTTGTTGCCTGTGCAGGGAACAGAATCTGTCCACATTGTGATTCAGTTCGGATGCAAAGAGGTCAATGGATGGTTGACCCCAGCGTTGGAAGATCTTGCTCACTACACAGGGATCCAGAGACCACTCATGGGGATGGAAACATCAACTGAGGTGATCTGCTACCACATTCTGTATGCCTGCCAGATAAGTGGCCCGGAGATGCATGGAGTGTGCATGGGCCCAGGCCCAGATCTGTGCAGCTTCTTGTCAAAGCAGATAAGAGCCTGTTCCTCCCTGTTTGTTCAAATACCACAATGCAATTTGTATTGTCTGTCTGTATGAGAACAGTCTTGTGTGAAAGGCAGTCCTTGAATGCATATAGAGCATGATGTATGGCTCAAAGCTCTAGGAAGTTGATTTGAAACTTTGCTTTGAGTTGTGTCCAAGTACCTTGAGTTTGAAGGTTGTTCACATGAGCTCCCCAACCCAAGTTGGATGCGTCTGTGGTTAAGGTCACTTGAGGAACTGGTTGCTGAAAGTGTAGACCTATCAGCAAATTGGCTCTGTTTGTCCACCAGAGAAGTGACAGATGCAGCTGGTCGGTTACATGGATCAGGGATGAAAGAGGTTGAATGGCTTGGAGCCACTGAGATTTCAAAATCCATTGAGTTATTCTCATGGCTAGCCTGGCCATAGGAGTGATGTGGACTATGGAAACCATGAGACCCAGCAACGTGAGGAATTGATGGGCTGAGGCTATTTTGTATGTGCATAGAGATGTAGCCAGTTTGGAGAGTATGTCTGCGTGGTCGTTGGGCAAGAAGGCCTTTGTACTGTGGTGTCCAAATCTGCTCCGATGAAGGTAAGGAAGTGAGATGGATGCAAGTGGCATTTCTGGTAATTGATCAGAAATCCTAGCGAGTGTAGATCTGTAGTGAGCTTTAGAGTGTTGAGAGCTCCTTGTTTGGATCAACTCTTTATTAGCCAGTCGTCCAGGTAAGGAAACACATGGACCGTGTTTCTGCGTAGATGTGCGGTAGCCACTGCTAGGCATTTTGTAAACACTCGAGGCACTGAGGCAAGACCAAATAGCAGAACTCTGTATTGAAAATGTTTGTGACTCACTATGAAGCGCAGGTATTTGCGGTGATGTGGGAATATGGTGATATATGCATAGGGGTCCCGAAGGTCCAGAAAACAGAGCCAATCTCCTTGTTGTGGTAGGGGAAGCATGGTGCCGAGAGACACCATCCTGAATTTTTCTTTTTGAAGAAATTTGTTGAGATTCGGTGGTCTAGGATGGGGTAGAGACCGCCTGATTTTTTTGGAATCAGAAAAAAGCATGAGTAGAATCCTATGCCCTCTGGGTCAGGGGGACGGCTTCCACAGCCCTGGTTCACAGAAAAGTGGAAAGTTATGACTCTAGAAGCAATGTGTGGTCTTTTCGGGCCCACAGTGGATTGGGTGGAGAGTCTGGGGGTACTGTGAGGAAGTTTAAATGGAATCCCTGGGCTATGATGGATATTACCCATTGATCTGTTATGAGGTGCCAGTTGTGTTGGAAGTGGTGCAATCGGCCTCCAACAGGTATTTCTGGGTTTGGGTTTGTTGATGATTGGCTGCTGTTTTCTGGAAACGCATCAAAATCCGGAGGCTGGACCAGCTTGTGGGGCTGGTTGTGCTCTGGGTGCTTTGGACTGGAGTGTATATCCCCTCTGAGGGGCTCTGGCTGGTCGTGCTCGAGATGCAGGAGGATAGTATTTGCATGAGCGGTAGAATGGTCTGCTGGGGTCCCTTCTCATGCTTGTGTGGGATGAGGGAGTGTCTGTAGTGACTGTAGGCAATTGATGAAGGGTCTTGTGGTGGTCCTTCAACTGAGCCACTGCGTCTTGTGTTTTATCTCCGGACCCTCGCTGAACGACCTCCTGCAGTCGATCTCCTGCCGGCGCCATTTTCCGTACGGAAAACGATTTGCGGCAGGAGATCATTTTCCGGACCCCCGCTGGACCCCCAGGTACTTTTGGCCAGCTTGGGGGGGCCTCCTGACCCCCACAAGACTTGCCAAAAGTCCAGCGGGGGTCCGGAACGACCTCCTGCAGTCGAATCGTGTTGGTCTATGGCCGCCGCCATTTTGCGCCGCCATTTTGAAAAATGGCGGCCGGCTGAAGGACAACACGATTCAATTGCAGGAGGGCCGTTCCGGACCGCTGCCGTTCCGGACCGCTGCTTGACCCCCAGGTAATTTAAGGCATTTGGGGGGGGGGGGTTCGGGAGGGTGGGGGATTTAATTTAAAGGGTCGGGGTGGGTTTTAGGGGGTTTTAGTGTGCCAGTTTTCCTGCCCTCCCCCTTCCCCCGATTTATGATTTTTTGATGATAAATCGGGGGAATTGGTATTGTATCGTGGCCCTAACGATTTTTGACGATTTAAAATATATCGGACGATATTTTAAATCGTCAAAAAAACGATTCACATCCCTAATGGATATATAAGGCCTTAGAATTTGCCAACAGATCGAGTTAGCAAGGGTTACTCTACCTTAGCTACTCTGCCTCCTCAGACTTACCAGGGGTACCCGCTCCTCGGGGGCCTCGCTCTCTCCTTTGTTTTTCAGGTGATAGTCTGGAACCGGTACTCGCTCTTTGAGGACCCTCATTCCCAGACTTGCTCCATATTTTCTACTGCCTGGAAGTCATCACTGCCAACTACATCAGTGAGTTACCATCGCTCTCTCAGAGCTTTCCCTGGAACCAGGTACTCGCTCCTCAAGGGCCTATACATTCCAGCTCCTGGGCTTCTATGAGACATTGTGTGAGTGTTACCATCAGGTTCGGTACATGAACTCTGCATACCCTGCCTACTCACTATATTTCAGTTTCTCTACAGCTCAGCCTCCAGGGATCGCTGTTCCAGTATCTGAGGGACTACAGCCCAGCCGGGCATTCCAGCTCACTACTGCCACCTCTGGTGGTTCAGTATACTGTCTAATAAAAGAACTAGTGTGTGTCTGTCTCCTCTGAGCCTGACCAGTGGTCCCTCTCGGGATCTTCCCCTGGGGGCGTGGTCATCTGCCACTGGTCCAAGGATCCACCCCCAACTCTCCTAAATAACAACACTATCCGAGATACCAACATGGAGGCTTGGAAGATCTTTCGACCCAGTCCATCTAGGAACTTCTGGTCTTTACCAGGGGAGCTGAAGAATGCGAACATAATCATTTAGCTTTCTTCTGTGCGGATTCCACTACAACAGATTGATGAGACAGTTGTGGTTTCTGAAAGCCTGGGGTATGTTGCACTAGGTATGTGGCATCTGTTTTCCTGTTGACTGGGGGAGCAATGCCAGGATGCTCCCATAGGTGGTGGAGGAGATCCAACAGGACTTCATACACGGGAATGGCCATAATTTCCATGGGGGCATCAACAAACTGCAGAACCTCCATGGTCTTGTGACGGGTGTCCTCTTCCGTCACTAGGTTGAAGGGGATAATTTCGGACATTTCCTTCTTAAAGTTGGTGAAGGAAAGGTCATCGAGAGGAGACTGCCGTCGTTCCTTTGGAGGAGAAGGCTCTGAGAGCAAGTCCTCCGATGTAGAGGTATCTGTGTCCACATCCTCCCATCGGTCATAGGGAGTTCCTGAAGGAGCGAGAATGTCCAACATTCCAGGGTGCATTGATGGCTTCGATGGAGTGTGTACCGGCATCGAGGGGAATGGTGGACATTTAGGTCCCGAGAGCCCCGATGGAACTGGAAGCGGTTCCAGCATCGATGGACTTGGAGCTGGAGTCAGACTAGAAGTTGTGTCATCTTCCTCCGAAGAGCCCAGAATAGGTATCGGGACCAGCGGAGGTCTCGAAGGTCGACTTGGTGCTGATGGAAAGGGGCTGAGCAACGGTGCAAACATCGATGGTTCCGGAGTCAGTGCCGGTATGGGGGCCAGCATCAATGGCGATTGCAGGTTTCGGAAGGCATCAAGGACTGCCTGGCGGACAAGGATGTTCAGTTCCTCCCTGGAAGCTGGTGTGGATAGCACAGCTACAGGGGGAGGCAGGTAAGGCATTACTGGCTCTTCCACAGGAATTTGTGGAAGCTCAGTACCCGGCACCAATGTCTGTGGGGAACGTCTCGGGGTTTCGGGTGCAGAAGTGGATGGGGGCTCTTCTCCCCGAGCCCTCTTTGAAGGTGGCTCGATGGCCATCAATGCTGCTTCAATGTTGGTGCCAGCACCGGGCATGGAATCGCATCTGTGCCGTTGGCAATGCTTCCCTTTTTGCTCAGTCCGGTCTTTCCCCAGCACCGAGGATGATGCTACCGATGTCCTGGATGGCATGTGACAGACAGTCACCATCTCCCTGCTGCTCCCGGTGAGGTTTGTCGATGGAAGGACATTTACTCACCGGTGATGACTGGGCAGAAGTCAATGGAGTTAACATTAATTTAAAGAGAGTCTCCATCTTATCAAGATGGGCACGTCTGCCTTTTGGAGTCATTTGGGCGCAATTGGGACACCGGCGGACATTATGCGATGGGCCCAGGCACAGAAAACACACAGTGTGAGGGTCTGTGATGGACATTGTTCATGGACACTCTGGGCACTTTCTGAACCCGGTCACCATGCTTAAAAAAAGGGCGCAAAATGGTCGGTGACCTGCGGGAACTGGATGGTAAGGCGGCAGGAACCGACTGGAGACACGGGAAAAGTACTCACCAAGTGTCAGAGGGAATGTAGCACGATGGTAGACCCCTGATAGAGAACTTTTAAAGAAGTAAACTTCAAGTTTTTCCGTGAAGAAAAAAGGTGAGAAATCTCACAGAGCTCCTAACCCGTGAGGCAAACTGCAGCACGGAAAGAAAGAGACTGAAGGGAGACCCCTGTGGCCACAGGGATTATGGCATGCTGGGCATATGCTCAGTGTGCCAGTCAAAGTTCTAGAAACTTTGACAAAAGTATTCCGTGACAGGGTTCCATCTGATGACATCACCCATATGTGAGAACTACCATCCTGCTTGTCCTGTGAGAATAATAGGTTTTAGCAGCACATTCATAGCACTGATATATAGCACTAGTCTAATTCTAAAGCATGGAAGGGGACAGGTTTCCACTGCTTTTCAGGGTAGAGGTAATGGTTAGGGATCTGCAGCCTTGTTTCTTGGGGGGGTTCCCACGATTATCATTTTGTTTAATGTTTATTTTGTTTCTGTCCCTTACAGAAACAAAACAAACATTAAAAATAAATACCCCAAAAAACAAAAACCCCAAGAAGGGCCTCCCCAGGCCCTTGTCCACCCCCTCACCCTGCCCCCAAAACGTTTCAGGGCCAGGAATCACCCCGGCTTCCACTTACCTTGTCTGTGGGGGTCCACCATTCCAGAGGGTCAGGAGGGATGCCCACTCACCTTTTGCCCCTAGATCCCCTGAATTTCAATGGCTCTGGTTGGCCCTAAAACCAGTGACAAAGTGGCGCCTTCTCAGCGCTGGCTGGAGCCATTTTCTTGTATGGCCATACAAACATGTGAGCCTCAAGAACCCTTTGAAATGGTGGACCCCCACAGACAGGTTAAGTGGAGGCTGGGGTGGCACCGAGACTTTGAGGAGGGTGAGTGGTTGTACGGGGATGTCCAGTAGGGATGTGCAGAGCAAAATTTTATGTTCATATTTTTTATGTCCGAAAGGGGGTCCCACTTGCGGCCAATATGGACATAAAAAAAATCCAATGAGTTGGGTATATGTACATATGTGCAAAAAAAAAATTTAAACCCCCTCACCCTCCTTAATCCCCCCCCAGACTTACCACAACTCCCTGGTGATCGAGCGAGGAGTGAGGACGTCATTTCTGCAATCCTTGGCGAGAAGCATGTGACGTCGGTGGCACGTCGAGTGACGCGGCGTCACGTGATTCCCGGCGAGTTCGCGCCGGACGGCTCGTTCGGCCCAAAAAGAACTTTTGGCCAGCTTGGGGGGGCCTCCTGACCCCCTCAAGCTGGCCAAAAGTTCTTTTTGGGCCGAACGAGCCGTCCGGCGCGAACTTGCCGGGAATCACGTGGCGCCGCGTCACTCAGACGCGTCCTCACTCAGACGCGTCCTCACTCAGACGCGTCCTCACTCCTCGCTCGATCACCAGGGAGTTGTGGTAAGTCGGGGGGGGATTAAGGAGGGTGAGGGGGTTTATATTTTTATTTTGGCTCAACAATCGCGATTTCCCACATATCGAACATATCTATGTTCGATATGTGGGAAATCCGATCGTTTATGTCGAATCAATTTTTTAAGTAAAAAAAAAATATGAGTTGCGTTTTACTAATGCGGTCAATCCGAATGCACACCCCTAATGTCCAGTTTCATTTTGTTTGGGGAGGCAGGAATTGAAAGCCTTGGTTCCTCTGCCCTGGGGAAACCTGGGAGGCCTTGGGGAAATCTATGGCCTGCTGCAAGGAATTTTTTTTTTCTTTTTTAATTTTCAAAACAAAACAAGAAGTAAACCAACACAATTTTATTGATTTTCCTTCCATTACATTTTGAAAACATTAGGAAATGAGATAGAAAATGTCATTGACATTTCCTATTTAGTTTCAAACAAATGCACATCCCTAGTAACTAATTATAGGTTTTGTTCTAAAGGCCTGGCAGAAGAACTAAGCTTTTATCGGCTTCCTGAAATGGGTGTCGGCAGGCATGCACTTGGCAGAGTTCTTCTGGGAGAGAGTTCCATAAGGCTGGTGCTGCTCCTGAGGCAGTTCTTTGATGGGAATCCATTCTTCTGATTTCTTTTCGTGACAGAGTTACTATACAGGCTGCAAATGAAGATCTTAGAGGTCTGGAAGGCTTCTAGAAGAACACCCTCTCCTTCAGAGAGCTAGGTCCTTTTCTTCTTACAGCCTTGAAAATCAAAGTTGAGTTTTGAATTTCATTCTGTAGGGGATTGGTGTAGTTTTCGTGATCATGGGACCTGCATCTCTTGAGCAATTGTGCAGTGGAATTTTGTATTAGATGGAATTTCTGAAGGGTGTTCCTGACTGTTAATCCCTTCTATAGTTTGTTACTGTAATCTAAGCATGAGATTAATGTAGCATTGACTACAGTCCTTGATGAGGCAACTGAGGAAACACACAAGCATTTCTATACATAAAAGCTTGTGTACATGTGTATATACTTCCATGGCTAATAGAACACCACTGAATTTGTGTCAGTGTGTTTCTTTTCCTTTGGGTTAAACTCCCATTAGAAGGGTAGTTTTCAAACAGCCTGCACAGGCAAACTTCTGCAAGTACTTTTTACCCTCAGACTTTGGCCCAAATTTGCTGGTGCTCACTGTGCCAATGCCATCATCCCTGCACATCTGCTCAGGAACAGCTGTAACTAAGTGCAAGTATATTTATGTGCATACTTTTGAAAACTGAAAGTATGTGTGTAGGCCCCAGCTTTGTCCCCCTGAAGACCTCTTTCTAATGAGCATAAAAGTATATCTGAAATTGCTTTTCCACATACTTTTCCGCACACAAACCCCCCTCCCCACCGCTAACTTTTGAAAGGCTATTTACCCGCATAAAAACCGGGGTTTATGCAGGTGACTCCTTTTGAGAATTCCCCACCCCAGAAGAATCTTTTGTCTAAAAACATAAGGCAACGATAGCATCTTAAGTAAGCAAATCAGTTAATAGAATGCATCAAAGTCTAGATGTTTACTAAAGTGGTAATTACAGAATTTATACAGTTAAAAATGTTTTACCACCATTTTGTCCCCGGGTTATTATTCCAAATCAGAATTTCATTTTAACAAAGGACCTGTAATTGTTTAGTTTCTTAAAAGAGTGCCTTCTGCCCTGCTTGCAGCGTATTATTAATATGCCATACAGTTTGAGTCCCCAGTGTTGCGTGACAAGCTACAATTAAGAGGTGCATCAATGTGTATAAGAACGAAAAATCCAACAATCAAAATACAAAGATGCTGGTCCCTCCGTGCTGCTAAGCAACCAACATCAGACAAATAGAGACCACTATCTCTTTCTCTTTAATGGTTCACATGTGAACACTTTACTATATAGCCATGTTTCCAAGACATCAGTTTTACAACTGAATATAAAGTGTCTATTTCCAGGACAAAACATTCCAATTTAACTGTTCTTTTTAAGTTGCCCTGCTATATTATCTAGGTATAAGAGTTCAGTCAATTGAAAGTTTATGGAATAGAATGTACTTAATGAGAGAATGATAACAATAAGGTCATTTTTACTTCTACACTCATGTCATTGGATGTGCAGTCCAGTCAGCAAAATTCTGCCACATAATTTATTCTGTTCAGGAAACTCTATTGCTTTAAATTGTTTAGAGACATAATGAAGATGTGATTCCATATACTGTAATTGCATTTATGCAATCTTTTGAAAAGAGTCCTATGTGACCTGCAGAGTAGCTCGAAGGATATGTGAACCAGCTGACACGTAAAAGACTTCATCAAAGCCATTAAATTTTACTAAGACTGCAACTTAAAAGTTAAGTAAAGTTTTATTGGAACAGAAAATGAATAGACAGTATGAAAGAAACTGCAGAAAAATTAGGAAAATGATAGATTTTATGGTTTGAGGATTTTGAATCAAGTCAAGAGCATCCCTACTCAATTATTAATCACAAAATGTAATTTACTTTACATGGAGAAAATATTCTCTGGAAGGAAACAAAGTCAATCCAGAGAAAAAAAATTGTTAGCATCTCATATAGTTTTATCAACAAGTAGTTTCAGAGTCCAAAGACCAAATTTGCTCATATGTTTTTATATGAGAATGCTGTGTAAAAGGACCATCAGAGTCAAGCTAGAGTCTATGACTTCTTCTTGTTAATTATAATCATTGGTCCTATAAATGCAATTCTTTTTGAGGATTTTAAAAATAATATTTAAAAACTCGTTGCGAAACAAACTTAATTTTCCATTCAGTTTCTCCTATATAGAGAAGGCAGACAACATGCTGTAATATTTATCAGGATTTTAACAACTGCAGTAAAATATCATTGTGAGACAAATTAACTTATGTCCCTTTCAGTGTCTTCTAAGTAGAAAAAGCAGAGGGCATGCTGTGGCTTCTTATTGGTCACCAATGTTGAGCCAGTCCGATGTGGAACACAACGGGGTAGATTTTCAAAAAGTACGCGCGCAACCATATGCTTGCGCACACATGGACACATGATTTTATAACATGCGCGTGCCGGTTCGCGCATGTTATAAAATTCCAGGTCAGTGCGTGCAAGGGGCGGGGTCTAATTTTGCAAAATCCCTAGCGAGGGCCACCTCGGAAGAAATTTTTTTTTCAGCCTCGCTTTCGTACGCAGATAGCGAGTGTGCATTACACACTGGGAGATTGCGTGCAAGGGGATCATGGGAACAGGGAATCTTAAAACCAGTGCAGAATCCAAGGTTGATCTGAGACTGCCTCTCACTGTTGGTGTAACGTTCCATCCAAGGCCTCATCGCCTCAATGTTGACTGGGTGCGGGGCCTGCTGCCTACAGTCCCTTTGCGAACAACACTAGTTTGCAGGATGACTGTTTCCACAGGCTGAGCATGTGTGCCTGAACTTGCAATGTGCCCAAGTGCAGTGGCCCACATTGAGTTGCCTGCAGGTGTCCCACCTCCCTCCACCTGAATTAGGAAATCTATCCTTCACTCCCCCAACAATAAGGCCTGACATTTCTGAGCTGGTGACCTGTGTGTCACCATCTCATCTAACCAAAGATCAAGGACTTGATGCCTCCAAGAAATGGAGGTGTTTTCTGACATGCTCCTTCTAATCTTAATGTCATAATTTAACCAAGCCCATCTTCCCCGCTTGTGGGCTTTCATGATGGTGTCCAAATACCTGATTAAATAGGGGGCCTGCTCAGGTTCCAGCTTGTCTACCACACTCAAATATATGAAATGCTGCCACCCAAATATTAATGTTATTCAAAATTTTGGGCTTCTTGTCTTTTGCTTCCGCCAGTGTATCTTTGCCTTTTGATTCACTATCACTACCCTCTTGCTCCCTAATAAGCAGCAAGAAAATGTCTATAAACTCCCGCCTCTATATCTTCTTCTTGATTTTATGAGCTACACTACATGCCAGAGAGCTGACCCCACATAAAACTCTTCTCTGCTGAGCATGGTCTACCCTGCAGCTGTACCGAAATGTGAACCCTGTACCTGTATATTCTCCACCCTTGCATTAACATCACCCCATACAACTGCAGTTGAGTTGGCATTCAACGCGGTATTACTCCTATTGCCAGCCATCTTCTTTAATATTTTTAACGCTTTCTGCATGATTGATGCCAAAGCCAGCTCTTCATCACTGATATCCTGGCCTGAACATGAATCTGAGTCACTAATGTCCTTACCTTGGGCCACTATTTGCATGCCCTCAGTGCACTGTAGGGGTGTGCTGATCACTTGAGAGGTACTACTGCCCCTGTTAACAGTGCTAGATGTACCCACCAAATGTTGACAAAGCCAGTCTGTGCCATGAATTTGGGTTTGTTGTCTCAGCTCTGCCATAAGGTCATCTAATTCCTGCTGCTCATGGCAGCCCTTTCCTGCTGCCTTGCCAAGAGCAGAGCTGTGTGGAGTATTATCACTCTACCGCCTGCAAGGATGAGCCTTCTGTGGGTCTCTTGCCTGTCGCCAAACCCGTATCTCCTCTCTTCCACTCAACAGCTCTTTTAGTTTTGGGAGTGCTGGTCTCAGAATGTCTCTTCAGAGCCATACGACTGGGAAACCAATGCCCCTAATATAAGTAAGAATGCTGCAAGGACAAGTAGACATTGAGCATGAAATAACAGCAGGGAAAAGGTTTACTTTTCTCTGGACAGTACATCACTTCCTGAGCCACCCACTCCCCATCGGGTACATTTACAGCTGATAAAAGTAATTGATCTGTCAATAAAGCCATGTGCAATAAGGTGAATCAAATGCTGGACCAAAGAGCAAGCATACTACAATAGTGGATGAATGCTGCTGTCTAACGCCTAAACCTTTTTTTTTAACCCTTTATTCCAGCCCGGTAGCTGCTGCTACCTCTCTCTTGCCTGACCGCAATTTAAATCCAGGCTGTTGCCCTGTTCCCTCTGCTGCTATGTAGAGCAAATGCCTCCCTACCTTCATTCTGTCCTCACTATAGATGGCCACAGACTTCCTTTACAATGCCCAAAACCAAAATTTTCACTGCTTCCTTATTTGTTCCTTTTCCCCATCTAAGATGGCCGCCGGGCCTCCTTGCCCTGCCTTAAGAAAAATGGCCGACTCTCTCATATGCCCACAACAAAAATGGCCACTACATACTCACTGTACCTTCCTTCTATGAACTGCCCTTAAAGATGGCTGCCGCCCATCCCACAGTGTGTCACTTTTTTTTTTTTTTTTTGGATGCCCAGATGCCACAAACAAAACACGAATAAATGCTGACACTCTGAAATCTACGATGCTGTTGCCTCCACCCGGCATATTGAAAGCTTCAGGGGGGTGGCGGGGGGATGTGGGGAAAGGGTAAGTTAAAAGCCCCTGAGCCACTGCTGTCCATCACTGACAATTTTTTTTTTTTTAACTATAACGAAAAAGCTTCTCAGAAAACTGCATTTTGGCTCCCTATCTTAAACAGTGCGGCAATCCCCAATCAATACCGATGCCCCCACTTGCTATATGCTCTCAGCTCCTAGCTTTTAAACATATGCTGGAAGCTTTCCTCTCCATGCCAAACCCTTACCGGTATCTCGGAATATCCCGCTGCTGTTCCTACCTTTCTCCCGAAAGGGCACCCAACAATTCTATTATGCGGCGTATCACGCTAAATGTGTGCGCTCCAAACTCCAGCACACTCCTCCCCCGATTCAGAGGGCTCAAGGCTCCAGCTGCTCAAATTAAGTTTTGGTCATCGACCACCCCACAGCGATTGCAGTGGTATGAGCAGGCCGTTTGGAAGGACAGGTAAGTTTTTTGCAGCTCCAGTAGCTAACTCCAGTAGCTAGCTAATCTCTACATCACAGCCGTTCACTCCGTGCACGCCCCTTTTGCTTGCCGTGCCAGGCAATCCTTTGCCTGCCAACTCCCCTTTTGACCTGTCCCTGAAACCTGATCAGATGGCTGGCCTGCCTGCCTACCCTCCTCCATTCCTCTCTGCATTCTTCTACACAGGCCATTTACCGCCCATATTGTGACCTGCTCCCCGAGTCGCAGGAACTGTGTTTCGAAAAAACTGCATCAGGGAAAAGAATTGCAATAGGATCTCTCAAAAGTCCAACATTACTGCAAAGGAATGGAAAATTGCCCTTTTTTTTTGTTGTTAACCACACCGTGCTGTTATGTGCCAATGCGGCATGACATCTTGAGTTGTTCATAAAACTATATCAGATACTAAAAATTGTTTCTCTGAATTGACGTTGTTTCCTTCCAGATTAATAAGTGTCAGCCATGTTTTGGGTTGTATTTGTTGTGGTAGTGAACACATTCTATGTCATCAGTGGCCAAGTCAAGTCCTCCAAAGTTACAAACAGGCCTAGTTTTCATGATATCCATAATAAATAGGCATGAGATATATTTGCCTACACTGGAGGCCATGTATGAAAATCTAACTCGTATCTATTCATTGTGGATATCCTGAAAACCAGACATGTCTATGCCTCTGGAGGACCAGAGTTGGCAAATCCTGTACTTTATATTGCAAAACTATTCTATCTTTAAACAAAAATTGTATTTCAATTTCCATTTAATATATATTGATTTTATGTCCAAACACTAAGCAATCTATTAACTAAACCATGTTAAAATCTAACATGGGTTAATGCACTGATTTTAATGCAGTTATTGTTGGGGGATTTAATGGCTAATTTACTAAAGGACATAAAGCACTTAGTAAATTGCAGATTAATAACAAGTTTTACCATAACTAGTAATGCGTGTGCATTATCAGCCACAGTAATGCATGTGTGTTACTGCCAATGCTAATGCCAGCTCCAAAGGGGGCTGCACCCTCCCCCCCCCCCCACACTGCTCCCCCAGTGAACAAGATGGGCCTGCTGCAGCCCAAATAACTCCCCACCCTTTCCCTGGTCCTAGCTGATGCCCCCACTGCCTACTCCATATGAGATAGACCCAATGAAAATGGGGACAGGAGAGAGCAAAATTACCTTCTACCTACTGGCTCTAACATACAAAATGATACCGACTAACCTTCAATGTCAGTTTGTACACCTCACGTGGCTGCAATATTGTGGCTTATGTAGCTTGTAAGTAAAATATCAATCACTATTTAGTAGGAATACTATAGGGTAGTCCTGGGACAAAAGATAGTGTTTTTCTGGGGGCTTGAAGCTAGCTGAAACGTTTCTACCACAGTTTCAGCTGTTGGTACATTGTACTAGGGGTGTGCATTCGGATTGACCGCATTAGTAAAACGCAACTCATATTTTTTTTTTACTTAAAAAATTGATTCGACATAAACGATCGGATTTCCCACATATCGAACATAGATATGTTCGATATGTGGGAAATCGCGATTGTTGAGCCAAAATAAAAATATAAACCCCCTCACCCTCCTTAATCCCCCCCCCGACTTACCACAACTCCCTGGTGATGGAGCGAGGAGTGAGGACGCCATTTCTGCAATCCTTGGCGAGAAGCATGTGACGTCGGCGGCACGTCGAGTGACGCCGGCGTCACGTGATTCCCGGCTTGTTCGCGCCGGACGGCTCGTTCGGCCCAAAAAGAACTTTTGGCCAGCTTGGGGGGGCCTCCTGACCCCCCCAAGCTGGCCAAAAGTTCTTTTTGGGCCGAACGAGCCGTCCGGCGCGAACGAGCCGGGAATCACGTGACGCCGGCGTCACTCGACGTGCCGCCGACGTCACATGCTTCTCGCCAAGGATTGCAGAAATGACGTCCTCACTCCTCGCTCGATCACCAGGGAGTTGTGGTAAGTCTGGGGGGGGATTAAGGAGGGTGAGGGGGTTTAAATTTTTTTTTTGCACATATGTACATATACCCAACTCATTGGATTTTTTTTATGTCCATATTGGCCGCAAGTGGGACCCCCTTTCGGACATAAAAAATATGAACATAAAATTTTGCTCTGCACATCCCTACATTGTACCACGGTCATTACATTAATTTTCCAAACAATGGCCTCCTGACCCCCCCAAGCTGGCCAAAAGTTCTTTTTGGGCCGAACGAGCCTTCCGGCGCGAACTCGCCGGGAATCACGTGACGCCGCGTCACTCGACGTGGCGCCGACGTCACATGCTTCTCGCCAAGGATTGCAGAAATGGCGTCCTTACTCCTCGCTCGATCACCAGGGAGTTGTGGTAAGTCTGGGGGGGGGGGGATTAAGGAGGGTGAGGGGGTTTAAATTTTTTTTTTTGCACATATGGACATATACCCAACTCATTTAATTTTTTTATGTCATATTGACCGCAAATGGGACCCCCTTTGGACATATTGACATATGGACATAAACGTTTGCTCTGCACATCCCTATTGGTACCCCTTTTTAAAGTCAGGGTAACTTTCCTCTCCTGACTATCTAGCTTCCTCCATTTACTGGCTCTGTTTTCTGTCTTACCTCCCCTTTTTATTCTTTTGTTATATTCATGACAACTTTTGCATTGTTGTAGAGTCAAGACCTGATTAACTATGATTTATAAAGTGGTTTGGTTCTTATATTGAGGGACAGGAATTGGTGTTCTTGTACTTGGAGGGGTGCTCTTACCCAAGACAGTGGTGGCCAGTACAGTCACTGATTATGCTGTGGGACCTCACCTGATGAGTCATAGGGGGTCTTGGTGCAAATTAAGTCTAATCTTTACCAAGGTATACTGTGCTGTTCGTATGTCTCACTCTGCATGATAAACTGGCCTCTAAACCGTAAACTACCAGCAATACCTCACCTTGAGCTATTAAATGACCCTCCTATGGGCATATGAATAGTTGTACACTGTGAGAGTCTCCCCAGAATCTCTCTCTCTCACAGAAATGGCCAAAATGCAATTTTAAAAATGAATTGCGTTACAGCTGTTTCGGGCATATCGCACAGCTTAATGCCAGGAAAAAAGGTGCAGTTATTTCCAGCATTAAAACCAGGTGATAATAACCCTCATTTTAATAATTCCTTCCAAACTCCTCCCTAATCCCACCCCTTCCCAAAATTTGCATTCACGCTGTGCGATAGCATTATTATTGCATGTGTTATGACGTTAATGCATGCCTTAATGTGTTATCACGTGCATTAATGCCATAACGCATTTTAATAGGGATGTGAATCATTTTTGAATGATTAAAATTATCGTCAGATAATTTTAAAATCGTCCTAAATCGTCAGAGTGCACGATACAATACAAATGCCCCCGATTTATCGTCATAAATCGTCCTAAATCGTTAAATAGGGCACGGGAATTATTTGGGAGAGGGAGGGAAAACCGGCACACCAAAACAACCCCAAAACCCACCCGACCCTTTAAAACCAATTCCTTACCCTCCCGAACCCCCCCAAAATGTTAAATTACCTGGTGGTCCAATGAAGGGGGGGTCCCAGCGCGATCTCCTGCTCTCGGGCCATCGGCGCCATTTTGGCTGCCACTAATTAAAATGGCGCCGATGGCCCGATAAAAAAAAAAACACCCGACCCTTTAAATCGACCCCCCTTAGCCTCCCCCACCCTCCCAACCCCCCCAAAACCTTTTAACATTACCTGGTGGTCCAGGGGGGCCTCGGGGGACGATTTCCCGTTCCCAGGCATCAGCTGCACTAAAAAAAAATGGCGCCGATGCCCCTTTGCCCTTACCATGTGACAGGGTATCCGTGCCATTGGCCGGCCCCTGTCACATGGTAGGAGCACTGGATGGCCGGCGCCATCTTTAAAGATGGCCGGCGCCATCCCTAAAAAACAGGGATGGCGCCGGCCATCCCTTTTTTTTTAGGGAGGCCCGGCCAAGCTTTTGGCCGGCTTGGGGGGGTCAGGAGGCCCCCCCCAAGCTGGCCAAAAGTTCCTTTTGGGTGCCACGAGGGTCCCGGAGCGAACGCGCGGGGAATCACGTGACGCCGCGTCACTCCGACGTGACGCCGATGTCAGGTGCTCCTCGCAATGTAGTTCAGAAATGGCGTCCTGACTCCCAGCTGGACCTCCAGGGAGTTTTGGTAAGTCTTGGGGGGATTAAGGAGGGTGAGGGGTTTAAATTTTTATTTGCACGTATGGACATAGACTCAACTTATGGAATTCTCCATATGTCCATATTGACCGAAATTGACCCCCCCTTTCGACTTATGGACTTATGAACATAAACTTTTGCTCTGCACATCCCTACTGCCTATCCGTCCAGTCTTCCTCAGACGGATCTCTGGTTTTGACTTTGCTTGACCCCTGACTTGACTGAACTCTGCCTGCCACTGACCAATGCCTGATTCTCGACTATGACTATGAACTCTGCCTGCCACAGACCATTGACAGACTCTCGACCACACCTGCACACTACCTGCCTTGACCATTATTTGTCTCCGATAATGTCTGTAACCAGCCTGCCCCAGATCCTAACTTGTAACTCGCCCATCTCCACGGATTTCCACCTTGTCAACAGAAGCCCACGCCTAAGACCAGCCGCCCCCAGCATTAGAGGGCTCAACCTAAGAGGAATGAGGACTGGTATAGGTAAAGCTCCAGTTCGGCCTCTGCCACAGCCAACTCCGCCAGCAGTGGGACCTGCAGGGCTCCTCTCTGAAGGTAGCGCCAACTCTGCCTCAGTCCAAGGGTGTATGCCCACAACAGATAAGTGCCCAAATCTTTATTTAGCCAGCAAATTTCTGAGTCTGAACCTCATAAATCCTAGGGCAAAATCTATACTATTCTGTAATTGTGCAAATAGACTGACACACGTGTTTTGCATTTTTTTCTTACCCTAATTTTGCAAGGTTCTTAAAATCTGGCCCTACACATTTGTGATAAGTACTGTAAGCTATTGCATGGTAAATGCAATAGAAAAAGATTGTGTATACAGTATCCGATTAATAGCAAAAGAGATTAGTAAAATAACTGCCCTTCTGAACATTATACTGTACAGGTCTCCCCGTCAGAGTGCTTTTCCTGCCTTCAAAAATTAGAAAGAGTTTAGCATGATAAACTGACACTACTAGACATTATTCTTCAAAATGATACCATTGATATTTTGAGATAACAAGTTTCACAGGACTTCACGCTAATGAATGAACTGGCCAGCTTAAGTGTTAGACACTAAAAAGAACTAATTACCTCTTTAGCACACACACAAAAATTCCTATCCCTGGGGCCTTTTTTCTAATAAGATTCCAGTTATCAGGACTTCACTGTTTAGTCTATCTTTCTGGCCATTGTATAACCATAATTAAACTTGGTGCATGAAAGCAAAGCTCATGAAAACACAAGAGAGCATTTTATGTATTCTTTCAAAATATTATTTTCAGAAAATGAGCTTACCTTACAGTACCAAGATTAAACTGTGTACTATAGAGAAGGGAATCTAAGTCAAATAAATAAATATGCAATATCCATTTTCCATTGCAACAACAGCAATAAAGAAAGCTGTTGACAGTGGGACCAATTCCAGTGGGTCTGAAAGGCTGGGAACTGTGGTTTCTGATTTCAATAATGTTTTCCCTTTTATACAGCAGATGCACAAAGGGGTTGAAATTTTAGCTCAGGTTGGAAACTTGTAAGCAGTTGCACCATTTGTCAAGGCTTCAAACCTGCATTTTCACAAACATTCAGAATTCAATTATTTGAAAAGATATTTAAAAGTCTATGAAAAATTAATCTCCAAATTACTGAAATCCAGCTTATCAGGATCCAAGGATAAGATGAATAAAGGTAAATTTTATTTTATTTTTCCATATATTTTTTAAATATTTCAGATAATTGAATTCTGAGGGGTAGATTTAAAAAATTTGCGCGATCGCGTACTTTTGTTCGCGCACCAGGCGTGAACAAAAGTACGCTGGATTTTATAAGATACGCACGTAGCCGCGTATCTTATAAAATCCGGGGTCGGCGCGCGCAAGGGGGTGCACATTTGTGCAACCTGCGTGCGCCGAGCCCAGCGCGTGCTGCCTGTTCCCTCCGAGGCCGCTCCGATTTCGGAGCGGCCTCGGAGAGAACTTTCCTTCGCCCTCCCCCCACCTTCCCCTCCCTTCCCCTACCTAACCCACCCCCCCGGCCCTATCTAAACCCTCCCCTTACCTTTGTTGGCAGATTTACGCCTGCTAAAAGCAGACGTAAATCTGCGCGTGCCAGCGGGCTGCTGGCGCGCCATCACTTGACCCAGGGGCTGGTTCAGATGAACTGAAACAAATCACTGTAAACATGGAAGATGTAGTAGGCCAGATTGACAAATTAAAGAGTAGCGAATCACCTGGGCCAGATGGTATGCATCCTAGGGTTCTGAAAGAACTCAAATATGAAATTTCAGATCTATTAGTTAAAATTTGTAACCTATCATTAAAATTATCCATTGTACCTGAAGACTGGAGGGTGGCCAATGCAACCCCAATATTTAAAAAGGGCTCCAGGGGCAATCCAGGAAACTATAGAAAAGTGAGCCTGACATTTGTGCCAGGAAAAATAGTGAAAACTATTCTAAAGATCAAAATCACATATCATACAGAAAGACATGGTTTAATGGAACACAGTTAACAAGGATTTACCCAAGGGAAGTCTTGCCTCACAAATTGCTTCATTTTTTTTGAAGGGGTCAATAAACATGACATGTGGATAAAGGTGAACCGGTAGATGTAGTGTATTTGGATTTTCAAAAGGTGTTTTTCTCAAACACCTTTTGTAACCCACGAAAGGCGATGTCCTTTCGTGGGTTACAACTGGTTAAAAGACAGGAAACAGAGAATAGGATTAAATGGTCAATTTTCTCAGTGGAAAATGGTAAACAGTGGAGTGCCTCAGGGATCTGTACTTGAACCGATGCTTTTCAATATATTTATAAATGATCTGGAAAGAAATACAATGAGTGAGGTTATCAAATTTGCAGATGATACAAAATTATTCAGAGTAGTTAAATCACAAGTGGATTGTGATACATTGCAGGAGGACCTTGCAAAACTGGAAGATTGGGCATCCAAATGGAAGATGAAATTTAATGTGGATAAGTGCAAGGTGATGCATATAGGGAAAAATAACCCTTGCTGCAGTTACACGATTTTAGGTTCCATATTAGGAGATACCACCCAGGAAAAAGATCTAGGCATCATAGTGGATAATACATTGAAATCATCAGCTCAGTGTGCTGCAGCAGTCAAAAAAGCAAACAGAATGTTAGGAATTATTAGGAAGGGAATGATTAATAAAACATAAAATGTCATAATGCCTCTGTATCGCTCCATGGTGAGACCGCACCTTGAGTACTGTGTACAGTTCTGGTCACCGCATCTCAAAAAAGATATAGTTGTACTGGGGAAGGTACAGAGAAGGGCGACCAAAATGAGAAAGGGGATGGAAAAGCTCCCCTATGAGGAAAGACTAAAGAGATTAGGACTTTTTAGCTTGGAGAAGAGACGGCTGAGGGGGGATATGATAGAGGTGTTTAAAATCATGAGAGGTTTTGAATGAGTAGATGTGAATCAGTTATTTACACTTTCGGATAATAGAAGTATTAGGGGGGTACTTCATGAAGTTAACAAGTAGCACATTTAAGACTAATCAAAGAAAATTCTTTTTCACTCAATGCACAATTAAGCTCTGGAATTTGTTGCCAGAGGATGTGGTTAGTGCAGTTAGTGTAGCTGGGTTTAAAAAAGGTTTGGATAACTTCTTGGAGGAGAAGTCTATTAACTGCTATTAATCAAGATGACGTAGGGAATGGCCTTTGCTATTACTGGCAACAGTAGCATGGGGTATTCTTAGTGTTTGGATACTTGCCGGGTTCTTGTAGCCTGGTTTGGCCTCTGTTGGAAACAGGATGCTGGGCTTGATGGACCCTTAGTCTGACCCAGCATAGTAATTTCTTATGTTCTTATGTTAATGGTAGTGGAAGACTATTCCACAAAACCAGGGTTATTGTAGAGAGTGCAGGATTACAAGTCTCTTTCAATCTAATATTTTGTAAACCGTTATGATGGTGTTATCTTGATGTTTCCGAATGGCGGTATATAAAACGTATTAAATAAATAAATAAATAAATAAATAATGCTAGAAACTATTAGAACTTGTGAACTTGCAAGGCTTTATTGCATGACTCAAGTAAACTAGGCTTTCCTCATGCTACAAATGAATGCCTGGCACCAAAACATTTACCTTTACCTGCCATTCTACAGAGATCCAATGTAAACTTTGCAGTAAGGGAGATTTGTGATCTCGTAAAGGCCAGCCTGAAATCAATCTGGCTGTTGCAATTAAAATCATTTGCATGGCTCTTAATTGATATCCTGGTAATCCAATATATATAGTTCATTGCAGTAGTCAATTGTAGATAGTGCAAATGATTGGACTACTGATCTTAAGTGACATCTCTAAAATATATTAGTCTTCGTAGTTTTTTTAATATAAGAAATCCAGTTTTGACAGTTGAATTGACTTGAGAGCAGAGAATATAGGTCGTACGAATGTCAAAAGCCAAATTTTTAGCAGTATCAGAAAATGATATAGTAATATCTTAAAATGAAAAACACAATGGCAATGCAAGGGGTGTCACATGCAAAATAAGCACAGCTTCAGTGTTTGGAACATTCAACAGCAGGTTATAATCCTTCATCCATGTCTTCACATGTCCTAGCACAAAAGCAATATGGGAAAGTATAGCATCTATTGCTGAGTTAACAGGAAACTATAGTTGCACATCATCAGCATACACTGTAAAATGACTCCTAAACTTTGTAACTTATCACTAAGTAGGTTCAAATACATATTTAAAACAATTTCTGACAAACAGGAGCTTTGGGGTGCACGCCATTTCACAGGCATCCAAGATGAGGACTTTTGGCCCAATCTCACTTGCAGCCCACTCAAAAAGGAAGCAAACCAGTGGCCAGCAGGGGTTTTTTTTTCCGATCTCCCCTAATTGCCTGGGACACAGAATCAAAGGCCACTGACATGTCTGTGTCTAATAGTATGCCAATAACTGAATGCCCTTGATCTAATTCTTCTAAAACCAGGTTTGCAACAGAAAAGAGCAATGCTTCTGTGCTATGTTTCACTCGGAAACCGCATTGATGTGTCCTCAAAATCTGATTTTCATCCAGATAGTCCACAAGCTGTGTCAGTATCACCCTCTCTCAGATTTTTGACAAGGATGGAATAATTGAGATTGGTCTATAACTCAGACTCAGTGCTAGGGAGACCTATGCACTTCAGAATGGGCCTTGCAATTACTTTTTTGTAACACCAAAGACAGAAGAATGATGGGCATCCAGATTTCACTTACTACTCTCTAAAGTGCAAGAAAGAAAACCTGTCCAAAAAATACCAGTGAAGAAATAAATATGTCAGGGGACATTTAAACAAATATATAGCTTACAGTTTCTATTAGGGGTGTGCATTCGGATTGACCGCATTAGTAAAACGCAACTCATATTTTTTTTTTACTTAAAAAATTGATTCGACATAAACGATCGGATTTCCCACATATCGAACATAGATATGTTCGATATGTGGGAAATCGCGATTGTTGAGCCAAAATAAAAATATAAACCCCCTCACCCTCCTTAATCCCCCCCCCGACTTACCACAACTCCCTGGTGATGGAGCGAGGAGTGAGGACGCCATTTCTGCAATCCTTGGCGAGAAGCATGTGACGTCGGCAGCACGTCGAGTGACGCCGGCGTCACGTGATTCCCGGCTCGTTCGCGCCGAACGTCCGGCGCGAACGAGCCGGGAATCACGTGGCGCCGCGTCACTCAGACGCGACGTCACGTGATTCCCGGCAAGTTCGCGCCGGACGGCTCGTTCGGCCCAAAAAGAACTTTTGGCCAGCTTGAGGGGGTCAGGAGGCCCCCCCAAGCTGGCCAAAAGTTCTTTTTGGGCCGAACGAGCCGTCCGGCGCGAACGAGCCGGGAATCACGTGACGCTGCGTCACTCGACGTGCCACCGACGTCACATGCTTCTCGCCAAGGATTGCAGAAATGACATCCTCACTCCTCGCTCGATCACCAGGGAGTTGTGGTAAGTCTGGGGGGGGGATTAAGGAGGGTGAGGGGGTTTAAATTTTTTTTTTGCACATATGTACATATACCCAACTCATTGGATTTTTTTTATGTCCATATTGGCCGCAAGTGGGACCCCCTTTCGGACATAAAAAATATGAACATAAAATTTTGCTCTGCACATCCCTAGTTTCTATACTTACAATGGTATTTTTTGTAACTAAGGTTAGGGATGTGCAAAATTCTTTGGGAGGTTCACAAACCAAATTGATAGAGACATAAATTAATGGGATTATAAAATTCATGACTTTAATAGGGATGTGCACAGAACAATTATAGAAACATAGAAATGATGGCAGAAGAAGACCAAATGGCCCATCCAGTCTGCCCATCAAGCTTTCATACTTATTTTTCTCATACATATTTATTTATTTATTTATAACTTTTCTATACCGAAGTTCAAATAACTTATCTGTTACTCTGACCGCTGAGGTCAGGGCCCTTATTGGTAACTTTTTGGTTCTAAATTACTTACACCCCCGCCATTGATGTAGAGAGCAGTGCTGGAGCTGCATCAATGTGAAGTATCAAGCCTAAATGGTTAGGGGTAGTAACTGCCACAATAAGCAAGGTATTCCCACGCCTATTTGTTCACCCAGCCTGTGCAATATAGTCCTTGTTGGTTGTTGTCTGAATATAAATCATCTTTTCTTCATTTCCTCCTGCCGTTGAAGCAGTGAGCTGCACTGTATATGTATTCAAAGTGAAGTATCAGGCTTGATTGGTTCAGGGTAGTAACTGCCGCAACAAGCAAGCTACTCCCATGCTTATTTGTTTTTCCAGCCTGTGCAATTTAGTCCTTGTTGGCTGTTTGAATATAAATCCTCTTTTCTTCATTCCCCCTGCCATTGAAGCAGAGAGCTGCTTGGATATGCAATGAAAGTGAAGCATCAGGCTAATTTGTTTTGGGGTAGTAACCGCCGCAACAAGCAAGCTACTCCCACGCTTATTTGTGAATGCAGATATTTGTTTCCACATTTCCTCTTGCAGTTGAAGCATAGAACAATGTTGGAGTTGCATTAACCTTGTGTATGTTTATTGAATGAGGGTAGTAGCCGTCATCCCTGCAAGCCACCCCCATGCCTCTTCTCTTCATTTCATTCACATCCTCAAGACTTTATGGATCCACAGCATTTATCCCATGCCGTTTTGAAATCTATCACAGTTTTGGTCCTCACCACTTCCTCCGGAAGGGCGTTCCAGGCATCCACAACCCTCTCCGTGAAGAGATACTTCCTGACATTGGTTCTGAGTCTTCCTCCCTGGAGTTTTAAGTCATGACCCCTGGTTCTGCTGATTTTGTTTCCAACGGAAAATGTTTGTCATTGACTTTGGATCATTAAAACCTTTCAAGTATCTGAAAGTCTGTATCATATCACCCCTGTTCCTCCTTTCCTCCAGGGTATACATATTTAGATTCTTCAATCTCTCCTCATAAGTTTAGTTTTATTTCATTTCATTTCGCCATTTTCTGTCATTTTGTTCACTTTGTTTCCAAAGTTATTTTGTGGGGGTTTTTTTTATGTCGTTTATTCCATTTCCATTAAAATCAAAGAAAGAAGTAATAGATCCTATTTTGGACTCTAACAAAATGAAACTTACAGGCAGGAGTCAACAACAGAGGGAACAGCACTCCAAGACAAGAAGAGTGGGGTAAAATGGCACCAACAGTGGCATGAACACCCCAAGGCAGAGAGCGAGAAGTAAGGCAGCAAGAACACTAGCACCCAAACCTCCAGAGACTGAGTGAAGGGTAAAGCAGGAAGAACAGCAACATCAACTCCCCAAGGCACAAAATGAGGGAGGAGGCAGCAAGAGGACAGGCATCCACACTCCAAGTTTGAAAGAACAGTGGCATCAACACTAAACGTTTTCTATGGAAAAAATGCGTAGTAAATGACCCCCTAAGATGGTAAAGTTTCATAGTAATGTGTGGGCACACATGTGAGCGCATTTGTTGGCCTGCGCCCAGGGACGCCACCATTTTATAACATACACGTGCATATGCATGCATGCATGTTATAAAATAGCCTGACCGCGTGCATATGTGCGTGCAATTTATGTGAGCGCGCGCCTATGTGCGTAAACGCCGCTTCTACTGCATAAGTGGGGGGATTTTGAAAGACACGCGTGCCAACGCCATTGCCAGTTTTCCCAGTTCAGGAACAGGGCTTCCAAACCCCTCTAGTTTAATAGCCTCCCTTCCACCCTGTTAGACTCAACCCTTAAAACTCTGCTTATCTGTCGAGATTTTTTTTCTTTTATAAGTTACACGTCATCCATAGCAGAAGTTACATAGCAGGGGACCGCAGCGCGCACCAATGCGCATAAGGAGTTACGCGCTAATTTCAATTTTAAATCCAGGAACTCCCATGCCTCGCCCCTTTTTGAACTTTTCATTTGTTCACGCAGTGGCAAGTACCTGCATATCCAGCCGGCTTTTAAAATCCACTCGGTGCGTGTCGGCCCGACATATTCGCACATCTCCTAATTTCCAGTGTGCATTGGGCTTTTAAAAGTCACCTTTAAGGACGTTCAGTCAATTTAAACAAATAAGGAATCAGAAATGAAAGAGCTCTTTTTCAGTTCAATTTCTTTAAAAAAAAAAAAAAAAGATTCCCTGGCGGTGCGGAAAAATGTAAAACTTTTCAGGTTATTTGTTTCTGGAAATAGCACACACTATTTCCGAGTAGTGCACACTGTTTACAGATTGTGTCTGCTATTTCCTGAAACAAATAGGACCACAAAAATGAAAGGAAAAAAACTTACCCCCAAATGAATGAAATTTGAGCAGAACTGCTTCTCCCCCCAATGAAAAGAAATGAACGGAACGGACAATTTGTGATCTGCACATCCCTAATCCACAGAGAAAAGCAGAAAGTTAGGGGTAATACAGCAAGAGGAGCTCAGCTCAGGAAACATTTTAAAGAGGGAGATCTAGGTGGGTGCCCCTTCTAGTTTGACTACTGGGATCTATGGACCTTATTTAATATAGACTTTGTTCTCATATGCACAGAATATTATTTATTATTTATTTATTTATTTAAAAATGTTTCTATACCGCTTTTCCAAACAAGGTTTAGTCAAAAACGGTGTACAAAAGATACAAGTCATAAAAATAAAATAACATAATTAAAATATGGAATACATATATATTTTTATATGGCCTTATATCTTAGTCACAGCAGAATTATTTTTTTTAACTGAAGGAAATCATCTTCTGGATTTTTACTAATATTCTTTTCTAGTACAGTTTAGAAGACTGGAGATAAATACCAATCCTACTTTGTAAATTTAGTTTGCTAATTTTATTCTGAGTTTAACGCCCCACCCACAGGAGTTTTGTGCTCCCTGAATTGGCCACCTTTCACTCCTCTAGCTATTGAGATTCAGAAACTAATTCACAGCTAATTATTGTGCACTTATTCTCTGGAGTAGGGTAGGATTTACAGACTAGCCCCTAGCTAGCTGAATCATCACACCTGCCAGGAAATTGCCTTCCAAGGTACAACAGTGTATATTCATGGCTATCCTTGGAGTGAAATATTATTCAAAGCAATGGCCTCATGTCTATTAATCAGACTAGCCAAGAGATAAATTTGTGAGTATGATTTGCAGGTGTGTGTGTGTGTGTGTGTGTGGTGAACAGAGGATAAAGGAATGATGTCTCAGAGACTTTAGAACTGTCCTGATTATCTACTATCCCTGAAGATAAGCTAAAGTGACACAATCATAAGAAAACTGCAAACATACTTAGAGGGGTAAAATCCGTGGGTACTTTGTATCTGTGAACCTTGTACTTAATCTTCAAAAGGAAAGCATAATGCATGCATAATTTTACCTTATGTTTATAAGGATTTATATATCGATTATATACAAAGGACAAAGCAATTTACAATTTCAATACACGCTAATATAAAAACAAATGAACATAAAACACAAAAGACATAATTCATCAATAACAAGATGTACAGATATAACTCAAACTCAATTCCTGTATTTAGGTAGTCTTAGATGGACAGGTGAGCCTGTTGGAAAAGAAAACTCTTGAGTGCCACTTCGAATGATTTCATGCAATGTGGCAATTGTAACTCTTCTGGCAAAGAATTCCAGAAGGAAGGTGCTGCTTCAGAAAAAGAGCAGTCTCTTGGTTCTACAGGCCTAACTCATGTAGTTGATGGTACATCAAGGACCCTTTGAAAACTGAATTTGAAATTCCCTTTGAAATTCCTTTTGAAAATTCCATTTTTTGCAGGTGAAAATTCAATGGACAATAATGCATATAAAGTTGAAGTACAATCTGGGGCCGATTTTAAAAGCCCTGCACGCTGGCATGCCTATGTTGCATAGGCCGCCGGCACGCAGAAAGCCCCGGGATGTGCGTAAGTCCCGGGGCTTTGCTTGGGGGGGGCGTGTTGGGGGTGGTGTGGCATTCAGGGGTGTTCCAGGGGCGGGGCTGTGGGTGTGGTACTGGCCCAGGGGGTGTGTGTGCCCGAGGCCTCCGAACCATCACCCGGGCCGGGGAATGGTGTGCCGGCAACCCGCCGGCACGCGCAAGTTACGCCTGCCTCGGGCAGGCATAACTTTCTTAACAAAGGTAGGGGGGGATTTAGTTAAGGCTGGGGGGTGGGTTAGGTAGGAGAAGGGAGGGGAAGGTGGGGGGGGCAACCAGAAAAAAAGTTCCCTCTGAGGCCGCTCCAATTTCGGAGTGGCCTCGGAGGAAACGGGGGCAGGCTGCTCGGCTCGGTACTTGCAGGTTGCACAATTGTGCACCTCCTGCACGCGCCGACCCTGGATTTTATAACATGTGCGTGGCAGTGTGCGTATGTTATAAAATCAGGCGTAGATTTGTTCGTGCCGGGTTGCGCGAACAAATCTACGCCCGTGCATAACTTTAAAAATCTATCCCATTATTTTCTGATCCTACTGATAAAACACCCTCCCTCAGGAACACATCTATTGAACCCAGCTAAAATAATGTGTTGTAGAATCTGGCAATAGGGATGTATACTTCAAAAAAGTTTGATTCGGCTCATTTCAGATTGTTTGGCTAAGCGAATAATTTCATTCAGTTAGGGCCCCAAAATTGCATTCATTTATTTATTTCATTTATTTAAAAAATGTTTGTATACCGCTTTTACAAAATAAAATTGGTCAAATCGGTTCATATACAGGCACATACATAATATATAATTCAAATACAAACAGAATATAATATAAAAAAAGAATAAAAACTGAATAAGTAACAAAAATAAAGCAAACTAAAAAATAAGTAATGAACTAAAATTAATATCCAGTTTCAATGAACAAAAGGACACAAGACAAAATATTGTCGGTTAACATAGATGTGAAATGTGGGAGAAATATTAATCGAGAGAAATTTGGTATGTTCTAATATGAGAGTGTCAAAAGCCAATTGAAAAATATATATTTTTAGTGATTTCTTAAATTCCTGTGAATGTGAAATTTGACGGAGGGTGTAAGTTATTCGAAATAGATGGGCTTGCAACAGAAAAAGCTCTTTTTCAAGTAATGTCCAGCCTTGCAAGGCAGACCGATGGAATGTCTAATAGGTTTTTATTTCATTTCTTCATTCATTTTATTTCAAAGTCAAAATGGGAAGCGATGAATCCTATTTTGGAGTCTACCATGGTAGAGATCCAGGTTTAATGCAACTTACAGGCAGGCATCAGCAGCAGAGGGACGAGCACTCCAAGACACCCAGAATAGGGCAAAAAGTTTATCAAGAATAACATAAGGAACCCCAGGCACTGTGATGGAGCAAAGCAGTGGCCCCAGTGGCATGAAAACCCCATGGCTACATAAGAGGGGAAAAGCTTCAAAACCAGTGGCGAAAACATTCCAAGGCATCATGAGAGGGGCAAGAAATTATCAATAACAGTGGCATGACCACCCTAAGGGACCATACGAGGGGTAAAATCAGCACTGACAATGGCAAGAATCCCCCCATGGCAGCAAAAGAGGAGCAAAGTTGTACCAACAATGGCACTAAATTATGGTCAAGTGGCACTAAAAAGAATGTCATTAGGCACTCAGAGGGGAAAATCGGCAACAGTGGCATTAACAGCCTGAGGCATTGTGAGAGGGGCAAAGCAACAGAAACAGTGGTATGAAGAGCCCAAGGTACCAGAGAGGGGAAGCATCACCAATAGTGGAAAGAACACTACAAACATCCAAAAGAGGGGCAAAGTAGTACCAATAGGGTCATGAATATCATAACATTAGGGGAGAAAAGCAGCCCCAATACAGGCTTGAATAGAACACCTGAACGTGCCATGAGAGGGGTAAAGCAGCACCAACGATCATATGAACACCTCAAGGCTTCGCGAGAGGTGCAAAGCAAAACTAACAGTGGAATCAGCACCTCAAGGCACCGTGAGAGAAGCAAAGCGCCACCAGTAATGACATGGAACAGCCCAAGGCTTTGTGAGAGGGGCAAAGCATCAAAAACTGTGGCTGTTAGTGTTCCCAGCCATGGCCGCCAGCGGCTGGCTCCAGCTCACCTGCGCCGCAACGTTGGAACTGCCGTCGGCGTCAAGGCAGCGGGGGGAAGACGCCCAGGGGAAGGCCCGGTTCCTCTCCGGGCTAAAACGCGCCCCCTCGGGCAGGGTGGTGCTGGACGCATGCTTCCTAGGTTCCCCTTGATGGCGTCGGGCCGCGCAGCCCTCTTCCGGGTCTCGGCAGGCCGGCCCTCTCCTAGGCGCGCGGCCCTGCCTCCTGCCTATTCTTAAATGGCTAGGATTACTAATTGTCTGCAGCTGCCTAACATGAGGTGGAGAACCTGGGAGTATATAGGGAGACTTCCTCTTCCTGTCCTTTGACTTGGCAACAAGTCTGCTTGCTATTGTGAGTCTTCTGGTTCCTCTTCGAACCTCCCTCTTGCCTTGCTTTTTGACGGATTTCTGGCACCCGACCCTGGACTGGCAAGCGACTTCGGACCGGACCTCGAGAAATCTTCCATCCAAGGGCTCACCTAAGTCCCAGCGGCCCGGGTCCCTACGGGCTCCTCCCGGGGGGGCTGCGGGCTTCCAATGGCGAAGATCCAGTCGGCCCTTGCTCCGTCTCCACGAACCTTCGACCTCCAAAGGTCCACCTAAGTTCCAGCGGTCCGGGTTCCTATGGGCTCCTCCTGGGGGAACCGCAGACTTCCAGTGGCAAAGACTCGACCACTTCCTACTTGATCCGGCCTCACCATCCGACGAAGGAACCCGAGGAGCCACCTCCTCAGTTAGTACCAACTCCTCACCAGGTTAGGGGTCCACATCTTCTCAATCTTCACAACAGCGGCAAGAACACTCCAGGCACTATGAGAATGAAAAAGCAGTACCAACAAGAGTGGCACAAACACCTTAAGGCACCATGAGAGAGCAAAAGCTACTTGTTAATCAGTTTTTTTTTTACTCTTTCAAAATGACCAGGGAACACACAATGATGTTACTAGCTAATACATTTAAAACTAATAAGAGAAAATATTTTTTGTACTCAATGCATAATTAAGCTCTGGTTTCATTATCAGAGGATGTGGTGAAAGCTTTTAGTGTAGCTGTGTTTGAAAAAGGATTGGGCAAGTTCTTGGAAGAAAAGTCCATAAACCATTATTAAGGTGGAGTTGCAGAAATCCACTTCCTATCCCTGGGATAAGCAGCTTGGAATCTATCTACCCCTGGGGATCCTGCCAGGTACCTGTGACCTGGATTGACCAATGTTGGAAACAGGATACTGAGCTTGATGGTCCTTTGGTCTGACCCAGTATGGCAAGTCTTAAGGAACAAGCGTATTTAAAATTTTGCAAATTAGTAAAGGCCGTTCTTTTTAGCTGGGTTTTCTCAGGTGGACAGTGATGATTTTGAAATGCTGTGTATCTGTGATGTCTCTTATATGTGATTTTAATAACTATCTATGTAAGTTTTATTGTTTTTATGATTTTATATTGGCTTATATTATGAATGTTTATTTGTACTCTGCGTTGAACAAATTGGATTCGCAGAATATCAGAAGTTTAAATAAATAATAAATAAATAGGTGAGTGCTATAGCAGGTTACATTAGCACAGGGGGAGTACTTATGGAATGCTGTAAGATCGGTAGGGTGATTTACCTTGGTGAGTATGCCTAATAAATTAATAATCTTGAGCGATACTCACTGTTGGAAGGAGGTAGGATCCAGGGTAGATGTAAGCAGTTGCTTCCGAAGTTGCACATGAAGGGATGTACAAAGGGGTATGCCCTATGGCGCAGTCCTTCGGCTTTTGGCCTGCTGGCTGGAGGCCACCTAAGGCATCCCCTTAAAGGGGGTCTTGTCTGGAGATGCAAATCAATGGGGGAGATCTGAGGGAGGAGCTGGTCATTCTCTACCCCGTCCCCGTTGATATGCGATGGTGGCGGGGGCCCTAGGGAGTGACAGAGGGGGTATCCACTCTCAGCTCCAGCTGCTGCTGCAGCTGTCTTCTGCACATGGTTTTCTGTAGAAGGAAAAAAAAGTCTTGGACAATTTAATTTAGCTAGATGAACCATATATGACATTAATATCATATTAATTGGATGCAAATGAAAAATGATTATGAAAATGATTACAATTCTCTATTCACCATATCTTCTCCCTCTAGGAAATAAGGTAATAAGATTTTGTGGGAAAACATTGCAGATTTGTATGTTGCTTCCACGTAACTAAAAAAATACCAACATTAATAAAAACAGATTTGCAACTCAAACGCTAGAAATATGTTAACAAGCAATATTTATATAACCATACTAGATATAAATAAAATAATATATGGTATGCAAAAGTTTGGATTTAGTCTTATGGAAGCTGATCTTCTGACATCTCTGCAGCTCAAAATGATCCTACTCTAGTTATTTCCCCCTCTCCCCCAGCCCCTCTCCCCCATCAGGTTTAGCTTACCTGCAGAACTTACATATGTATATATAGAGAGAGAGAGAGAGAGAAGTGCCTGGCGTTGCTCAAGTAGTTCAGTCTACAACAGTCTATATGTGAATGTATGCATGTGTATGTTTGTGTATGGATGCCTCTACCTGTCTGTGTGGGTGCCTGTGCTTGCATGGGTGTGTTTGGGGAAGCCTGTGTGTGTGTGTGGGGGGCGGGGGCATCCTGTGCCTGTGTGTGTGTGGGGAGGGGGGGCCTGTGCCTCTGAGTGTGTGTGTGTGTGTGTGTGCGTATGCATGTGAGAACCATTATGTGCATGTATGGAAACCTGTGCACGCTTTTACATGAGCTTCTGTGCTTCTGTACGCCTGTGTGCGCTTCTGTTTGCTCGTGGAAGCTTGCATTTGCACTTGTGTGAACTTAAGTGAGCACTTCTGCGAGCCTGTGTGCACTTGCATGAGCTTGTGTGCATGCTTGTGTGAGCTTGTATAAGTATCTATGCACCTATGTGAGTATGCCTTTGCCTGCCTGCCCCTGCATTTGGGAGAAACAGGGCTTTGCAGACAGCGCATATTAATGACCCAGTGTTTCTCAGGTTCTCTGGTTAATAACAGCCTATGTGTGTGTGTGCCTGAGTGTCCCTTTGCCTTAGGTATGGATGCCTCTGCTTGTGTATACGTGTGGGGCATGCTTCTGTGTTATATGTTGGTGCATTTGCCTGTGTGGGTGCTTGGAGGAGTCTGTGTGTATGTGTGCATGTATGTATGTGCATGTGCGTGTCCGTGGGAGTGCTTGTGTGTGTATATGTGCATGCGTGTATGTGTGGGCACTCAAGTGTGCCTGTGTCCTTGTATGTATGCGTGCGTGTGTGCAGGTTATGCATGCCTGTGTGTATGTTATGTATGCCTGTGTGTTATGCATGCCTGTGTGTATGTTATGTATGCCTATGTGTGTTATGTATGCCTGTGTGTATTTGCAACAATGCTTTGCAGAGCACATTGGCTTTGCACAATGCATCTTCCACTGTTCCGGGCACCACAGACAGACAGGATAGTGTGACCAACATGACCAAACAACATGAGTGACCCACCGATTGACACAAGCCTTTTATATATATTTATATATTAAAAAATCTGACCACTGTATGTACCTTTTACAGTGTTACTTGCTGCAAGGGAACTCCTTTAAGAAGGAGGCAGCAAAGTCTGCTGAAGGGGTTGCTTGCTGCCAGGAGTCTGGGTTCGAGGTAGCAAACTTTTGCCTGGAGAGGTGTTATTTTGGGAGTGGACTGCCAAGCCTATTACTACTTGTGCTGGGAACTGCAGAGGGAGGAAATCCCCTCATGCTAACTGGGCTTATTTTGGGCGGTCAGCACATGGGATTCTGACATGCAGCACGCATGCACTCTTTCAGAATTGGCATGCATGCTTTTCTTTGTGTGCCCACTAAAAAGGCTGCTGTATATTTAGCACACAAAAATGTGTACATTGCCTGTTAGGTGCTGTTTTAGCATGCATAAGAACATTTTGTATTTGTGCTTGCCAAAGCCTTTTTAGCACAAGGTTTTTTAATGCATAGGCTACCCAATGCTGAATCTGCACAAAATAAACTTATCTGCAATAATGCAATGGCTGATACTGTGCAATACTTAAAGAGTAAAGAACTGATTATTAAAAAGTAATGTCTTCATATGCTGTCCTCATTTTTATCATATAATTAAAAAATAAATACAATTAGCATTGCATTTCTTTAAAATAGCTTACAAGAAAGTGACCACTTTACCCTTCATCCCAAACGCACATTTCCTCAGTAATGTATATTGCATTCTGATACAATGTGTGAAAAAAATGTTTTGTTTTAATTTGTATATTTTAATATACTTTTTTTTGTCGCAAGGCAAAACTTAGCTACAAGCAAAACAATAACTTTAATGAAATATAATTGAACAAATCTCTGAATGTTTACTGAATTCTTTTTAAGAAATTTGCAAAATATTTCAGTAGCTATAAAATCATGCCTGATCTGGCTGATGTAACATATCACAGCTAATAAAACCAATGACATCTTCTTGTAATGCATAGAAGCCAAGAGCAAGAGATCTTTTAAATGTGCAACATATTTTTAGTTGATTGGCCATAAAATCTGTTTTCCATTTTCATGTGCTGAAAGTGGGTTTTCGTAATGTATTTTAGAAATAAATCCTTCATACAAAATCTGATTAAAATGTAGATGAGCATCATAAACCATTGTATTTTGAAACTGTGGACCTCTTGATGCAATCTACTTCCATCTGTTTCAGGTACAGAGGGACTTTTTAACAATGTAGCTTGAATATGGGATCCGGAGCAGATAGGATACCAAACTCATGCTAAAATTAACCCGATTATGTTTTCTTTTGGTTATAACATTTTGCCATGAAATGCTTATAATACATGATGGTAATGGTGGTATGTCTGTTGACCTCTTAAACATATCATAAAGTATAGTTGTTAGGAAGACAGCAAGATCTGAATATAAGAATATGTAACGTGACCATGCAGATTGGGTAGCTGGAAGGCCCGTTTGGCATCATTGTTTAATTAGCGTTTCCTTCAGACGTTCTAGCCTTCCTTGTAAGTATGGTAATAATTCTGTGCTAAAAATATACCATAAATAGTAACATTATAACATAGTAAAAGACAGCAAAGACCAATACTGTCCATCTAGACTGTCCAGTAATTCTTTTGGGAGTAGTAGCAACTGCCACTCCCTAAGGCTACTTCCAAGCATTCTGTTAAGAGTAGTAGCAACTGTTGCTCTGTAAAGGCTATCCCCAAGAAATAGAAAAGTTACCCCATTTCTTCATTTCCATTCACTAGCCAGCAGGGATCCTGTGTTTGTCCATGCCCTTTTGAATTCCATTACAATTCTCATCTTCACCGCCTCTTCCAGGAGGGCATTCCATGCATCCATTTCCATGAAGAAGTATTTCCTGACATTGTTCCTGAGTCTTCCATCCTGGAATTTCATATCGTAACTCCTAGTTTTACAGCTTCCTTTCCATCAGAAAAGATTTGATTTTTGTGCATCATTAATTCCTTTCAGATATTTGAAAGTCTATATCATTTCTCCCAGTTTATCCATATTAAGGTCCTTCAATCTCGTCTCATATGGCTTGCTGTACAGACCCCAAATCATTTTTGTTGTCTTTTTCTGCTTCCATTCTATATTTATGTTTTTTGAGATGAGGTCTCAGAATTGAACACAGCATTTCAGGAGAGGCCTCACTATGGATCTATATGGGGCATTATCACCTCCTTTTTCCTGCTAGTTATGTCTCTTTCAAAGTATCCCAGCATCACTCTGGTCTTAGCTACTGTCTTGTAACATTGTTTTGCCACCTTCAGATGTTGCATTTGGCTGGATGCAGCTCTGACTGGAAACCAACCATTCTCACCTTCTGCCTTGAGCTGGAGGGGGTGGGGGGCCCACTAACACCACAACGGCCCGGAGCAAAGACGCGGAATGCTGCCACACGGGTCGGACATACACTGCACTAAGGATGCTGCTCAGCTGAGTGACATGTCCCTAGGCATCTGCGCATGCAACTCTGCCCTATTTAAAGGGTCCACGGTGGGAAAATCATAGCTGCGCCCGCTGATGATGTCACAGGCTCTCTCCTACAGCCTCAGATGCTTCGGCAATAAGTCAAACTCTTCGGAGTTGCTGGTTGCCACACTGTTCCTGTTCCTGACTTTGTTCCAGTGTCTTGCATTCGTGTTCCTGCTTCCTCCCTAGATCTTTGGAGTTCCTGCGTTCTTGTCCTGTGGTCTTCGTCTATCTTCTGTGTCTTCCTGATGTTCTACCTTGCCTCCTGTTCCTAGATTGACTCCCTGGCTTGACCTTGGCTTGGACCTTCGGTTCGTCTTCCTCTGGATTCCTAGTTTGACCTTGGACTGTTCCTTGACCATGTTTGCTGCTTGCCCTGACCTCGGCCTGTTTTCATCTCTGCTCTCTGCTGCCTGCCTTGATCTTGGCATGAACTGACCTTGTCTTCTTCCCACTGGCCTTCAACCTCTGTAGCGGTAGATTTTTCTCTCCACAGAGGCCCGCGCCTATGTCCAGGTGGCTCTGGTACCCGAGGGCTCAACCTAAGGGGAACAAGAGCTGGTATTGGTGAAGTTCCTGTGGGCATCTGCTTCTTCAAATGCTGACTGCTGCTGCTGATGAGCACCTGCAGGGCTCCTCCCTGTGGGTAGCACCAATTTTACCTCATCCAAGGGTCCACTTCCACAACATCAGATCATCATTATTTGGATTTTGCTCCACCCCAGACTTTGCTTTTGGAGGGGCAAGCAATAAAAACTTTTAAATAAATAAATAAAATAGAGAATAGGTCTGGCAGAAACACATTGGAATTCACCCCTAACAAACAGAGGAAGTGGATGGAGAAATGATCAAAAATTCATTCAATAAACAGCAGGAAAAGCTGTAAATTGAGGGAAAAAGCTGGAAAGTTATGAGCACAAATGCTCATAGTCTGGGCAATAAAAATCCAAATCTGCAAGCCCTAATGGCGGAGGAGGTCTTGAGCATCGTTGCTATTATGGAAGCATGATTCAGTGAGTCTCGTGAATGGGATACGGCCATATTGGGCTACAGCTTGTTCAGAAAGAATAGAGTGGAAAGAAATGGAGGAGGAATAGATTTTTTTGTTTGTGGGGAACCCTTGGGCACCCACTAGATGGCCATAAATTCATGCCTTGGTAGGTGATATCAAAAGGGACATACCATTTCCAGCAGCAGCTCCCCCTGACAATGTCTGCAATGGTTTAGTCCTTGTCCAGAATGGGGAATGGGGGGGGGGGGGGGGGGGTCAGAGCCTAAGTGTGTGGTCACTTTAGTTTGGATTTGTTGAGAGGAGCTGGTTTTGCTCCTGTGCTGTGTTTGGTTGGGAGACTGCTAGTTCCATTGTACCCCTTGCCTGGCAGGAGCTATCCCTTCTTGAAAATAAAAAGGACGTTAGTAAGAATTTTTTCCAAAATTTGGTTGCGCCTGGGTGTAATCCTGTTCCTGCTGGTGAGGCAACTCCCATAACTGAAGGACTGGAGGGAGAAAAATGGTTTACATGTTTCCATCCAGTGAGAAGATTTCAGTGACTCCTCACCCAGTGGTGAAGTTTTGGATTTTGTGCAAAGTTGCGGGTTTTAGTGAGGAGGTTTTTGTACCACTCCTCCTCACTGTATGGCTGTGCTGTAAGAGCCCTGCTGGCATCCAGAAAAAGATCTTTTCCCTCTAAGAGGTCAAACTACAGAAGTATTCCAGAAGAAAAAGAGTCAAGATCAAATTGGAGATTCCAACTGGATCTCCACCCTGGGGAATATAAGATGCAAGTTGGGAACATCTGAGACTGTTGGACTGCAGGTACGAGATTTTTTCAGGATTTAGGGGACTCCCCTCAATAGGTTTCCCTTCCTGGCTGGGACCCTTGTTCTGCAGACAAGAAAAGGGGGTGAGTTGCTCCCAGAGAGTAGTACTAAGGACACCTGCACAAAATGGAAAAGAAAAAATTCCCTCTGTATGATTCCTATCAATGTGATTGGACACGTATTTAATTAAAGATTTTTTTTGAACACCCACATCATATCCTACCTGCTTATAAAGCAGTAACATCATCACCAAAGGGGTTGGTAACACAACTAGAGAGGATTCTGATTTACCGCCTGGGCCTAGAAAGTTAAACCTTTCCCCCATAGAAAGAATCCAGTCCTTGGGTTTTAGTAAAGTTGGAGAAGTTGCAAAAGAATTTAGCCCCAAGCAAAATTATTTTGTGTGTTCTCTGGACTACAACAAAATCCAAAATAGGGTTATATGTCAAAAATAATATCCACGCAAACACAGTGTGAACACTATAAGAGAGGGAAATAGTATCTTAACTATTCACCACAACCATATATTAAACTAAACTGGAGACAATATCATAGGCGAAGTGCTCACAATAAGTTCTCGATCTGCTGTCTCTCGCCCTCAATGGGCCGCAGGCAGTAATCAGCCTGTGAGCTCAAACGATTTTTAATCAATTATTGTCTCCTGTCTACCCAACCCTCACTCCAAAAAACATACTTTATTTAATCAAATAGTTTTTAAACCATTAAAGTGCAAAGTTATCAAAACAGCTCATATATTTCTCAGAATCTGTAACTTACTACCGGTTAGTAACCCACTAATGATCAACAAATGTTCAGCCACGTAAGTGGTCACTCAAATATCAAAAAGGTATACTTCCATTATCCACCCCTGTATAGGTATACCTTTTTGATATTTGAGTGACCACTTACGTGGCTGAACATTTGTTGATCATTAGTGGGTTACTAACCGGTAGTAAGTTACAGATTCTGAGAAATATATGAGCTGTTTTGATAACTTTGCACTTTAATGGTTTAAAAACTATTTGATTAAATAAAGTATGTTTTTTGGAGTGAGGGTTGGGTAGACAGGAGACAATAAATGATTAAAAATCGTTTGAGCTCACAGGCTGATTACTGCCTGTGACCCATTGAGGGCGAGAGACAGCAGATCGAGAACTTATTGTGAGCACTTCACCTATGATATTGTCTCCAGTTTAGTTTAATATATGGTTGTGGTGAATAGTTAAGATACTATTTCCCTCTCTTATAGTGTTCACACTGTGTTTGCGTGAGTTAACTATCGAGAGGTGTTGCTTCTGTTGAGTGATTTTATAAAAATAATATCCATGCAAATGAAAAAAGGAAGTGCTGTGGCTTGTCTTAAAAAGAAATGTTGGCTCTTTCATTTACACTGGTTGTTGTCTACAGGTCTCTAAATCAGTCAGAAGACCTAGAGATCTGGCTGAAGACATCCAAAAGGTGGGAAGGAAGGGAGAAAGAAGTGTGGCTCATTGGAGATTTCAATCTGACAGATTATATGCCCCCTGGTCTTTGTACTTTTGAAAGAGTAAACAACTGATTCATGTTCACCTGTTTCACGCCACACATTGTTTTATAGATGTCTATCATATCTTCCCTCAGCCTTCTCTTCTCCAAGTTGAAGAGCCCTAACTTCTTTAGTCTTTCCTAATAGGAGAATCGTTCCATCCCCTTTATCATTTTGGTTACCATACACTGTACCTTTTCTAATTCTGCTATATATTTTTTTGAGATGTGGTAACCAGAATTACACCCAATACTCAAGGTGCGGTCACAAAATGAAGCGATACAGAGGCATTTTTTGTTTTATTCTCCATTTCTTTCCTGATAATTCCTAGTATTCTATTTGCTTTCTTGAATTTCACCACACACTGAGCAGAGGACTGCAACATATTATCCATGATGACACCTAGATCCTTTTCCTGGCTGGTGACCCCCAATGTGGAACTTTGCATTGTGTAGCTATAATGTGGGTTGCTCTTCCATATTTATTTATTTATTTATTTATTTATTTGTTGAGTTTTATATACCGTCATTCGGTGAAGCCATCATAACGGTTTACAAGATTCAAATTGTAATTCTCTTAACAATTGTGAAAAATAGGTATAACAGGGTGCATATTAAACAGAGGTTAATCATTTCTAGTCAAGAAAAACATCATTTTTGGGAGAGGAGGGTTTGTTTGGTGTTGGTTGGAGACAAATTATTTTGTGGTTTTGGTTGAAAGTTCAATTGGGTGTTAGGATGATCAGAAGTATGAATGTCAATGTAGACTTTGCGAAACAGCCATGTTTTTAGGTCTTTTTTGAAGGTTTTGAGGTTAGGTTGGGTTCTCAGATCTTTTGGGAAGGAGTTCCAGATTTTAGGGGAGGCAATGGAAAAGGCTCTTTCTCTGGTTGTTGTCAAATGAGCATCTCTGATGGGGGGGGATATTTAAACGTCCTGAGTTGTTTGAGCATAGGTTTCTTTGAGGATTCTGGGGGGGTTATGTTTAAGCCATTTAATCCTTGATGTTCATTGTTTAGAATTTTATGTATGATGGTCATGGATTTGTGTTCAATTCATGCTTTAATTGGAAGCCAGTGTAGTGAAATCAATATGGGCGTTATATGATCCTTTCTCTTTGTTCCTGTCAGAATTCTGGCTGCTGAATTCTGCAGAATCTGGAGAGGTTTGAGGTTTGAATAAAGTATTCCAATCAGTAGGGAGTTGCAGTAGTCGATGGTAGAGAATATGAGTAGCTGTAAGACAGTTTTGAAGTCATAAGGGTTAAGAAACGGTTTTAAATATCTTAGGATTAGTAGTCTGTGATATCCTTCTTTAGTTTTGTTTGATATGTGGTTGTTGAATGAAAGCTCTTTATCAATAATAATTCCTAGGTTCCTGGTGTGAGTGGTAGGGAGTATGGAGTTCATTTGATTGTCAAGTAAAGGTAGGGGTGGTGGAGTTGGATTGGGTTTTTTGTCCATGAGGATTATTTCAGTTTTGTCAATGTTGATTATGAGTTTCAGTGAATTTAGGAGATGTTTAATTTAGAGCAGAGGTTTCCTTGTAGGTGTCTTCATTTGAAATTTGGATGGGGATTAGAAGTTGGATGTCATCAGCGTAGAGGATGTGGGTGATTCCATTATCTTTCAGTAGATGGCAGATGGGAAGAAGGTATATGTTAAATAGAGTGGCCGATAATGCTGATCCTTGGGGAATTCCAGTGTTGAGGTTAATCTTTTTGGATGGGTTGTTGTTAATTAATACTTGGTAGGTTCTGTCAGATAGATATGAAGAGAACCATTGTAGGGTGGTGTCAGTTAAGGCGATGCATTACTTTGCACTTGTCCACGTTAAATGTCATCTGCCATTTGGATGCCCATTCTCCCAGTCTTGCAGGGTCCTTTTTCAATTTCTCACAATCATCTTGTGATTTAACAACTTTGAATATTTTTGTTATCATAAGCACATTTGATTACTTCACTCATTGTTCCCATTTCTAGATCATTTATAAATATGTTAAAAAACAATGATCGGGTTAAGGTTTTCCTGCAAAAAAAAAAAAAGTATAGATCCCTGGAGTACTCCATTATTCACCTTTGTCCATTGTGAAAATTGACTGTTTAGCATACTCTCTTTTTTCTATCTTTTAACCAGTTCTCAATCCACACAATAGAACATTGTCTCCTTTCCCATAACTTTTTAATTTCCTAAAGAGTCTCTAATGAAAATCTGAAAATCCAGATATGCTATATCATTTGGCTCACCATTATCCAAATGTTGTTTATTCATACCTTCAAAAAATATAGTAGATTGGTGAGGCAAGACTTCCCTTGGCTAAATCCATGTTGGCTTTGTCCTATTGAACTATGCCCATCAATATATTTACTAATTTTGTTCTTTATAAAATAGTTTCAACCATTATTTCTTGGCACTGACTTCAAGTTCACCAGTCAGTGGTTTCCTGGGTCACACTTGGAACCCTTTTTAAAAACTGGCATTACATTGGCCACCCTCCAATCTTCAGTTACTGTAGTGATTGTAATGATAGTTTTTAAATTATTAATAGTAGGTCTGCAATTTTATTTCTTAATTCTTTCAGAACTCTGGGGTGTATACCATCTGATCTAGCTTTAAACCTAATCAGCAATATTCAAAAGACAGCAGTTAGATTTAAAGTTATCTGGCTAAATATAGCCAGGAGATATAAATCGGGGATATTCAGCATGATGTTTAACCCGCTGAAGATCCGGGACAACTTCTCTGTCTACATTTAACTGGATAAGTTATTCGTTTTTGGTTCCTTTGAATATTGACTTATCATAAAAAAAAAATGTATAAGTACAGGAAAAAATAAACCAATAACTTTGGAGAAGACAAAAGGCAAGGATGACAGAAGGTTAGATCCAGTCACTGTCCCCAAGAATTAAAACATGGTATGAGCTAAAAGAAAATGTATTGTCTCAGCAAGTAACAGAATAAGTAAGAAGAATATCCCCCTCCCAATACTTTCATATAAAATAGTACTTTCTCACGGGTACACTGAAAGTACATGTGAACTCTATTTTAAGTTGTGCTTCCAGTATACTCAAACAATTGATCAAACATCAGCCACCTTTCCCCCTCCCCTGATTATTTTAAAACAACTATAGTTTTGCTTTTAATTTATGGAGGATTCAAAAGCCTTTTGGTTCTGGAGAAGATCATTGGTGCATCTCCAACAGCAAGCAAAGGGGCAAAATCAGGACTGGCGCAGCCTGTCTTAGATGACACGGAGGCCCTTTAATAATAGATAGCTAAATGAGAGTGAGGGAGAGAGAAAGAAAAAAAATATTACTTTTGCCTTTATTTCAGCAATTACCTTTATAGAGGCCTGAATAGCCAAGCCTCATGTGCTGTCTGAGTTAAGTGATTTCTCTGATCTCACAGCATTTAGAAGGCAGCAGAAAAATAAAGTAGAAAAGAAAATGGCTTTTTAGTTCTTTCACTTTTAACTTTTACTCCCAAAGCAACACCAATGGTTAGGAATGATAATGTGATATATTTTAAAGCTCCTGCAGTCAAAACATCAAGTGAAAGGGATAGAAGTCATCTGATATGGTTCCGACTTGTTAAAAGTACAGAGGACTGGCTCTCATGCATTCACTTAACAGTATGGATTCACATTCTGAAAACATTGAGCACGCTTCATCAGTGCTACCTGAGGAGATCTTCTTGCAGTTGTCAAATTCAGGGTTGATTTTGGTGACCTGAGATTTCACTGAGCTTAATGTCTGGAATAAATTCATAACCTAACAGAAACCCAGAACTAATGTAAAAGGTAGCCACAGCAGGCATAATTGCAGAGCTCAAGCCATACTGGCAACAGACAATCAAGTTCGGGGTATGTACACGGCACTGTTTTGCACATGTCCACTGTTTCTAATTCTGTTCCACCACATGGCGCTGGGATCCTCCACAACAAACATTGAAGGTGTTTATGTGGCACATCTGCATCCTCCAGTGCACATTCTGTGGGACATCAGTCACTGAAAGCATTCTGACATTACAGTGGACACATGGAGGTCCATGTGCTCACTCTGAATTTGATCTCAAGTTTTTTGTGATCGATGTATTGCCTCTTCCGATTCAGGGTGGCAATTTTTCAGAGATGCTAGTACGTAGAGAGCAGAAATTGATTCATACATTAGATTGTCTGGTCCCTAAAGGTTTAAACATTGAAATAGAATGGCAATATTTTGTTTAAATGTTTATTCCTTCACTGGTTCACTGTAACTTTGGCTTTTCTGTATGACTACTACTTTATCCCCTTGGATTGGCTGGCACCGTGATGTTTTGGAGCCTTCTCATTGGTTTAACTTTTCGCACCATTTTTCACGGTCTCTTTAAATGTTTGCTTCCGTCTCTGCCATCTGCTCTCCTTGTTGCATGAAATGTCAGACTGCGCTGTCATTTAAAAGGTATGTTTATCAGCAAAATGTATTATGATATTCTTAATTTGGTCCTTGCTTGTACAATAATTTGAAGTTTTCAATTTTTGATTCTATCTTTTAGTTATTGAAATTGTTATATCTCCCGACGCAGCTTGTTCGACGAAACACGGAGTCCATGTCGGGGGACACTAATGAGAACGGTATTTTGACAGATGAGCAATGGAGTTGCTGGTTTTGAAAAACTAAAATAAAATCATTTGATTTATAAATTGAATTGGACCTTACTTAACTTTTTGCATCTCCTTGGATGTGTGGATATTGAACTGCTGGAGTGCAATTTTTTCTGCTCCAATTTTCCTGTGTTTTGGATTGGTCCATATTCAGTGCCATTTGTCCAGCTAAGTTTGAAGTTAGATGGACAAATGGTGAAATTTGAAAGTCCTGCTGGCTGACTGTGCCCAAGTTAGCCATATAACTTTTTATCCAGCCAAAAAAGATTATCCGGCTGACTCAAGGGTGGGGCAGAGGCATTCCAGGGTAGAGTCCGCTATCCATCTAATTTATAGGGTCATTCATCAAAATGCATTAATGCCATAACACATGCGATAATAACGCTAACGCACGGTGCAAATGCAAATTTTGGGAAGGGGCAGGATTAGGGAGGAGTTTTGTACTATGTTATCTCGCCCTAGCTTGATGGTACCCTGTTATAGAGCATCAAGCTAGGGGGAGAGAACATAGTAGAAATGTCATCTTTGTGAGACTTTCCTCACTCCAAATGATGTCAAATCTTCACTGAGGTGTACCGTGCTATTTGTACATCTCACTCTGCCTGTAAAACTGGCCCCTAAAACCTAAACCACCACCAACACCCCATTGCGAGCTATTAGATGGCCCTCCTATAAAGATATAAATACTTGACTCCTATGAAGGCCTTATAGATAGGTTCTCTCACTCTCTCTCTCCCTCACTCACACTGCATCTAGAGGTTAGCCAGAGAAACACCTACTTTCAGCATTGTCCAGCTCATATAGCTGCATAATGTTAGGATGGCCAAAAAGCTATCCACCAGCAAACTCCTGTGCCACTAAATATTGTTGTAAAGTTAATAAGATAAATTTAGTCAGACCACAGTTGAATAGGACCTCATTAATTTCTAAAGGAGTATTCCATAGGTGCAATATTTTGAAAGTAAGGCTCATAGTTCTTTCTCACTGAGAAAACATCCACAGAGCATGATGAAACAATTGCTGTGGGTCAGAAGACCTTGTCTCTCTCATTTGGCTCCTGAAGTTAAATTAGTTGGTGATGTTATACTGCCAACTTCTGAAGATGTTCATTTGCTGGGCATCCAAGTTGATTCCCATCTGAATTATGGATCTCATATTTGTCTCATTGATTAAAAGCAGTTATTTTGTGTTACATGATTTTAGTCATTTCTCACACCTTATAATAAATTACTGTAATTCTTTATCTATTGGGTTTTCTAAAAAAAAAAATAATAATAACTCAAAAGACTTTAAGTGGTGCAGAATAGAGCTGGTTGTCTTATTCTGGGTGCTAACCTGGAACAAGCAGATTACCCCTACGCTGAAGTCTTTTCACTGGTTACCAATATCTATCTGGGCTTGTTTTAAAGTGTTGATGCTGGTTTTTTAAACTTCTCTTGGTTTGGCACCGGTTTATTTGAGGGAAAGATTGTCCCTTTTATGAACTGGCAAACATTTTGCAGTCATCACAATCCACCCAGCTAGAAATTCCTCCAGTGAGAGCTGTTACGTTACAGAGAACCAGGAATCAGTCCTTTTTAATCCTGGCTCCAAATAGTGTAATGACAATAACTGATTTCATGAAATTTCCATAAATTTCATTCAAGTCTGCTTACTAGGGAGTGGAAAGATGTGCTGGGAAGAATGCAAATTTAATGATTCTGGGAATTTTCCTGTGGACTGGACAAGGAGAGGCTTGAAGGAGAATAGCCAGCAGATGTACATTTTCCTTAATGTTTTTATGTTCATTTTTCAGTTCTGTTTTATTTTACTGTAAACCGATTCCAGTATATTTTAGATGAATGAAGCGAGACAGAAATCTCAATAAACAAATGAAATAAGTACATTTGTGTTAGGAATAGGTCTATAATCTAGATTATATTGTTACGGTCCCGGTCGCGACGATCGCGACCCGGCCCTCACCTCCTTGGTCCCGTTCCGTCTCCGAGAGCCTGCGGCCTGTTTCGCGGCGTCCTCACGGGGGGGGGGAATGCCGCCGAGAAACCCTTCCTGGAGGAAGGCAGGAGGGAGAGCACCAGGGAAGAGCATCAGGGCATCAGAGGAGGAAGACAGAAGGGAAGGCATTTGAAAAGGTCCACAGGTGGGGGAAAAAGCTCGGGGGGGGGGGGGAGGGGGTAAGACACTTGGCAAATGGAAAGATAAGGCAGGTAAGCTCTTAGGAAAAGGGCCATGGGAGGAGGGCTGGAGAGAGAAAACTGGCCCTAGGTGGAGGGAAGCAGGGAAGGCACTTGGGAAGGGACCATGAGGAGGAAGGAGGAAAGGAAGGAGAAAGGATTGCTGATGGGAGAGTAAGGAAGAGGCCATGAGGGGAAAGAGAACAGGATGGAGATCATTTAGGAGCAGGCCATAGAAGGAGAGAAGAAGGGTAGGAGAGAAGGCACTTAGAAAATGGCCATGGTGGGGAGGAGGAGGTTGGAGGGGAGTTGCACTTATGAAGAGGCCAGGGCGGAGAGTAGGGGTGTGCATTCGGATTGACCGCATTAGTAAACGCAACTCATATTTTTTTTTTACTTAAAAAATTGATTCGACATAAACGATCGGATTTCCCACATATCGAACATAGATATGTTCGATATGTGGGAAATCGCGATTGTTGAGCCAAAATAAAAATATAAACCCCCTCACCCTCCTTAATCCCCCCCCCGACTTACCACAACTCCCTGGTGATGGAGCGAGGAGTGAGGACGCCATTTCTGCAATCCTTGGCGAGAAGCATGTGACGTCGGCGGCACGTCGAGTGACGCCGGCGTCACGTGATTCCCGGCTCGTTCGCGCCGGACGGCTCGTTTGGCCCAAAAGAACTTTTGGCCAGCTTGGGGGGGCCTCCTGACCCCCCCAAGCTGGCCAAAAGTTCTTTTTGGGCCGAACGAGCCGTCCGGCGCGAACGAGCCGGGAATCACGTGGCGCCGCGTCACTCAGACGCGACGTCACGTGATTCCCGGCAAGTTCGCGCCGGACGGCTCGTTCGGCCCAAAAAGAACTTTTGGCCAGCTTGAGGGGGTCAGGAGGCCCCCCCAAGCTGGCCAAAAGTTCTTTTTGGGCCGAACGAGCCGTCCGGCGCGAACTTGCCGGGAATCACGTGACGTCGGCGTCACGTGATTCCCGGCTCGTTCACGCCGGACGGCTCGTTCGGCCCAAAAAGAACTTTTGGCCAGCTTGGGGGGGTCAGGAGGCCCCCCCAAGCTGGCCAAAAGTTCTTTTTGGGCCGAACGAGCCGTCCGGCGCGAACAAGCCGGGAATCACGTGACGCCGCGTCACTCGACGTGCCACCGACGTCACATGCTTCTCGCCAAGGATTGCAGAAATGACGTCCTCACTCCTCGCTCGATCACCAGGGAGTTGTGGTAAGTCTGGGGGGGGGGATTAAGGAGGGTGAGGGGGTTTAAATTTTTTTTTTGCACATATGTACATATACCCAACTCATTGGATTTTTTTTATGTCCATATTGGCCGCAAGTGGGACCCCCTTTCGGACATAAAAAATATGAACATAAAATTTTGCTCTGCACATCCCTAGCGGAGAGTACAGTTAATATCAAAAGCCATTCTTTTTTTTTTTTTTTTGTATATCTTTTTATTGAGTTTCCAAATGAAGACCATCTTAAATATTAAGTTTGATACAATGCAAATGATTCTGGAGTACACACTATTTATTATATTAATCAGTTTTCATATGTAAAAATCAAAGAGAAGCATATGGGGGTCTATGAAAGTTTTGGAAGTTAAAAAGAGGTTCACACTCTCAAAAAGATTGGGAACCCTTGCTCTGGAGGCCTAAACAATGTTCCAAGAGCCCAGGCAGCACATTCTCCTCCTCCTCCTTTCACTTCAGCCAGAGAACTCACTAGAGAAAGAGAAGCTCCCTCTACTGGACATAGACTGAACCATCATTATTCCCAGTATGGGGATGCTGGAATATACCAATGCAGTAATTAACCAGGGGTTACAATAGGAGAAAGAGAAATCACTGTATTATTTGTTTATTCCATAATTTTATGAATTCTTTTTTTATTGATACTCACCACCTCCATTAATAAGCTCTTGTATATATTTCTACTGCCCTTTCTGTGAAGAAATATTATTACATTACATCCAAATCTATTCCATTATAGCCTCATACCACTTTTTGTTTTTTAAATCCCTTTTCCACTGGAAAAAAATGTTTTCTTCTTGTACTTTTAGACACTGGAATTATTTGAATTTCTGTATCATATATTGTTCTGCTTCCTCTCCTTTCGTCTCACCTCACTGAGTTTATTGCACAGACTCACTCTCTATGAAAAACACTAACTTCTGAAATGGTAGACAAAAATTAAAAATGATCACAATATTTTTCTACCATTGTTTAAAATCTATGGCAGGAGAAATGCTGATAACAGAAGTCAGGTATATTTAGCATACCTCCCCCTTTTGTGAAGCTGGGGAAAAGGATATTGGTCTCTTAGGGGCCACTTTTCAGGCCCCTAAGAGTATAGACTACGGGTACTTTTTGCCTTATTTTCTAGGGATGTGAAACGTTTTTATAACGAATTGAAATATTGTATGATATTTCTTAATTCGTTATATATCGGTTAAAACAAGAAACCTTTTATTTTTGTTATTTTTTTTGTTACTTTTTGTTACTTTTTATTATTTTTGTTAGTGCGCGCACTAAGCCGAAAAACAATTTTTTACTAAAAAAAAAAAAATGCTGATTTTTTACTAAAAAAAAATAAAATGAGATTTTCCCGCTGCCACACAAACCCAAAAGCGCAAACGATGGGGCACCCAATGCATATTCCTTTCAAAGCAAAAGCATGCGCATACTTTTGCTTTGTAAGTTATCCCTCCAAATTTACATGCACTCACTTATGCCCGCTAGTTGTTGAGCCTAGTTTTGCCAAGAGATTTTTCTCCACCCCTTGGATTGATTCTCTTTTTTTTTTTTCGTGCCAAAAAGTAGATGTATACACTGTGTAGGTGTGTAATTCTGTGCCCAGTTTTTCGAAAAGGGCCATTTCTGCGTGGTGGGAGCAGCAGTAGTAAAGTGGTGCTTTACCTGCGGAGAGATCCCTTTCAACATTCCCTCCCTACAATGAGAAGCAGGGGGCAGGGCCAGCCTGGTGGCTTAGCGGCAGTGCTGTGTACTGTTCGTGCAGAGAGACCTGGGATTGGAGGCTTGTTCAGGTCTTCAACTCCCCAGCTCAGCTCGATTCCCCCCATTCAAAGAACCATCGCTGTAATGACCGGTCCAAATGTAAGCTGGGAGCAGATCGAAATCAAGGGCGCGGGTGGTATTTCTAGCTAGTTGCAAACTGTGGCTCATGGTGCCAGATCCCAGTCCTGATTCCAATTGAACTGGCAACCCAAAGGAGCGGGAGAAAACTGTGAAGTCCAAAAAGAAAACAGTTCTGCTTCTGGCATGAAGCAGTCGAAATGCAGCATAACATATTAACACAATTTTTTTTTTTTAATATTATAATTGCTTATCTTTATTAAACATTGTTGCAACAATGAACACTGACAAAATTAAGTTAAAAAGAAATAAATCTATGATAAACTTGCTATGTTGTTTAAGGAATATCCTGCCTCACTTTGACCACAAAGGAAGGATCTCTCTCTTTCTACCAAAACAAAAACTGAATGTCATTTTTTTTTTTTTAGATCTCCACAAATTGCTCGGATGCTCAGTGGTGAGGAACGTGACATTCTGGCACATTATTCAGCAGCGGATTCAGACTTCAGAGCTGGCCAGTGAAAACCGGTGGCATTGGCAAATGCTGAAACCAATTTGCTGTCCATATGAGTCGCATCGGTGTTCTGTCTGTGCCTGTAAGGGATTGGCCAGCTTTCAGCAGCTGGTACTGTATTTTTCACAGCCCTAGCAGAAGCTCGGAAGTATGAGTAAGAGGAGTTAGTGGGCAAATCCAGGGCACGCTGGAATTTTCAGCTACTGAAAAACATTTTCCTACTAAGCTGGGATGTGACCTTAGGATGTGAGGTCAAGCATATTAACTTAAACTGGTCTACCAATATTAAAGTAGTATAAAATTAAAAAGTGACCTAGGATAGAGGCTCACTTCCTAAAGGATTCCAAAATTACATTTATAATATAATAGGATAGTATCTTCTCCCTTTCCTATAGAAGATACTTTTTGAGTTGATAAGCTTCTTTGTTTAGGTCTTGTTCTGCATGACTTGGAACATTTCCTAACTACAAAGATATTCCTATTATGGAAATTGTGACATTCAGTATGGATAAGCTATTTCTCACAGTATCTGTAAAGCCTATATGTACTATCAGTCATTAGAAGGGCAATAATAAAAAATCTTTCTGTGAGCAAAACGCTGTTTCACCCTCAGAAATGGGCACATCTCAGAAAATTCATGTTAGCCACCTTTCTGCACCTTTTCAGACTGTACCCTGCCCAGAATAGAACACTATCTTGTTAAGGGTGCTGTTGAATACATTTCTTATTTTTTACTGAATAATTCCCAAATATCTGCTCTTATGACAGTTACTAATCCTGTTTTTCTCATTATTCTCACTCTAGAGATCAGAAATCATTTGGATGAACTTGGCCCATGGCCACAGGTACAATCAGAATTAACTTGTAAAGTGATTCCTAACATGATGGGTCTGGGCTCACTGGCTAGGTAGAGGAAACTTGCCGCTGGTTCATGAGATAAAGCACAATTGTGGTTGTTCAACCAAGGTAGTCACAAGGACTAAAAAAATACATATCTGTAGTCTGTGTTTTCTTCAAAAGACAGCAGTCTATACATTATTCTAAACATGTAGGACCACATTTTCAACATTAAAGCTGCAGAAAATACAACATTTAAATTTATTTTATATATTTTTTATAGTATTTTTTTGGGAACTGACATTATATAAATACAGATTTTGAATGCCACTGTAGATATTGAAGTCGATCTTCAAAACATACGCACGCGCGAACAAAAGTACACCAGATTTTATAAGATACGCGTGTAGCCACGCGTATCTTATAAAATCCGGGGTCGGCGCGCGCAAGGCTGCACAAAATCGGCAGCCTGCGCGCGCCGAGCCGCACAGCCTGCCTCCGTTCCCTCCGCATCCCCCCACCTTCCCCTCCCTTCCCCTACCTAACCCACCCCCAGCCCTACCTAAATCCCCCCCCCTACCTTTGTTGGGCAAGTTACGCCTGCTTGAAGCAGGCGTAACTTGCGCGCGCCGCCCCGGCACTGCCCTCCCGGCCCGCCCCCAAACCGTCGCCACACCCCTGGACCCGCCCCGGTCCACCCCCTGCCCCTGGACATGCCCCCTGGACACGCCCCCTCACGCCCCTTTAACGAAGCCCCGGGACTTACACGCGTCCCGGGGCTTTGTGTGCGCCGGCGGCCTATGCAAAATAGGCTCACTGGCGCGAGAGTGCCAGGGAGGATTTACGCACGCAGGGGTTTTAAAATCTACCCCATTATGTTTAAATTGTGAACCAACTAGAAGTGGTATTCCCTTATAGGTGGTATGCAAACAATTTTTTAAATACATAAATTGTTGGATAGTTACATATTGTGTCTTATTCAATAAAGATGATTTTTTTGTGTAGGCACAGAATTTGCATGCATTGCCTCCCTTGTAGGCAAATCAATCTCATGCTTCTTCTGAAAACCTGGCCTGCTTGTGGCTCTCAAGGACCGGAGTTGGCCACCTCTGCTATATAGCGCAAGGGAGCACCAATGGCAAGGAGGGAAGGCAGCTGTCCTAAGACTCGTTAACACGAGAATGGTGAATGTGTTGTATGTAGATCTACTGAAACTTTCTCTCACTTTTCTTTGTTTCCATCAGATAAAAATAAAAGGAAGCTAACATGAAGCAATGTTTCCTATGAAATTCAGCAAAAAAGAGAAAATATCTGTCTGCTTCCTTTTCTTGTTTCTTCTCTTGCCAAAACTGAATTTCGCAATTTTGAAAACAAGTTGACATTTCTGAGCTTGGTGTATCCTTGTTCTAGCATTTCCTTCATGTTTGCAGGTATGAGTGTGCTTACTAACTTCCTCTAGCTTTCTTATTCACTAGAAAAGCAAACATACTTTAAAATGAAATGTTTCCAATGTATCCATGTTGTGCTAATGAAGAGAAAATGAGATATTTCCCACTTGCTGTAATCAGGAATGTGCCTTTTATTCAGGGGCGAAGAGACACAGTTGCTTATTTTTTTTAACAGTTCAAAAATTTGAAAAGCACTTATTCAGGTGCTCGCCAGACCATTGGGCTGGGAAATGCAAGTGACTGAAATCCTAGGTTTGTTGGTCATTCTCGTTTGCAGTAGAAAGTATACGGCTCTCAAAAAAACATGGATTATAAACACACTGAAAATTGAAGCATTTCTTCTGCCAGAATGCCATAAAACAAAACTGATTGGGGTTGCGAACTAAAGAAGGTTCTCTCAAAAGTACTGAATTCTGTGCCAAATGTCTCCATCTGTCTTTATACGCTTCCTTAGAGTACACAGAGAAAGGAAAGTAATTCCCTCCGCCATGTTGTTATATTACTTATTTTTGTAGGTGAAAGGCAGCCCAATTTTCAAAACTGTCCATGGTACACCATCTGCACGTGTAAGTGGATGCGTGGAGATTTATGCTAGCATTTTTTAAACTGGGTGGCAGGAGCCACACAGGTTATAAAATGCTGTGCATTTGTGCACCAACAGTACATGCACATTTAACCCTCTCTCGGTGTGAGAGTTCTTAATACAAGGGTCATAGCTAGACCTAGGGCCAATATCACCTTCCTGGATCTGTAATCTTCCTCTCAAACATCAGACTTCTGACCTTGGGTGCTGGGGCTCCATTGATTGGGAGGAGGACCAAGCCTCTGGGGATCTTGATGGTATTGGTCGAGGGGGAGGGGGGGGCGTGTCTCGTCCATACAGTTACTCTTCCAATCACATTCGCGTAGGAAAATCTCTCTTCAGTCGGGTTCCCAAGCTGGAGGAATCAAAATCCCTGCAATAGTCTATGAATGTTGTTCAAACAAAAATCTTTGTCCATCTCCAAACTTGAATCAATGTCTTTTCCCAGTATTTGAAAAGGGGGAAATAGTGCTTCAAAAAATGGGGTAGGAAGATGAAGGCCAAAACTATTTCTGCCCTCACATTAGAAAAACTAAATTCTCTTCAACCATCCATTCTCTTCTCTTCAAAGCATTGCCAGACCTCTTGACTGGTAAACAGACAGGCAGTCTCATTCATATCCCCTCCAAGAAGGGGGCTTCCTTCCTTCAAGGTTGGGCAGGTCAGAGAAAATAAGCCCACTCTCTGTAAGTCAAAAATCTCTCTTATCTGCATGCAAAGAAAACCCCTCCTGGTTCATGAGGGCACAAAAGATAGGATTTCTTCTTGTTATCCCTGGGGTCCACTGGGATCTCCAGCACAGAACACTCTAATCCTCTGCAAACCAAAACTATAGTCAAACACCATTTGCACATGGTCAACCCATTTTATAAAGGGGAGCCTGACCAATCCCAAAAAGAGTGGGGGCGGGTAGACAAGACCTGGGAAGGACCAAAAAATGCAACAATCTCCCAGCAGATGGAAACAGGAAAAATGCTTGGTAAGGGTATGAAGCTACTGTTACACATATGTTGTAGTGTGCACATATATTTGCACAGGTATATTTTATCCACCAAAAATTGTTTACAATTTACACTCAATAACCCAGAATTAAACACAGAGGCCGATATATTTTAAAGCATGTGCCTGCACTATTCTGAAAATATTTAGTTGCACACCTATTTGGAATCACCAGTTCACCCAACCTTCAGCAGTTCATTTAGACCCCCTAGCACTTCATTCTGTATCCCCATCAATTCACCCAGACCTCCTACTCAAAACCTGTAGACCAAAGAAGCTTCTGATTTCAATTGCCCGAGTCAAGTGCAAAAGGGTTTAGATATGTTCAGTAATGTATGTGCATATACGCTTAGAAAATAACTTGCACATACATATGAACCCTACCTAGAATGCTTCTAGTCCTAATTTACTCACAATACGGCTAGTGAGTGCATATTTGTGAGGTTATAAAATATCATATACACAGGCACATGCTGCTTTTATGCATGCAACCCCCACATAACTCTTTGAAAATTCACCTGTTTAAGTATTAACTAACCCAGCTGACAATTTCTAAACCTGTTTATACAGGGCAATAGCAATTTGCATGCATAAATTGCTTCTGAAAATTGCTGCTTTCAATACTTCTCAAAGTATGGGTGGTGTTCCACAATGTGTGTAATTTAAAGCCATATTTACGAGAGGTGTGTTTTGGATGGAAAACAACATGCCTAGATTATGTTTTCTAGTCTACATCTGTTATTTTCCTTATGAAATGTTCCCACAAAAGGCAGGTGCAAAAGTCCAGGCGTACTTTGTATGCATAGCAAGTATATAAAGAGGGTGATTTTCAAGTGCTTTACATTGGCAAAAAAGTTTTTTTACCCTTGTGAACTGTCTGCAAATTTCTCTCTCTGAATGAGGCTGAAAATAAATACAGGCCTTCCTTTAGCTGCACTGAGAGGAGGTGCTCCTGGCATCATGTTTAGGTTAGGGAGGAAAAAGTCCACGTACAGATGGCATTTTAAGTCTTTGAAGATAGCTTTCAAAAGGATTTATGCCTGCTTTATGCACGTAAATGCACTTTTCAAAATTCTTCCTTTTACATGCGCACTTCCATCGAAAATTACCTTCTATAAGTGAATACTTTTCCAGCAAAATTCTATTTGCACACAAGATAGGTGCATGTGAGTGCTAGGGACATGAACTGAGATGGCGACCCAGCGGGACAGGGGATTGCCCTTGCCCTGTGACCAACGGATAGGGTAAGTGGGGGGAGGGGGGAGGTGACATCACCATGTTTTGAAAATTAAATACAATGAAAACAAGAACATTTTTATTTGTTTTTCATTTTCAAAATGAAATGAAGCACAAACAGGAGACTTTTCTGAACTTCCCATTTCAATTCAAACGAAAGAACATCTCTATATATTACCACACAATTTAGCTTTGAGAATTGGTGCAAAGCCAGTGGGTTAAAAGTATGCACGGCCGTTGTCCCAATGTGGATAATTTGAAAAATGCCCTCCAAAAGGGAAGTTCATGCATACTTTCTCTTTGAAACTTGGAAGAAAGTTTGCAGATACATTATACCTATGTACCTTATACCAATGCTGACAGTCTGAAAATGACCTCTACTTATTTCTTTAGATCCATCTTAGTGTAGGCTAAAGTATGTATGTAGGCTGTGAAACAAGCCTAATGAATGCAGGTTACATAACATAATAAAATCATATCATTAAAAAAATGATATGATTTTTTGTGTGGTGGAGTAGTGGGAGGAATTGTTAGTTTTTGGAATTCTTCCCATTGCTGTAACCCCCACCTGTTTTGGGGAAAGGCAACTTATGGGGTTTTTAAAATCTTGGGAGCATGCTCAGTGGGTTCGGACACTGGAGAAGGTTGTAAGGTGTAGAAGAGGAGAGAGAGTGTGTTGGAGAAGAAAGTATTGGAGATTTATCTAGGACCTCTACTAAGTGGAAGATTTTTGCTATTGTAGATTTTTGCATTTTTCCTAGTTTGAAGGGAAGGGGTTGCTCCCTGTCTCCCCAAGGATTAGGACTTGATTCCTTTTTGCCTAAGTGTCTAGTCAAGTAAGAATGGAGAGGAGTGTTGGGATTTTGGAGAAGAACAATCCAGAGCATCAACTTTGGCTACTTGAAACTACAGTTTGAAGTTTTCCCTTGTTGGAACTTTTTGGTATATTTTTCTTGGACTTGGAGAATTTTTCACTTGTTGCTGGTAGATGGAGCTACACTCTAGGTATCCCACCCTCACTGGTGAGGATATATCTTCAATTAGGATGACAGTGCAGGAGCAGGGAGGGAAGTAACTAGGCCAAGAAGGGACAGAGAAACCATTTGTTTTTTGTTGACCATTGGATGTATGTTGATCCTTACTTTTGTAATTCTGGCTTGGATCCATTTGTTTAAGTTACAGTAAAGACTTTTTTTTTAACACCACTTTGGACTCCTGATCTGTTCTTTTGTTTTGCTACCCCTATTCTGGATGGATGGACCCTTTTGCAACTCATAGTTTCTCCCAGTGGAATTAATTTTAGCTTCTCTGCTCTTATTTTATTTACTATCTGCCACCTTTTGGATCTATTTGAACTACAGTGTGAAGTGGTCACCGAGGTAGCTATCGACCTTGCCAGAGGCCCTGGAAAATAATTCTTCCTCCCTGTCTGGACCTGAACATGTACCCATAGCCCCCCACCCATAGCACCAAAACGGAGGACCTACTACAGTTGTTTTCAGCATTAATTGCTCTGGGGTTGACACTCCGATGGCCAATCAGTAAATTTATATAATGAGTAACTGTTGGAAGGTTTTCTGAAAGGGGTTTTACCTATATTGAATATGGAAATATCTGTTCCTGCTTTTTCTGTTTTATGTAAACCGGTATGATTTGCATTTTAATGTAAGAATGTCGGTATATAAAAATTATAAATAAATAAATAAATAAATAAATAAATATTCCAGAAGGATGGTAGAACTGTCATGTTTGAATTACAGTGAAGAGTTTATTTTGCAATGGGTTGTTTGAGGAAAGTTTAATTTTGTTGATTTATATTTGGATATGTTATATTTTTATTATGCTGTATTTTAATATGTTTGATGGGGAACATATTAATTGGGGGATAGGGGAGAGTTATTGTAGCTGTGTGCTGCAGCTTGTCATTTCTCTAATGGGACATGGTAGTGATTTTTATTATTATTGTGTATATATTATATGTTGGTTTGATATGTTGTACTGTTTGGATATAAACAGCTTTTGGTTCTTGTTTGGGAAAAGAGGCTGTAAATAGAAGAAATTGAAATTTGATTGGGATACTTGAAATATGTCTTTACATTATTCAATTGAAAACTATAGTTTTGTTCCTCTGACAGTGCCCAGCTTTGATATAGTACTAATATGTACATGGTAAAAACTTTGGAGTCAATTTTTAAAGATATTTTATTTATGTTTGTCTTTTTCTTCATTCATTCTTATTATTGGCTCACTCAGGAAAGACCCTGGCCATTGTGGTGTACAAAAATTAAAACAATACATAATACAATAAGCAACCAACCTAATTTAAAAGTATATATAAATAAAATACAGAAAATTAAATCACAATAAAAATTCAATCTCCATTAAGCTAGATAAGTCTTATCCATCTAATTTACATGGGATATTCAGCAGCATGGATATGCCACTGAAAATCTCCATATTTGTAGCTGCTTAGCCAGATACATTATATTCAGCTAAATTTACACCTGATATTGAGCAGAATATCGGCACTTATCCGGTAAAGTTGGCAGGATAAGTAGCATTGCCCCAATCCTCCCATTCCTTGCCCCTGAGTTATCTGGCTAACTACTTAGCTGGATAAGTGACTTATTTGGCTTAGTGGTGAACACTGAACATAGCTGGACTTTCAGTGGCTGCCACTTAGTGGATAAGTCGTTTTGCTTTTAGAAAATAATTGATTGTCATGATTGAGAAAACATAGGGCAGATAACAGCATTGCTAAAGACCTTGGAAACAGATGTAAATAATATTGTGCATGATTTTTTGTTCTTTCATTTGATGTATGTCAGATGCATATTTTTCTCAAGGGGCACAAACAGGTCTTGCTTTGAGGAAAAGCAAAATAATTAAACCAATCTGGTTTTGGATCACGTATATGAAAATGTAGATACGATGAATATTCATTGTGAATATCCTGAAACCCAGATCACTGTTTAGTTTTTAAGGGCTGTTTCAGTTTTGTAGTCCTGATATATGGGATGACTTTGTATGAAACAAACCTCTGCAACACAAGTTAACTGTTATATAAAAAGTTATATTTCAGTTGGCTGAGTTTATTGAAATGATTCAAAAGTGTTAAAAAACAAACTGTGAATTAGTTTATTATCTTTTCAATTCAGCACAGCACTCTGAGTTTACTACATCATCAACTGAGGACACTTTGTGGGTTTACAAGTGTAATCCCACCTTGGGAGGCATGTTACATTCCAACAGGGCCATAAACTCACTTATAGCTCTTCGAGGCAGGGACACCTGACTAGCTCATCCTTTTGGCTCTTTCCCCAGGGTGTGAATCATTTTTATGGCGGAAAAGATTTACTTTCAGGGCCCAAGTGCTAGGGGTGACTGACTCCTTAGTGATGTCCCTGGGAGAGGGGTAACTTTCTTCACTGTGTGTGCTGAGTGCCCAATTAACCACACTGATCCCACTGGATTAGTGCCCAAATTAAAAAGTATTTACTGTTCACACCCTGGTGAATAATGGCACAATAAATATGATTCCAGCACCACAGGCTTTCTTGCTTTCTTTAAAGCCCTTTTTCTCTATCTGTGCCGGAGTAACTTATACCAGGTTCCAAGAACTTCCATCAGGAGGGTTGCTGGATCCAATGCAGCATGGATTCACCAGAAGAAGGTCCTATCAGACAAATATGATTGATTTTTTTGACTGGGTTACTAAAGAATAGGATTGAGGAAGAACTCTTATTGTGATCACTTTTGGATTTCAGGAAAGCTTTTAATCTGGTCCCACACAGGAAACTTGTGAATAAAATGAAAATCTTGGGGGTGAGTGCCAAGGTGGTGGCATGGATTACAAACTGGATATCGATAGAGGACAGCATATAATGGTAAATGGAACCTACTCTGAAGAGAGAACAGTGTTAAGCGGAGTGCCACATGGATCGATGCTGGGACTGTTTCTATTCAATATCTTAGTGAGCGACATTGCGGAATGGGTAGAAGGTAAAATTTGCTTGCAGATGATACTAAGATCTGCAGTAGAGTGGAGACACAAGAAGGAGCAGAGAGAAAGAAACATGATTTAAGAAAGCTTGAACAGTGGTTGAAGATATGGCAGTGGAGATTCAATGACAAGAATTGCAGAATCATGCATCTGGGGTGCGGTAAGCCAAAAGAGATATATGTTGTACACAGATCAAGAGAGGGACCTTGGGGTGATAGTGTCTAGCGATCTGAAGACAGTGAAGCAATGTGACAAGGTGATAGCTAAAGCCAGAAGAATGCTAGGCTGAGAGAGGAATAACTAGTAAGAAAAAGGAGGTGATAATCTCCTTGTACAGGTCCTTGGTGAGGCCTCATCTGGAGTACTGTGTTCAGTTCTGGAGACCATATCTCAAAAGGGATAGAGACAGGATGGAGTAGATTCAGAGAAGGATGACCAAAATGGTGTGAGCTCTCCATCAAATGACTTATGAGGAGAAGCTGAAGGACCTAAATATGTATAGTCTGGAAGAGAGGAAGTGCAGGAGAGAGATGATACAGACCTTCAGATACCTGAAGTATTTTAATCATTCACGAACTTCGAAACTTTTCTGTTGGAAAGGAAACAGTAGAACTAGGGGTCACAAAATGAAACTTCAGGAGGGATGGCTCAGAACCAACGTCAGGAAATATTTCTTCATGGAGAGGGTGATAGATGCCTGGAATGCTTTTCCAGAGAAGGTGGTGAAGACAAAAACAGTCAAAAAATTCAAATGGGCTTAAAATAAACTCTGTGGATCCCTAAAGTCTAGAGGACAGTAATGAAGAAAAAAGTACAACAGTTACTACCCTTAGCAGAAGCAAGGGGATTATTATTCTCAACCAATAAATCTTGATACTTTTGACACAACTGCAACATCACTCTCTGCTTTGAAAGCGGCGGGGGGGGGGGGGGGGGGAATTGGATTCAGGCAATCATCGCAGGCCCCGACTTTTACGGTCTGGGGGTATTGATATGCAGACATGAGTGGAAAAAGCACAGGACTGCTTATATGGGCAAGTCCAAAAGTCAGCAAAACAGCATTGCCAGAATTTTCAGGAAGGTTCCTCACCCAGTAAAAATGTTGCTACCAATAATTGTTTTTCTGGGTTTGACAGTTGCTTGCTTTTGATTGTCAATCTTACTACCTTTATCATAATGACTGGGGTAATTGCATGGATGGCCCTTAAGAGAAACCTGGTGGTGACCTGCACAGCGCAGTAGATATTACCATAAGAAGTTTTTTGGGTAGACTGGATGGATCATTTGGTTCTTTTCTGCCGTCTTTACTATGTTACTATGTTACTGTGTAACCCAGATTATTTTAAGCTTGAAATGTATTGCGCAACTCTGTCCATCTGCACTCTGGGGAGCTAGAACCCATCCCACCCCTATTCCAACACCTCACCCCACCTACATCCCCCATTGCCACTTTTTCTTTTCCTTCATAGCAAGACTGGCAAGTAGACTGTGATTTGAAGAATGACATGGCTACAGCTTTATATTCTTTATGACTTTTTAATTTCTATTATAAACTGGGCCCATCTAGTTATTATGTCACCTGTTATTAGGCCCACAAATTTGGTTGCCACTGCTCAAAGGTGAGGTTAACTTCCTGTCCACTAAGGACATAGAATGGTCTGACCTCCCCTAATTTTGAGGCAGTGATGTTTTACTATCTTAAGTTAAGAAGGCCCTATCCAAGCCATAGTGGTAAGGAATAGCCAGACTTCCCCTATTACAAACATTTTGTCTGTATAAGCATATACAGGGCAAGAAGGCCCCATCTGAGTTATAAAAGTAAGGAATGGCTAGACCTTCCTCTAGTTCAAACTTTGACCTTTAGGCATATGAAGTGTAAGGAGGCCTCATTCAAGCTGTGCAAGCATGCGAAGGCCAAATTTTAATTTTTGTACATTTCAGTAGAAGTATGTGCATAAACTGCCCTGCCCTATAACCTTCATGAGTGAACAAACTAATTTAATTGCGATCATGTAAACAGAAACATAGCTAAACCATACATTAAATGCAACATATTCTCGGATGGGTTCCTGAATTCACCACTTTCTCCGGTGACTCCTTGCTTCTCAGACACCTTCCCATCACAAAAGCTGTAGCCAAGTTCTCATAGAACCCATTCTATTGCCGTGTGTGTGTGTGCTATCCTGCATATATCTTGCTTTACATTACTGGGATACCCTGCCCCTAATGTGGCCATTGGTCACCACAGCATCCTGATCTCTGCTAACCCCATGCCTTGCACCTCAGTTTAGTGTCAGAGATCGGTCCTCCGTTTAATGCTCGGGGGAACATGTTTGGTCTACATGGCAACAGGCATGTTGTGCCACAGGCTTTGATGAAGCATGGCAATGCACATCTCTAGTGCTTCCTTTTGTCCTTAATAAAATATTTTGCTTTGAGTAATTTGATTTTGCTCAACAAGTAACTTGCTGTTAATTGCAAATTCTACTGCAGTCCCTCAGCATGCAAATGCAGCAGGTGGCTTGAAGCATCAGTTTTATGAATAATTCAGCTTTTTACCTACAAGTTTTAGAGGCCATAATTTTTAATTTGGTTCATTATTTTGCTTTGATTGCCATTTTATATTGTTTTGGCTCCCAAGATTATTTATTTCATTTATTATGTTGATTCATTTATTTCTATTAAAGTCAATGGGGAAAGCAGCGCATCCTATTTTGGAACATTAGGCTTTCTATCCATGTTTAATGAAAATTTCAAGCAGGCATCAGTAGCGGAGGGCATAGCACACAAAAATCAAAAGTGGGGAAAAGTGGCATGGACAGTCCAGGTCATCATGAGAGGGGCAAAGTGGTACCAACAGTAGCATAAACACACCAAAGCACCAGGCAAGAGACAAATCAGCACAATTAAGGGCATAAAGACCCCACGATACCAAGCAAAAGGACAAAGGGCACCGAATAATAGTGGCCTGAACATCCCAAGGCATAAACAGCAGTAAGGCAGCAAGATAAGTGGCATCAATACCCCAAAACATGGAGTGATGGCAGTGTCAGCAAACACAGTAGCATCAACACCCCAAGACAGTGAATAAGGGGTAAGATATTAAGAGGAGTAGAATTAACACTCTGAGGCTCAAAGTGCAGAATGAGAAAGCAAGAAAAAATGGAGTGAATATAGCAAGGTAGCAAGAGAGGCAGAGCAGGAGGAGCAAGCCAGTCTGAAACAGTGACCAAATGACACAGCAAGGTATTGAACCAGAAAAGGGCCAGCAGGCATTGAACCAGAGGCAGCCAAGGCAGCAAGCAACAGCAGAAGTGGCAGTACCAAGGCTTCAAGATCCTAAAGCAATCAAAGAAGAGCAGGGGAAGAGAAGGTTTCTATATTTTCATATATTTCTTGGGAGAGGCCAAAACACTCCAGTATAGTCAGGAAACAGGGTGGTCATGAGGTACAGGCCAGGCAGCGGCAGCGCAGCGGCAGCAAGAATGTCAACTGGCAACACCGCATGAGGCCAAAAAAGTGTAGGCTCTGGTTTGATGCATCTGTTTTCTCTTCTCACTTCTGCCATCCTGCTTCAATTGGTATGCCTCAGGTTTCTGTCAGCGGCCCTCTCCTTTTCTGTCTGTACATTAATTCCGTTAATACTCTGATTTCCTCTCATGGCTTTCAATACCATTTGTATGCTATTTCCCAGCTTTACCTCTCTATACCAGAAATGTAATCAGAAAGCCAGTCCCAGACTTCAGCCTGCTTTTCTGACCTTGCTGCTTGGATGTCCCACCGCAATCTTAAACTCAACATGGCCAAGACTGAGCTCATTCTTTCCCCTCAAGCCCACCTCCCCTCTTCTTCCTTTCTCTATTTCTTTGGATGACATGGGCATCCTCCCAGACCCCTCAGTTCATAACCTAGCAGACATCTTTGACTCCTCTCTCTCCTTCTCTACACATATCCAAAGCTCTGTTGAAACGTGTCATTTTTTTCTCTGTAACATCACATAATCCATCCCTTTCTTTCTGAACACACTACCAGAACCCTTACCCACTTTCTCATCTCCTCCCGCTTAGACTATTACAACCTACTCCTTACAGGTTTCCCAGTGAACCATCTTTCTTCACTACAACCTATACTAAATTCAGCTGCGTGACTCATCTTTTGCCAAAGTCACTACATTCACATAACCCCTCTTCTGAAGTCACTGAAGTCACTGCTTTGGCTCTCCATTTCCAGATAATGTTCAAGCTCCTCTTATTAGGGGTGTGCATTCATTTGCAACGTATTGGCATTCCGCAACATATATGCCATATTCGTTGTATTCGTGGGGGTCACGAAATGTATGGCAAACCCCCACAAATACAACGTATCACTAATGAATAAATCCCCACCCTCATGACCCCCCCAAGACTTGCAAAAAGTCCCTGGTGGTCCAGCAGGGGTCCTAGAGTGATCTCCACATGGGCTGTCGGCTGCCGGTATTCAAAATGGCGCCGATAGCCTTTGCCCTTCCTATGTCAAAGCACTGCCCTTACAATCAAAGCAGTGCACCAATCTTACATCAGAGACCGGGCATTCTCAACAATAGGTCCCTCCATCTGGAACACCATGCCACCGGACCTCAGGCAGGAAACCTGTCTCATAACTTTTAAAAAGAAACTTAAGACTTGGCTTTTCTGTCGAGCCTTTCCCTGTTCCTAAGCCAATAGCTTGACTTAGAATTGTTCCCAACTCTACTGTGATTAAACAAACACTAAGTACTCATACATTATAATGTGATGGGCTCCTTGCCTCCCTCCCACACCTTCTTCTGTAAAAAGTTATTTATCTCTGTTCTCCCCCCTATATTTCCTATCCCCAGTTTTTGCGCCCCTGTTACAATGTAACTTTTTGCTTCTTCAATCTGTGTCTCCTGTTATTTGGTTACGGTTAACCGCTTTATTCGATGTAAACCGAGTTGATTTGATTTGTATCAAGAAAGTTGGTATATAAAAGCCTTAAATAAACAAATAAATAAAATAAATGTCACATGGGCTACCGGTGCCATTGGTCGGTCCCTGTCACATGGTAGGAGCACAAGATGGTGCCGGCCAAAAGTCCCTGGTGGTCCAGCGGGGGTCCTGGCGCAATCTCCTGCACTCAGGCTGTCGGCTACCGGTAATCAAAATGGCACCGATAGCTTTTGCGCTCACTATGTCACAGGGGCTACCAGTGCCATTGGTTGGCCCCTGTCACATGGTAGGAGCACAAGATGGCGCCGGCCTTCCATTGCTCCTACCATGTGAAAGGGGCCGACCAATGGCACCGGTAGCCCCTGTGACATAGTGAGGGCAAAGGCTATCGGTGCCATTTTGAATACCGGTAGCTGACACCCTGTGTGCAGGAGATCGCTCCAGGACTCCCGTTGGACCACCAGGGACTTTTGGCAAGTCTTGGTGGGGGGGGGGGGGGGGTGTCAGGAGGGTGGGGGTTGTAATTAATTAAATTTAAAGGATTGGGATGGGGTTTTTTTTGGGAAACGAATACATATGTAACTAATGAACGGATCGAGGTCCCCTGAGAACGGATGCAATGGATTTGGGTCGAATGGGACGAATCCATCCCTGCTGCACATCCCTACCTCTTACTGACCTACAAGTGCCTTCACTTTGCAGCTCCTCACGCCTTCTCCTCTCTTTTATCTCTTTATACCCCTCCTCATGCATTCTGCTCATCAGACAAGTCACTCCTATCTATGCTCTTCTTCTTTACTGCCAATTCCCAACTCTATGCTTTCTACCTGGCTGCACCATGTGCTTGTTATAGACGCCCTGAGCTCCCTTTCTCACCTTATTTAAATCCCATCTACAAACTGTCCTTTTTGTTATTGTTTGATTCGTTTTTTTTCTCACGAATGAAAATGAATCAAAAAATCCACGAACCGAAATTCGTGAGAAAAAACCTCCCAAAAACAATTTGTTTTCTCCTGCACATCCCTATTGATTAGATTATAAGCTCTATGAGAAGGGACTGTCTCTAATGTGTTGGTTGTACAGTGCTGCATACGTTGAGTAATGCTATAGAAATTTGAATTAGTAGTAGTAGTATTTCCTATCACCTGTAAGTCAAACAGGGTGGCCACTGTGAATAAGGATACAGCTGGATGAGGGGTTTGTACAGATTTTGCAATTGTAGCTGCAAGGAGTCCATGAGCACCAGCCTCTCTGGTGCCAGTCCCTGTTCCTACCAGAAACCATGCAACATCTCCTGCAGGATAATATGGGGATTACCTCATCCAAGGTGGTCATATATCCAGGGTATTTGAACTCAAATACTCTGTGGTATCCTTGAAGGGCTTCAGAACTTGTACTGCCTGTGTCATGTGTTAGCAACCCTGATGCTCCAGGGGACAATCCACACTGATCTCGGCGTCCACAGACAACTCGTGAAAGGGTGACTTGTTGCTTAATGTTTCCATTAACCTTTGAATCATCAGATAGATGTAATTCCATCTGGTGCCTGTATTCCTAATTGCCTCCTCCTCTCACTGAGTTGTTGCCTGTCCTTCATGCTCCAATTAAAATGCTCCACTATTTTCCTGCACCTCTCTGTCATTTCCCATGGGATAAACCTGCCATCCTCATTGGCTCACAGCCACAGGTAGTCCTTTCTTTATGGGTAGGACAACCTGGTAACCCCTATCAATCACCACCTTGGCTAACTTCCTACCACCGTCTGTAACTATAAAAGCAGGAAAGGTTATGAATTGCCAGCCCTCCACTATCTCCCTTAAGGCTGCTAAGATACTGGCTGATATGTCTTTAGCCCATCACTTAGGTATGCAGCACAGACCATCAACAGCCTGCTAGTTCATCCCCACTAAAGACTTAATTTTAGCTGAATGCTTTAACCATGAAACCAACCGCACCTTTTCAATAACAACACTACTTCACCTAAAAAAGCATGAAGTGGTTGATATATTTGGTTACTGCATAGTTCCAGTGTTACAACACACCGTCCTTGATGTTAATCCTATAGATCTATTCTTTATGCTGAATTTTTGTTGTGCTGGAGACATTGCATTGCAGGAATTCAACAATTCTTTTTTATCCTTGTACCAAATGACAAAAAAATAATTGAATCCTTTTGTTTGTATTTCCTTTCTGAAAGCCATATTATGCTGCCTGATTAATAAAGTAATAGGATAAAATACTACCAACTTTAACAGGGGGATGGTGCAATCTGTGTTGTAGACACAAGCCCTCAGGCAAAACCCAGATCGCATTATCTATTTATATAAAATATTTTTCTGTTGGGAGTAGCCCTTGCAGATGAAACATCCTGTTTTCATAAGAATTCCATAGAGACAGCAGCTTACTAGATAATACATAAAGCATATTATGGTATTTATGGATAACAAATAGCAATGATTAGACAATATTGTAGTTATTAAAACACTTATGTTCTACAACAAAATCATTAAGATAAATAACAGGTGATAATAGACACTAAACAGTGTTTCAAGATATTAAACATAAATAAAATTCAAATATAATATGCTGACCTCAGTAAGTTAAATATATTCCACAACCCTAGGAATTCACTGTTCAAATGTTCTGTTACAATGCAAATTAAATATCAATATAGTAATATAAAAAAGAGATGGATGACTTCTATTCACTAAATAAATTCTCCAGCAGGTATGCTGTACCTAGGAAAACACTCAGACATTATTAATTATAGGAGACTACAAAGTCTTTGTATTAAGATGCAGCATGCATTAACATGTGTTATTTACTGTGGCTCCCAGTACCTCTGCACCTTTGTAAATCAAGCTGTTATTCAATATGCAAACAATCCATAATCAAGGATTACATTTATATCGCAGCACAACTAGCAATGCATAACATTTAAGAAAGGAATTCAGAATCACTCAGATATGGGGGGTGACTGAAGTTTTATGGGGGAGAAGGGGTTGCCACACATTTTGTTTGCAAATCATTTCTAGTTCCAGCTCAAACTAAAAAGAAAAGCAAAAAAAATCACTGTGGAAATACTGCATTGTCCCATGATTTTAACCTTCTGAGCATGCTCAGATCAATCTCCTTGGCCATTTTAGAGCAGCTGTCAGTGAAGACCAGTTGTTTGCATTCAGGGATGGAAAGGGGGCAGGGAAAAAAACTAAAGCTTGAAACAAGATGAAAAGTTTTAATAAAAGTAAAAAATGATACAAATAAGGAAATGCAGCAAAGAGAAAAAAATATTTTTTTACAGAAGTAATTAGGAAAAAAGGGTGAGAACCCTTAGGAAAGGGCTATAGAAAACCGACCTCACATTATGAAAGGGTGCTTGCAGTGAAAATGACCTAAGCAACAGTTCCACACTGATTTTTCCTTTAATAATTGTGTTGGTTACCATTGGGGGACTACTGGCATTGTGTGTGCAACAGAAGCATAGAAAGTTGTGATCATCGGTGTGCACTGGAACAAATGCACTATATGGAATAGACCTGTAAGGAAGCTGGTGCTGTAAGTCAGTATGTTAAGGGCCAGCATATTTTTCCTTTTTGGCCTAATTTTTATAGAAATTTATTATAGAAATTAGTAGTTAATTTTCTTTTAGGTTATACCATCTAATCTTGTTTTTCCCATTAATTTCTTTGAATTTGCTGACTTCTAGCAGAAGTCCTCCTTTCCTCTGTCCAGCTGACCTTTCACTTTTATTGTCTTTTATCTTACGTTTGCTGATACCTTTCTGCTCTGTGTGATAAGGAATGAGGGAAAAACTAGTTTTCTTATGGCAGATGGTGGGTTAGGTAACAATCACAAACTGAACTATTAATTAGCCAAAGGCTGTGAAACTGTCAGAATCAAAAATAGACACGTGAAACTGCAAAGCTGCAAAAAATCATGTTGGTCTTACAAAGTGCTGATGTGGAACTTTAGTAAGTGAACTGTATCAAATCCTGGACAGTGGAAACACCTGCTATGAGATGGCAAGCAAACTCTGCTGAATTGGAAAATTTCGGCATCTTGCATGAACAGTGTTGGTATGATATCACGGCAAGATTTCCACTCATTGTTCTGAGAAAGTTTAAGCAATCAACAACCTATTCTCCAGCCTCAACCTTGTACTAAACACCAACAAAATTGAAATCCTCCTTATAGCTCCAGAAAACTACATCCCGTTCATCCCTCCAACTTCTAGCCAATGTTCTATCACCTCAATTGACCTCACTTCGCAAGTAAGAGACCTGGGTGTGCTACTAGGCAACCGACTCAACCTCATCAAGTTCATAAACAACAATACAAAAGAATGCTTCTTTAAATTACAAGTATTAAAAAAATTAAAACCACTTCTACACTTTCGAGACTTCCGCCTGGTACTACAATCCATCATCCTCCCGAAACTGGATTATTGCAACTCACTCCTTCTGGGCCTTCCCGCTAGCACCATCAAACCACTTCAGATGGTCCAGAACGTGATGGTCAGAATTCTTACAAACACCAACAAAAGGGAACATATCACCCCCATCCTCCAGTACCTTCACTGGCTGCCAATTAAATACAGGATTCACTTTAAAGCCCTTATGATGATATATAAGGCCCTACACATCTCCCCTCTCAACCTAACTTTTCAACTGCAGCAGCACATTACTAAGAGACCGATCAGAAGTGCGTACAAGAACATGCTACTCAACCAGCTACTCACCCATGCTACTCACCCAGCCGGCAAAAACCTCACTGAGGAAACGCGCTCTTTCCACTGCGGGTCCCCCACTTTGGAATTCGCTCCCTCCGGACCTTCACCAAGATCCTTGCCCTATGACATTCAAAAAGAAGCTAAAGACTTGGCTTTTCGCCCAAGCATCCCCGGAGAACTAAGGCCCGTGGAATACGATGACATTATAGACCCCGGTCCCCTATCCCCATCTGTACATATGTTTCTGAGTAGTACTATATTTCAGTTAAATTAGGCCTTGTATTTCTCTGTAAGTTCTTTATTGCTATTTGTTCCAATGTATTCCACCCCTGAGGTGACAGTTTTAGTTCCTTGTAAACCGGTGTGATATGTATATTATACAGGAACATCGGTATATAAAAATTAAAAATAAATAAATAAATAAATAAGCAACTAGAAGACAATTGCTGGGAGAATGCACTCTTGATAGAACTAATTTTCAGAAGAGCTCGCTTTTGAAAGAACCTTTTACTTACTAATTTGCTTAAACACACACACAGCTGTGCATAACTACAGTAACAGGTAAAACAGATTCACAGCACTAGTGACAAGGCTCACAGCAATGTACACACACAACTGCTGTAGCATCCATAGCAGTCTCATCATCATCAGAAACAGAGAGAGAGAGCTCGCATGAGAGAATTTCAGGACATCTGGGAAGAGAAAGATGGCCACTGGCAATTCCTAGTTCCAGCTTGTGGGTGAGAAATTTCCATGAAAGGTAGGATTTGTAAATGTTTCTTATTTAAAACAGAGCTGATCACACATTTAAAGGCTTGTTACAAGGAATTTAAGGTGGACAGGCTACCAAAACTCTCTTATGCTTTCAAGGATAGTTTTGATTTAGACTGCTGAGATTATAGTATGGTGAATTGTTTAAATCAGACTGGAGGTTGCTGAATTTGTCAAAATGATGTGTGATATATCTTGTCTGCTATTATGAAATATATTTTCTTTATTCTCAGAAAGCTTTGTTAATAAATCTGCCTAACAATATATTTTACTTTTGTTGTATTTGGTGTAGGGTAGGGCCTTGAGATTAACAAGGTATTAGTTTATCAGGGTAGTCTTACATCAAATTAGTGGAAGAGATTTGGGGAGTGGAGTTAAGCCAATGCAGCAGGATTCCTTCTTTGTAGTTTACATTTTTGGTGCCCAGTGTGAGGCCATGCTGATTTGGGCTCATACCTAAGAATCCAGCTTTTAAGAGAAAAGGTTTCCTTGAGAGTTACATTGTAAGACAGGATAGGAAAACATATATACAGAATTGTATAGAAAGGGATGTTCTCTCTCTGAAGTTGAAATGCCTTGGTTTAGTAAACAAAGTGTTGCTTCATAATTGAAATTAGATAATCAGAGAAATCCCCTTTTAGAGATTGCACTGGCCAGTGGAATAAAACCCTTGGGCTTCCGATGCTTCAGTAGGTATTAATTCATTCTTAGATTTGGAACATAGATTTTTTTTAAGCATTTTGATTTTACTGCTTCAAAAGATCATAAGGGACAGAAAGCTGCTTTTTAATTTGTTTGTTTTTAAGTGTAACAAAGTCATGGTCTCAAAACCTAGATGGGTTAACATATGAATTTGAGAAGCAAAAAGATTTGCATACAGAGTAACTGAAACATATTAGATTGATAAATTAGATTCTGTGAAGATGCAGATTTCATATGTTGACACAGAATGAGAGTTTAACATCTGATCATTTATACTTGAACCAGCAGTTAAGAGATAGGGAAGAAAAGTTGACATTTGCCCAGACTCAGGCTGCCTAGAAGCCTGGTTTAGTAGCAGCTTTATCTTTGGAAAATCATCGTAGGCCTCCTCCTTGTGTGCCTGTCCCTTTTGCTGCACACTGGCATTCAGTCCCAGTTATCCCAACAGTCCCAGTAGCCCCACTATCCTATTCAGAGTCACAGACTGTAAAGCCTGCTACTGCTGCTATAGAGAGAACTGCTCTGATGCAATACTAAAACGGACACATCTGGCTTTACAACAGCTATTGCTTTACCATTAAATAATCAGGATTTAAAAGCTTTAGTTTCTCACTTGTGAAAGTGGTCCTGTTTAGAGGATACAGATGGATTTTTTCTTCACTTGATGGGAATGAGACATGCTCATAATTTGAGTGAAGAGCAAGTGCAGAGAATCCTATGGACGGAGTGTCCAAGTGAGCAGCGAGGACAGGTTAGAAGGGCTCTTGAGAATGTGCAGGAATATGAGATTGTAGATAGAGATGGCCAAACTATGGAGATGGATTTTTCCATGTGTCATTCCCTCATGCCATTAGGGAAAGAAAAAGGTGAATGTAGAGTTAAAGGAATGACTGTTGTTAAGCAGAGAGCCGGAGAGCCTCCAGACGAGTATACAAAGAGCATGTGTGTGGGATGTACCGTGTTTCCCCGAATATAAGACAGCGTCTTACTTTCTTTTTACCCCCAAAAGTCCCACTATGTCTTACTTTCAGGGTATGTCTTATATTGGAAAAAAAACCTGAGTGTTCAAAAAAAAATTATTTTTAAATACCTGTCGGAGGGCCGCGTGGGTCCAGGCGGCTGGCGGCGGGAGCCGGGTGGTCGCGTGTTAAATCTAGGCCGCGGGCGGGTGGGCGCTTGTTCCAGGCGGCGGCGGCGGCGGGTGGACGCGCGTTAGTTCGAGACGGCCGGCGGGCGGCGGGTGGTCGCGTGTTAAATCTAGGCCGGGTCGCACAGGCGCGCATTCATTCACTGCCGGTGGGGGCTGCCGAGGCAGCCCCCACCGGCAGTGAATGAATGCGCGCACAGGCCCACAGCGCCTGTGCGACCCCTGCGATTCGGCGCTGGGGGCTGCCGGTGGGGACTGCGGCAGTGAATGAATTCATTCATCCAGGCGGAGGAGCCGGCTGCTTTCGCCGCTGCCGGCTGCTTTCGGCGCTCAAGGCAGTCACATGCCGTGACGTCACAGCATGTGACTGCCTTGAGCGCCGAAAGCAGCCGGCAGCGGCGAAAGCAGCCGGCTCCTCCGCCTGGATGAATGAATTCATTCACTGCCGCAGCCCCCACCGGCAGCCCCCAGCGCCGAATCGCAGGGGTCGCACAGGCGCGCATTCATTCACTGCCGGTGGGGGCTGCCGAGGCAGCCCCCACCGGCAGTGGATGAATGCGCGCCTGTGCGACCCGGCCTAGATTTAACACGCGACCACCCGCCGGCCGTCTCAAACTAACGCGCGTCCACCCACCCCCCCCCCCCGCCGCCGCCGCCTGGAACAAGCGCCCACCCACCCGCGGCCTAGATTTAACACACGACCACCCGGCTCCCGCCGCCAGCCGCCTGGACCCACGCGGCCCTCCGACAGGTATTTAAAAACAATTTTTTTTTTAAATGACAGGTACGTCTTACTTTCGGGGGATGTGTTACATTAGCCGACCCCCCTAAAATTCCCACTACGTCTTACTATCAGGGGTGTCTTACTATCGGGGAAACACGGTAATGTCTGGCAGTTTAGATTGGTCATCTTCACTTGATACTTGGAAAGATGTTTTTGGTACCCCAGAGGCATGGAGGGAAATTAGCTAGGAATTTCTTCTGGTGGGCTGGAGAAACAGTTTTCAATGCCATTATTATTACCCTAGACAGAGAAACAGTTACAGCCTTGAGAGATTTGATGAGACATGGTATTGGAAGGATGATAGAAAGCTCTGCCACTTCACAAACAAGTAGGAAGAGGACAGACAATGTTGCACTTAGTGAAACTGAAAATAGAATGCCCAGGTCAGTGAAGTTTACTGTGCCAGCCGAGGTAAGGAAGACAGTTAGGACACTGGATAGACTTCTAGGGAGAGATGCAGTGATACACTGCCCTAAAACTGAGATGGAAATGCATAAACGAGCATGGGGAAATACTGCGTAGGATGGGAGCGAATATGAACAAGTGGAATGAACCACCAACTGAGGAGATTTGCAAGAGAGCTTGTGATTTGTTGCAGTCATACAATAAAGGCTCAAATCGCCATCCCTTCCCAGTCAGTACTGTGGAGATAGGAAATTATGGTTTGTGGAGCTTTGATGCATGAGGTTTAGGTCCTGAAGGGGACGAATCCAGGGAATGGGAGTGGAAGCCACCTATGATTGATTCAGGGGGATGTCCCACAATTCCTCCTCAGACTGGCCATTTTATTGTACAGGCATTGATTCATAACAGGGGCAGCTATGAGTGTTATGTTCTTCATACCCTCGGGAGCACTGGTACAGCTAAGTGTAGAATTAAATAGGGATGTGAATTGGGCTTCGGACAATTGAAAATATCGGACAATATTTTCAAAATCATCAGAAATCGGGGGCTCCCCCAAAACGATAGGAAAACCCCACGATATTGATCGTGGGGGTTTTCTTATCGTTTTGGGGGAGGGCGGGAAAAACGGCACACAAAAATAAACCCTAAACCCACCCCGACCCTTTAAAACTAATACCTTAGCTTCCCCCACCCTCCCGACCACCCCAAAAACATTTTACAGGTACCTGGTGGTACAGTGGGGGTCCCTGGAGTGATCTCCCGCTCCCGGGCCGTCGGCTGCCACTAATCAAAATGGCGCCGATGGCCCTTTGCCCTTACCATGTGACAGGGTATCCGTGCCATTGGCCGGACCCTGTCACATGGTAGGAGCACTGGATGGCTGGCGCCATCTTGTGCTCCTACCATATCAGAGGGGCTGACCAATGGCACCGGTAGCCCCTGTGACATAGTAAGGGAAAGACTATCAGCGCCATTTTGAATACTGGCAGCTGACGGTCCGAGTGCAGGAGGTCGCTCCCGGACCTCCACTGGACTTTTGACAAGTCTTGTGGGGGTCAGGAGGGTCCCCCAAGACTTGCCAAAAGCCCCTGGTGGTCCAGTGGGGGTCCGGGAGCGATCTCCTGCACTCGGGCCATCGGCTGCCAGTAATCAAAATGGCACCGATAGCCTTTGCCCGTCGCTTGTGGAAATGCCCACGAGGACTTCCGAAGGGTCAGCCGAAGGTGATTCAGGATATTCATACCCCTAAATCCACAAAAATAGATGGGAGTGTAGCAGCTCTTAGTGCTGAGGCAGAACAGTATTATCAAAGTTTGATCTTAGGACCACAGCCCTCCTCATCAAACAAGATTAGTGAAATTTCAGGAGCCAATTCAATTGTTTCTTAAAAAAAGAACAAAAAGGGACTTAGTCAAAAGAATATTGCTTGAGTCCTGAAGCAGAAAGAGGTGTTGCTATTGCCATGGAAGGATTAGTGGGAGAGGGTGTTTTGGAAGAGTGTTCCTTCCCCTATAATTCTCCTTTGTGGCCAGTTTTAAAGGCTAATGGCAAAGATTGGTCACTGGCTATGGATTATAGAGTGTTGAATAGCCAATTGTTAACTATGGCTGCTATTGTACCTAGCATACAAGTTATATTCCAGAAAGTGAGGGAGATGGACAAATACTTTTCAGTTGTTTATATAGCTAATTTGTTTTTCTATAGGACTTTCTATAACAAGTAGGGTCTTGACATCTTTAACGTGGAAGGATAAGCAGTTCACATTTCGTAGAGACCCTCAGGGTTTTTTGACTTCTTCTACTATTTTTTTTAAACTGCTTTGAGACCCTTGAAGCCTCTCCAACAATCAGTCTCAAAGCAGTTTCAAAAACTCCCTCCTTTGTAGGACCAGCAACCAGAATATCATATACATAATGTTTCACCACCCAAGCTCCCACATTCAAATTCTCCAGTGCTGCAGACACTACCCTATGGCTCTTCAATAGTCTGGATTTCAAGTAAACAGAGGAAAGGGGTGTTCATCAGTGTGGTGTTTCCAGGGACCAGGGTTTTGAAATGGTGTGGAGCAATAGAAATTGCTCTTGACAAGGCTTTGGAGTTAGTGGGTCAGCTTGATGCTAAACATGTGTGGGCAATTGACGGCAGTTCTTCTGATCTGTCAGGTACAAGAACAGCTGTCACTGTGGCAGTTTCTGCAAATGGTACGAATGTGTTAGCTACTGACAGAGAAAACCCATTGATCTCATCCAGTAGGGGCTTTATTTGCAATGCTACAAGTGTGGGAAAAAAAACAGAGAGGGGAGATCAGACTAAACTTAGAATCACTGATTCCTGGTATGTTTTAAAAGCAAAGACTAATGGGCTCCGATACTAGGCAGGGATGGGATTAATTCTAGCTCCTAACAGCCCTTTTCCAGCACATACACCAGCCCTGGGAAACATGCACATTTAATATGGCATCTTGTAGCAGGAGTTTTAGAAAATTTGCAGAACAATGCTCTCCACATTGCACATGATAAAAGTCCTACAGCAATGCGCGATCCTATCCATGATTTGAACAGAGCAGCAGATGATGAAATACGTGCTGTTTTGCCAGTGCTTGCTATTACTAGAAATCAAGATAAGAAATAGGTTGTAGTGCAAACTGAAAATCAGAGTGCAAGTCAAGCCCCTGACAGCTCTGCAGATACTGATAAAGAATTGTAACCCCATCCCCAGGTACGTACTGCCTCCCAATGGGCCATAAAAATATGTATTTTCTCTTTGGGGCAGGGACCCTGACTAGCTCCTCTACTTCCCCTAACTCCCAAGGTGTGGATCCTTTTCGACTTGGGGGTTGAAAGGAGTCCTCAAGTTCCAGTGTGGGGTGACTGAATTTCTCCCTTGAATTCCCCTGGGTGAGGTGAATTTTCATATGCTGTGTGCCCACTGGGTGAGCGTCCAAACTAATACTTTACTGAAGACAATGATGAATTTATGGCACAATAAATACGCACGTCCAGCACCATAGGGCTCTCTAGGTTTACAATTCTGTGAGCTCTACCTGCGCAAGAGTCTTTTCAAAGGCTGGGAATCCAGCCACCCTCCTGGCTTAGACTGAGCAGTGGTCCCCTGTGGTTAGGTCCCCTTCAGTGGGCGGGAAACCCTTCCCAGAATGGCAAATATCTGTCTGTACACAGAGAGTGAATGTCTCTCTCTTTCCCGGGTTTATGAATACTCAGAGTGGGGGACCTCCTAGTTCATATGATTTCTTACTCACAGTGAGATGTGCTTGATCCGAAGGGGATCCCTGATGATAGGAGTCCTGGATGGAACTGCAGGTTTCACAGCGTAAGTGGGGGATGGGGGATATCCTGGACCCAGCATTTTTCCAAGTGGGTGGGAGGCCCCATTTTGGGTTTTTTGTCCATTTTTGGTTTCTTCTTTTAATGTTTGAAATCCAGAGTCAGCACGCGCAAGGGGGCGCACACTTGTGCGCGCCGAGCCCTAAGGGCACCCCGATGACTTTCCCCATTCTCTCAGAGGCCGCTCCAAAATCAGAGTTCCCTTAGAAATCGGAGCAGCCTCAGAAGGAACTTTCCTTCCGCCCCCCCCCCCACCTTCCCCTCCCTTCCCCTATCTAACCCACCCCCCAGCCATATCTAAATCCCCCCTACCTTTATTTTGTTATTTACACCTGCCTGTGGCAGGCGTAACTTGCACGCACTGGCCAGCTGCCAGCGCACGATCCCCCGGCACAGTCACTCTGCCGGAGACCTCGGCCCCGCCCCCGGACTGCCCCCAGACCGGTGCCCCGCCCATGCCCCCGCCCCCTTCCCGCCCCTTTTTCAAAGCCCCGGGACATACGCGCGTCCCGGGGCTTGCGTGTGTCACCGGGCCTATGCAAAATAGGCTTGGCACGCGCAGGGCTTTTAAAATCTGCCCCCTAGTGTTTATTTTATCCCACTATGTCCTGCTTATTCACTAAGGGGTAGATTTTCAAAGGGTTACGTGCGTAACCCCAGAAAACCTACCACTGTGTGCGCCGAGCCTATTTTGCATAGGCTCGGCGGTGCGCGCAAGCCCCAGGACGTGCGTATGTCCCGAGGCTTTAAAAAATGGGCGGCCTGGGGGCAGGGCTGGGGGTGGTCCCGAATCCTCCGGCACAGCAGCCTGTGCCAGGGGATGGTGAGCCGGCAGGCATAACTTCGGAAACAAAAGGTAGGGGGGATTTAGTTAGGGCTAGGGGGTGGGCTATATAGGGGAAGGGAAGGGAAGGTGGGGGGATCACAAAAAAAGTTCCCTCCAAGGCCACACCGATTTCGGAGCGGCTTTGGAGGGAATGGGGAAAGCCATTGGGGCTCCCCTTGGGCCCGGCGCACGCAAGGTGCACAGGTGTGCGTCCCCTTGCGCGCGCCGATCCAGGATTTTATAACATGCGCGTGGCTGCGTGCGCATGTTATAAAATCGGGCATAGATTTGTTTGTGCCGGATTGCACGAACAAATCTACGCCCGCGCGTATTTTTTAAGATCTGGCCCTAAATGTTACTACCCCAAGAATTCCAGGACAGATTCCATGGACAGCTATAGATAATCTTAACATAAAGACAGATATAGCTAGCAGCTATTTTAGGATAAAATGGAATAATGAGTAGGGATGTGCAGAGGGACGCCATACATTTCATTCGGGATTCGTATTCATCGGGGGGCAGATACGTTGCATTCAGCAAGGGGGCCCCCGATACATTTATATGTTAATTCTTATTCGTCCCAGCTAAAATTAAATTATCTACAACCCCCCCTCCTGACCCCCCCAAGACTTACCAAAACTCCCTGGTGGTCCAGCGAGGGGTCCGGGTGCCATCTCCTGCACTCACACCCTAGGCTGCCAGTATTCAAAATGGCGCCGATAGCTTTTGACCTACTATGTCACAGGGGCTACCAGTGCCATTGGTCAGCCCCTGTGACATGGTAGGAGTAATGGATGGTCGGCATCCCTGTCACATAGGAGCACAAGATGGCACCGATGGCCATGTGACAGGGGCTGACCAATGGCTCCCGGACCCCCGCTGTACTTTTGGCAAGTCTTGTGGGGTCAGGAGTGTCCCCCAAGACTTGCCAAAAGCCCCTGGTGGTCCAGCGGGGGTCCGGGAGCGATCTCCTGCACTTGGGCCATCGGCTGCCAGTAATCAAAATGGTGCCAATAGCCTTTGCCCTCACTATGTCACAGAGGCTACCGGTGCCATTGGTCAGCCCCTGTCACATGGTAGGAGCACAAATGGCACCGATGGCCATGTGACAAGGGCTGACCAATGGCACCGGTAGCCTCTGTGACATAGTAGGTCAAAGGCTATCGGCGCCATCTTGAATACCGGTAGCCCAGGGTGTGAGTGCAGGAGATGGCTCCCGGACCCCCCGCTGGACCATCAGGGAGTTTTGGCAAGTCTTGGGGGGGTCAGGAGGGTGGGGGGTTTGTTTAAATTGGCTCCTTTAGACGGCCGAATAATTCGGTGAAGATTCGTTGTATTCGTGGGGAATTGCGATACGTTTCGCTTCCCCACGAATACAACGAATATGTTTCTATACGTTGCGGATTGCCAATTCGTAGGGAACGAATGCACACCCCTAATAATGAGTTAATTTGCAAATTGAATGTGAAGTGTATGAGTGAAAGCATTATGAAGCACCCCATTATTGTGTTATTGTTTATTCCAGTTATTCTTGCCTTTATGATGCTTATTACATTTATTTGCACGTACAGTTTGTGGTTAGAGCTGTCTGCTTTATCTATGCAATTGCAAATACGCCAAGATTTTATGAAATTGTGGTGCCCACAAGTTCTCAGCTCTGTTCTTATTTTTTCCTTCAAACCCATAAGCCACCAAGTGATAGAAAATGAAAATTAGTGTATTAAGGACCAGAAAATGTTTCCATTTTGGCCTAATTTTTATATATTCCTTTTTTATGCAGACAGTAGTTAATAATTCTCTTTTAGGTATATCATCTAATCTTACTTTTCCCATTACTTTCTTTGAATTCTACTGATTTCTACCAGAAATCCTGTTTCTTCTGTCCAGCTGACCTTTCCTTTTTATTATCTGTTATCTTACGTTTCCTGTGATAAGGAAGGAGGAAAAGACTAGTTTTCTTAAGGCAAATGGGTTAGATAATAATCACAAGCTGCTTTGTTAATTAGCCAAAGGCTGTGAAACTATCAGAAGCATATGTCAGTGGTCATAAAATGGACAACTGAAACTGCAAAAAAAAAACCTGTTTGTCTTACAAAGTGCTGAATGTGTGACTTTAGTAAGTGAACTTTGTCAAATCCTGGGCATTGGAAGCGCCTGCTATGAAATGGCAAGCAAATTCTGCTGAACTGGAAAATTTCAGTATCTTGCATGAACAATGCTGGTATGATGTCAGGGCAAGTTTTCCACTGATATATCTGGGAAAGTATAAGCAACTAGGAGACAGTTGCTGGGAGAAATCATTCTTGAAAGAACCTTTTACTTACTAACCAATTCATTAAACTCAAACAGTGGTGCATAACTGCAGTAACAGGTAAGACAGATTCACAGCACTAGTGACAAAACTAACAGCAATGTGCACACATAACTGCTGCAGTATTCATAGTAGCCTCACCTTCATTGGAAGCAGAGAAAGAGACCGGCCTGAGAGAACTTCAGGACATCTGGAAAAAGACAGATAGCTGCTGGCAAGTCCCAGTTCCTGCTTGTGGGTGAGAAATTTCCATGAAGGATAGGATTTGCAAATGTAGTTTTCCTATTTTAAAACAAAGCTGATCATACATTTAAAGGCTTTTTACAAGGAATTTAAGGTGGACAGGCTACCAAAACTACCTTATGTTTTCAAGGATAGTTTTGATTTAGACTGGGGGGGGGGGGTCATTGAGATTATAGTATGGTGAATTGTTGTTGACCAGTGACAAGTTTAAATCAGACTGGGGGGGGTCGCAGAATTTGTCAAAATGATGTGTAATATATCTTGTCTGCTATTATGAAATATATTTTGTTTATTGTCAGAAAGCTTTGTTAATAAATCTGGGTAACTTCTTATATTTTTTTCTGCTTAACAATGTGGTTTACTTTTGTTGTATTTGGTGTAGGGTAGGGCCTTGACATTAACAAGGTGTAGTTTATCAGGGTAGTCTTACATCAAATTAGTAGAAGAGATTGAGGGGGGGGGGGGGGGGGATTTAAGACAACTCATCAGGGTTTCTTCCTAGTAGTTTACAGTGCCAGATCATTAGATTGACCTCGTCTCAGACTGGTTTGTCTTTTTATAGTGGCGGGCTACTGACATTGTATGACAGTGCCAGCAGATAAGTATTGAAGCTAGTTCATGCTGTAGTAACCTACAAATATTCCAATCAGGCAGTGCGAGTATGCCCAGAATCCAAGTGTCAAAAATTATTTTTTCTCTAAACTTTACACCAGGGAAAGAGAGACCTAAAATATTATTAGACACAGTCTCTAACTGAAACATTAAGGGGCAGTTTTAAGTAGTCAGCATAGTTATGAAATATATGTGAATTTTGATTCATGTGCTTTATGCTAGCATAAAGTATATATACACACCTTTTAAAAATGCCAGATACCTTTGCTGTTTTACTCCTTTGATGTATACATTCTCCTTTCCTCCGGGAACTACTTTTTTTGAACCATTTTAAAAGTGCATGCAGTATGGAAATCCATGTACAATTTTAACTGAGCAGAAACCAAGTTGAAGACAGGCTATCTTCCCAGGGGCTTGAAAATTGCCCTATAACTCCTGTTAACTCCGGTAATGAATGCAATGGTAGTTACAGTAAAAAGAAAAGAATTCTGCCTTTAAGGCTACTCCATGTTCTACAGTTTTGAGGATCTGTATCTTTATAAGATAGAGGGATTGAAACAGAGAGCATAGCTTTGCTACCTACATACAATATTGACTACTTGTGTATATTCCCTTTCCAAAAAACATGTGAGAACTCCTAAATATGGAAGGTAGCATTTCATTAAATGATTTGATTTTGTAATGATGTGGGACCATAGTTTCAAATCTAGTTATGTTCAAACTTTCCTACAGCAATATCAAAGGTGGTAAAATTGATCCTGGCTTACGTTTGTCAAAATCCTTGAATCTCCATGAGATATACTATGAATATGAGCCCAGTAAACCTGTGGATTATGCGTGAATTTATCAAATTGGTTGATAATCCTCTTTTGAAAGAGATTTGCAAATTCCTTTTCATGTCACATACAGAGACTAAGCACATTTTTAGTGCAAAATGATGTAACAAAATTATTTCTGATTGGGTTAATTTTATAACAATCTGCGTAAATTAGACGGCAAATGCATGCATGTCACAAATTTTCAAAGCAAACTTATGCGCATGAGGTAGCTTTTAAAATTACCCCACCAAATGTATTTTTTTTATTTACAGCTAGATATAACCCACAATTGCATGCATTTCTATGCAGATTATATTCAAATGTTTAAGAAATAATGAATAACCTACCTCATTCCAATCATTACATCCCATCCTATAAAAACCACAATCTCTTACTAATCTCCTTTTATCCTATCCCAACTACTCCAATGCCTTAATCTATTGACTACAGTTGAACCACTTGGCCAACATAATCACTCATACTGAGAAGGCAGTACAGTTCTTATCCTCTGCACTCTTCCTATTCCCTGAATTCTAGCTTGATGTAAAAGCCAAGGTAAATAATCTGGCTTTTAATTTTATTAGCTTCTAAATTTCAAGTAGTCAGGCTCGCTACTCCATACACAATTATATCAGCTCTTATGTGTGCAGAAATTTTTCAGGAGATTTTACCCACAGGTAAGTGCAAACTGCTCCCAAATCACACACCCAGGAATACTTCTGTTCAGTTCAGTAAACTTATCTGCATAAGGACATATGTGTATATGCTTACCCATGTATTGGGTGAGACATTTTGTAAAAAGCATTTCCATGGGTAAAACTCTCTTTTAGATGATAGAAATGTCTTTGAAAATTACCCCAGGGGGCTGTTTCCTAGGGATGTGAATCGTTTTTTGACGATTTAAAATATTGTCCGATATATTTTAAATCATCAAAAATCGTTAGAGCCACGATACAATAACAATTCCCTCGATTTATCGTCAAAAAATCCTAAATCGGGGGAAGGGGGAGGGGAATGGGGAGGGCGGGAAAACCGGCACACTAAAACAACCCTAAAACCCACCCCGACCCTTTAAAATAAATCCCCCACCCTCCCGAACTCCCCCAAAATGCCTTAAATTACCTGGGGTCCAGAGGAAGGCTCCAGGTGTGATCTTTTACTCTCGGACCTCGGACCTCCGTGCGTTGTAGAAACAAAATGGCGCTGGCGCTACCTTTGACCTGTCATATGACAGGCCGGCGCCATTTTGTTTTTTTGTCTCCCGACGTCAGGAGTGTAGGAGATCGCTCCCGGACCCCCGCTGGACCCCCAGGGACTTTTGGCCAGCTTGGGGGAGCCTCCTGACCCCCACAAGACTTGCCAAAAGTCCAGCGGGGGTCTGGAACGACCTCCTGCAGTCGAATCGTTTTTCCGTACGGAAAATGGCGCCGGCCATACGGCAACACGAATCGACTGCAGGAGGTCGTTCCGGACCCCCGCTGGACTTTTGGAAAGTCTTGTGGGGGTCAGGAGGCCCCCCCAAGCTGGCCAAAAGTCCCTGGGGGTCCAGCGGGGGTCCGGGAACGATCTCCTACCGCGAATCGTTTTTCCGTACGGAAAAACGATTCGACTGCAGGAGGTCGTTCCGGACCGACAGGAAGTTCGGCAGGCAGTACGGCCCGACGCCCGAAGATAGCAGGAGGCCGGTGGCAGCAGGAGAGGCAGCTGATCTTCCTGCTCTGGGGGAGGAAGCGGACGTTGTGCGCTGCGCTTCCGCTCCCCCCCCGACAGGAAGTTCGGCAGGCAGTACGGCCCGACGCCCGAAGATAGCAGGAGTCCAGTGGCAGCAGGAGAGGCAGCTGATCTTCCTGCTCTGGGGGAGAAAGTGGAAGCTGTGCACGTGCTTGAATGTGTATGTGTGGATGAGAATGGGAGTGTGTGTGGGTGAAAACTGGAGCCTGGGTGGGTATGTGGGTGAGAATGGAAGCTTGAATATGTGGGTGAATGGGAGCTCGAATGTGTGTATGTGTGGTTGAGAATGGGAGCCTGGGTTTGTGGGTGGGTGAGAATGGGAGCTTGAATGTGTGTATATATGGGTGAGAATGAGAGCCTGGGTTTGTGTGGGTGGGTGAGAATGGAAGCTTGAATATGTGGATAAGAATGGGTGCTTGAATGTGTGTATGTGTGGGTGAGAATAGGACCTTAAATGTGTATATGTATGGATGAGAATGGGAGCTTGAATATGTGTGGGTGAGACTGGGAGCATGGGTTTGTGGGTGAGAATGGGAGTCTGGGTTTATGTGTGTGGGTGAGAATGGGTGCCTGGATGTGCGTCTGTGTGTGCATAAGAATATAAGCCTGGGGAGGGGTGAGAAAGTGAGAACTTGTATGTGTGTCTGCAGAGAATGTGAGCTTGGGGGGAGAGCAAGTGAGAGTGACAGCTTGAGTGTGTGAGAGGGAGTCTGTGAGAGAAAGCGTGTATGTGTGTGTGTGGAAGGGAAGAAGACAGTAATAGAAGAAAGACACTGAAAAGGAATTAGGTAATGAGCTATAAGGGAAAAAATGGGAAAAAGAGACCAGGACCAACTGATTAGAAAAATACAAAGATCAGACAACAAAGGTAAAAATATATATCTATATTTTGAGATGTTAGCAATTTAAATATAAGCAACACAACCGCTCTCTCAAAATTTATGGACAGGTAGGAGCCGTGTATAAAATCGTAATAATAAGAAGGCTAAAGTGCCACAAATCACCGTGAATTATGTTTGTATCATTAAGTAAACCTCATACTTAGGCGTAGATGTGAATGCTATGCTGCATAATTTGGCATTATTTATCAGTAAAAAAACAACTAGTAGACCTGCATGCCTACAGCCCACCCATGTTAACCTTGTGCCCACCCAAAAAATCAATTCTGGCTACGCCACTGGGTTACACACCGAATTGCCGGGCCCAGATAAAGGGGTGGATGGGGGTGGGGAGGGGCGGAGCTGGAGGCGGCCAGTACAGCGGCCATTTGCAAGTTACTACTGCTCCAGAGGAGCAGCAACTTAAAGAAAAAAAAAAAAGGTGAAGTAGGGTAGGTTTAGGGGGTGGGGAGGATGGGGGAAAGCAAAAGGGAAGGAAAGTTAGGTAGGGGGAAGGGAAGTTCCCTCCCAGTCCGCTCCTTAAATGCGCACTTTAATCATTGTTCCAAAAATATGTTTTAAGTTTTGTATTTCTCTTTTAAGCATCTAAAAAATACTTTAAAAATATTTTTGGAACAATGATTAAAGTATACCTTTAGTGGAGAAAATACTGAAAGAAAAATAATTTGTTTCAGCATCCGCAAGGTAGTATGATGGTCCCCATTTAATTTATTTATTTAACAGCTTTTCTATGCCGACATTAGGAGGCACATCATATCGGTTTACATCAAACAAAAGATGGAAAATACATATAACAGGGAGTGGGGGAGAGGGCAACATAGCACAAACAAAAACAAAAATGCAGCAACGGTGCTGCAATTAGGGGAAGCTAAGAATATAATTAATATAGTTAAGAGACGTTCTCTGTATTTTCTAGTTATTCAAACTTGCTTGCAATGTTTATTTCTTACTATAAAACTGTACCCATAGGCCTTTGGGGATGAATACATTTGACCACACTCTCTTTGCCAAACTAAGACATTGCCAACATACACTTTTTATGAAATTACTACACACATACACATAGCCATACTGCGAATATGCCATCTCAGACAAAATGGTCATACATCACAAAACAAGTTTTCAAGCATTGCTTCAAATCTTACAACGTACAAGGCACAGAAATGTCATAGTAGTGTGTAAACAAACAGGCTCCAAGGTATATTTTCCAGCATCACTGTGATCATTGCTGTGGTTGGTCTAGACAATGAGTACTGCTGGCATTCAGAGGCTCAACCAAGTACAACAGTTCTTGTGAAGGTCCCAGCACCATACCCTGACTAGACATAAAATGAAAGGTTTTTGTTTTTTTTCCAGAGGGGCACCCCTAGGAGACTAGTGATTAGGAGTGAACTCTCTTCCCCCAATATTTTTCCCCTCAATAAAAAATATAGATTTTTCAGAAGGCACTTGAAAGACAGAGGAGACTTAGAAGAGAGGGAGAAAATAAGAGAGAAGGAGTACAGAAGAGACACATCAATACAATCTTGTGCAGTTAAAATAATCTGTTTTTATACGTATATACAAGATAAATGTATTCTCAAGCAATAAGTTTTCAAAGTTCTTGGTTGTCATTGACATCCTTAATACAGCCAAATACCTTTGTAGATATTCAGAAGTTTGAGTGTGAACAGCAGTTTGCATCTCAATAGCTTTTATGAACTGACCAATTGTTTTGGTTTCAATACAGATCTAATTTCTGTGAGCTTTGAGGCACTAGCAGATTGTGTGGTGCATCCATTTCAGTGCCTTCATCTTCACCATGGATAGGTAACTCCCTTCCTTGTGTGCTGAAAAACAGTGAGTTTTCAAGATATCCCCACTAAATAATCATCAGATGCTTTTGCATGCACTGCATGCAAATGTATTTCATGCATATTCATTACATAGATCCTAAAAAACTGATTGAATTATGGCATTTGAGGGCTGAAGTTGCCTGCCTCTGGACTACCCTATAGGGTGGTCATAGAGGGAGGAATTACCAGATTACAGTGTCCTAAGTAAGAGTGACCAGACGCCACCCTGGATACCCTCTCCCATGTTCTTTTCTGTCCCCAACCAGATTCTCATTCTGCTTTTTGAAGACCCTTACTGACCCAAAAGAAAAATGGCTCAAAGCATGAAAACTTGTCATTTTTTGCCTTCCTGGAGCTTTCTGCTCTTATTTCACCTCCCCTCTAGGAGTGTTGTAGCTCTCTCAATTCATACCTCATAACCAACAAATAATAACTATTATCTGTCAGGCTTATTTGTATATCCTTTAGAAACCAGCAAGCAGAATCAGAAGAAAAAGAGAACTGAACATTGGACAGGTGCAGAGGCAAGATTTTTGTTATGGTTCATGTATTTGTTTTGTAGGTCACCTCCATTTTTTCTTCATTTCCTTTTTGTTGCCCATTAAAGTCAATGAGGGAACCAATGCAGCCTAATTTGAGCTTCACAACTGGAGTTTTTAAATCAATTCTACTGAAACTTGTGGGTATGCAATATCAGAAGGGAGAAGAGAACGCCAAGGCAAAGTGGCAAAGTGGCACCAAAAGTGCTATGGATAGCCAAAGGTACCATAAAGTGGGAAAAGGGTACCAACACTGGCAGGAGATTTCCAAGGCACCATTAGAGCAGCAAAGCAGCATCAAGAATGGCAAAGTGACACCAAGAGTGGCATGAACATCCGAAGGCAATATGAAGGGTGAACAAAGTAGCAAAGGTGGCAGAAAAAAAAAAAAAACAGGCATTGACAGAGGGACAAAGCAGCATTAAAAGTGGCATGAAGACCCAAGACACCATAAAAGGTGCAAAGCAGTCACCCACAGTGGCAACAAAACCTCAAAGTAAAGGGTTTAGAATATGACGGCACGGCAGTGAGGCAGCAAGATCCCCAAGGTAAAAAGCCTGGCTATGGCAGCAAGGCAGAGTGGCAATAAAACCCCCATGGTGCAGCATGATGGGTATAGAAGAAATGCAGATTGGCATTAACCATTCCCAGCTGTAGAATGGTGGCAAGGCAAAGTGACAGCAAGATCCCCCAAGGTAACGTTGGGATATGATAGCAAGGATGCTTTTCAGAAAGATCCCAAAGATGGAAGGTCTGGGGTCAGCAAGGCTGAGTGGCAGAAGACCCCCACCAAGGCAAGGCACACACAGACAAGCAAGGCTTTGAGGCACCAGGAGGCCCGAACAGTGCAAAAACAAGGCAAGGGTGGCCACTGTAAGGAGCAGAAGTGACTCAATGAGGAGGTGGGACATAAGCTGTTAGGATGCCTCAGATGTTTGATTAAAGATGTTGGCACCCTCCTGAAATTCCACTTATATGATGCTGCAGATGTTAGAGGAGGAGCAGACACCACTTCATGATCTGTTTCTGGAAACAGAGATAGGTGTGGATTGCCCCTTGGAGCATCATGATTTGGTACTGATGAGGCAGCTAACTGAGTTTTAGAAACACCCTGGGCAGAGTCATCCCTACAATATATATTCCAGATTAAAAATTAGAGGGCATATGTAAGCAAGAGAAAATAAAGCAGAAATGTTGTAGTTTGTGGACTCCTAATAGCAGCAGGTGCAATTTAGACTGAAACCTGACAGAAAATAAGACATACATGTTTGCCACACTTTGTGATCTACAGGTGAAAGGGGGTCTCACATTCCTGTCCAATACACATACATACATGAAGGAGTTACTGGTAGGTGGGTGTGAACAGGAGATCTAGAGGCAGAGAAATAATGTGGATGTAGCACAAGAAAGAGTGGCCACCCCAGAAAGTAGTGCAGGTGTGACCAGCACCCTGTCAGCTAGCACTTCCTACCCCACCTCAATAAACCAAAACCACATTGCCCCACAGAAACATTTCTCAAGACACATGCCATAGCTAATGCATCTGGCAAGAGAGACCCTTACCCTACTCCAGGAAAGGAGACCCCAGCAGAAATGTCTGTGTCATGCTATCTAACAAAGCCCATCAAAGACAGGGACACTGATGCACTGGCATATTGGGCATGAAAGTCCATGGTCTGCCCTGACTTTGAAAACGTGGCTTAGTATAATGGCAGGGGACATTTTAAGCCCTCATCATTCAAGGCTGTGGAGAGTTGATAGAAAATCACTCTACCTTTCCTGGACTTTTCAGAGTGGCAAGATGACTGAAAGCATATTGGAGTTCTTTTTGTTAGTTTGCTTAGCTGCCATTAGTAAAGGAATGGTGAATAAAACAGAGAATGTCAAAATGTCTCTGTATCGCTCCATGGTGAGACCGCAGCTTGAGTACTGTGTACAATTCTGGTCACAGCATCTCAAAAAAGATATAGCTGCACTGGAGAAGGTATAGAGAAGGGTGACAAAAATGACAAAGGGGATGGAACAGCTCTAATATGAGAAAAGACTAAAGAGGTTAGGGCTGTTCAGCTTGGAGATAAGACAACTAAGGGGGAATATGATAGAGTCCTTTAAAATCATGAGAGGTCTAGAACAGGTAAATTACTCTTTCGGATAATAGAAAGACTAGGGGGCACTACATGAAGTTAGCAAGTAGCACATTTAAAACGGAGAAAATTCTTTTTCACTCAATGCACAATTAAGCTCTGGAATTTGTTGCCACAGGATGTGATTAGTGCAGTTAGTGTAGCTGGGTTTAAAAAAAAAGTTTGGATAGGTTCTTGGAGAAGAGGTCCATTGACTGCTATTGGTTGGGTTGACTTGGGGAATAGCCACTGCTATTGCTGGCAGCGGTAGCATGGGATCTATCTAGTGTGTGGGATGTGGGAAGATTGGGGCAGCGCTTGCTATCTTGTTAACTTACCCAAATAAGTACCAATATTCAGATATCCAATTAAGTTAACTGGATAAGTTAAACCTGCTCTAAGATCTAAACTTAGCTAACTGGATACTTATCCACTAAATGGCACTTACCATGCTGCTGAATATCCCATTTAAGTTAGCTGGATAAGTTTTATCCTGCTACCTTACATAAGAACATAAGAAAAAGCCATACTGGGTCAGACCAAGGGTCCATCAAGCCCAGCATCCTGCTTCCAACAGTGGCCAATCCAGGCCACAAGAACCTGGCAAGTACCCAAAAACTAAGTTTATTCCATGTTACCATTGCTAATGGCAGTGGCTATTCTCTAGGTGAACTTAATAGCAGGTAATGGACTTCTCCTCCAAGAACTTATCCAATCCTTTTTTAAACACAGCTATACTAACTGCACTAACCACATCCTCTGGCAACAAATTCCAGAGTTTAATTGTGCATTGAATAAAAAAGAACTTTCTCCGATTAGTTTTAAATGTGCCCCATGCTAACTTCATGGAGTGCCCCCTAGTCTTTCTACTATCTGAAAGAGTAAATAACCGATTCACATCTACCCGTTCTAGACCTCTCATGATTTTAAACAGCTCTATCATATCATAAATGGATATATTTCAATATCGAACCCAGAATCAGTACCACTGCCTCTGTCTTTCTTCTGTCACAGTGACAGTGAGAGAGAGACAAGACCACTGCAGCAAGAAAGATCAGAAAAAGCACTTTACCAGTGCCAGAGCTCCTTTATAAAGCTCTTTTTTTTTTCAACCCTGAAAGGGTTTCTGGAAAAGCGTTCCTTCTTCATAAATTGACAGATAGCAAATAGAGTTTCTTACACACGCTCAGATCTTTCAGTGGAAGGACATCAGAGTCACTTGACCATATGGCAGCTATATGCTAGTTAGAAGGATAGTTCACACTGATTTGTTTTCTATCTAGTTTTCTTGCCACTTTGTCCTGTTTTGGCTCCCAAGGGGCTGTGATGTCACATGGGCAAGAGTTGATTGCTATAGTTACTAGTTGTTTGTTTGCTCAGCACTGCCATAGACTTAAATGAAAAACAAACAAATGAGGAGATAAATGTTGTTAACATTTGTGGACACCCTCCATTCATTTTAGGGGGTCTACAAAAGAAACCTTACCCATTCAATTCAAACAAATGCACATTCCTATTTTCAACATTTTTGTGAGTGATATAGCAGAAGAATTGCCAGTATAGGTTTGTCTTTTGCCAGTGATACCAAAATCTGCAACAGAGTGGCAGTCAGAAAGATGTGGAAATGTGAGAAGTGATCTAGCAAAGTTTGAGGAATGGTCTGGGGTCTGGCAGTGAAAATGTATTGCTAAAAATGCAGAGTAATGTATTTAGGATGCAAAAACCCAAGGGAGAGGTCCACTATTGGGGTTGAAATTCTTCTAAGCATGAAGGAAGAGCAAGATCTGGGGGCAATTGCATCTGATGATCTTAAGATAGCAAAACAGGTGGATAAAGTAATGGCAAAAGCCAAAAAGATGTTTGGCTGCATAGGGAGAGGAATGGGCAACTGAAAAAGGGAGGTGATATTGCCCCTGTATAGGTCCCTGGAGAGACCTTATTTGGAATACTGTGTACAATTCTGGAGACTGCATCTTCAAAAGGATATAAACAGGATGGGGTTGGTCTAGAGGGTGGCTACTAAAATGGTCTGTGGTCTTTATTCTAAAGCATATGGGGATAAAGATCTAAACATGTATACCCTAGAGAGTAATGGCAAAATAGGGGACATGATAGAGACTTAAATATCTCAAAGGTTTCCTTGCACAGGAGGCGAGCCTCTTTCAATGGAAAGAAGGTTATAGAATGAAGGGTCATGGGATGAGGTTGAAAGGGGATAGACTCAAGAGTAATCTTAGGAAATATTTCTTTACAGAGAGAGTGGTGGATGCATGAAATGACCTCCCAGTAGAGGTGTTGGAGACAAAAATTGAATCTGAATTTTAGGAAGCATGAGATAAATACAGTTGTCTCTAAGGGAGTGATGGGAATTATAAAGCTAAATTAATTGGATGAATAGGCAGACTAGATGGGCATATGGTCTTTTTCTGCCAACCTGTTTCTATGTATGAATTAACATGCTCAGTTTAGTGCGGTTACACTATTTACCTTCCCCTCAGTAAGGAGCATGCTCATGCAATTTATTTAAAAGTGTTTTGTGTTTCCGTGCATAATAGCATGATCATACTGTCTTAGACATTTTTTACTGCAACCATGCTATATGATATTGTGACACTTAAGTGGATTTTAACATGCATGTTAATATTTTGGGAGGCCAAGCAAACATTTTTAGCCCAAGTTTTATTCCAAAGTTGTTTCAAGTGTCTGTCGATAGTGACTGCAATGGTATGAGGCATAATTATAGCGAACTGCATATTTTAGTACATTGCTTAAGACAGAAGAGTGCCAACAGATTTTCAGGGTGAACTGCCAACTGATACTCTAGAAGTGCCTATCATAAGAGAGGAAACCTCATAGGAAAGAATAGACTAGCAAACTACATCTAGGCTTACTCAAAAAATATAGTCCTTCAATATCCAATTTCCCTTAGCCACTGAAAAAAAGAAAATAGAAAATAGCCACTGCTATTACTAACAACGGTAACATGGAATAGACTTAGTTTTTGGGTACTTGCCAGGTTCTTATGGCCTGGATTGGCCACTGTTAGAAACAGGATGCTGGGCTTGATGGACCCTTGGTCTGACCCAGTATGGCATGTTCTTATGTTCTTATGTTCTTATCACTTGGCTTTATCTCAACAATATATTAAAGCCAACAATAAAATGAATTCAGATGTTTTAAAAGTAAGCATATTATTTTTGTTTGCTAAATAGAATATATTGTAATACTTATTTTCCTTTTAATGTTTCAAAACTAGAGTGGCAGGGCCTTGGAGGCTACTAGTTCAACATAGGGTAGGATTATCTGCTTTCCAGGTGAGGCTTCTGGCTCTGAAGATGTACTGATTTGATAATGATCCAGCTGAATCATTCACTCTTCATCCATAACAAAGGAAACAGTCCTACAAGTCTTTTTTCTGAATGCCTACTGTCTTTCCAAGACTTTATTGTATCTTCCATCATTCATTACCTGTTTAAGGTAACATTTTAGCAAGGACATTGATGGTCTTTATAAGAACATATGACCTTTGTCAAGTTGTCAATGACTTTACTTATTCCAGCTAGGGAGTCACTTACTGCTTCTTCAAACTTTTATTATTGAAGAAAAGCCTGCTGCTCCTGGGCCTGAAGTAACCATGCTTGCATTACAATGATTGATGTCTTTGATGATGTCCTTTGACCACAAATAGCAAGTTCTTCATACTCAATCCGCTTCTGCAGGAATAAATTCTGGATCGGTTGTCTTCAGACTGAAAGCTAATATTTCATTCTTCTTATAGGCTAGTAGAAATTGTGCTGTCTTGAGTTTCCAGGACAATTATTAACAACAAAAAGAAGGATGCACACATAGGAGATCCTAGTCTGTGAATCAAAGTAAATGTATTTCAATTCAGTTAGATAAGACTAATTAGATACAACTTCCTTTATAATTAATTTTGTTTTTAGGAAGTAGTTAATTCAGATCCAAGGGATATGCAGATAGCTTAACCATCCTGTTGACATAACCTAAGCATAGTAGTTAAGACTCGAAGAAAAGGCTACAGTACTTTAATTATTTTAAAACATGTATTGTCAAAAATTAAATCACACATAATGAGCCACAAAATTATCTTTAAAAATGTTTTAATAATATATAATGCTAAAAAGTCATTTTACCTTTATTTCCTAAATATAGAAATGATGGCAGAAAAGGACCAAATGATCCCACCCAGACTGCCCAGCAAGCTTGTGCTGGTATCTGCTGCACGGTGCAGGTCACCCCGGTGTTTATCAGTTTCCCAGACCGTAAAAGTCAGGGCCCTCGGATGCTGTTTGAATCCAATTTCCCTTAACTGTTGCCAAGAAAGCAAAGAGCAAAGTTGCAGTTGCATCAAAAGTATCAGGCTTATGGGTTGATTTTAAAAGGAGAATGCGGAGAATGCAGCAGCATGCACGCGGTTCCTGCTGCACGCACATGGACATGCCAATTTTATAACATGCGTGGGCCAGCGTGTGCATGTTATAAAATCTGATGGCCGCGGGCATGTGCAGGCCATGCGTGTGCAGGAGGGGTGAATTTCGATTAATATGTGTGTGGCGATGCAATTGAGCCCTCCCCAGTTCCCTCCCCCTACCTAAAATCCCTCCCCTCTTCTCCTGTCCTCTCCTCCCCATCCCCTAAATCCTTCCTATCTATTTACTTTTTTTTTTGGTTTCCCACTTACTGCTCCTCTGGAGCAGAAGTAATCTGTACGCACCAGCCGGCTGCTGGCGCGCGCTTCCCCGGGACAGTGTAGAATGGCACTGTCCCGACCTGCCCGCCCCCTCAGAGAGGCCCGGCACTTCTGCACATACTGGGGTTTACTCACATCGCTGGGTCTGTTTTAAAATTAACACAGCACGCTCAAGGCCCAGCCACATGCGTAAACCTCGGTTTTTACGCACGCGGGCCTTTGAAAATCTGGGCTTTAGTGATTAAGGGTAGAAGGCACTGCATCAGCTACTTACCCCCATGTTTATTTGTTCCCCAAAACGTAGAAGTCAGGGCCCTCTTTGGTTACTCTCTGAATCTAATTCCTCTTTTCTCATTGCTTTTGAAGCAGATAACAATGATGGAGTTGCATTAATAGTATCAAGGCTTATTTGTTAAGGTTAGCAACTGCCAACCAGGAAGTTACCCCTCGGTTACCCTCGTGCACTCTTTTCTTTATTTCCACAGTGTTTATCCCATGCCCTTTTTTTTTATTCCTTTACTGTTTTTCTCTTCCAGAAAGGCATTCACCACCCTCTCTGTGAAGAAATATTTCCTGACACTGGTTCTGAATCATCCTCCTTGGAGTTTCTTTTCATGATCCCTAGTAGAGATGTGAATCGGAACCGGTATCAGTTTGGATTCCGGTTCCGATTCACATCGTGAAATTGTTATCTTGCAGTCCGATTGGGGTTTTTTTATCGGCTGCGCCCGAGCCGATAACCAAAAAATACAGCCGACTCTTTAAAATGAGTTTGTTAGTATCCCCCCACCCTCCCGACCCCATTCCAAAAAATTTTAAATACCTGGTGGTCCAGCGGGGGCCAGGGAGCATTCTCCCGCGCTCGGGCCGTCGGCTGCCAGTAACCAAAATGGTGCCGATGGCCCTTTGCCCTTAGCATGTGACAGGGTATCCGTGCCATTGGCTGGTCCCTGTCACATGGTAGGAGCAATGGACGGCCGGCGCCATCTTTAAAAATGGCGCAGGCCATCCAGTGCACCTACCATGTGACAGGGGCCGACCAATGGCACCGATAGCCCCTGTCACATGGTAAGAGCAAAGGGCCATCGGTGCCATTTTGATTAGTGGCAGCTGATAGCCCGAGCGCGGGAGAATGCTCCCTGGCCCCCGCTGGACCACCAGATATTTAAAAAAATGTTTTGGGGGGGGGTCCAGAGGGTGGGGGGATACTAATAAACTCATTTTAAAGGGTCAGGCTGTGTTTTTAGGTTGTGTCCTTTCTTCCCGTCCCCCCCCCCCCCCCATAACGATAAGAAAACCCACTAAATTAATCGTGGGGTTTCCTATCACTATCGGGGACCCCCCAATATCTTTTGGCCAGCCTCCCCAAGCTGGCCAAAAGTCCCTGGGGGTCCAGCGGGGGTCCGGGAGTGATTTCCTGCCGCAAATCGTTTTCCGTACGGAAAATGGCGCCGGCAGGAGATCGACTGCAGGAGGTCGTTCAGCAGGGTCCGGAACCCCCGCTGAACGACCTCCTGCAGTCCATCTCCTGCCGGCGCCATTTTCCGTACGGAAAACGATTCGCGGCGGAACCCCCGCTGAACAACCTCCTGCAGTCGATCTCCTGCCGGCGCCATTTCCCGTACGGAAAACGATTTGCGGCAGGAAATCGCTCCCGGACCCCCGCTGGACCCCCAGGGACTTTTGGCCAGCTTGGGGGGGCCTCCTGACCCCCACAAGACTTGCCAAAAGTCCAGCAGGGGTCCGGAACGACCTCCTGCAGTCGAATCGTGTTGGTCTATGGCCGCTGCCATTTTGCGCCGCCATTTTGCAAAATGTTGGCGCAGAATGGCGCCGGCTGAAGACAACACGATTCAATTGCAGGAGAACGTTCCGGACCGCCGCTGGACCCCCAGGTAATTTAAGGCATTTGGGGGGGGGGTTCGGGAGGGTGGGGGATTTAATTTAAAGGGTCGGGGGTGGGTTTTAGGGTGTTTTAGTGTGCCGGTTTTCCTGCCCCCCCCCCCTTCCCCCGATTTAGCTACGGACCGCCGCTGGACCCCCAGGTAATTTAAGGCATTGGGGGGGGGGGGGTTCGGGAGGGTGGGGGATTTAATTTAAAGGGTCAGGGGTGGGTTTTAGGGTGTTTTAGTGTGCCGGTTTTCCTGCCCTCCCCCTTCCCCCGATTTATGATTTTTTGACGATAAATCGGGGGAATTGGTATTGTATCGTGGCCCTAACGATTTTTGATGATTTAAAATATATCAGACGATATTTTAAATCGTCAAAAAATGATTTACATCCCTAATACATATTCAGATCTTTCAGCTTCTCCTCATAAGTCTTCCAATGCTAAACCCTCACCATTTTGGCTGCTCTTCTTTTGACCACCTCTATCCTGTCTTTATCCTTTTTGAGATATGGGCATCATTATTGAATGCAGTAATCCAGGTAAGGCTTCACCAAGGACCTGTACAAGGGCATTATCACCTTCTTTTTCTTACTGGTTATTCCTCTCTCTCTATGCAGCCCAGCATTCTTCTGGCTTTAGCTATCGCATTGTCACATTGCTTCGCCGCCTTCAGATCATCAGACACTATCACACCAAGATCCCTCTCCCAGTGCACATTAGTCTTTCAGCGCCCATCACATAAAGCTCTTTTGGATTGCCACACCCCAGATGCATGACTCTGCACTTTTTGGCATTGAATCCCAGCTGCCAAACCTTCGACCACTCTTCAAGCTTTCTTAAATAACTTTCATTCTTTCTACTCCTTCAGACCGTGTACACTGTTACAGATCTTAGTATCATCCGCAAATAGACAAATTTTACCTTCTGTCCCTTCTGCCAGGTCACAAAGATATTGAATAGAATCAGTCCCAAAACCGATCCCTGTGGCACTCCACTTAACATCGTTCTTTCTTAAGAGTAGGTTCCATTTACCATTACACATTGTCTCCTGTCAGTCAACCAGTTTGCAATCCACGCTACTATCTTTGCACCCACTCCTAAGCTTCTCATTTTGTTCATGAGTCTCCTACATGGTACCATATCAAAAGCTTTACTAAAATCCAAATAAACTGCATTGAGTGCTCTTCCCTGATCCCTGTAGCTTATGGTTTTAGACCATCTTAAGTGTTCATGTCACATGTTCCAAGAATTTTTCAGACATTAGAATGTAATGTATTAGACTGGTATCATTCCCCATGAGTTCAAGCTTTGTAACAAAAATAAAATAGATACCTCAGCCCAAGTTTTATTACCACAATATTGGGCGGATTTTAAATGCCCTGCTCGCGTAAATCCGCCCGTATGACATAGTGAGGGCAAAGGTAGCGCCGGCGCCATTTTGAATATTGGCAATAAGGCCCGCATGCAGGAGGTTGCTCCCGGACCCCCGCTAGACTTTTGGCAAGTCTTGTGGGGGTCAGGAGGCCCCCCCCCCAAGCTGGCCAAAAGTCCCTGGGGGTCCAGCGAGGGTCCGGGAGCGATCTCCTGCACTCATGACGTCGGGTGCCAGGAACCAAAATGGCGCTGGCACTACCTTTGCCCTGTCATATGGTAAGGGCAAAGGGCCACCGGTGCCATTTCTATTAATGCAGCCGTGGCCCAAGAGCGGGAGATCGCGCCGGGACCCCCCCCCCCCCCCACTGGACCCCAGGTAATTTAAAACATTTTGGGGGGGTTCGGGAGGGTGGGGGATTTCTTCTAAAGTGTTGGGGTGGGTTTTAGGGTTGTTTTGGTGTGCCGGTTTTCCCGCCCTCCCCCCCTCCCCCGATAAAACGATTTTTTAACCAAAAAAATCATGACGATCAGATTTCCCCCCCCCCCCCCTCAGCCAAAATCGATCGTTAAGACGATCGATCACACGATTCACATCCCTAATAGATATGTTCAATATGTAGACCACTATCAAAAGACGTGGAATAATTTCCCAGAACCAAGCAGTAATTCAGTGCTCCAGATCTAAAAAAAAAACCAAAAACACACACACACACAGAAATATGCCAAACTTAGGCATACTAATCAGGGTAAAACAAATCTGATGTCACCATGATTATGACAACATTTCACACTAATAATTTTTCCATTAAACTATAAATTCTTGTGATTATTCAAGACCATCATAATAGGCACCATCAGCTTAATCTATACCCAGATTGCCTTATATTTAATCTAATGGTTATAATTTAGTCCATTTAAAAAAAAAATGCAGATGTTGCAATTAAAAAAATACACTTATCTCTCTTCTTATCCAACAACCTTGGGCAAGTCACTTTACCCTCTATTGCCTCCGGTATAAAACATACAGGGTCATTCATCAAAATGCATTGGGGCAAGAACGTGCATTAAATAGGTCTAACGAACATGATAAAAATCACAACACAAGTTAGTCTCTAGCTAGAGACTGCATTTCACAAATCAACTCGAATCAAATTACCTTTCATCGAATCAAATGATAGAAACTCTTCAGTCATATCTAATTTGCAGTTAATTCCTCTGACTGTGTAGGTAACACCACCTCTCAAATCCACCCTGAGCTGAATGTGTCCATCTACACTGCTAGATATACATTAAAGTGTTTTCTCTCTCTCTCTCTCTCATTTTGATAAATCTAGCTGATAGGTTGTGAGCCTTCTGGGGATAGGGAAATTCCTACAATATCTGAATGTAATCTGCTTTGAAGTGCCAAAAATCAGATAAATAAATGTCTACGGTGAACCCACACTTATGCACATAAATCTATTTTGAAAATCTGAGCTTTTATCTATGGATAAAAATTATCCACAGATTTTAGCTCTATGCAAGTAGTTATAAAATTACCCTCTCTGATCGTAGTTTAAAATATTTTGGTAATTATCTGTGCAGAAAAATATGAAAACACCTGCTCAGTCTAGTTATAGGTTTACTGAAAACACAGGGCTTATTAAAGTATAATTAATGGAAAATGCATTTTGAGAAAGAATACAAACTCAATCTGGCTGTGAATAAAAAAAACAATTAGCAGAACAACAACTATAAACTCAAGCATGCACAATCAAAGGTTGTCAACCTAAACAAAGTAAAGCAACACCAAAAAATATTTTTTAATAGACTTCTGAATTATATATAAATTGGTTCTCATATACAGGCAAGCTCTTACCAGCTGAAAACTGACCAAGAGTAATAATGCAGTCAACTTAAACCAATAAATTATTTATTCTAGCAAAAAAAAAAAAAAAAGTATATAGTCTCAATACTGCAAAAAGATATGAAACTGCAACTTCATGGATTTCAGGTACTATGACAGGTGGCAAACTAAAATCAGTTTCCAAAAGCATCTATTTTTCTGTTTGCTGATATTTAGTGGCTTGGGTGAGAGGGGGTTGGAATTTCGAATAGGCCACGTTGTTGCAAAGTACACTGAAACTCTTACCACCCCTTCTTGCAGCAAGTTTTCAAAGACAAATGACCTGGGTAACAAACCATGCATGGTAAGAGCACGTACTACTTGTTTGGGCGACTGAGCAAGGGTGTGGGGTGGTGGGGAGGGACAGGCCTCGCACTTTGGGAAATGTCATGTGTGCCTGCTATTTTGCTCCTCTGACCTAAACATACTCTCAAGAAAGTCTCTTTTTAACCTAGTAAAAGTATGCAGGCTGTGGAAATGTGTGCATGCTTTTAGCTTGGCCAAGGAGGGCAGCTTTCAGGTAGGCCAATGTACCCAGATAAATGGCTATGAATACTGCCTCCTTACCCCCTCATTTATCAAAATGTGCTAAGGTATTTTTGCATACATTAGCACCATATTGTATGGTGTGATGCAAATCTGAAAAAGAGGAGGAATTAGGGGTGGGTTTACCATTTTGTGAAGGAGAGAGAGAAAGAGAGACTAGCTATAATGCGCTGACCCTAGATAGGTATTTATATCCCTATGGGAGGCCCACCTAGTAACTCGAGGTGAGGTTTAGGTAGTAGTGTAGGGGTTAGGGGCCACTTTGACATTCAATGTGAGACATACGAACAGAACAGTGCTCTCCTATGAACATTTGATGACCCTCGGAGTGATCTTTGGGTGAGTTTTCTCACTCCGAGGGTCATCAAATGTTCATAGGAGAGCACTGTTCTGTTCGTATGTCTCACATTTTTTAATTTTATTTATTTATTTAAGTTTTTTATATACCAACATTCAAGACAATAGTCCCATCATGCTGGTTCACATGAAACAGGAGTGCAAAATAAACTTAAACTTGAACAATAGTGCGGAAAAAGCAGTTACATGTAACAAGGAAAATTGAACTTGGAGTGAGAAGGAAAAAGGAAAAGGAAAACCAGCTAATTACATATAATTACATTGTAAGAGGTAGCTAATAGTGATGTTGATGGTGATGTGTGTTGATTGTTAGGAGTTAAATAATATTGGAGTTAGGAAAAGCCTGCCTGAACAGCCAGGTCTTGAGTCTTTTCTTGAAGGTTGAGAGGCTGGGTTCCATTCTAAGATCTGGGGGGATAGAGTTCCATAAGGTAGGACCGGCTGTGGAGAAGGCCCGATTTCTTAGGGTAATGTGTCTGGTAGTTTTGGCTGGGGGCCACTTTGACATTGAATGTCAAAGTGGCCCCTAACCCCTACACTAATACCTAAACCTCACCTCGAGTTACTAGGTGGGCCTCCCATAGGGATATAAATACCTATCTAGGGTCAGGCTACTACAGCTAGTCTCTCTCTCCCTCTTTCTTTCTCTCTCTCTCTTTCTCTTTCTCTCTCTCTCTCTCACAAAAAAGTGATTGCAATTTGTGGTAACAGCTCTTCACATAGGCATTAGCACAAATTGCAATAAAGTCCCTATTACCATGAAAGATGCCCCTTTTCCCATCACATGTAATATTTACTGCATTTTGATAAATCCAGGCCTTAGTTGCTAAAACCAAGCGATTTGTAAAATGCAGAATGCCTCTAGCACCCACAGAAGAGTCTCCGAAAATCCTCCTTTCCATCTCCATCAACACGAGTCAAGGGCTGGCTGTGATGCGCAGAGCTCACAGATGCACACTGAAGACCAGAGGTGCAGCAATGCCGAAAGCTGTGGTGCTGTTTCTGAATGTGTAGAGCTTTTCCTTATTAATGACAATGTTCAGAGAGGAAACAAGTGCTTGAAAAAGGAACAAAAAAAACCCCAGCAATCACTAAAAGCCAATCGACCAGACCTTATCAAGAGTATTTTTCCACCCGAGATGCTTTAATGCAACAGAGGCCAGTTCTAACTGAACTAAATACCCAAAGGAACAGTAGGAAGCTGCCAGTACAAAAAAAAAAAAAAAGGAAAAGTCTTCCTCCATTCTGTGCCTCAGAGAAAAAGCTTTCACAAACCAGGGCCCATTATTTTAGGAAAGGATTACAATGAATTAGCAGGGAAAACATAATTAAAAGTCATTGTTCCCCCACAGAAAGAATTAACGTAATGCAAAGTAATACAACATGCCATATCATTTTGTGCGGCATATCTTGTTAATGAGAGGGAAAGGGTCAGAGAAAGCCTTGGAATACTATGAAGCATGTGACAAGCACAAGAGTAAAATTAACAATTTAAGAAATATTCTCATACGGAGAAAAAAAAAGGAAGTCCAAAAAGAGGACAAGGGGGGTCCCATAAGTCTGTTTGTGGTTGGAGTGAAAACGGTTGCTGGGGATTCTGACAAAGAGAAGGTCCTGAGTTTTATTGATGTATTGATAGAGGGCACATTGTTTAAGGAAAGTAATCCATTGCGCATACTAGACCCCAACACTGGACACAATGAAGTAAGGCATGCATAGCCCAAGAGCTGGTAAAGAAAACTGAAACTTGTAAAATGTAAGGCAGCACCACATGCAGGTGAAATTCATTCAAGAATACTGCGATTGCAAAGCTTAAGAGCTTAATATTTCAGGAATCAGTCAAGATTTGGCAGGTCTCTCAGGGTTGCCCAAGGGCATATGCAGTTCCCACATTCAAAACTGGATCTAATTAAGAGCCAGCCAGCAGGTAATAGACTAACCTAATGTCATTTTCAAGGAAAGCATTGTAGAAATGAATGGAAACAAACAAGCTCTAGGTAATACCTTTTTATAGCCTAACATAATACATTTGTGATTAAATTTGGAGAGTCGTGTTTAATAACATAGTAAGATAGTAAATGTCGGCAGAAAAAGACCAAATACTCCATCCAGTCTGCCCAGCAAGTTGCTTGTGACTGTAACTACCACTGCATGCAGATTACCTCCATACCCTATGTTAAGGATGGTAACTGCTGCTCCGTGCAGGTCCCCTCCCCCCAAGCCTTCTGTTAAGGATGGCGACAGCTGCTCCATGCAGGTTATCCCCAAGCCAAAATGTTGCACGATATAATTCTCTAGTCGCCTAAGCAAAAAAAGACAATCAGAGATTATTTTGACAGGACCTTCCTCTGGTGTAGTTAGTTCACTCTCCTTTTATTCAGTAGCATCTCCATTAATATTCCCAACGCCAAGGTAAGGCTAACTGGCCTGTAGTTTTCAGCCCCCTCCCTGTTACCACCTTTGTGAAGTGGGGACACAATGCTCTTCGCCAATCTTGTGGCACCACTCCCATTTCCAGGGATTGATTTATTTATTTCAGGTCGCCAATACATAAGCCCAAGGTGGCATACAAAAATACATACATAATAAAATCATATAAACAGAAGATAAATACAAATTACAGTAATAATACCAGACAAGAAAATGCATGCCACGAATGCCGTCCAAAAGAAGCAAACTGGGCCCTCATGAAAAAAGCAAGCTGAAACAAACATGTTTTAAGAGGCCTTTAAATGTCTTAAAGTAAGTCATCAAATGCAGCTCTTGCAGCAAGGAGTTCCACCAGACTGGGGCGGCAACAGAAAATGAGAATTCATAAGTTTCTGTTAAACATGTATACAGGATAGACTGGAACATCCAAAAAGCACCTCTGAAAAGAGTGAAGGGATCTTATAGGATTGTACATCTGCAATACAGTCTTAGACCAAGGCAAAAAGAGTCAAGAGCAAGTAGTTTATGGAATAGGATGCAATTTTATAGTTGGCTCTCCACTGGATGAGTAACCAGTGAAGGTCAGACAGTACTGGCATAATGTATTCTTGCATGCCACAACTGAAAACCAGACGTGCTGCAGCTTTTTGTAGCATTAGCAATGCTTTGATCCATGACATAGGTAAACCAAGGTATACAATATTCCAACATGTGCAAAATAATAGCTTATACAACGGATCAAAAAAAAAAAAAAAGGTGGCATGAAGCTTAAGCCCATGCAATAAATGCAATTTATAAAATCCAGACTTTACAACCACTTTAATCAGATGGTTAAAAGATAAATCCCCATCGATTAGTACCTTAGTCTTTTCACAGAAGAAGCCATTTAGATCAGCATTAAACAAAGCTAATAGCATATTTTTTTCCATTGTGAATGACCAGGACCTCCAACTTCGATAAGCTGAGGGCCAGTTCATAATGGGTAAGCCATTGTTTTAATGGCTGCCACACAGGGTGAGATCATGGCTGAGGTCTCGACTCAGGATGGTCCCATCACACAGTATATAAAATACTAAAATAAATATCCGCGGATCCATTTACATATGCATTTGTTGACTTACGCTGATTGTTGAAAATTGGTCTCCCTATGAGGTAAATTTTAAAGCCCAAAGCGGGCATTAATTAGAGGATGTGTGGAGAAGTCGGGCTCGTGCGTGCCGAGCGGTTTTTAAAAGCCGGCAAGATACACGCGTATCTCCCCCCGTGAGCACATCTCAAAAGTTTTCAGAAAGAGGCAAAACGTCGGCAGGGCATGGGCACTTCGGGGCATGAACCTAAGATGTGCGCATAAATACTGATGTGACCCGGCACGCCCCAGGCCCCCTGCCACATAGCTTTAGTTCTGCTATGGATGACATGTAAGTTAAAAAAAAGAAAAAAATCCTAGGCAGTTCTGTGGGGTTTTGAGGGTTGGGGCTACCTGTAGGGAGTAAAGAGGTTTGGAGGGCCTATCTCTTAACTGGACAAACTGGTACAAACTAGGGATGTGAATCGTTTTTTGACGATTTAAAACAATCATCAGATATATTTTAAATCGTCAAAAATCATTAGAGCCGTGATACAATAACAACTCCCCCGATTTATCGTCAAAAAATCGTAAATCGGGGAAGGGCGGGAAAACTGGCACCCTAAAACCCACCCCGACCCTTTAAAATAAATCCCCCACCCTCCCGAAGCCCCCCCAAATATTTTAAATTACCTGGGGTCCAGTGGGGGGGGGGGTCCCGGCGCGATCTCCTGCTCTCGGGCCACGGCTGCGTTAAAAGAAATGGTGCCGGTGGCCCTTTGCCCTTACCATATGACAGGGCAAAGGTAGCGCCGGCGCCATTTTGGTTCCTGTCACCCGACGTCACGAGTGCAGGAGATCGCTCCCGGACCCCCGCTGGACCCCCAGGGACTTTTGGCCAGCTTGGGGGGGCCTCCTGACCCCCACAAGACTTGCCAAAAGTCCAGCGGGGGTCCGGGAGCAACCTCCTGCACGCGGGCCGTATTGCCAATATTCAAAATGGTGCCGGCGCTACTTTTGCCCTCACTATGTCGACATAGTGAGGGCAAAAGTCAAAATGGCACCGGCGCTACTTTTGCCCTCACTATGTCGATTTACGATTAAAAAAAAAACAAAAACCATGACGATCAGATTTCCCTCCCCCCCCCCCAACCAAAATCGATCGTTAAGACGATCGATCACCCGATTCACATCCCTAGTACAAACTGAGCAAGGCAACAGCAAGTGCCCCTTTTAAAATCCCCTTATTTGCACAGTACATAAGAACATAGAAAGTCATCCACATAGTGAATGATGCCAGTCAAACTGGTGTGCCAGGTCAATTCCCAAAGCAAGAAGGTACTGAATGCCTCAAAGTGCATGCATGAGACCAAGCAGCGCATGGGCATGCACCTGTCAAAGAAATAGGTGCCCTCAAAATAGAATCCCAGCAAAGGAAAGTCATCTGAATGCACTGTAAGAGCTGGAAGGCAGACTCTATGTCAACCTTAGCTATGAAAACCCCCTCCCTACAATCCCTGAGGAGGTCGAGCCACTATCAAAGGAGGCATATTGGACCTCCTAGGGGATGAAATCATTCACCTCCTGCCCAGCTGGATAAGAAAGGTTGTGAATCAGCCTGAATTTATCCAGCTCTTTCTTGGGCACCACCACTAAAGGTGATAAGACCATCCTGTCAAAGGGAGGGAGGGTGAAGGGGCATGCTACCCTACCAAGACTAATTTCCAACGACAGCTTCTCTCTCACAATATCAGCAAATCTGGTTTGCAGAGGGTGCATTCATGTGGCTGGATGGGTTCAGAGGACCCTCGTAAGGGATTCTGAAGCCATCCTTAAAACCTTTGTGCAGAGTGACAGGGACCGGAACCTGGTGCGCCGGCAGCCGACCCGCGTGCGTGAGTTACGCCTGCCTCGAGCAGGCTTAACTTTGGGAATAAAGGTAGGGGGGTGTAGATAGGGGGAGGGATTGGAAGGTGGGGAGAGGCGGAAGGAAAGTCTATTGGGATAGAGGCTAAGACCCATCACCAGCTGTTTCCACTTAACTGGAGTCAGGGTTCTTGCATAAGGTCTACTTACAGGCTTTCTTTGTGCATTTGGTGGCAGGGTGACCAACGGCACAGGAGGAGCAAATGTGTTTGTATTTGCAATCATGCATTGTACAACCCCCTTTGTTATATCGCCAATATGCTTTGACGGTGAGATTAAATGCCCACCCCTGACCTCGTGTACCCCCAGGGAATGAAAGGTGCGACTGTTCACTTGAGCCTCTGAGCTCCAAGTTGTCATGTGGGTTAGCCATAACTTGACGTCATGCGTGCCGCAGGACATGGATGGGGTGTCCGCATTTTCTCTCTGAACCACTTGTCGTAGTTCAACCATGCAAATCCCTTGTAAATGGAGTGAGCACTTGCCAAGTGATGTGAGGGGTCAGCCCAGCTAATTATTGACACCAAGTGTGTAAAGGACCACACCCAGTTGTTAATATTCCTCGACACCCGCTTGGGGCTGGTAAGAGGCTCGTGTCGCCTACGTGACCTTCCTCCCATCTGCACCCTTCCATCAAATTAAATAACTCAACATATTGACAATGGCATATGTGGCATCTGAGTGAAGGTGGGACACTCTGCAACAGCTGCTTTATAGTGTTCAAGGCACATAAGCCAGCGCTAGCAGCAATGGTGAATTTCGATCACTCCACCATCGAGGACCCAGGAGAGTCTGAGGAGGATACTGAGGAAATCCTGCTACCTGAGGAATCAGAGTGGCGGGAGTGCCTCCTACTTTTCCTTTTATGCCTCCTACCTGCCTTGTTGCCCTCTGGCTGGAGTTGGTTACTGCCCCTAGAAGTTGATTAGAGGCCTCCCCAACCCCAGGTGCTGAAGTGACCCCATTAGACTTACCTTCCACAGACACAGGAGTCACTGCACCAACAGGGCCGGATACAGATCCATGTCTATAGCATTCCGGAGGTCAAGGGAGCCCACGGTACCGGCATTCTGTACTGCCACGCAGACTGACTATGACTTGGTCTCCCCCAGGATGAGGGGAGACTTACCACATGCTCCTCCTGTGTGGGTCTGCTCTGGGCTTGCGGGCACATAGCATACTTGGAAATCCATTGACCCAAGCCAAAGGGTGCCCCAGATTGCCTCTGTGTCCGGGCCTTCTGATAAAAAGTCAAAGGCCCAGGATATGGCAATGCTTGTGGTGTACTGTATGGGAGAGTGGCAAAGCTATTTGGTTGGGCTCCCGCAGCTGAATACTACCCCGTTCCCGAGGGGGTGAAACTGCCTTGATGGCTGGTTGCATGTCTGCTATGGGTTCCCCATCCCACTGGGTGGAGGGCCGGTGGGAAGAACTGAGGGATGCAACCATCTCCAGCAGTGAAACTACCCCTGATCTGCTCCAGTTCTGTCCCCCTCACTCTACTACCATTTGCCTGGTCGCTATCATTGGCTGGTGGGTCCCCAGCAGGGAACTCAGATCTTTGGCTTGTTCTTCCATAGCCAGGTCATTCCCCACACCACTGCCCCACCTCCCGGAGCGGCCTATGGGCTTCAAAATGTCCCAATGAGCTGAATCTGGCCATCCCAACTGGCCCCCAAGGCCCACACTGTCACTGGATGTGCCCCCTTTACCCATATGCCCTTCCCCTCATGGCTTTGCAATATCAACCGTGCATGCCCACGTCGGCAGGGAGTGATGGCGCTTCAGCGGCATCATCACGCCATGTCGATGCCATCCTCGACGATGACAACAACAATCCCAGGTAAGCGCATCCGCATTCCCCCCTTTTCTGCTCCAGGTGCGACGCGGGTTATCAGTGGCACTTGTGTACTGGCCCGGCACTGTACCTATCTTGTCTCTAATTGCAGTAGATGTCATGGATTTATATTGTGCTACATATCAATAAATTGTAAATGAATATGGCATTTTTTTTTTTTAGCAAACTAAACACAGTTTAAATATTTGACCAGTTACTTACCTCCTAGATTATTGTTACGCGCCCCGTTCATGCCTTGCCCTTGCACGGGCCTGCTCACCTTCATGGTCCCACGGCAGGTCCCGGGTCAGCCTCCCTAGCAGCAGCTGCTAGCACTTCCAGGCCCCGGCATCCTGCGGCGGCGGTTGCCGGGCTTTCTACTGCGCACCAGGCCTCACGCTGGAGCTCAGCATCTTCGGTGCTGTCGGCCATGCTCCTACGCGTGCATGTGCGGACTGCCTGGCCTCTTGTAGGGCCAAGGGCGGGTCTTAGCTCCGCGGCGCACCCTGATTGAGAGTCTGTTATAGGGGTGTGCATTCGGATTGACCGCATTAGTAAAACGCAACTCATATTTTTTTTTTACTTAAAAAATTGATTCGACATAAACGATCGGATTTCCCACATATCGAACATAGATATGTTCGATATGTGGGAAATCGCGATTGTTGAGCCAAAATAAAAATATAAACCCCCTCACCCTCCTTAATCCCCCCCCCCGACTTACCACAACTCCCTGGTGATGGAGCGAGGAGTGAGGACGCCATTTCTGCAATCCTTGGCGAGAAGCATGTGACGTCGGCGGCACGTCGAGTGACGCCGGCGTCACGTGATTCCCGGCTCGTTCGCGCCGGACGGCTCGTTCGGCCCAAAAAGAACTTTTGGCCAGCTTGGGGGGGCCTCCTGACCCCCCCAAGCTGGCCAAAAGTTCTTTTTGGGCCGAACGAGCCGTCCGGCGCGAACGAGCCGGGAATCACGTGGCGCCGCGTCACTCAGACGCGACGTCACGTGATTCCCGGCAAGTTCGCGCCGGACGGCTCGTTCGGCGCGAACAAGCCGGGAATCACGTGACGCCGACGTCACGTGATTCCCGGCAAGTTCGCGCCGGACGGCTCGTTCGGCCCAAAAAGAACTTTGGCCAGCTTGAGGGGGTCAGGAGGCCCCCCCAAGCTGGCCAAAAGTTCTTTTTGGGCCGAACGAGCCGTCCGGCGCGAACTTGCCGGGAATCACGTGACGTCGCGTCTGAGTGACGCGGCGCCACGTGATTCCCGGCTCGTTCGCGCCGGACGGCTCGTTCGGCCCAAAAAGAACTTTTGGCCAGCTTGGGGGGGTCAGGAGGCCCCCCCAAGCTGGCCAAAAGTTCTTTTTGGGCCGAACGAGCCGTCTGGCGCGAACGAGCCGGGAATCACGTGACGCCGCGTCACTCGACGTGCCACCGACGTCACATGCTTCTCGCCAAGGATTGCAGAAATGACGTCCTCACTCCTCGCTCGATCACCAGGGAGTTGTGGTAAGTCTGGGGGGGGGGATTAAGGAGGGTGAGGGGATTTAATTTTTTTTTTGCACATATGTACATATACCCAACTCATTGGATTTTTTTTATGTCCATATTGGCCGCAAGTGGGACCCCCTTTCGGACATAAAAAATATGAACATAAAATTTTGCTCTGCACATCCCTAGTCTGTTATAAGGAAGTCCCTGCCTGCACTTCCTTGCCTTGCCAATCGGGTCAGCTTATGCTAGATTGTCTCCGCGCCTGTATTTGTTCCTGTCTTGTTCCAAGTCTCGTTCCAGGATCCTTCTGTTCCAGTTCTGTTCCTGCATCCTAGTTCCAGCATCCGCCTGTTCCTGTTCGTCTGTTCATCTACCCAGGTAGTACCCCGGACTGCCTCTCTGGTAGGGACCTCGGTTTGCTGCTTGACCTGTCTGCTTGCTTGCCTGCCTGCCTTCTGAACCCGGTCCGTTCCTCGTCCTGCCTGCCTACCCCCTGCCTTGTGATTCCAGCCTGCTACTCGACTCATCCGTCTGCTACCTGCCTCCTGACTCCAGCCTGCTACTCGACTCGTCCGCCTGCTACCTGCCTCCTGATTCCAGCCTGCTACTCGACTCGTCTGCCTGCTACCTGCCTCCTGACTCCAGCCTGCTACTCGACTCTTCTGTCTGCTGCCTGCCTTCTGACCCCAGCTTACCTGTGACCTCATCTACCCTCCGGTATCTGACCTCTGCTTTGTTGACCATTCCTTGGAATGACTCCTGGACTCTGACCTCTGCCTGTTCGACCTCGTCTCCAGATTCTGGCTCTGAAACTAGCCTTGTCATCCCCTATGCTATTCTGGTCCACCTTGTTCCACCTGACCTCCAGTCTCGAACTTGACCGTGCTCCCCCTCTGTCCATGGGCACGCCGGACTTCCACTCTCCCAGGAGACCCTGCAAGGCCCACCTAAGTCCCAGCGGCCTGGGTCCCTAGAGACTCCTCCCGGGGGGACCTCGGGCTTCCAGTGGTGAAGCTCTTCCTAGCCTCTGTCTCCTCCAGTGCTCCGCCCCTTGGGGGCAGTTGCCTCCTGGTCCCTACCAGGAGGCAGTTCTCCACTGCCTCAGGACAAGGGTCCACCCCTGAGCGCAACAATTATGTTATACCCTGCCTATGTTATCTCAATTATCCTGACTCCTGACTCCTGATTCCATTTTTCATTATGTTTTCCATTTCATTGTCTCACTTTCCAATACATAATTTTTTTAAATTTGTTTTTTGTGTCATATTTGTTATATTTTTACAGCTCATAATGTAATTTTACAATGTGTGTAATTTGTAAAGTGCATGTTAGAAAGCATTAGTGCATCCTAAAATGACAAACTATACAATATTTTATTAGTTTTTTCATGTTGTTTTAGATAGCAAATGACACAATGACAGCAGCACCCTAATTCTTTCTATACATTTCTTTTGTCATTCCTTTGATTTTGTCTACACCATTACCTTGATTGCCATTTTTCTTGTAACGGACTCTGGTTTGAGTAACATATAAGAAAAAAATCTCCAAAATGAATGTGAATACCCCTTTCAATGTTGAAATAAGTCTTCTGTCCTGGAAATTATATGCCGCAGAGTGATCAGCTAGGTTGCTTGCTAACCGAAGCTAGAATTGTGGCTCTTACCTGCTTGCACTGAAGCAGTACTGTACATTGCCTCTTTTATGAGGGTTTTATTTATAAGTGATGACTAAACAAGAACAGAAATGTGCAACTGCGAACATAATTACCAAAAAACAAACAGCTTCCATGGGTAAGCCGGTCTCAGTTGATCAATATCTTTCAAAGCCCCAATGGACTCATTTTGTTTTCTTGAACAATTTGGAATGACATTATTATAATACTAAATGTGGACTGTGTTACATAATGGGCCTCAGTGAAGCTATCAGATATGTTATTTTTATATATTCCCATCAAATTTATTTTTGATGGTCTATCTACATCTGTCCCTGGGAAGCTCAAAGGGAATATTAGGAGTAGCTTGTTTAAGTTCTTTGTCTCTCACTTACAGCATCTATCCCAGTAACTACTGATGGACAATACACACATTTTGGATGCATGTTAACAGGTGCACAAAGAGGTTGAATTAGTGCAAGTTTGAAACTTGCGACCAGCAGCTAATTTTCAAAACTTCACAATTGGCACTACTGCTCACAAGTTTCAAATCTGAAGTAATCTCACGGCTTGGTGCATCTGTGTTTTTTTTTGTCCAAAATAATTTTTCTTTATCGAGAACAAACAGCGACATCCAATAAAGCCCGCACATCGGTGAGTGTAAACTATGCATAACACAGCCAATATATATAATATTAAAAAAACCTGTTTTCCCAAATACAGTGTGTCAGAGACCTTCAGCCGCAACTCATTCCCAACACATTTTAGTTATCATCCCCCCATCCCGCCCACAATCTTTCTACACCCCGAGCCCATTCATCCGCACCCCAACCATACTCCATACAGACTACCACCACCGCCCCCCTCTGACCTCCCTTCCCTCAGCGACTAGAGATTACATCCACTTTGAGTCACAACCACTGGCTCGTAAACCATCTTGAACTGCCAAAGGCAGTAGGCGAGCACAAGTTTGCCAACAAGCTTGGTACACTTTATCAGACTTACGTTTCCCCAGCACATAGTCCAACCATTCGAGCTGGAGAGTAGAAGCCAGCCGTTGAAACCAGGCGGAGATGGAAGGAGACATATCCGGAGCTGCCCAGTCAGAGAGTATAGTCCGGCAGGCTAACAGGACTCTACTAAATTTATCTTTTGAGTGACTGGCCTCAGCAGAGCAGGCCTGTGAGCAGGCCTGTGGGCTAGACAACAAAAATTGTCCAGTTGCGGGTACCGACACAGCTGTAGAGCAATGAAAGAGATGGTGCAGAAGTGTGCCCTCCTTTGTTCTGCACTTTATGTAGAGAGGGAAGTCCGTGAAGCCCATCTGGAAACATCGCACATCAGTACAGTATATGCGATGTAAGATTTGTGGGTGAGATTGGAAGCTTGAATTTGTGGGTGAGAGTGGAAGCTTGAATAGGTGGGTGAGAGTGGAAGCTTGAATTTGTGGGTGAGAATGGGTGCTTGAATGTGTGTGCGTGTGGGTGAGAATGGAACCTTAAATGTGTATATTTGTGGGTGAGAATGGGAGTCTGGGTTTGTGTGTGTGGGTGAGAATGGGTGCTTGGATGTGCATTTGTGAATGCATAAGAATATAAGCCTGGGGAGGGGTGAGAAAGTGAGAGCTTGTATGTATGCTTACAGAAACGCCAGCTTGTATGTATGCTTACAGAAACGCCATTCAAACAACAAAAAAAGAATACTATGCCAAGAAAATTCATCACCTCCAATTCAACCCTAAAGCACTATTCACTCTAGTCTCAAATCTTACCAAATCCAACGTGCCTACATCCCAAATCCCCTCCACACAAACCCGATGCAATGAAATTGCCATGTTCTTTAAGAACAAAATATCCAACATCACCGCCAAATTTACCCCGAATACCAAAAATTCCCCCATCACTAATTGCATCACCCCCCCCCCACCCCACAGACACTCACTCTCCTCTCATCTTTTGAACCTTCCTCATCTCTAGAAATAGAAAACATTTTTAAAAAGATGAGACCCTCCTCCCACCCCTCAGAAACTATCCCTACCAAACTACTCCTCGCTATCCCCAAAACCATAGACACTTCACTCTCCAAAATCGTTAACTGCTCCCTGGAACACGGCCTAGTACCTATCTCCCTGAAACAAGCCGTGGTCAAACCCATCTTAAAAAAACCCTCCCTTGACCCCTCCAACCTTTCCAATCTCCGTCCCATCTCCAACCTCCCTTTCCTCTCCAAAATCATTGAGAAACTAGTAAACTCCCGCCTCTCCGACTACCTAGAACAATCCAACATACTCCCACCCACACAATATGGTTTCCGAAAGCACCTCAGCACCGAATCCCTACTCCTCTCCCTCACAGACACCATCATCAAAGGTATGGACGCTGGCAACTCCTATCTCATCGCCATGCTAGATATCTCCGCCGCTTTCGACACTGTAGATCACAACATCCTCATCAACACTCTCATCAACATAGGAATCTCAGGTACTGCCCTCTCCTGGATAAAATCCTTCCTCCAAAACCGTACCTACACAGTCCTCACCGACAATTTCACGTCCCCCCCTATTAATCTTGACTGTGGCGTCCCCCAAGGATCCTCCCTCTCTTCCACCTTGTTTAACATTTACATGCTCCCCCTTACAAACCTCCTCTCCAACTTTGGGATTACACACTTCATCTACGCAGATGATGTGCAAATCCTCATTCCTTTCACAAATTCTGTTCTCACTGCTCTCCAAAAATGGAACACCATTCTCGCTTCCATAAACCAACTCCTCACTGACATGCACCTAGCTCTTAACCCGCAAAAAACTGAACTCCTCCTCATCTCCTCTAGACATGCACCCACACCCTCCCCCCCCCCCCACCCTCCAACCCTCTAACTTTCTCTCTGACACAAGAAACCTAGGTGTCATACTTGACAACCAACTAACTTTCAAACCATATATCAAATCTATCCTTAGCAGCTGCTACTTCAAACTACAAACTCTCAAAAAACTCAAACCCCTCCTCTACTTCTCTGATTTCCGTACTGTACTCCAATCTATAATCTTTTCAAAAATCGATTACTGTAACGCTCTCCTACTGGGACTCCCTGCTTCCTACATCAAACCCCTACAACTCCTTCAAAACGCTACTGCACGCATCCTCACCAATGCCAAAAAGAAAGACCACATCACCCCTACCCTCTTTAATCTCCACTGGCTTCCTGTCCACTCACGAATTTTATACAAGACCCTCACCCTCATCCACAAAAGCATAATCAACGAACACTACAACTGGCTTAACCCACCCTTCCTCCCTCGTACCTCCACAAGACCCACCCGCTCCTCTCTCCGTGGAACTCTCATTCCTCCCTCCATAAAATCCACTAGACTCATCTCCACCACCAATAGGGCCCTTTCCCTCGCAGGCCCCTCCCTTTGGAACTCCATGCCTCTTGACTTACGCTCTGAAACCTCCACACCCACCTTCAAAAAGAAACTCAAAACCTGGCTCTTCCTCCAAGCATACCCCCAATCATCATCATCACCCACTAACACCCTAACCCTACCACCCTCTTGTACTAACACCCCCTCCACAGGACCTACACCCACACCCTCTAAGGAAATACAAACCCCACACCTAACCTCCAGCACATAATTTTTGTCACTTAACGCAACCGTACACACCTCCTCACCTCAAGTACTGAGCCTCTATGCGCTTAAACAATTTTGTATATAACATATGTATATAACAATAATTCACTCGACCCTTGTACATATTTTTTCCTTATGTACCACTTTCACCCTCCCCTGCCCCCTCCTCTGTCTCGATCACCCCACCCCCTCCTTCCACAAGTTATCTAGTTATTTGCTCCGTTTGTTTTGAGCTTATGCTTTATACTGTTTCTTGTAAAGGCTTTGCCTATATATCCTTGTTGTAAGTTATCTGTAAATCGGCACGATGTGCAAACGGTTGCCGGTATATAAAATTAAATAAATAAATAAAATAAATGTCTGCAGAGAATGTGAGCTTGGGGCGGGGGGAGAGCATATGAGAATGAGAGCTTGAGTGTGTGAGGGAGTCTGTGAGAGAAAGTGTGTGTGTGTGTGTGTGTGTGTGTGGAAGGGAAGAAGACAGTAGTAGAAGAAAGACACTGAAAAGGAATTAGGAAATGAGTGACAAGGGAAAAAATGGGAAAAAGAGACCAGGACCAACTGATTAAAAAATACAAAGATCAGACAACAAAGGTAAAAAAAAATAAATATATATATATATATATATATATATATATTTTATTTTTTTTTTGAGATGTTAGCAATTTAAATATGTCATCTTTAGGAATGTGCATTTCTTATATTTTTTGAATTTTGCTCTTTATTAAGTATTCCACCGTTCAGACATTTTAGTTTCTCAGGCTTTGTATTTTGGCTTTATCTGCATGTTTCTGTTTCTAATTTATAGTCTCTTATTTCTATATTAGGTAAGGGTCGGTCTCAGTTTTGCCTGTGTGTGACAGAAATGCAGTATTTCTAGCATATAGTTTCTCTGTAATAGCAGTCCAGCTTGTTCTGTTATTCCCGTAGGTGATGTATTAATGTTCTAGGGCCTGGTGTAGTATTTGCATTGCTGCTTTTTCATAAGGTTGCTGTTTGAATCCTGAGAGTCAGTGCTGTGATTGTATGGCAAGGTTCTAGATGCAAGAGATTGTGTTACTTCACAAAATAGCAGTGGAGGGTTATTTTTTGCTGAGATGACACCAGAATTTGAATTTTTGTTTTCATGTTAGCTGTAATGTGAATTGCCCTAGCTCTGCGCTGCACCTGTTCTGATGATTAATTATATTTTATTGTATTTATGAAGATTTCTGGGTTTCTGCAAAGACGGTTCATGAAAGAATACCTTAATTTTTGTTTTATTACATGATTGGATCTGATTGTTTTCCATACTTGAAATAATTGAAGTAAATTATTTTAAAGTTTCATACATGACACATAATGGCTGTTGCAAATTACTTAAGCCATTGTAGGGTGCAGTATATGGCATTATTTATCAATAAGAAAACAACTAGTAGGTCTCAGACCTGCATGCCTACAGCCCACCCATGTTAACCTTGTGCCCACCCAAAAAATCAATTCTGGCTACGCTACTGGTAAATACGTGTTCATGTTATAATATAGCCTGACCATGTGCCCATGTGTGCTCAATTTTAAGTGGGCAGGCACCAATACATGCAAATGCCACTTCTACCACATAAGTGGGGGAATTTTAAAAGGCACGTGCACCATCATTGCCAGTTTTCCCAGTTTATCCAGTTAAACTAGGGAGGTTTGGAAGTCCTATCCCTTAATAGCTTCCCTTTCCCCCGTTAGCCCCAAACTTTAAAACCCCGCTGATCTGCCTAGATCTTTTTGTTTTATAAGTTATACGTCATCCATAGCAGAGGTAAAGTTATGTGGCAAATTCCAGGTTAAAATTCCAGAATGTCCATGAGCCACCCAGACCATGCCGAGTGCCCACATCCCACCCTTTTTTGGAAACTCCCTTTGTGCACGTAGCGGCATATATGTATGTGTATGGGCAGCTTTTAAAATCTGCTTGGTGCTTGCCAGCCCAGCAGATTCTTGCATCCTGTGATCGGTGCGCATGTTGGGCTTTTAAAATTCACATTAAAATGTAAAAACAAAGTGAAATTTACAAATTTGATGTGTACACCCTCTAACAAACCCTTACCTTTTTTCAGATTCCTTTTAAATATTAAACTTCAGCTCTGCCAGATCTTTGCCTTGTTGTTTTAACCATAATAAATACATATACTGGAATCCCTTATTTGTCTTGATTGTATGCATTAATTAATGCATGATCATCATCTATATTTAATGGCATGGAGATGACTTTGCAGATAAATTTCATGCGTTAACATTCATGCTGCCGTTATCACAAAGAAAAATCAACACTTCCCTGAGGTGCAGTTAAGCTTCTTTTAAATAATGGTTCTGTGTCTACATTTGTGCATTTTAACACACATTATTTAGCTCTGTATTCATAGGTAATTAGCTAATTACATAATTATATAGCTAATTACCTATTTTTTAAATCATTTTTGTGCTATTTACACTAGGTAAATAGAATGTGCAAAAATTGAATAGCATGAACAAATGCTGACAAACAAAATGGTGCACACTATTTGCCATTTTAGTACATGGTAACCTGGTTGCAAACATTAGTGCAGCTTAGTACATCAGTTTCTATATTCTATTTCCTCTGCATACTTATTTTAGTTAGTTGAATGTAGAAAATTGCACCCTTATTCAGATTTAAGAACCTAGGTGCAGAAAACCTTTGAAGTCAATTGATGATTTATTTATTTAAAATGTTTTAGATTCCGTAACCTCAAAATTAGTTGTTCGGTGTGAATTAACACCACAAAACATTTCTAATAAATACATAAAATCACATAAATACCAAACAAAGCAATTTAACAGCGGCACACAAAATAATCACCTAGTATTACCATGGTCTCTTAAGAGCTGATATAACATAACCTAGTAACATAATTGACAGCAGATGATGGGCCAAATGGCCCATCCAGTTTGGCCAGCAAGGAGTTTAGGATTCTAACAGCAGCTCTATGCAGGTTATCCCCTTGTCTTTTGTGTAGGGTTGTAGCTGCCTCTTCATGCAGGTTACCTCTTCCCTTTCTGTTTTAGGGCTGCAGCTGCCGCTCCATACAGAAAAGTTACTACAGGTTAACTCAAGGATTCATTTCCTTCCTCTTGCCACTAGAGATCCTCTATGTTTATCCCAGGCCTTTTTGAACTTCTTCATACTGGAAGGCTTGAGGACCCTGACCTTGATCTTCAGCTATCTTCCCAGGGCTGGTGAGTTTTTGTGAAAATGCACTCCCTGAAAATTATCTCACATTGGAGTGTCAGGAAAAACTACACTCTTCTATTCTCCAAATTTTGCCTTTACCACCTCTTCAGGGAAGGCATTCCAGGTATCCACCCCCTTTTCCATGAAAAAACGTTTGTACTACTTCTGCTACTATTTATCTTTTCTAAAGCTCTGCCCGACATACACAGCAAAGGCCGTCTCTGCTCCTTGGAGCTTTCAGTCTAGGAAAGACATACATGACTAACAAGTATGGGAAGTGCATCTACTGTAGATGTTGATTAGAATTTGAAAGCAGTCTCACAAAGGTGGGCTTTTAGACTTTTTGAATAGGGCCAAAGATGGAGCATGGTATACTGACTCAGAAAGTTTAATCCAGGCATATGGCACAACAAGGTGGAAAGCGCAAAGGTGGCAGATGGCAGTGGAGGAGAAGGGCACAAATTAGAGTGACTCGCCCAATGAATGGAGCTCACAAGGAAGGAGGTAAGGAGGGGAAAGATGAGTAATGTGGTGCTGCAGAGTGAATGTATTTATAGCATAGGCGTAGGAATAGGGGAGGCTTCAGGGGCCATGGCCCACTAAAATTTCCAAGCCTCCTCCCCGGAGGCCATCACCACTGCTACCGCTGCCCCTGCCCTGATCCCCCTCGCTCACTTCCATGCTGAAAGAGTAGGAAGATCAAGGCCTTGTAGTGCCTCTGGCCACGTCCTCTTCCTCAGCACTTGAAATGACATCATTAGGCGCCAACAGCGGAGGAGAAGGAAGTGGCCTGAAGTACTGCCAAGGCCACGATCCACCTACTCTCAGAAATGCAGGCAGACTTGAAGAAAACCAGGGAGATGCAGTGCTGATAAGCCCATGGGACCCACCCCCTGCAGTCTGAAGAAAACCATGGCAATGTTGAAGAGGTGCCAGCAGGCCAGTGGAGGTGAAAAGACTGAGGTGGGAAGGAAGGGAGAGGGACTGAAATGTTCTAACTTTCCTGTCTCCTCTTCCCATCTCCCTCACTCATTCAGCACAACTTGCTTCCCTTCCCTCCCTTTCATTCTGGCAAATAAGAGAGGAATCCGTGACCTCCTTTTGCCTGACAGCTATGCCTCTTTCTATACTGCCAAGGATCTCCTTCTCATGCTTTTTAACTACCTTCAGATCATTAAATTCTGTCATTCTGAGGTCTCTATCCTGGTCTCTGCTCATCAGTCTCTCATCTGTAGTGTAAATTTTGCCTCACAAATCTGCTTCACTTTTTTGAAGGAGTTAATAAATATATGGATAAAGGTGAACTGGTAGATATAGTATACTTGGATTTTCAGAAGGCGTTTGACAAAGTTCCTCATGAGAGGCTTCTAGGAAAAGTAAAAAGTCATGGGATAGGTGGCGATGTCCTTTCGTGGATTGCAAACTGGCTAAAAGACAGGAAACAGAGAGTAGGATTAAACGGGCAATTTTCTCAGTGGAAGGGAGTGGACAGTGGAGTGCCTCAGGGATCTGTATTGGGACCCTTACTGTTCAATATATTTATAAATGATCTGGAAAGAAATACGACGAGTGAGATAATCAAATTTGCAGATGACACAAAATTGTGCAGAGTAGTTAAATCACAAGCAGATTGTGATAAATTGCAGGAAGACCTTGTGAGACTGGAAAATTGGGCATCCAAATGGCAGATGGAATTTAATGTGGATAAGTGCAAGGTGATGCATATAGGGAAAAATAACCCATGCTATAATTACACAATGTTGGGTTCCATATTAGGTGCTACAACCCAAGAAAGAGATCTAGGTGTCATAGTGGATAACACATTGAAATCGTCGGTTCAGTGTGCTGCGGCAGTCAAAAAAGCAAACAGAATGTTGGGAATTATTAGAAAAGGAATGATGAATAAAACGGAAAATGTCATAATGCCTCTGTATCGCTCCATGGTGAGACCGCACCTTGAATACTGTGTACAATTCTGGTCGCCGCATCTCAAAAAAGATATAATTGCGATGGAGAAGGTACAGAGAAGGGCTACCAAAATGATAAGGGGAATGGAACAACTCCCCTATGAGGAAAGACTAAAGAGGTTAGGACTTTTCAGCTTGGAGAAGAGACGACTGAGGGGGGATATGATAGAGGTGTTTAAAATCATGAGAGGTCTAGAACGGGTAGATGTGAATCGGTTATTTACTCTTTCGGATAGTAGAAGGACTAGGGGACACTCCATGAAGTTAGCATGGGGCACATTTAAAACTAATCGGAGAAAGTTCTTTTTTACTCAACGCACAATTAAACTCTGGAATTTGTTGCCAGAGAATGTGGTTCGTGCAGTTAGTATAGCTGTGTTTAAAAAAGGATTGGATAAGTTCTTGGAGGAGAAGTCCATTACCTGCTATTAAGTTCACTTAGAGAATAGCCACTGCCATTAGCAATGGTTACATGGAATAGACTTAGTTTTTGGGTACTTGCCAGGTTCTTATGGCCTGGATTGGCCACTGTTGGAAACAGGATGCTGGGCTTGATGGACCCTTGGTCTGACCCAGTATGGCATTTTCTTATGTTCTTATGTTCTTACATTCAGATACTTTGGATTTCTGCGTCCCAAATACATGACTGCACTTTTTGACATTGGATCACCACTGCCAAGGATTCAACTTCTCAAAGATTTCTTTCATCACTTGTCACTCCTTCAGAGGTGTCCACTCTTACAAAAGGCAAACATATCCTTTTAATCCCTCCACGATAGCGCCCACAAAGACATTGAGCAGAGCCAGCCCCTGAACTGATCCCTGAGGCACTCCACTTTGCCCTTCATAGAGCGCATTTTGTTTCCTCTCTTCTGCCCTTCCTCCTTTCACTAATGACCGTGAAATAAATAGCATTACCTCACTTTACTATTCAGCTGTCCTTTCTTCCTCTTTTGCCTTGGCCATTCTGATCCCTTTTCCCACTTCTTTCAGCTTTACCGGATATTCTTTCCTGTATTCTTTCTAAGTTCTTTTGTACTTTTTGAATACTGATCCTTTAGCCTTTACTTTTTCAGTCTCCTCTTTGGAAAACTATACCAGTTTCTTACCTTTATTACTTTCTTGAGATAAAGATGTGTTGCCTGTACTATAACTCCTTTTAGTTTAGCTCATTGTTGAATTAGATCTGGAGCTTTATCCCTTGTATTATATGCAATGCATAAGTTTTGCAGAGCCAAACTAAATGCAATATACCCTCTCTCTCGACACCCAGTGAAGGCAAATCGATGCAACTGAGATGTCACAATAGATGAGGAAATCTAAATAAACAGGAGTAGTAACTAAGTTAATAAATAAAAAAAAAAAAAAGTAATCTGATATCGAGTGGTAAATGTAGCAAAGTTCATAATGTGGCACTGAATGCCCTTGCTAAAAATGAAATGAGATCATGCAAGAAGTTCACAATAAGCATCTCTTGTGAAACAGTGAGGTTCAAGAAGAACCTGAGTTGTGTAATCAAGTTAAAACAAAACTTTCTTTGCCGCCATAAATGATAGATTCAGTACCAAGTGAATGTAAATGTCAGGATGAGAAATGCAATATAAGAAGCGATCACATATAAAGTGAGTTTTATGATGTATTAAACCCTCATATTTCTGAGCAACCCATACATATACGCTGAATAAGCGTCTTAATATTCAAAACACTTTGAAGATTTAGTGTTTGCTCAATATATTTTATAATCACAGGGTTTTGTTACGTCATTTCTCACTTTATATGTGATCACTTCTTATATTGTTATAGTATTTATCACATATTGATTATAAAATATATTGAGCAAACACTAAATCTTCAAAGTGTTTTGAATATTAAGACGCTTATTCAGCGTCTTATGCTCAGAAATATGAGGGTTTAATAAGTCATAAAACTCACTTTATATGTGATCGCTTCTTATATTGTTATAGTAATTATCACATATTGTACCAGTTTTATATATCTATAGGATGAGAAATGCGGCACACGAGGCAGGAATAAGAATTGCCAGTCATATAGTACAGACAAACCTAAAATGTTACATAGAAAGTATCGAAAGGAGCTATAACATTTTAAATTTGCAAAGAAAAACAAGTAGATAAAAATGTAAAATAGACATTGTAAAAATGTTCCGTAGAAAGTATAAGGAGATATAACAACTGAGGGCCCTGACTTCTATGGTCTGGGATACTGACATGCAGACATAAGATAAAAAGTACAGGATTGCTTTTACGGTCAAGTCCTAGAGGAAATGAAGAAAGCAATGCATAGGGGTAACTTGCTTGTGTGGTGGTTGCTACCCTTAGTGGAAGGCAGGGGATTACTACCCTTAACCAATATGCCTTGATGCTTTTAATGCAACTGAACATTGCTCCCCACTTTCATGGCAAGGGGAGAAGGGGAACTGAATTCAGCAACAACCAAGAGGGCCCCGACTTCTACGGTCTGGAGTACTGATACTCGGGCATAAGGGAAAAGCATAAAACTGCTTTTACAGCAAGGTCCATAAGCAATGCACATCAAGCAGTACTGTCTAAATTTTCAAGAAAGCTGCTAGCTGCAATTTTTATGGATTATCAAAGCTTGGGATAATTGCATGGAGGGGCAGTTACTACCCATAAGAGAAACATGGGGGTAGCCCGCATGGAGTGGCATTTGTCACCTAGGGAAGCTTGCTGGGCAGACTAGATGGACCATTTGGTCTTTTTCTGCCGTTGTTACTATGTTACTATTTCATTTACCTCTACCTTTTGTCATCTGTCAACTTCTAATCCACAAACACAAAAAAACTGGAAAATATGTGACAAAATAATATCAATAACTCAAAGGGTCACATATATAAAACGCAATTTATTGAATAAGGTATACCCTCATAAGTGGGCCAATGTACACCTCCGCTTAACAGTTTTTTAACTTTTATACACTGATATCAGTGTGGCTGCCCATTCAATTTTAATCACAGGGTAACCTTTTTCCAATTGCATGACAAACACTGCCGCTTCTGTTTAGAGCAGAACTTTTCACTGCCGTCTCTCTTTTAAAGCAAAACATTTTCTTGTATATTTTTGTTAACTTTTTTTTCGAAAACCCTTTAAGGTATCAACAAACTCCAACTTGAAATAGTATTCTTTTAAATAAATGACTTATCTTTTTCCAAAAGAACGAAAGCTAGAGTCCAAAAGCTCATCGGCCCTGCTCTGCTGAAATGCCCAACACCGCTGGTGTTTCGAAGATTTTCTTCTTCAGGGGCTTAAATGCTGAAAGGTTGGAAAAAACATATTAGACACAAAAACGTGAATATTTCAATAAACAGTCAAGAAGTTAAGAACTTACGGAGCTGGAGAATACAGTGATTTTCCTGGCGTGTAGCCAGATGGACTCAGAACAAATGGGATAGTATCCGCATGCTAGCAGTTGGAGACGGATCTGACGTCAGCACGGGGGTATATAGCCCCACAGTAAGCGCAGCGACTCAGTAATTTCCGTCTCCAAAGCAGTTTGGAGTGCCTACACGCTGGTTCAAGCGTGCTTTCCAAGACTACTTTAATTTTCTCTTTTTGCTTTGTTTTCTAGATTTCTTTCTCTACTACCGAGTATTGAGCCCCGCGCTCCTTCGGGGACGTTTTCAGCTCGCCCCCGAGTTGAGCTTCCCGGGGCGCCTGCCGGGGCCCCCCGGTGGGAAAGTCCTTGGTCTGGCCGAACCGCGGCAGGGACGTTGCCTCCCGGGGGAGACTCGGGGTGGCTCCGAGGCCCTCGGTCCCAGCGTGGACGAGGTAGCGGGTGCAGTTCCTCCAATTGCGGCGGTGAAAGGTACCGGCCCTTTCCCCTCGCAGCCAGAGACCGCCTGTGTTCCAGCCGAGAAGAGCCGAAGATCGGGTAGGGCGTATATCTCTTCGCCCAGGTCTCCGAAGTTCGAGGATCGGCGGCGTGGCAAGCCGTGGAGGAGCGGCTCTGTTCAGGTATTCCGCGCCCGTAATAGGCGCGGCTTTCTTCCTTCTTGTGCGTCTATGTACGCGTATTGGCTGCCACTGTGAATGTTTGCCGCATATTATTGTAAGCTCATCATTCAATGCTTTTGAATTGAATGCTTTATATTACCTGTTTCTGTGCGCGTATTGTATTCTGCGCCTATTGCTGCCGCATACTATTGCTGCTGTGCGCGTATGGTATTCTACGCCTATTGCTGCCGCACACTATTGCCGCTGTGCGCATACTGTATTCAGCGCTTATTGCTGCCACATACTATTGCCGCTGTGCGCATACTGTATTCAGCGCTTATTGCTGCCGCATACTATTGCAGCTGTGCGCATACTGTCTTCAGCGCCTATTGCTGCCACATACTATTGCCGCTGTGCGCATACTGTATTCAGCACCTATTGCTGCCGCATACTATTGCAGCTGTGCGCATACTGTATTCTGCGCTTATTGCTGCCGCATACTATTGCCGCTGTGCGCATACTGTATTCAGCACCTATTGCTGCCGCATACTATTGCAGCTGTGCGCATACTGTATTCAGCACCTATTGCTGCCGCATACTATTGCAGCTGTGCGCATACTGTATTCTGCGCTTATTGCTGCCGCATACTATTGCAGCTGTGCGCATACTGTCTTCAGCGCCTATTGCTGCCACATACTATTGCCGCTGTGCACATACTGTATTCAGCGCCTATTGCTGCCGCATATTATTGCTGTTGTGCGCGTACTGCATTCTGCGCCTATTGCTGCCGCATACTATTGCCGCTGTGCGCATATTGTATTCAGCGCCTATTTCTGCCGCATATTCTTCCCATTGTGCGCCTGCTGTATTCAGCGCCTATTGCTACCGCATATTTGTGTGCGCTTTTTGTCTCTGGTATGGATCAGCACGCGGCCGCGTCCTCGGCGGCGCAGCCGCTTGTTTCCGGCATTTCCGCCCTTGGCCTCTGCTCAGTATGCCATCTTAGGGCCACGCGCAGTGCTGAGCCTGATTCACTCTGTGTCCAATGTGAGGCAGCAGGGGGACCCGCGGGCCTGGACCAGTCTCAACCACAGTTTCTTGGCAGTTCCCCTGGGGCCACCCCGGATTTGGGGGGCGGTCTTGACCTGTCCGGCATCCCGGGGCCCCTTGTACCCCGGCAATTAGAGGCTGCTCCATTTCCTGGGTGGATCTTTTTCAGGGTATTCATGCCTTTGTCCAAATGCAGACGGCTTCCCGCCCAGGCCCTACTGGTCCGGCTGCTCCTGTGGTTCCTGTTGTTTCTGCGCTTCCTGCGGTGGCTGCGTCTGTGGCGTCTCCTGCCGCTGCTCCGGAGACTGCCCCTCGGGATCCTGTGCCTGGACCCTCCCAGCCTTATCGGGAGTGAGACCTCCCGCCACTGGACAGTCCGGATCAATCGGACCAGGAGGTTTCGCCGGACGAGTCCGACCTCCCGGACGAGGGGGACCTCCCCCCGGGGATTGAACCTTATAGAACCATGAGGAGGTTCTTCCCTAAGGAGGACCTCTCGGACCTCGTGACTCAGTGTCTGGCGGAGCTTGATATCACTGGTCCCAGTGCTTCGGTTCCTTCGGCGCAGAACCCTCTGCTGGAAGGTCTTCGGCCTACAGCCCGCCATTTTCCTTTCTTGCAGGCGGCTCAGCAACTAATAGACTTGGAATGGGCGGCGCCGGCGGCTTCCTTCAAGGGGAGCCGGGCCCTGAAAGGTATGTACCCGCTGGCCCCGGCTCTCCAGGACCTGCTGGCATGCCCTCAGGTGGACGCCTTAGTTAGCGCTGTGGTCAAGCGCACTACTATTCCAGTGGAAGGGGGGACGGCCCTCAGGGAGCCCCATGACAGACGAATGGACGCCATTCTGAAACAGACTTTTGAGGTGGCAGCTCTTTCTTTGCGGATTGCAGCCTGCTGCACTGTGGTGACATGTGCCTGCTTGTCTCAGGCCAGGAACAACGCCCCAGCGGCCGACATGGAGTCTGCTCTTTCCTTTCTCACCGATGCCGCATCGGATTTGGTTCGCACTACTGCTAAGGGGATTTTATCCTCCGTAGCCGCCAGGAGGCAGCTCTGGATCCGGCCATGGTCGGCTGATGCGCCTTCCAAGTCTCGTCTCACCAGGTTACCCTTTCAGGGCTCGTTTCTGTTTGGCAGTGACCTTGATAAGCTAGCCTCTACCTGGGGTGCCTCTCCTGTACCTAGACTTCCGGAAGACCGATCCAGAAGGGGACAGCGCTCTTTTCCACGGCCCTACAGGGGCAGGAGTTCCCAGCGCTTTGTTCCGTATAGGGGGCGCTATCAGGCGACTCGTCCTCCGGCCAGGAATCAGCCCTTTCGGACCAAGCAGCGCAAGCGGGGGGCGGGCCAGGGCTCGGGCCCCGGTTGCGCACCACAATGAGAATTCGCCGATTCATCTGGGGGACGAAGCCATAGGGGGCAGGTTGACCCTCTTCTACCCCAGATGGGTCGAGATTACGTCGGACCAGTGGGTCCTCGCCGTTATCCGGGACGGATATTTTCTGGATTTCCGCCTTCTTCCTCCGGACAAGTTTGTGGAATCTTCATGTCCCCGGCACAAGGAAGCGACCCTGGCGAGGCTCCTGTCCTTGAACACCATCCTCCCAGTACCTGCCTGGGAAGTGAATTCTGGACACTATTCCATTTATTTCATGGTACCCAAGAAAGGGGGCACTTTTCGGCCTGTGCTGGACCTCAAGTCGGTCAATCGCTACTTGCGGGTACCGACGTTTCGTATGGAAACTCTGCGCTCCGTCAAAGCCGCAGTCCAGCCCGGGGAATTCCTCACGGCCTTAGACCTGTCAGAGGCATACCTGCATATTCCGATCCATCCAGATCATCAACGCTACCTGCGCTTCAAGGTTCTGGGCCGCCACTTCCAGTTTCGGGCTCTACCCTTGGGTTGGCCACGTCCCCGTGGACATTCACCAAAGTGGTAGTCGTGGTGGCGGCGGCCCTCCGGCGAGAAGGGATTCTGGTCCATCCCTACCTAGACGACTGGCTGATCAGGGCGAAGTCTCGAGAGGAGAGCCTGCGGACAACCGACAGAGTGATCGCCCTTCTGGAAAGCTTGGGCTGGGTAATCAACCTCAGCAAGAGCTCCCTATTGCCTTCCCAGTCAATAGAGTATCTGGGAGTGCAGTTCGATACCCGGGCGGACACGGTCAGTCTTACGACCAAGAGACAGTTGAAACTTCGGCAACGTATCCAGTATCTGATGACGGTCAGTCGGCCTATAGCCTGGGATTATCTGCAGGTTCTGGGTCTCATGGCATCCACCCTGGAAGTGGTGCCTTGGGCGCGGGCCCATATGAGACCTCTACAGCATTCCCTGCTCTCTCGCTGGAGCCCCCGTCACCGGGACTATTCCACGCACCTTCCTCTACCGACCGGAGTTCGGATCCAGCTGAGGTGGTGGTTGCAGTCCAACCACCTGAGCAGGGGGTCGGCGTTGTCCTCGCCCACGTGGACCTTGCTCACCACGGATGCCAGCCTGAGTGGCTGGGGAGCACATTGCGAGGAGCTCACCACGCAAGGGCGATGGAACAGAGAAGAGTCAACGTGGAACATCAATCGCCTGGAGGCCCGGGCAGTCCACTTGGCCTGCCTTCGACTCGCTCACAGACTAAGGCACAGATCTGTCAGAGTGATGTCCGACAACGCCACCACGGTGGCCTACATCAACCGGCAGGGCGGAACCAGAAGCCGACAAGTCTCTCTGGAGATCGCCCCGCTGATGGTTTGGGCAGAGGCGAATCTGCAAGACATCTCCGCCGTCCACATTGCCGGGAAGGACAATACCACAGCAGACTTCCTCAGCAGAGAAAGCCTGGATCCGGGAGAGTGGCAGCTGTCCCACACGGCTTTCCAGATGATTGTCGATCATTGGGGGATTCCGGCCATGGATTTGCAGGCGGACAAGTCCAATGCTCAAGTACCCAGATACTTCAGCCGCAGGTGCGACCCGTTCTCACGCGGAATCAATGCCCTGGTCCAGCCATGGCCTCCAGGGACTCTCCTGTACGCCTTCCCTCCGTGGCCTCTGCTGGGCGCTCTCATCCACAAGATTCAGACTCACCGGGGCCTAGTTCTTCTAGTGGCACCAGACTGGCCAAGAAGACCCTGGTACGCGGACATGAGAAGACTCCTGGCAGGGGAGCCTCTTCCCCTGCCTCCTCTCCGGGACCTTCTACATCAAGGTCCCATTCTACACGAGGATCCAGCTCAATTCTCTCTTACGGTCTGGCCCTTGAGAGGGCTAGACTGAAGAAATGAGGTTACTCGGGGCCCGTGATTGATACACTCCTCCAAGCTCGCAAGTTTTCCACCTCCCTTACCTACATATGGATCTGGAGAGTGTTTGAAGCCTGGTGCGACACTCACGACACCAATCCACGTGCCACCACCATACCTATTGTGTTGGATTTTCTGCAGGATGGGCTTCAGAAGGGTCTCTCCCTCAGCTCCATCAAGGTTCAGGTGGCGGCACTGTCTTGCTATGGTCCCAGGAGGGATGGCAAGACCATCGCCAAACACCCAGATGTATCTCGTTTCCTGCTGGGCGTCAAGCATCTTCGTCTGCCACTAAAGTGGCCTGTGCCCTTATGGAATCTTAATCTTGTTTTGGATTTCCTCACGGGATCCACCTTCCGACCCCTTCGGGGCTTGTCTCTCCGGTCTCTCACCTTGAAGTTGGTGTTCTTGCTGGCGGTGTGTTCCGCACGCCGCATCTCTGAGCTGCAGGCACTGTCCTGCCGCGATCCCTTTCTACGGATCACTCCGGAGGCTATCCATCTTCGGACGGTTCCCTCCTTTCTCCCTAAAGTGGTTTCACAGTTTCATCTTAACCAGACTATATCCTTGCCTACCACGGTAGGTTTGAAGAAATCTGAAGAAGGCCGTTTATTACGCCATCTTGACATCGGCAGACTGCTGCCCAGGTATCTGGACGTGACACAAGACCTGCGGAAGATGGACCACCTGTTCGTCCTCCACAGCGGGAAGAAGCAAGGTGAAGCGGCCTCTCGGCCCACCATTGCCCGCTGGATTAAGGAAGTTGTCAGAGCTGCCTACGTGGAGGCTGGGAAGGCTCCGCCTCTTCAGGTTAAGGCTCATTCCACCAGAGCACTCGCAGCGTCCTGGGCGGAGTCCAGGATGCTATCACCTGCAGAGATCTGTAAAGCAGCGACATGGTCCTCCCTCCATACCTTCTCCAGGTTCTACCGCCTGGATGTCCAGGCCAGGGAGGACTCGGCTTTTGCGAGGGCGGTCCTACATGGTCCTCAGGCAGCCTCCCGCCCTGGCTGGGAGTAAAGCTTTGGTACATCCCATTTGTTCTGAGTCCATCTTGCTACACGCCAGGAAATGTTTGGATTACTTACCTGGTAATCCCCTTTTCCTTAGTGTAGACAGATGGACTCAGCATCCCGCCCTGCTGCCTGTGTACATGGGTTCACCGATTCCAGGTAAGCCATGGCTTTTCTTTCCATGAGAGCGTACGCTCTACCCGGGTCCACGCCTTCCGGTTGTGAATGCTGGCGGTCTCCAGCCACTGTCAATCGGTCAGGGGGATCCTGTTTCTACTTTTTCACTTTTCACTGAGCGTCAGTACACACATCCATAACAGCTTTTGCAAGGAAGATTACTGAGTCGCTGCGCTTCCTGTGGGGCTATATACCCCCGTGCTGACGTCAGATCCGTCTCCAACTGCTAGCATGCGGATACTATCCCATTTGTTCTGAGTCCATCTGTCTACACTAAGGAAAAGGGGATTACCAGGTAAGTAATCCAAACACTATGCGGCATATGAGAGGGACCCGCCATCTTGACGCTGACATTTTTAAAGCTACACATGCATTCAAAAAGGACCAATCAAAAAGCAAATAGAATGAAACCGGGAAATAATTTAAAGGGCTAAGAAGAAAGCCCTTTAAATAAGTGAAGACCAATCGATGACATCATTCTTGCCTTGGGGTGATTCTGTAGAGAGCTTAAAAATCTATTTCTGCTCTTTATAATTAAGGGTGGAATGAGTGTCTCCTCTTCTGATATTCATAGGAACCATATCCAATATAGTCCACTGTAAATCAGTGAACATATGACCCTCAGATAAGCAATGTTTTACCATAGGTGCTTCAACATTGTTCGTATTGAGTCTGCTTCTGTGTTCCCTGAGATGAATTCTAATTGGTCTAGATGTTCGACCAACATAGAGCAAGGGACAGTTACATTGTATCATATATACAACATGATTGGAATTACAGTCAGTTGCAAATCTCTTCTTATACTCGATATTGGTACATGGATCTCTCCAAAATTCTCCAGTAATTGCCGTTTGACACATATCACATTTCCCATATGTGGAATGTGAACCAATAATTTCTGAAAGAGAGGGGGAAGACAACGCTGCCCTCACGAGATGGTTTTTAATATTTGATCCTCTCTGGAAAGAGGTCAATGGTGGTTCCAGGAATGCAGGATGTAATTGAAGTACTTGCCAGTGTTCATGAATACTCTTGGCAATATCCGCAGCTCGATTTGTATACTGTAACACGTAAACATCTTGGGAAATGGTCTTCTTATCTCGATACGTTAAGAGGGAATCTCTAGGAGAATACAGTGCTCTTTTATAAGCAGATTTTATAATACCCAAGGGATATCCCCTATCAAAAAATCATTTAGCTAAACTGTAAGCCTGATATTTGAAATCCTTTAATGAGGAACAAAGACGCTGCAGTCGAAAAAATTGACCAACTGGGAGGCTATTTTTAAAGGCCTTCGGATGAAAACTCTGGTACCTCAATAAATTGTTTCTATCAATTTTTTTGCGATATAAATTGTCTCAATTGTCAAACCCTTTTTAATTATCAGTATATCCAGAAAAGGTAGTTGCTGATCGGCCCCTGTGACATTGTGAGGGCAAAGGTAGTGCCGGCACCATTTTGAATACTGGCAATACGGCCCGCGTGCAGGAGGTCGCTCCCGGACCCCCGCTGGACTTTTGGCAAGTCTTGTGGGGGTCAGGAGGCCCCCCCCAAGCTGGCCAAAAGTCCCTGGGGGTCCAGCGGGGGTCTGGGAGTGATCTTCTGCACTCGGGCCGTATTGCCAATATTCAAAATGGCACTGGCGCTACCTTTGCCCTGTCACATGGTAAGGGCAAAGGGCCATCGGTGCCATTTTTTTAGCACAGCTGATGGCCTGGGAACGGGAGATCGCTGCCCGCGGCCCCCCTGGACCACCAGGTATGTGTAAAAAGTTTTTTGGGGGGGTCGGGAGAGTGGGGGAGGCTAAGGGGGTAATTTTAAAGGGTCGGGTGGGGGTTTATTTTATCGGCGCGGGCCTCACTAAAAAAAATTAGTGATGTGAATTGGAATCGGAACCGAACCCAATTCACATCTCTAATGATCAGATTTCCCCCCCCCCTCCCAGCCGAACCCGATCGTTAAAACGATCAGGCACACGATTCACATCCCTACTCTCTTTCACATATACAGGCCTCAATCATTCACATACATGCTGTCTCACTCACACAAACAGCACCTCAAACACATATGCTTGCTCATTCACTCACTCTCCCCCCTCCCACCATGAACCAGCGACAGCAGCAGCCTCTTCCACTTCAACCCTAAAAGCAGCAGCAACCTCCTTCACTTTCAGCCCTCGTGGAGAAAGGAGTCCCATCGGCCATGGGGGTTGTTGTTGTTCTTCATTTTTCTCCAAGCTGCGCTGCTCATTCCTCAGGCCGCGGCTCTCATCTCTTCTTCGGGCCGACGCTGCCCGCACTAGCAATGGTCTCTTCTTCCCGCGCACACACCCACTGCTCACTACTTCCTCTTCCAGGCCACGAGGGGGGGGGCACGAAGAAGAGAGCATGCTGGTGCCACTGACTCTAGCTGTCCTGCCGCGTTCTGCCCGGGCTTACAGCATTTTAAGCCCAGGTGGAGGACCTATCTTGCTCGAGTAGGGGGAGCAGCTGGGTCAGCAGGGGAACGGGAAGTATGGCGACACACCTGCGTGTGCTTGGCGACACCCTGCTGTGTCGTGACACACACCAGTTGAGAACCACTGGCCTAGACTATGAGCTATTGTGCTCATAGGTTTCCGTCTATTTCTCCTTGGCTTGCTCTTCATACTGGTTCTCTATCCTTTGGTTGAAAAGTGGACTATTAGCTGAATTCCTTTATTATTTCCCCAATGTCTTTATGTATTTCCTAGGAATTACTTTCCTAATCTATCAGCTTCCATTTGACATGCTCTAGTTAAAATACCTTTCAATTTATGTGTAGGGATCCTGTTGGTCCCCCTACTAGGATTTAGTCAGGATTATACCATTTGTATGGGGTAGACAATTTAGTGACTTAATGGGCTTGCAGCTTCCCCATGTGGAAGCTGCAATGGAACAGTCCCTTTGGTTTAAACAGGTAGATCACCATTTCAACATGTGGATTTTCCTTTTACTTTGGTAAAGGCAGAATGTCCTAGACTGTTTTCTAATTTTTCTATTGATTAACTTCTGCCTCCATGGAGCATTTTATTTTGCTGGGAATTTCTTTCCACCTTCCCAATTCACTCAACTTTTATTTAATTTACTTAAGTTTGAAGTCCCTAGTAAATTATTCAGTAAAACCAATTTGATTTCTGCTCTACAATCTAATGGGAGATGTTCCCTTCATGCAAGAGGGACCTGAGGTCACCAAGTTCCAAGGAGATGATGACTCCGAGCTATCCTGAGAGGAGGAAGGGGAGAGGGGAGGAGATGGGCCACCTCAAGAAGCCATGAACATCTACTGAGGATTAGAATAGGAGTAAGATGTACCACCATTGATACTAAAAGAGGAGGTAGGAGATAAAGACTATGAGGTAGATCTTCAAAACATATGCCCGTGCGTACTTTTGTTCGCGCCATTGGCGCGAACAAAAGTACACCAGATTTTATAAGATACGCGCGTAGTCGCGCATTCCCTCCGTTCCCTCCGAGGAACGGAAGGAACGGAGCGAAATTGGAAGCGGCCTTGGAGAGAACTTTCCTTCCGCGTCCCCCCACCTTCCCCTCCCTTCCCCTATCTACCCTACCCTCCAGCCCTACCTAAATCCCCCTCCCTACCTTTGTTGGGCAAGTTACGCCTGCTTGAAGCAGGCGTAACTGTGCCGGGGATGCCGCCCCGGCATCCCCGGCACAGGCCGCAGTGCCGGGAGACTCGGGACCGCCCTCCTGGCCCACCCCCAAACTGTCACCACGCCCCCAGACCCGCCCCGGACCACCCCCTGCCCCTGGGCACGCCCTTCAGGCACGCCCCCTCCCGCCCCTTTTACGAAGCCCCGGGACTTACACACGTCCCGGGGTTTGCGCGTGCCGGCGGCCTATGCAAAATAGGCGCACCGGCGCGCGAGTGCCCTGCGCGCTTAAATCCGGGAGGTTTTACGCGCGCAGGGGTTTTAAAATCTACCCCACTATATATTAAATGTCATCTTTGATGCTTCACTAACTTTGGAAGGGAAATACCCAACATTCCCAGTATCCAATGGGAGGGTAGAAGTATCCAAAAGAATAGAATCAATTGGATTTAACGCCTGAGCTTGAGAAGGATTGTAGGAGGTCACAAACTTACTTAAACCAGTTGTACCATCTTAAATGAGAATTACATAGTTGTAAAGACTCAATCATCATTTCCATCTTATCAGAAAAAGAGAAATGTTGGAAATCGCCATACAACTCTCATGTGTGATATTGAGTAGTGACTTCATTACTCCTTTATGCTGTGGTCATCAGTGCTGTGTGCAAACACTTTACTGAGGGAAAACCAAAGCAATGCAAAGAGCCTTAAATGGAAACTTTCCCCCATGTAGGAAATCCTGGAAATTATATCTTCTGGCATAACAGTTGTTAAAATTTCTCAAAATCACACATCTGCTCACTGGAAAACCCTTACTACTATTTTTCATTATTTCAATTTCAATTTTTTATTTTATAATTGCTTTACCCCAAACTGTATTTCTAAACACAGGAAAAAAAATCTTTTTGGCCATGACAGCTTAGACTGCAGTTACTTTAGAAAGGAAAAACCTCAGACAGCACAGTTCCGAGATCTTTTTTGGTTTTCTCCTGGTACTTAATGAGCTTTTTGTTTCCTTGCCTCATTGGCTGAGGCTGGATCTGAAAAAAAAAAACAATTGAAAAGCTTGACACTTATTTTCCTTTATATATAAAAAAATGGCTGCTACAAGACGATAGAAAATGAACTGTGCTCAAGGGTGTTTTCAACATTGTTTTCAACCATGCCCTGAAACAGCTCAAAGGAGAGCAAAACATGGCCAGGTCGGCCTAACTGACATACGTGCAATAATCTGTCGAACAGAGTGAAATATAATGAGTGCATAGAACCGCAATGGACTACACGGCTAAGGGTTAAACAATATGTGACCATGTCGCTGGTTTGGCGAGCTTGACTGCATCAGAAAAATTATTAAAAGGTGGAAAGGTTAAGGTTAACCTCCTTTATGAAGAACTAGACTGAAAGACGCTAACTTTTAAACAGGAGCGTGGCGCCCATGTGTGCACATTCGTTGGCCCACACCCAGGGACATGGCTGTTTTATAACATATGTATGTATATGTGTGTGCATAATATAAAATAACCTGAACGTGCACACATGTGCGCACAATTTTAAGTGGATATGCACCTATGCGTACAAATGTCACTTATACCTCGTAAGTGGGGGGATTTTAATAGACACACATGCTGTCACCAATACCAATTTTCCCAGTTCGCCCAGGTAAAGGATAGGACTTACAAGCCCCCAGTTTAAAAGCTTCCTTTCTCCCTTGTTAGCCCAGTCCTTAAAACCCCATCAATCTATCTATTTATCTTTATTTTATTACTTACACATCCTCCACAGCAGGAGTAAAATTATGCCGCAGGGGACCCTGGCACGTGCCTGTGCACCTAAGTATTTATGCGCAAATTTGAAGCTGAAATCTAGGAACGCCTGTGCCCCGCTCTTTATTGGGACTTTTCATTTGTGCACTCAGCGGGAGTCATGCACCTACTCGGGCGGCTTTTAAAATCCACTCAGCATGTGCCAGCCCAACATATTCGTGTATCTCCCAGTTTTGGCGCATGTCTAGCTTTTAAAATTCACCTTAAAGCTGTTGGTGTTTTGTTTTTTTTTAAAGAGTAGAAGCATGTATGTTAAATATCAGGTCCTGGTACTGTGCTGTCTGAGGTTTTCCCTTTCTGAAGTAAGAGCAGTCTAAGCAGTTGTGGCCCAAAAATGTTTTCCTGCGTATTGAAATATGAGTTTTGGGTAAAGCAACAGTGCAAAAATAATAGAAATTAAAATAATTAGAAACAGTAGTAAGAGTTTTCCACTAAGAACATGTGTGGTTTTGAGAAATTTTGTGTTGAACACTTGAAACATTGTGGGTATTTTATAGGTTGATATAACTCTTCCATCTAAATTATAAATTTCAGATACAGCCTCTGGAAATGATATCTGAATTCAACCATCACAGGGGTTACAAATGATCTGAATTTCTCACGAAGCATCCTTTTTTTCTGCCACGGAAATATGTAGGTCATCTTCCCGTGTAGCCTTGTACTGTTCCATATATAGCCCCAGCCCCCTATAGATCTAAACCTTTTTTCTTTACACTAGGTTTTGAGCCATATATTGAAGTAATCTATATGGCATAGCCTTACCTTTCCCTTTTTATGAACAAGTAATGACTCTGAAAAAGCTATGGCTTTACTGTGTGCCTAACATACGTACCTGGCATCAAATTTAAGATTCAGGTAAAGAAGGAAAACTGCCAGAAGTGCCCAAGTCACTTTTGGTTGCATAGGTTTATAAAAAAAAAGGACAACTTATCTAAGGATTTAGATCCTGATATTCAATTTTCAAGCTGCCAATAGAGTCTTCAAGCTCATTTAAAAAGAGGAGCTCCCACATTTTTCCTTTGAAAATCTGGGCCGGCAGGTAAAATTGGTTACCCGCGTGAAACTAAGCACAGGGATTTCAAAATGAAATCCCCAAATGTCCGTTCCCACTCCAATCTAACCCCATCCCTTTTTTCCTGCAGGTAAATGTGTGCTGCTGCATATTTATTTCTTTTTTTATTTGCAGTTTCTTATCTTCTGCCCGTATCAACAAAAGCCATTCTAAGCAGTGTGAGCAATACCAGTTTGATAGCACATAAAATACAAACAGCATGAAGTATAAAAAAAATTATATTATCAAACTAAAAGCTTGCTGAAACAAAAAGACCTTCAACCTTTTTTCAAAAGCACTTTTAATCAGCAATTTTTTCGCAGAATAAATGGGAGGGTATTCTATGAGGTAGATCCGACCACCGAGAAAGCCCGTCACCAACGGCATTTTATCAGAGGAACGTAATAACCAATTAAGGGTACAAGGTACAACAAATCTGCTAGATAGCAAAGCGTATCACCTCTTGACACCTTAAAAACAAATGTTATAATCCTAAAATGCAACCGGCGCAGAATAGGAGTAATATACTGCCTAAGAGAACAAGAAACTATTAACAGAGGAGCTGCATTTTGCAACATCTGTAGGACTTTAAGATGACATTTCAGAAGTCCTACATACAAAGAATTACCATAGTCAACAGAAGTGAGGGGTGGGGTAATTTTCTAAGGTCCTTTTACCCAGGTACATCCCGACATCAGTGTAGAAAATGTTGTGAAAATTACCCTCCCCATTGGATTTTAACAAACAACCCCGGAACATGAATCATTTTATAGGAATTCAGCTTGGGAAAACATCACATTTTTTGAGTATGTACCTTCATAAAATGCTACAGGCACGTTTTCATGTTGTGTCTTTTCCAATCACTTTTCAAATGCATCATTACTATGGGGTGTCATGTTTGGTTATGTCAGTCTTCTCACACATGAAAGACATCAGTCTTACACATCAGAACAATTCCTATTAGGGAAATAGCTAACTGGAATTGCTTTGTGATTTCCATTATAAAATTATAAAATTATGCATTACCATTTTTCAAAGTACATTATCTTAAGAATATACCTAGCAGAGAAATTATTCAGGTTATCAGCAATTAAAATGTTTAACGTTATTGCACAGATTAATACAACAAAGCAAAACATATCTAATCTAGATAGTGGGAGAGACAAAGATTTGGAGATGTATATATATATATATATATATATATATATATATATATGACGAGGCAACCCCAGTGTCCTATCTCAGATCATTGTCAAATCACCGGAAAAATCACAAACAACCAGGAATTTGCAGTAAGAACAATGAGGTCAATATTCAAAAGCAATTCATCTAAATGGTAAGTGTGGCATATTCATCCATTTATCCAGCTATAATTTAGTCGGATAAAAAAGGGGTGTTCTGGGAAGGGATTTAGTTATCCGACAAACTTAGCCAAATTTCTGATATATCCAGCTAGGTTAGATGGATAACTTTACATCTGCTTCAGAGTAGGCCTAAAGTTATCCGGCCTTCTGTGGCCAGATAACTTGCTACTTAACCGGATATTTTTAAAAGACATCTGGCGAAGTAGCACTGTCAAAAGCTTAAACAATGAAATAAAAGGGCCACGATCCCAATCTCTTACCCTTCCCCCAAAAACATTACACATGGTCCTGTCAGGCCGCAGGCCCCCAAACCTCTCATTAATCAGTAAACGTGCCATGTTTGTAGCTGAGCCCCCCTGCCAGGTTTTTGACAACAAGGAAGATCGACCCACAGTGCTAAATATTGTGGGGGACACTCCCATTCCTCCTGACCCTCCCCATACCTTCAGTTGCCCTGCTAGGAGTGAGGGACCCACTTCCCTGCTTCTGCCGCCTCCAGCACAGCTGTTCAGGGGCAGTGCTGGAAGCATAAAACTGGCCATAAGTGTTGTGGTAAAAGGGAGGGGATGGAGCTGCTGGCCCTTTTAATTCATGTTGGGTTGGTTTTTTTAAGGTTTTGGCAGCACTACTTAGCCGGATATCTTTTAAAAATATTCAGTTTTTAAAAATATTCAGTTTTTTTTAAGTTATCCCGCTACATGTAACCAGATAACTTTAAGCAAGTATATTCAGCGGGATGTTTATCCCGCTGAATATACAGGCCAAGTAGTCTGGCTAACTGAAGCTGGATAACTTATCCACTACCCGGCCGACTGAATATGACCTCCAAAGCATTTATACCTTGCCGAAGCCTGTTACTTCAGAATTATAAACAGAGCACCAGTCCATTCCCTGAGACACTGGAGCAACATTCAAAAGAATGGGATATCATAACATTTCTAGAATTAGGTGTCATACATTTGTGCATAGCTTACACTATTAGGAGTGACAGACACTTCTGCACAGAAGGGATAATCATTCACCTAAAGCCCCAATGAAATTAATTATATTGGTTTTTTCTTTTATCTTTTTTTCAAAATTAACTTTAAAAATGCTTTAAAATGCTTGTCCAAAGCAAATAGGCTTATCATAACAAAGTCAAAAGGACTTCCCTCCTATGCTCTCGGATGGCAGCCCATGTTATGTGACCCATGGGCCTACAGAGGCTAGGCCTTTTTAACCTGGGCACAACAAACTTTCCACCCATTATGCTCAACCTAACCAAACCTCCCTTTGTCCCTTACATCAGTGACCATGCTATTCCACATTCACACAGGTTCTTTATTCAGTGGGTGAAGCCAGAGTTCAAATCCCACTCCTGCTCCTTGTGACCTTGATTAAGTCATTTCATCTTCCATTACCTCAGGTACAGACTTCCCCTAGATTTATCAAAATGCTATAAATATAGCAAAAATACTGCCTGCAATAAAAAAGGGGTGTGGTTAGGCTAATTACCCTGCTATAAATATAGCAAAAATACTGCCTGCAATAAAAAAAGGGTGTGGTTAGGCTAATTACCCTTCTCCCGCATCACATAGGCAATTTCCGCAAAATGGGAGAAATTTATTGCACCTGTGCCATTTCTCGCTTCAGGCACTGATTAATACACCGGGTTTAGGGGTGGGGTAGGTTTGGGGGGCGGGGTTACATACACAATCAGAGGTACGAACAGCTAAGTTGACATTACTGAAGATTTTCTGTCATTTGAATCAATGCAGGTAAAAGAGGAGTTGATTTGTACAATGCACTCTGTACCTAGGTAGACAGTGTATTATATAAATCATGAATAATGCAAATGCATGAAAAGATCATTAATAGGCAATTTTATGTTAATATTTTATTGTGGCTGACTGAGAAATTGGTCAGCAGTGATAAAATAATAGAGTGTGAATCATGTGATCAATCGTCTTATTGATCGATTTTGGCTGGGGGGGAGGGAAATCTTATCGTCGTGGTTTTTTTTTTTTTTTTTTTTCGTAAATCGGGGGAGGGCGGGAAAACCGGCACACCAAAAAAACCCCAAAACCCACCCCGAACCTTTAAAACAAATCCCCCACCCTCCCGAACCCCCCCAAAATGTTTTAAATTACCTGGGGTCCAGTGTGGGGGTTGGTCCCAACGCGATCTCCCTCTCTCTCTGGCCACGGCTGCGTTGAGAAATGGCGCCGGTGGCCCTTTGCCCTTATCATGTGACAGGGCAAAGGTAGCGCCGGTGCCATTTTGGTTCCTGGCTCCTGACATCACGCGTGCAGGAGATCGCCCCCGGACGGGCGACGGTCACCCGTATGACATAGTGAGGGCAAAGGTAGCGCCGGCGCCATTTTGAAGATTGGCAATACGGCCCGCGTGCAGGAGGTCGCTCCCGGACCCCCGCTGGACTTTTGGCAAGTCTTGTGAGGGTCAGGAGCCCCCCCCAAGCTGGCCAAAAGTCCCTGGGGGTCCAGCGGGGGTCCGGGGGCGAACTCCTGCACGCGTGACGTCAGGAGCCAGGAACCAAAATGGCACCGGCGCTACCTTTGCCCTGTCACATGATAAGGGCAAAGGGCCACCGGCGCCATTTCTCAACGCAGCCGTGGCCAGAGAGAGAGGGAGATCATGTCGGGACCAACCCCCACACTGGACCACAGGTAATTTAAAACATTTTGGGGGGGTTCGGGAGGGTGGGGGATTTGTTTAAAGGTTCGGGTGGGTTTTAGGGTTTTTTTGGTGTGCCGGTTTTCCCGCCCCCTATTTAACGATACAATACAAATGCCCCTGACGATAAATCGGGGGCATTTGTATTGTATCGTGCACTCTAACGATTTTGGATGATTTTAAAATTATCTGACGATAATTTTAATCGTTCAAAAACGATTCACATCCCTATAAAATAACACCTATTCGAAACATGGTAAATGTGATGCAGAGGCCCTGGGACCCTAATGCAGAGCCCACGGCTTCCATGTCACAATTAAAATGCTCAAAAAAAAAAACAAAAACAAAAACTGGTTATGAATGTGGTAGATAATATCAAATAGAATGAAACCACATTTAAAAAATGCCGATGAATTGTTATACATTTTTTGAATTCTTTTTAAATTCTTACTCTTAAATCAATTTAAACGTCACAGTGATGAAATTAAAGACACTTATCATGATAGTAGTGCAGCAGCAAGGATTTTAAATGCTCTGCATACTCGCCCAACACAGCGCGTGTTTCGTGCAAACTTCGTCAGGGGCGCGTGGATATTTTATGTGTCTTTACAAACAATACTTTTCCCGCAACAATATTGTGGCTACGGCATCTGAGAATGGAACCGCCATTTTTAAACCTCACGTTTTTAAACGTGGTCCTGACTTGTAAACCGACCAATCAAAAATTGTTATGTATATAAAGGGCCAATGGGAATCCTCCAAAAAGGCACTTTAAACCAAAAAGACATCCATTCTATGGTATCGTTCATGCCTGATGGAAATTCAGTGGACAGCTTGAAAATCCAACATTGCTACCTCTAGTTTAACAGGGAACAACTATCACCGCCACATATTGATGTTGTGATAAGATCCACAACCAAAAACAAAAAATCCCCATGGTTAAAGAAAAGGTTGAGCGGGGGTCAGGGCTGAACTCCAGCTCAAACTGGAGCCACCACTTGAGGCAGCCCCGACTCCCCAAAAGTAAAAGAATATATATAGATTAATGTGCCCATGTGGAGATGCCCCCCAGCCCCCTCCAAAGTCAATCAAAATCATTGGGAGCTCAGTGGCACCCTGCCCCCTCACTGCCCTCACTGCCCTCCTGTAACCCTAGTCCCCCCACATTCATGGACCTTAAAAAGCCAACTCCAGTCCCTCACTGGGGTCAGGGCATCCCCTAGCACTGTATCCAGTCAATGCCATGACTGGGGTAAGGTCAGATCTGCACCATATTGAATAATGGTGTCAACCAGGCAGGGCACTAGGGGGCACCCCAGCCCTGAGAGACCAGGAATGACTTTTTAAAGTTCAGAGGGGGGGGGGGGTGCGGGAGGGGAGTCAGGAGGTTGGGGGTGCCTGGGGGTATGGGGGATTATGACTATATTTTTTTTCCCAGCTTTAGGGGGGGACGGGGGAGGGAGGTTGGGGACTGCTGAGCTTGTTATAAACAACTCTAAATAATTATCAAACATATCGGCCACATGAAACCCCTTTTTCCTCATGGACTGGGCATTAACCAAATGGCAAATACATGACTCCATCATCAAAATAAATTCTCTCTCCCTGATTAATATCAGGTATAGGCAGCAACCATCTCACATTCCTTCTAGATTCATTATAGCATTTACGTAAACCTCCATAATTTTTAACAGTCAGCCTTTCAAGGCGATGGCAGACCCTTAAGTTTGAGGCCGCTATTTTGTTAAAGGGCCACTCGCCATGTTCTTTTGTCCCATGGAGTTGGGCCACAAGACAAAAGAATGCTGCAATATTTTTTCAGGGGAGAGGCCCAAACTATTATGGTAACACCCTCTTGCGTTAGTGGGCCCCCTCCCAGGGAGAAAAATCGCAGCTTAGTGCATATAGGCCAATATTTGTGGCTATGGCACTTGCCAAAAATGAAATTGATTATTTTTTCTTAAATCAAAATTTAAACAGTTTAGAGTGAAATATAAAGAAAGTTGCTCAGTTATCTTGAATCAATAGAAAAAAAGAGCTTTTTCTGTATAACATAATGATTTTATATGTTCCATGGAAATAATACTATATTCTGCAGAGCTTGGATCTTTAAAATTCATTTGTAATGTGTTTTATTTACAATTGCAACATCAATATTTTGCTTTTATACCTCTAAAGTATAATTTGATTTGCACACATACAATATGAATTACTGGCTGAGAGAGGTAAAGTTCAAAAAAAGCAACAAAAAAAAAGGTATTGACATTTTGCAATAAAAGCATTAATGCATACATTTTAAAAAAAAGATTTAGATTCAGGGAAAAGCATTTAGTATGCACAAAAAGGACTGCTATACTACCTAGAACTGTTGGTAATAGTAATTTAAGGGCTAATGCTCTTTTAAGTCTTAGCATTAATGCCCATGTCAACAGCCGTGTTAACATAAAGTATACTAAATGATAAGATGCATAATGGGGCAGGCTAGAAATTAGCATTAATAGCTTTGTATCTGTGCAAGTTTGTATGTTCTTTGATACATCTCTGTTTAACACACACATGTGCATTAAAAGACTTTAAAACACATGTGCCCTGTGGATTTCATTCTAGCCCTTCAGAAACATAAATGTTTCCTTCAGGTTGCCCCTCCTTATCAGCACTATGAAGTGGTCAGTGAGTTCTGGACCAGACATGGAGGTAGGAATTTGAGAGGAAAAAAGAGTTGCAGAGTGTTGCTCTGCTATAATTCTATTATTCTAACAGAATAGAAATCTGTATTTTCAGATGGCAATTTTCAAAGCAACTTCCATAGGGAAGAGCCAGTTTACTGGGTAAATTGGATGTCTGAAAATTGCCCTCCCTCAATTCAGCTAAAAGTCAATACTTAGGAGTGACCAACTACAGTCCTCAAAAGCCACAAACAGCCCTGATTTTCAGGACATCCACAATGAATATATATAGTGCATGGAAACAGACAGGAAACAGAGAGTAGGATTAAATGGTCAATATTCTCAGTGGAAAAGGGTAAACAGTGGAGTACCTCAGGGATCTGTATTGGGACCGGTGCTTTTCAATATATATATAAATGATCTGGAAAGGAATACGACGAGTGAGGTTATCAAATTTGCGGATGATACAAAATTATTCAGAGTAGTTAAATCACAGGCAGACTGTGATACATTACAGGAGGACCTTGCAAGACTGGAAGATTGGGCATCCAAATGGCAGATGAAATTTAATGTGGACAAGTGCAAGGTGTTGCACATAGGGAGAAATAACCCTTGCTGTAGTTACACAATGTTAGGTTCCATATTAGGAGCTACCACCCAGGAAAAAGATCTAGGCATCATAGTGGATAATACTTTAAAATCGTCGGCTCAGTGTGCTGCAGCAGTCAAAAAAGCAAATAGAATGTTAGGAATTATTAGGAAGGGAATGGTTAATAGAACGGAAAATGTCATAATGCCTCTGTATCGCTCCATGGTGAGACCGCACCTTGAATACTGTGTACAATTCTGGTCGCCACATCTCAAAAAAGATATAGTTGCGATGGAGAAGGTACAGAGAAGGGCAACCAAAATGATAAAGGGGATGGAACAGCTCCCCTATGAGGAAAGGCTGAAGAGGTTAGGGCTGTTCAGCTTGGAGAAGAGACGGCTGAGGGGGGATATGATAGAGGTCTTTAAGATCATGAGAGGTCTTGAACGAGTAGATGTGACTCGGTTATTTACACTTTCGAATAATAGAAGGACTAGGGGGCATTCCATGAAGTTAGCAAGTAACACATTTAAGACTAATCGGAGAAAATTCTTTTTCACTCAACGCACAATAAAGCTCTGGAATTTGTTGCCAGAGAAGGTAGTTAGTGCAGTTAGTATAGCTGGGTTCAAAAAAGGTTTGGATAAGTTCTTGGAGGAGAAGTCCATTAATGGCTATTAATCAATTATACTTAGGGAATAGCCACTGCTATTAATTGCATCAGTAGCATGGGTTCTTCTTAGTGTTTGGGTAATTGCCAGGTTCTTGTGGCCTGGTTTTTGGCCTCTGTTGGAAACAGGATGCTGGGCTTGATGGACCCTTGGTCTGTCCCAGCATGACAATTTCTTATGTTCTTATGAAACCTATCTCATGCATATTCATTGTGGATATCATGAAAACCTGGCCTACTTGTGGCTATTGAGAGTTGGAGCTGGCCATCACTGCACAAAGAGGCTCATAGTCAAAGGCTTTGTCTGGGTAACTTTTTTGAATTATCCACCCAAAAACCAAGATTTGAATATTTAATCCCCTTTAACCTGCTAAATTTTATCCCGGTAAGCTCTTGAGAATTACTCATAATTAATGGTCCTGTTATAATGAATAACTATCAATCGGTAGACATACCCACTGTTCCTCTCAGGAATCAGGAAGCCTGTAAGGGAGTCGGTTGGACCATTAGATGATAGACAGGTTAAAGGGGTATTCAGGGAAGATAAGACCATCACGGAAAGACTAAATGAATTCTTTGCTTCAGCCCTTACTAATGAAAATGTTGGGGAGATACCCTTTTTCAAAACTGTTTACTAGGGCGATGATTCAGATGAAGTGAATCAAATTACAGTGAACCTGGAAGATGTGGTAAGGAAGATAGACAAACTGAAGAGTAGCAAATTGACCAGACAAGATGTATACAGTTACACCCCAGGGTTTTGAAATTTCAGATCTATTACTAGTAATGTATAACCTATCATTAAAATCATCCATTGTACCTGAAGACTAGAGGGTGGCCAATATAACCCAGATATTTAGAAGAGCGCCAGGGGTGATTTGGGAAACCAGTGAGCCTGACTTCACTATCAGGAAAAATTATGGAAACTATTCTATAGAACAAAATCACAAAATATATAGCTAGGCATGGTTTAATGAGACCCAGCCAACATGGAGTTACACAAGGGAAGTCTTGCCTCACAAATCTGTTACATTTTTTTGAAGGGGTTAATAAACATGTGGATTAAGGGGAGCCAGTAACTTTCAAACCAGTGCACGTGCGCGTGTTTGTCGGGCCCGCGCCCAGGGACCCGGTTATTTTATAACTTGTGTGCGTGTATGTGCACATGTTATAAAATAGCCTGGCCTCGAGCACATGTGTACCAAATTTAAGTGGGTACATACAAGTGTGTTCTAATGCCGCTTCTACCTGCTAAATTGGGGGATTTTAAAAGGGGTGCACGCTGACGCCATTTCCAGTTTTACCAGTTCATCCCCAGTTCACCCAGTTAAAAGATAGGTCTTCCAACACCCCTGGCTGAATAGCCTTCACCTTCCCACATGGTTATCCCCACCCTTAAAACCCTTCCGATCTGCCTATTTATCTTTATTTATAACTTACACGGCATCCATAGCAGTAGTAAAGTTACATGGCAGGGGAGCATTGGCATGCACTGGAGCATGTAAATATTTATGTGCACATTTCAGCATCACACCCCAAAATGCCCATACGCTGCCCAGACCATGTCCCGCCTCTTTTTGAATACTTCCAAGATGTGCATATCTGGGTGGCTTTTAAAGTCCGCTCGGTGCGCACAAGCCCGACCTATTTGCACATCTCCTAATTAATGCGCGCATCGGGTTTTTAAAAGTCACCTTTTAGTGTACTTGGATTTTCATAAGGCATTTGACAAAGACTCCCTTGAGAGACTCCTAAAAAAGTTAAAAAGTCATGGGCTAGGAGGCAATGTCCTTTGGTGGATTGCAACCTGGTTAAAAGACAGGAAACAGAGTAGAACAAAATGGTAATTTTTCTCAGTGGAAAAAGGTAAACAGTGGAGTGCCTTAGGGATCTTACTGGGACCAGTGCTTTTAATATAATTTTAAATGATCTGGAAAAGAGAATGATGAGTAAAGGTGATCATATTTGCAGATGGCACAAAATTATTTAGAGTTGCTAAGTCACAACGGATTGTGATAAATTGCAGGAGGACCTTGCAAGACTAGAAGAAGGGCATTCAAATGGCAAATGACATTTAATGTGGACAAGTGCAAGGTGATGCACACAGGGAAAAGTAACCCATGCTATAGTTGCACAATATTAGGTACCATATTAGGAGTTACCACATAGGAAAATACATTGGAATCCTCGGCTCAGTGTGCAGTGGCGGTAAAAAAATCAAACAGACACAGAGATGTCATTGAACGGCGCTAGTGTTTTCCATGTTTGGGATGAGAGAAAGCACTGTGAACTTTATTCTTATCAGCCTAAGGACGCTTTCCAGATCCTGCTCACAAACTATACTCTCCTCTCAGTATTCATTTGCAACCCAGTACCTGTAAAAAGGTTTAGCTGCATTGTGGTGGCTCGAAGAATACAGGACCACCTCCCATACAGTGACATCACTGAATAGCCCCGGCATTTTCTATATTAGGGGCAGATCACTGTGAGAGAAAGCATTGTGCACTTTATTCTTACCAGTCTGAGGAGTCTTTCCAGATCCTCCTTGCAGTACTATATAGAGATGTGCATTCATTTTTCCCAAAACCGAAAAAGAATGGAATTTTTCTGATATTTCGTAAAAATTTGTTTTTCAGGTTAGCACGCGCTAACTCCCATTAGTGTGCACTAATGGGTCAACGTTAACGTGCACTAATTCCCAATAGTGCTCACTAACCCAAAAATCAGGGGCCCCCGAAAATAAAACCCCCGAACTGCGGGAAAAACAAAATTTCCTGTGGGGGCCCCGAAAACGAAGCCTTAAACGATTAAAAAATAAATAAATGATGCACATCACCCAATACCTGCAAAAGGGTTCAGTTGCATTGCTGATGCTTGAGGACTACAGGACCGGTCCCCACACGGTGATGTAATTGAATGACGCTAGCAGTTTCTATATTAGGGGCAGCCTGTTGGTAGGCTCACCAAAGTGCATGACCTTTCATGGGCACGAGTGGTCGAGATACTTTGTTCTTTCTGGGTTATTCTTCTTGAACGAAGGTTGTAAATGAGTGGTTTTGGTAGGGTTTTTCTTTTTTGTTAGGAAATGTTTTCTTTTTGGGTTGGTTAATAGTTATTTATTAGGGCTGGTTAGCAGGGTGATGGAGGGAGGGTGTGAGATTTCAATAACAGGGCAGGGTGTTTATGGAGGTTTACGAAAATGCTATAATGAATCTAGAAGGAATGTGATATGGTTGGTGCCTATACCTGATATGAATCAGGGGGAGAGAATTTATATTGATGATGGAGTCATGTATTTGCCATTTGGTTATATAAATGCCTAGTCTATGATGAAAAAGGGGTTTCATGTGGAGGAGTAGCCTAGTGCTAAGAGCAGTGGGCTATGAACCAGAAGACCAGCATTCAAGTCCCATTGCCACTCCTTATGACCTTGGACAAGTCACTTTACCCTCCATTGCCTCAAGCACAAACTTGTGAGCCCTCTGGGTCTTACAGTACCTGAATATAATCCACTTTGAAGTGCTGAAAAATGTGTGTAAAGCAGAATTTAAAAATATATTATTCAATAATTATTTAGAGTTCATAACAGAATCATGGCATACTGATGAGGATGTGGTGTTATTAAATTTGAAGACCCATCCAGGGTATGTTTTTCAGGGGTGGTCTAGAGAGGTTTAGAGAGGGTAAAAGGGGTGGAGGGGTATTAGTTTTTTATAAGGCTTCATTGGAAATTGAAGTGATCCCATTGAATTTAGGTGAAGGAGTGGAGGCCTTACTAGTTAAGGCCCCTAAATATTGAAATTGATTTGATATATGCACCACCGGCTTTATTAGCAGCAAAAAGATTGCAGTTATTTGATAGTTTAACTAAATTAATAATGAATAGGAAGAATATTATTTTATTGGGGAATTTTAATATGCAAGTGGATAATGGAAAATCATGGGTAGCAGCTCAATTTTTAGACTTGATAAAAGCACTGGATATGCAACAGATAAAAGGCCCAACCCAACATTGAGGACACTAAGAACAAAAGAACATGCCATACTGGGTCAGACCAAGGGTCCATCAAGCCCAGCATCCTGTTTCCAACAGTGGCCAATCCAGGCCATAAGAACCTGGCAAGTACCCAAAAATTAAGTCTATCCCATGTTACCGTTGCTAGTAATAGCAGTAGCTATTTTCCAAGTCAACTTGATTAATAGCAGGTAATGGACTTCTCCTCCAAGAACTTATCCAAACCTTTTTTAAACCCAGCTACACTAACCACATCCCTTGGCAACAAATTTCAGAGTTTAATTGTGCGTTGAGTGAAAAAGAACTTTCTCCGATTAGTTTTAAATGTGCCACATGCTAATTTCATGGAATGCCCCCTAGTCCTTCTATTATCCGAAAGAGTAAATAACCAATTCATATTTACCCGTTCTAGATGTCTCATGATTTTAAACACTTCTATTATATCCCCGCTCAGCCGTCTCTTCTCCAAGCTGAAAAGTCCTAACCTCTTTAATCTTTCCTCATAGGGAAGCTGTTCCATCCCCTTTATCATTTTGGTCGCCCTTCTCTGTACCTTCTCCATCACAACTATATCATTTTTGCGATGCGGAGACCAGAATTGTACACAGTATTCAAGGTGTGGTCTCACCATCGAGTGATACAGAGGCATTATGACATTTTCAGTTTTATTTACCATTCCCTTCCTAATAATTCCTAACATTCTGTTTGCTTTTTTGACTGCCGCAGCACACTGAGCTGACGATGTATTATCCACTATGATGCCCAGATCTCTTTCCTGGGTGGTAGCTTCTAATATGAAAACTAACATCTGGAACTATAGCATGGATTATTTTTCCCTAAATGTATCACATTGTAGTTATCCACATTAAATTTCATCTGCCATTTGGATGCCCAATTTTCCAGTCTCACAAGGTCTTCCTGCAATTTATCACAATCCACTTGTGATTTAACTACTCTGAATAATTTTGTATCAACTGCAAATTTGATTACTGTGTACTATTACTATGCACTATTGATTTGTTACTATGTTCAGAGGAGTTGAGTAAACAGTAGTTTGTTTCAGATCTCAGACCACTATGTAATTCTAAGAAAGTTTCAAGAAGAGGGTAATAGAACAAAATTGGTTAAGTGGATTCACATCTGTGCACGCAAATAACACTTCTACCGCATAAGTGGGGGAATTTTAAAAGGCACACGAATCAACGCTATTGCCCTTTCTCCCAGTTCAGGGATATGATATCCAAATGTTCCTAGTTTAATAGGCTTTCTTCTCCCCTGTTTGCCCCAACTCTTAAAACCCCACTGACCTGCCTATTTTGGTTTGTTTAATAACTTACACGTCATCCATAGCATAAGTAAAGCTATATGCCAGGGGAACCCGGCGCATGCCTGTCCGTGTAAGTATTTGTGCAAATTTCATATTGAAATCCCAGAATACCAATGCCCCGCACAGACCACACGATGACCCCTTTTTTGAAATTGTTTTTTTTATGCGCGTAGCAGGAGATACATGCATAAGAAGGTGGCTTTTAAAATCAGCTTGGCATGCGCCAACCCGATACATTCGCATATCCGCTGTTTGATGTGTGCGTCGAGCTTTTAAAATTTGCCTATCTTTTTCAATAGACATATGATGCATAGTTTTGTTTGTATGTTTGTAACTTTTTTTATGGCTTTTATGTGAAAATTATGAATGTCCATTATGTATACTGCACAGATCAAGAAGCTTGGATGTTGTGGGTTACAGTGTAACAAACAAATAAATGTTAGGAATTATTAAGAAAAGAATGGTGAATAAAATGGTGAATGTCAAAATATATTTATATCATTCCTTGGTCAGAATTGCATCTTGAGTACTGTGTGCAATTCTGGTGGCTGTATCAGAAACGATAGTTGCACTGGAAAACGTACAGAGAAGTGCAACCAAAATGATAAAGGGGAAGTAATGGCTAACCTATTAGGGAAGGCTGTAGAGTTTAGGGCTGTTCGTTTTGGAGAAAAGATGACTAAGGGGGGATATGATATAGGGCTATAAAATCTTGAGAGGACTAGAATGGGTAAATGTGGATCATTTATTTAATCTTTCAGATAATATAAGGACTAAGGGGTATTTCATGAAGTTAGCAAGTAGCACATTCAAAACAAATTAGACAAAATTGTTTTTTACTCAACGCACAATTTAGCTCTGAAATTCTTTGCCAGAGGATGTGGTTACGGCAGTTAGTGTGGCTGGGTTTAAAAAAGATTTAGATAAGTTCTTGGAGGAGAAGTCCATAAACTACTAATCAAGTTGACAGGGATGGTAACTTTCAAACCAGCAGACGGGCACATATGTGCATATGTTTGTTGGCCTGTGCCCAGGAATGCAGCTAATTTATAAAGTATGCACTTATATGTGTGCATGTTATGAAATAGCCTTGCTGTGCGCACATGTGCACTAAGTAGGTGCGCGTAAATGCCACTTCTACTGCATTAGTGGGGGCATTTTAAGAGACATGCGTGCCAAGTCATTGCCACTAAAACCAGTTCATTTCCAGTTCGCCCAGTTAAGGCATAGGTCTTCCAAGCCTCACTAGTTTAATAGACTTTCTTCCCCCCTGTTAGCCCCGACCTTAAAACCCCGCTGACCTGTCATAGCAGAAGTAAAGTTACATGGCAGTGTGCGTAAGCATTTAAGCGCTAAGTTAAAATCTAGAAATACCTATGTCCTACCCAGACCACTCCTCGCCCTTTTCTGAAACTTTTTATTTACGCACATAGCGAGAGATACACACATACATGGGTGGCTTTTAAAATCCGCTTGGCACACGCTGGCCCATTTTGTGTGCATATCTCCCAGTTTTGGCGTGTGCCGGACTTTTAAAATTCACCTTATAGGAATAGCTATTTACTATTTGGTTACTTGCCAGCTACTTATAGCCTGGTTTGGCCTCTGTATGCTGGGCTTGATGGACTCTTGGTCTGACCCAGCATGGCAATTTCTTATTTGTTTTGTTCTTATGTTCGAAACAGTATGGGGAACTCAAATGCTGCCCACAAGCCCTGGGGCGGCTTTTCTTTTCTTTCTTTTTTTTAATTTAAAAGTTACAGAGGTGTTTTGGGCTAGGGCAGGCTTACAATTAATTTTGAAAATGAAACAAAACTTTGTTCATTTTTCAAAACAAAATGAAATGAAACAGGACAGTTCCTTACAAATTCCTGTTTCATTTCAAACAAACTATATCCCTAGAATTACTTTTTGGGAAATTAGGGAAAGCACTGTTGTAATTTTGGTCAATAATATTAGAACCCTTTTGGGTAAGATTTCCACTGTACTTCATGCACACATTTTTCATCTTCTAAAGCCCTCAACAATGCCCAAAGTTGGCCCGACTTCAGGCTATATAACTGTTTTACCAATAGATAATATATCAGTAGAACATAAGAACATAAGAAAATGCCATACTGGGTCAGACCAAGGGTCCATCAAGCCCAGCATCCTGTTTCCAACAGTGGCCAATCCAGGCCATAAGAACCTGACAAGTACCCAAAAACTAAGTCTATTCCATGTAACCATTGCTAATGGCAGTGGCTGGCTATTCTCTAAGTGAACTTAATAGCAGGTAATGGACTTCTCCTCCAAGAACTTATCCAATCCTTTTTTAAACACAGCTATATTAACTGCATTAACCATATCCTCCGGCAACAAATTCCAGAGTCTAATTGTGCGCTGAGTAAAAAAGAACTTTCTCCGATTAGTTTTAAAGTGCCCCATGCTAACTTCATGGAGTGCCTCCTAGTCTTTCTACTATCCGAAAGAGTAAATAACCGATTCACATCTACTCGTTCTAGACCTCTCATGATTTTAAATCATATCCCCCCTCAGTCGTCTCTTCTCCAAGCTGAAAAGTCCTAACCTCTTTAGTCTTTCCTCATAGGGGAGTTATTCCATTCCCCTTATCATTTTGGTAGCCCTTCTCTGTACCTTCTCCATCGCAATTATATCTTTTTTGAGATGCGGCGACCAGAATTGTAGACAGTATTCAAGGTGCGGTCTCACCATGGAGCGATACAGAGGCATTATGACATTTTCCGTTTTATTCACCATTCCCTTTCTAATAATTCCCAACATTCTGTTTGCTTTTTTTGACTGCCGCAGCACACTGTACCGACGATTTCAATGTGTTATCCACTATGACACCTAGATCTCTTTCTTGGGTTGTAGCACCTAATATGGAACCCATCATTGTGTAATTATAGCATGGGTTATTTTTCCCTATATGCATCACCTTGCACTTATCCACATTAAATTTCATCTGCCATTTGGATGCCCAATTTTCCAGTCTCACAAGGTCTTCCTGCAATTTATCACAATCTGCTTATGATTTAACTACTCTGAACAATTTTGTGTCATCTGCAAATTTGATTATCTCACTCGTCGTATTTCTTTCCAGATCATTTATAAATATATTGAAAAGTAAGGGTCCCAATACAGATCCCTGAGGCACTCCACTGTCCACTCCCTTCCACTGAGAAAATTGCCCATTTAATCCTACTCTCTGTTTCCTGTCTTTTAGCCAGTTTGCAATCCATGAAAGAACATCGCCACCTATCCCATGACTTTTTACTTTTCCTAGAAGCCTCTCATGAGGAACTTTGTCAAATGCCTTCTGAAAATCCAAGTATACTATATCTACCGGTTCACCTTTATCCACATGTTTATTAACTCCTTCAAAAAAGTGAAGCAGATTTGTGAAGCAAGACTTGCCCTGGGTAAAGCCATGCTGACTTTGTTCCATTAAACCATGTCTTTCTATATGTTCTGTGATTTTGATGTTTAGAACACTTTCCACTATTTTTCCTGGCACTGAAGTCAGGCTAACCGGTCTGTAGTTTCCCGGATCGCCCCTGGAGCCCTTTTTAAATATTGGGTTACATTAGCTATCCTCCAGTCTTCAGGTACAATGGATGATTTTAATGATAAGTTACAAATTTTTACTAATAGGTCTGAAATTTCATTTTTTAGTTCCTTCAGAACTCTGGGGTATATACCATCCGGTCCAGGTGATTTACTACTCTTCAGTTTGTCAATCAGGCCTACCACATCTTCTAGGTTCACCGTGATTTGATTCAGTCCATCTGAATCATTACCCATGAAAACCTTCTCCATTACGGGTACCTCCCCAACATCCTCTTCAGTAAACACCGAAGCAAAGAAATCATTTAATCTTTCCGTGATGGCCTTATCTTCTCTAAGTGCCCCTTTAGAATTTTCCACTTTACCTGTACCAGTAACCACACTGCCTACCTCCACCAGTTCCTTTCCAGAATTCAGTGCAATAAACAGCAGTATCATAATCAAAATACTAACAAAATCAAAACCCTCAAACAGTCCCTTTAATTCTTGCCTGGGATACGTATTAAAAAATATCAAAAATCACATTGCTCCTTCTATTGCCAATATTGTAAATGCATCTTTATCTCAGTGTACTTTCCCTATATCACTTAAAAAACCTCTATCAAAAGGAAAAAAATCAAGATCAATTAGATACTTCTAACTACAGACCTATTGCCTCACTTCCCTCAATATCAAAGATCATTGAATCAGTTGTATTTCGTCAACTCTCTGAATACATAGAGGACAATAATTTACTTCATGCTAACCAACATGGTTTCCGAAAAGGACACAGTACAGAATCCTTATTAATTTCTTCATTTGACTCATTTATTAGAGGTTTTGACTCAAATATATACTACATCTTGGTACTCCTCGACATATTGGCGGCATTCAACACTATAAATCATTATATTCTATTGCTCAACTTAGAACAAATAGGAATTACCGGTATTGCTCAAAAATGGTTAAGATCATTCATCTCAGAACATTCTCAAAGAATCATTGTGGGTAAATCAAAATCTGATTGGTATACTACTAAATCAGGAGTACCACAAGGGTCCTCCTTGTCACCATTACTCTTCAACATTTACCTACCATTGTGTTACCTTTTAACCGGTTTGAACAACTTTCAAAATATACGCAGATGACATTCAATTCATTGTCCCTTTTACTGACGCTTGGAAAAAAGATTCTTACTACTTCAGTTATATTTAACAGCGATAAAAACATGGCTCTCTCACAATAGATTAAAATTGAACACCAAAAAAACAGAATTAATATTTCTATCAGTGGTACCTGATTCCATATTTCAACCTCCTGCCATATTTAATTTTGAAGGCAAGATATAGCTATAAAATCACACGCAAAAAATGTAGGCACTATCATAGATGCCAGACACTTTATGACAAATAATATATCAGCTTTAGTAAAAAAATCTTTTTTTAAGCTCTATATGCTAAAAAAATTGAAACCATTATTATTACCTTCTGATTTCCGCTCAGTGACCCAGTCTTTGATTTTGACAAGTCTAGACCATTGCAATGCTCTGTATTTATGTTTACCAATTTCAACTACACATCCGCTACAACTTGTTCAAAATGCTACTGCTCGAGTACTATACAATATTTCATGCAGTGATCATATCACCCCAGTATTACAACCATTATATTGGTTACCAATATCCTATCGTATTACTTATAAAATCCATACCATCATACATAATTTATTACATAACACCAATTCACTATGGCTTTGTACACTTTTAAGAATTTATAAACCAGCAAGGCATTTACGTTCAATGGATAAAGGTTGCTGGAAATTCCATCAGTAAAATTAGCACACCTGGAACTGACACGCAAACATGCTTTTTTGATTGCTGGACCAACCCTCTGGAACGCGCTTCCTGTGGCCATTCGTTTAATGGCTAATACCAAAGAATTTAAGAAAGCTTTAAAAACATATCTTTTCACCGTAGGGTAATAAAATCACCTGACAGACATTTATCATATCAAAACAATCTCCCAGGCAACCATTACCAAATCCAACTGCTATGTGTTTTTAGCGTAAACAAATGTAATTTTTTAGAGATTTGTTGTACTGTTTTTTAAATTGTTACTTTTTTTAAACTATGTATTAGTTGTAAACCGCTTAGATGATCATGTCAATGTCCAATTTGTGGTACACAAAACTTTTTAAATAAAATAAATAAATAAAATGGCTCCCATTATTATTGGAGCAATTGTAACATTTTAGTAGTTTTAATGGTTCATTAAAGAGAGGGCTGTAACTGTGGGAATTGTATCTCCCTGCTCAGCTACCACTATACTTACTGCATCATATTCAATATACAAATGAGATATATAATGTGTTATTGACTATAAATGGACATAGCAGTTTATGATATACCTGAAATGGGAATCTAATTTGGGTGCTTGAACTAACTACATCTAGCAACACTTGGAGGTGCCTTTGGGTGTTTCTACGAGTGTTCCTGGCTGGTTGCCCAAGGCTCCACCTCTGGTCCATACAGCCTTGTGACTTTCAGTATCAACAAGAGGGGCCAAACCAGGCAGGCTGCCACACAGTGACCCTCCCAGCCTCCCCTTCTGCTGTGGATAAGCAGATGCTCCCATCATCTGTCACATCCCGCCAGTTCATCTTTCACTTGTTCAAAGGCTATGACCCTAATTGCGGCTTCCTGGTGCCTTCGGTACCTCCCCTACACGAATTCCCTCCCTCAAATGCAATGACTGAGCACCCTGGCATGACAGTGGTAACAAATCGTTGTCATGCATTGAACTACTGCTAATATAACCAGATCTAGCAACCATCTGGTGGGTGGGGTGGGAAAGCTCTGGTCCCAGGACAGGTAGCAAAAGAGAGAGAGATGGAAGTGCTGAAGGGATTTAAATTTCCCTCTGTCCCTGCTCCCTTTGTGATGTCATCATTCCAGCCCTGCAGCCAATCCGGAGCCAGCAACATACTAGGTGCTGGCCGATGACATCAGTGCACCCTGTGGGAGCTGATTTATTATCTTGTGTTGGTTTATTTTTTCATTTTAGGAAGGTTTTTTTTGTTGTTGTTTCTCTAATAATTTCTTAGATTCTGTTCATTTTCCAAATTGAAAAAAATGCATTCCCCCCCACCAAACAAAGCCATCCAAAACAAGAAACTGAAATGAAACAGGCCTCCTTGAGGTGTTCCACCCCCCTCCCGCCCCTCAGCAAGGACTCCGACCCTCCTTCTGCCCTACAAATCAAGGTTCAGGATAAGGTCCCACCTGACTGGCTTCGCTGAAACCAGCCGGGGCTTCTCTAGACCCCTCTGAAAGGCAGTAAAGTATGTGACAGGGCCCGGGGCCTCCCCAGCCCCTACTTACCCCTTCCACTGGAGGATCTCCAAGAAAGGGGCAGCAGCAATTGCCATTGTTTCTGCCCCCAGTGATCCTTTAAACAAAGGGTTTGGCCACTTATGTTTGTGGGGTAGGAGGGGGTTTAAGAAGGGCCCAGGCGGGCCCTGACGGCTCAGTCCAGGTCCAGAGTCTTTGTTGAGGAAGGGGGGAGAAGCCATATTTTGGGGGGCACAAAAACGAAAATATCAAAAGTTTTCTGGTATTTTCTGCAAAGCCATTTTCAGTTTGTTCCATTCAAAACAAACAAAAAAATGTCCTCCTTAGTCCCATTTTTTGCATCCATTCATAATGATTTAATTCCTGATTTATGAACCAGATTTTCTATCCATCTCTGAAGCAGATTGGTAGGAGAGGGGGCCCCTGTGTCCAGGAATCAGGGGCCAGCATCCCAAAAGGGGTGATAAGGGGATTAATACATACTAATTATTAGTGTTCCACTAGATCCATGGCATGGATTTGCATTCATTTTCAAATGAGCAAGAAAACAAGTTATTCCATTTAATTTCATTTAAAAGCAAAAGAAGAAAGGACAAAAATGTTAATTTTGTTTTATTTTGTTTTGGAAATAGAGGAGCCACAACCACCGGAGGGGAGGGGGCCTCCACCTCTATACTGGGGAGCGGAGGCTGTGGGAGAGCTGGTGAGCTCAATTTAAGCCTGGGTGTCTCACTCATCAGCCTCTTCTTGGGGTGTTTCCCCACCCAGTCCACCCGTCTTGGGACAGATTTCAGGGTCTCAATGCAGCTTGAACTGTATGTTGGGTCACCGAACAGTTGCAGCATAGGGAGCAGGGTTGGCCACATCCTAAGGGTGCACAGCAACTGCTTTGTTGAATGCTGGCTCGGCAGAAGATACCCATTTGGTATTCCTGGTACTACATTGCATGAGTGGGTGAGAGTGTAGATGAGTTGCCTGTCAAGTCTTCAGCTTTGACGGCCAGAATTGGTCTGCTCTCACCATGTCAAAAATTGTGCTGCATCTTGGATGAGTGAGTCCTGCTTTTGCTATGGACCAGGATGTCATCACGCCGCACAGATCTTTGACCTACTAAATAAAAAGCGAAATTACCAGCATTGGAGGAGTGAGGCTTCGACAGCCCTTGCGTACGTCCCCAGTGACAGAATATTGCATTAACTTAATGTGAATTGTAACTCAGGCGAGAGCATGATCACCCTATAGGGATTTTAGAATATGTTTAATAGTGAATTGTTTATGCTGTGGCCATATCCATCCAATAAAGATGTTCATTTTTGAACAATGTTGTACCATAGATCTTTATTCATGGTATAAGTAATGGAGTAATTGCGAAGAGAGGTAGGTGGATTGGGGGAAGGGTGGGGTTGGCAATTATATATAAGATAGAGGGAGGAGGAGAGTATACACCTGATGAGGTTGTGTGCGCTATTTCATAGAAACATAGAAATGACGGCAGAAGAAGACCAAACGGCCCATCCAGTCTGCCCAGCAAGCTATGCACTTTATCCATTTTTTTCCCCTTTTTTTCTCTCCCACCTGTTACTATTGGCTTCCAGTACCCTCCAGCCCTAATTCCCCTCCACCCCACCACCAATTTAGAGAGCAGCACCGTATCTGCATCCAAGTGAACATCCAGCTCAATTAGGGGTAGCAACCGCTGTAACAAGCAGGCCACACCTTTACCCCATACTCTTACCCACCCCTGTTTTTATTTTTTTGTTTGTTTTTTGTTTTTTTTTGGAGATAGCAGCCCTCCATCCTTCCGCTCCATGAAGGTGGAACACCAACTACTGGCCACTGGCATCCCGCTCTGTGAATGCCTCTGTGGCTACTGCCGCTCAGTGCAGTGTTTTGCTGCCTCCTCTTTATTCACGCCCTCTAGACTTGATGGATCCACAGTGTTTATCCCATGCCCTTTTGAAGTCGTTCACAGTTTTAGACTTCACCACTTAGTGCATGCAACTTGCAAATAATAAAGCACTAATTCCAAAACTAAACTAAACTAAAATGCCTTAAAAAATGAACAGAAAAACCTCAGGAAAACCTTCCAAAATGATCTGATATGAAACAAAAATTGACAGATGTATTCCCCTTATCCATAACTGTGACAGCCTCTCTGGTTTTGTAACAGCCAACGTTAGGCCAAAGTTATTTATTTATTTATATACTTGTTTATTTATTTATTTGTTTTAACATTTTTATATACCGAAGTTCGTATGGACATTACATTGGTTTACATAAGACGAAAGGGAAGAGGAGGAAGAGAAATCGGAAGAAAAAAGTTACATTATAACAAATAATTGAATAAATAGGTTACATTATGACAAATAACTGTTGTCAAATAGGAGTGGAGGGGTGTTGTGAGAAGGCCTGTTTAAAGAGCCAGGTTTTTAGTTTCTTTTTGAAGGTCTGGGTGCAAGGCTCAAGTCGAATATCAGGGGGCATCAAGTTCCAGTGATGGGGGCCAGCAATGGATAAAGCACTGTTTTTGGTGGAGTTGAAGTGTGTGTGTGTTTGGTGGGGGGAATGAATAGTGTGCCGGTGTAAGAGGATCTGGTGAGTCTGGTGGGAGTGTGGAAGTATAAGGATTTGTTTAGCCATTGTATGTCTAGGTTGTAGAGGATTTTGTGGATTAAGGTGAGGGTCTTGTATAGAACTCTAGAAGAGATGGGGAGTCAATGTAAGTCTTTTAGGATGGGAGTGATGTGATTGCATTTTTGAGAGTTAGTGGACTTTTGGAGCATCTGCAAGGGTTTGAGAGAGGCAGCAGGAAGGCCAAGAAGGAGTACATTGCAGTAATCAATCTTAGAGAAGATTACTGCTTGGAGAACCGTTCGGAAGTCATTTGTGTGATGGAGGGGTTGGAGTTTTTAAGGATATGGAGTTTGTAGTAACAATCTTTAAGGGTGGAGTTAATACATTTTTTGAAATTGAGGTTGCAGTCAAGGGTGACGCCTAGGCTACGAGCTTGGTTGAGTAAGTGGGAAGAGGGGAAGGAGGGAGGGAGGACAGAGGGAGGAGAGTGGGTGGGTTGTGGGAGAAAAGGAGAAGTTATGTTTTTGAGGTGTTCAGTGCTAGGTTTAAGTTTGAGAGAAGAAGATTAATAGACGATAGGCAGTTTTGCCAGGTTTGGAGAGAGGCAGTGAAAGAGTTAGTGATAGGCAAGAGAATTTGGACATCATCTGCATAGATGTAGTGGGTTAGGCCAAAGTCAGAAAGGAGACGGCAGAGGGGCAACATGTAAATATTAAAGAGGATTGATGACAGGGAGGAGCCTTAGGGGACCCCACGGGTGAGATTGATGGGATGGGATTCGTGGTTGCCTATTTTTACTTTATAAGTTCTATTATCAAGATATGATATGAACTAGTTGAGGGCTAAGCCATTAAAGCCAATCTCAGCTAGTCTGCATAAGATGGTTTTGTGGCTAATGGTGTCGAAAGCTGAGGAAATGTCGAGTAAGGCAAGGATGTATGATTGGCCGTTGTCAAGATCTTTAATAATGGTGTCAGAGAGTGAGAGAAGGAGGGTTTCAGTATTAAAGTATTTCCGGAACCCGAATTGTGAGGGGGAGAGAATGCTAAGTTTCTCGAGGTGTTCGGAGTCCTGGGTGTTGACCACTTTTTTTAGGAGTTTAGCAAGGAAGGGGAGTATAAAGATGGGTCTGAAGTTGGCAAGATCAGTGGTGCATAGGTTGGGTTTTTTTTAGCACAGGTTTGACTATGGCCTGTTTTAGTTCCATGGGTGAGGGAGGAGTTTATGATGTCAGCTATGGGTTTGGCTAGGGTGGAGGATATCGATTTGAAGATGTTGTGCAGAATGTGATCTGTGGGGTGGGCTGCGGGTTTTATTTTCTTAAAATAAGCACGCCAGGCTGAGGAGTCAGGGTGGCATTGAAACTATTGTGCCAATGCATGCATGGAAAGTTACACTTGCTCCCAAGCAGATATAATTTCCACGTGTATATCTTAGCCCCGCCCCCCATGTGTGTAGCAAACCCAACCCATGAATTTTCAATGTGGACTTGTTCACTCAAGTCCACATTGAAAATTTGGGCTAAAGCCTGTAGGTACCCTTTACCTGCAGACTTTAATCCTACAGAAGCTACTGCAGTCAACAATAAAAATGAATTTTTAATCCGTTGCACCAAATCCATTTCCACGCACTTCCCAATAGCTGTTTAAGTACTGTGAATACTTGTTTTTACAGCAATGTGGGTCTTGACATATTTACTATTAGAGCTCTTTCTCCCTCTCTTACTAGGCAAACATTGACAGTGAGACTAAAATGCTGTAGTGCATACATCTCTTCATGCATGTTTATAGGAGGTCTAAACTTTTTTTTTTTTTTTTAAATTTGATTAGCAGATTTGGTCCTAGTATATTAAGAGCAGATGTGCCCAAAAAGAAAACACTACTTTCTCAACAAAGGAATAATTAGCAAGTCATTAGCAGCAAAAGTAGTCATATTAATTGTTCAACAACACATTCTACTTTAAATAATTATTATTATGTTTAAGAGCACCGAGATTTCTTTTTATAATTGTTGGATAGTGTGCATGATTTTAAGAAAAAATATCAGATAATTATATTTTGCAGCTCAAACTGCCAACTTCCAAAAGCTGCTCTGAATCATAAAAATACAAGACTGGATCCATGAAACAAGAAACGAATTGCCCTGTAAATTATAGTTTCTAAAAGCTTATCTGGCGTTATTTACCGCTGCTGAGTTATCTACATATGCTAGTGCTGAATTTGTACTGTGCTGAAATACTGAAGAATCATTCTCATCATAGCCAGAAATAAGAACAGCCGTCATGAAAAATGTATTCAGGACAAATGCAATGCTAACTTAATATGTGTTATTGATATTTCTGAGCTAAATGACTGATGTGTTATGCATGCAGCAGTCTAACTTTTCCTAACATTACACTTTATTTCAAAAACAAAATCATAACTTTCAAACAAATGCATGTGCATGTGACCGCGACCAGATATACATAAATATTTTATAATCCATTTGAATGATTATACACACATTTCATAAGCTAGGCATAGCCATATCGCTACCCTGCCACACATTCATGTATATAAGCTTTACCCACCTATTTACAAAATATACATGCATAAGTAAAATAGGACTTAGCTGCATAAGTCCTTATCTGCAGGCATAAGTTGGCCAATTTTTAAAAAATGCACGCATAAATGAAATTAACCAGTTTCACCAATTAGTCCAGCAGTTCACCCAGTCCTTCTCCAAATCATTGAGATCTTCCTGGTTCTTCAGCCTGAGCTTCCACCAGTTACCTAGAGCTACCACCCAGTCAGTACTAGGGATGTGAATCGTTTTTTAACGATTTAAATTATCATCCGATAATTTTAAAATTGTCATTAATCGGTAAGGGACTCGATACAATAAGAATTCCCTCGATTTATCGTGAAAAATCGTTAAATCGAGTACGGGAATTATTTGGGGGGAGGGCGGGAAAACCGGCACACCAAAACAACCCCTAAACCCACCCCGACCCTTTAAAACCAATCCTTTACCCTCCCCCACCCTCCCGAACCCCCCCTCCAAAATGTTAAATTACCTGGTGATCCAGTGGGGGGGGGGGGGGGGGGTCCCGACGCGATCTCCCGCTCTCGGGCCATCGGCGCCATTTTGGCTACCACTGATAAAAATGGCGCCGATGGCCCAATAAAAAAAAAACCACCCCGACCCTTTACAAATTACCCCTTTGCTTCTCCCACCCTCCCGACCCCCCCAAAAACCTTTTACATGTACCTGGTGGTCTAGAGGGGGGTCTGGGAGCCATCCCTTCAATCATACCCTCAGTGCCGGTGCTGGACTGGTTTCAAAATGGCGCCGATTGCCTTTGCCCTCACTATGTCACAAGGAGCGATGGTCGCTCCCTGTGACAAAGTGAGGGCAAAGGCGATCGACTGCCAGTATGGCGCCAGTATGGCGATCGACTGCCAGTATGGCGCCGATCGCCTTTGCCCTCACTATGTCACAGGGAGCGACGGTCGCTCCCTGTGACATAGTGAGGGCAAAGGCGATCGGCGCCATTTTGAAACCAGTCCAGCAGCACCGGCACCGAGGGTATTATTGAAGGGATGGCTCCCGGACCCCCCGCTAGACCACCAGGTACATGTAAAAGGTTTTTGGGGGGGTCAGGAGAGTGGGAGAAGCAAAGGGGTAATTTGTAAAGGGCCGGGGTGGGTTTTTTTTTATCGGGCCATCGGCGCCATTTTTATCAGTGGTAGCCAAAATGGCACCGATGGCCCGAGAGCAGGAGATCGCGCCGGGACACCCCCCCCCCCCCCCCCACACTGGACCACCAGGTAATTTAACATTTTTGGGGGGGAGTTCGGTCATTTGTAAAGGGTCGGGGTGGGGGTTTTTTTATCCGCTCAGGCCTCACTAAAAAATTAACGATGTGAATTGGAATCGGAACCGATTCCAATTCACATCTCTAACGATCCAATTTTTTTCTCCCTCCATCCGAACCTGATCGTTAAAACGATCGGGCACACGATTCACATCTCTAGTCAGTACTACACAATAAAGACATTTAATCTCTCATCTCATATGGCTTTTGGTGTGGAGTCTGCCATTTTAGAAACCTTTCTCTGAACTGCCTCTACCTTGGCTGGATCCATTTGGAGGTATAGCCACCAGTACTGAACACAATAGTCTAGGTGAGGTCTCAGCAATGACCTATGCAGAGGTGTGTGTGCATATATAGATATACACATACACACAGGGACGTAAACTTTCAAATAGGTGCGGTGCGCAGGAGTACATATATGCATGTGTGTTGGTGCATGCCCAGAGAGGCAGCAATTTTATAACATGCATGAACAAAAGTGCATGTTATAAAATATCCTAGGTACGCATATATGTGTGCCTAATTTTAAGTTTGTGCACACCCAGCAGTCTAAGTCGGGTATGAGCTGCATGAGGGAATTTTATAACAGGCATGCGTCCACATCATGCCTAGTTTCACCAGTTTGCCCAGTCTATAGCTATAGCCTCCAAACCTCCTGGTTCTTTAGCCTGCACTACCCCCCCAGTTATCCCAGACTCTTTAAACCCCTCACACATTTCTGGAAATACTTTCATTAAGACTAACAACTCCTCCATAGCAGAAATAAAGTTAGGCGGCACTGGACCTGGACGCGCGCCCAGGTGCATAGATACTTGCGTGCATATCTCTTGTCCCCGCCCTGAAATGCCCATGCCCCACCCACAGCACGCCCACATTCCATCCCTTTTTTTTTTGTCTGTTGTGAGATATTTGCGCATCGGGACTTGTGTGGCATTGTGGGTAGCTTTTAAAATTGGGTAGGCGTGCGCTTGTCCTACACGTGCACACATCCCCCAGTTTTAGCTTACACCTGGCTTTTAAAATCCACCTTACACGGCAACAGAGAAAGAAATCGATTAAGATTGCTGGAAGACCCTGTGACTTGTTTTAGTAAATCATTGTGATATTTGCTAAAAGTTTAGGTAAAGATTTTCTTACAGCCTCGCAGTATAATATTAATACTGTAGCATAAAGCAAAGGCATGTGTGTGATCCAGCCCATGTGCTCTCATTTCTGCTGGTGTAAGCCACTGGCTTTTGCACTGCTTCTGGTTTTCCTGGATTGTTTTGTGAATTTTAAAAGTAGAAAAGTAACTTTTCATCATTAAGAGAGGAATATATTATGGAGGGCGATGAAATCAATCTGTGTGATTCATCTGTCTGAGATTGGGGAGGGGAATGGAAGGCAAATTAAGCATTTCTCCTCTATCAGAGAGTAGTGTGCGCTTCTCACAACATGGCAGCGGTTCCTTTCTTACCCAGGCAAAAATCAGTCCCTCCACTTCAACCCTAGGACCCCCCTTATCCCTCCAGGCTTGTGATCACACGTTACCTTCCACTGAAAGATGCATCACCTTTACTGGTGAACCTTGGGGGCCACGAGCAGTCACTGTCGCTGTCATATCACACTCTTCTACAGTTTCAGAAAATTATTTTATTCTCACAGTAACTACTAAGCTTTACATCTCAGATAATTAACAAGGTTGAGGCTTTGAGGTTAACAAACTACCATTTTGAAGATGTAGAAGCAACAATTCTGGGACTAGGTGAATCAGAAAACAAGCATTCCTTTTCTGTTCAGCAGCACAGGCACAAAATGGCATTTCCAGGGGTGGAGTGGGAGTGTTATTGCGGGATTTTTTTTTTTCCTTCTAAAATGCCTTAACCATACCAAATCTAAACTACCAGTTCTTAGTGCATTTTTGGAAAACAGAAAGAAAAAAATTGAGAAATGTGGACCCTTTAAAGATCATTTCAATAAATATGTACTTCATATCTGCATTCTGCTTCAATATTAGGCAGAACATAAGACCCAGTAGTTTTTCTAACTTGATTGCTTTTTGGCCTTTTTTGTTCGGATCAAGTGTAAGATCCGAGCTGAGGATGGATCTCTAGGTGGCCTCTGGCTTTGACGGAGAATCTCCGCAGTATTGTCGTGGTGAACAACACCCGACCCCCCCATACTCGTACACTTCCTTATCTAAATAAATCACCCAATAAAATAACTTGCTGTTTGTAAAGCTGAATAATAATCCAAAAAGATACCCCTGTTGCTTCAAAGGAATATAGCCCTCTAAATGCGTGAACAACGCTAAAAGATGCCTGCCTGCGTGTGCCGCGGAAATCTTTTGATTAACGTGGAAGTGCCACACGAGTTCATTTCAATCACATTTCCTTTCTACACAGTTTCATTTTTGATGGAATGAATTCATTCTGATCAATTTGCCGGCAGCTGGAAAAATTGAACTTGAGGAGAGTGCAGCCCTCCTCCCCCACCCTGAAGAAACTGCTGGCGTGAGAGCTGCAAGTAATTGCTAAAACTCCCACATACCTCAAGGGAGTGTGGATGTGCTTGATTAGCAAAAAGACGCAGGAAGTGGCAGGCCGTGCGCTGGCACTTAATAGGTGTGATCGTGTTATCGGTTTAATGGCCTAGATCCACAACATTCATAAAAAAAAAAAATTGCGAAACATTTATTAATACTTTCTTGAATTGCATGTGCTGCTTACAATATACATTGTATGGGCATTGGGATGTTTATTGAGGGATTTAAAGTATATGGAAATTGAATTGGAAAGTTCATTGTTGGTAATTCATTGATGTGGGTATAGGGTGGGTTGATATTAGTGGGGTTTGTGTATTTTAGATGATGTGAGATAAGTTGGTTGGATGCGTGTGATACATGTAAGTTGGTATAGATTTTTATATACTGGTATGTATAATTTGGGACTGTTTTGGTATATTTCAAACAGCATATGTAATTTATTCAAGTATTAAATGTTTTGTAATATTTTGGTTTAATGAATGTTAATTACATATAGATTCCTTTATTGGATGTGATATATATGTATGTATGTATGTATGTTGGAATCTAATATATGCCTTCAATAGCATAATTGACCTCTAGGTCCAAAACAGCGCATTCTCTACTTTTTACTAACTAACAGATGATATTATGAATAATAGATCATTTGTTCATCTTAGCTGGAGATTTTTGCTCTGTCATTATTAGGCCAGCTCCGGATTGATTTTAGTTCAAGACAAACAAGTTGGCAGATAGTTTTGTTCATAATGTCATGGTGTTAAATACACTTCAGACAACTCAAAAGCAAGGAGGCTTGGCACCTGCTTTGGGTCTCTATGGCCTGCATTTTTATTTTTATTTTGGGGGTTAGTACTAGCTCACACATTCCTAAAAGTATTTGGGGGGAAAGGGTCTTGGGAATCGGACCTGAAGAATTCTTATTTTAATTATCCAGCTACATTCAGAATATAGCTGGTTAGTTATAAATTTATCTGGTTAAGGATATCCAGACAAGGTTAGCTGAGTGAGTATATTCAGTGGGAGAATATCCCTTTCAAGCTAACTCTTAGCTGGATAACTTGTCCATTCTCCTCTTATCTGAATATTGATTTCAAAGGATCTCTCATGTGATGAGGATGGAAAGAAGCACTGGGATAATCTGTATGGGGTAACTTGTTTGGAGTGCCATGCACAACCCTGAACACTTTACAGGGCAGACTGGATGGACCATTTCATCTTTATCTGTTATTTACTGACAGGTGAATTTTCAAAGGAGTTATGCATGTAAATATTACATGCTATCATAGCAATTTTCAAAAGCCATTTACCTGAATTAAAGTGCACTTAACATGGGTAAAACCTATAGACAATTCAATGGCATATACTGTAGCAATTTTCAAAAGCCCACTTACACAGGTAAAGTGCATTTACATGTGTAAAATCCAGTTTTAAGCTTGTAAATGCTTTTGAAAATCAGACCCTATGCGTCTTTATTTCTATCTCATGCTAGCTAGAGCAGAGAGAAGGTTGGCATGGAGCTGCAACACTGTAGTACACAGAGCAATTTAAAGTACTTTATTTCTCTTTTGTTTGAAAAACAATCAAGCCTTTTGCTGCTGCTGAGGACTGGAGATCAGCTGAGGAGAGAAAGAAAGAAAAAACAGTGGGTGTTTTATATCATTTCTAATTTCTTGATCTGTTTTAGAAGATATCAATTATTTTTAGCACAATTTTTCATGATAGAAGAATGATGACTAAGCTGCAACCTACTTTAAATTCTGTCTCTGAAAACTAAAGATAGACGTGACTCAAAACCAAGTCCTCCAATCAATCAGAATCCCAAAACTATCCTAATGTGTAAATTTCAGTAATGAGATCTAGGAAACAGAAGCATGAATTGGATTGTTTCGGGAGCACACTGACATGTTGTGGAAATAACCTGCTCTAGTTAATCTAATGTTATTTCAGTCTTTCAACAATTCTGAGCACGCTCAGAATTAATCTTAACCACCAATGCAGAGTGACTGGCAGTGGGGAAGGTCCAATTAAGCTGTTCCCTGTGCTAGGAGGTAGGCAGAAAGACAGCTATTGACTAAGGCAAAGAGTAAGAAAATTAAAAAAAACCCAAAGTGAATAAAAGGTTAAGAGTGAAAAAATAAAGAATTTTAAATAAGGAAACAGAAGAGAGCAAAAAAAGAGGGAACAAACAAGTATAGACCTATCCAAATATAGCACGCCTTGGTACACTTTCAGTCAAACAATATCTCATTCCCAGGCCAGATTGGCTACTGACTAGTGATTATTTTATATATGTCATTGGAGTGTCAGTGCCTGGCACTGTATATGAAACACTGAAAAGAAACAGCTACACTCAGTCTATGACAAAATATACCATCATCCATCCAGACCAGCATAAGCAATGTGCCATCCATCAGTCATTGTACATATGAATACTAGTGAGGCAGAAAGACAGATGGATAGGTCAAGTAATCTGAACAGACTCAACACTGGCCTCTGGAACAAAAAAAACCTAGTTTGCTAGAATGTGAAAACCACTCCAAAATAAGAGCACCAATATTTTGATTTAAAGTTACATAAATGCACAGCCAATCTAAGAGAGAGATAATAAATAAATAACTGCTATAATCTTTAACAGTCTTCCTTCATTTCATCATATAGAAGTATCCTACTTGTGTTGAGCTCAATTTTCAAAGTGTCGTATGCAAAGAAAACCCTGTTTTATGTGCATAAGTGGATGGAGAAGGTACAGAGAAGGGCGATCAAAATGATAAAAGGAATAGAACAGCTCCCCTATGAGAAAAGACTAAAGAGGTTAGGACTTTTCAGCTTGGAGAAGAGACGGCTGAGGGGGATATGATAGAGGTGTTCAAAATCATGAGAGGTCTAGAACGGGTTATTGTGAATCAGTTATTTACTTTTTCGGATAATAGAAAGACTAGGGGACTCTCCTTGAAGTTAGCATGTGGCACATTTAAAACTAATCGGAGAAAGATCTTTTTCACTCAACGCACAATTAAACTCTGGAATTTGTTGCCAGAGGTTGTGGTTAGTGCAGTTAGTGTAGCTGTGTTTAAAAAAGGATTGGATAAGTTCTTAGAGGAGAAGTCCATTGCCTGCTATTAATTAAGTTGACATTGGGCCTGATTTTAAAAAGCATTTACTCGAGTAAAAACCAGGTTTACTGGAGTAAATTCACTTTACTTGAGTAAGTGGGTTTTTGAAAATTGCTACAATATATGCCATTGACTTGTCTATAGGATTTACTCACATAAGTGCACTTTACTTGAGTAAATGGCTTTTGAAAATTGCTACAATAGTAGCTACATTTACGCATGTAACTCCTTTTGAAAATTACCCCCTTAGAGAATAGCCACTGCTATTACTAGCAACAGTAACATGGAATAGACTTAGTTTTTGGGTACTTGCCAGGTTCTTATGGCCTGGATTGGCCACTGTTGGAAACAGGATGCTGGGCTTGATGGACCCTTGGTCTGCCCCAGTATGACATGTTATTATGTTCTTAATTAGGGGATTGTGCATCTAAAAGTACAGGCAAAATTCCATTACACATATAGGGGGTCATTTTCAAAGGAGTTACGCGCATAAATGTAACTACTATCGTAGCAATTTTCAAAAGCTATTTACTCGAGTAAAGTGCACTTACTTGAGTAAATCTTATGGACAATTCAATGGCATATATTGTAGCAATTTTGAAAAGCCCACTTACTTGAATAAAGTGTATTTACTCGAGCAAAAACCAGTTTTGCTCGAGTAAATGCTTTTGAAAATCTGGCCCATATTTTATACCCACACAAGGAGTCAGGGCTGGTAATGCATTTATACACATACCTTCAATTTTTAAAAGTATGCAAATAAATGAACATAAAGAAAATTACACCTGCTCCAGAGCAAGAGTATCTCTCTGTCCATATGTGCACACACATACCAGGATAAATTATGAATTTTCAAAGCTTACTTATGCGCATAAAATCCGCATGGACAATTCAGCCTTATAACATGAGCTGTTCTAAAATTACCATAGATATTAACAATTCTGCTATCAGTGATATTCATTCTCCTGCAATGCATTCTCAAGATTTCCCTTACAAAAAGCATGATGTTCCGAGCCGAACAAAAAGCTGTAAGAAATTGTGTATGTTCTGTTTTCCACTCATTTTGACTTCTGAGCAACTGTGTCAAATCACACTTCTACTGTTCTTGGTTTGACCTGCAGTCCATCAAGAACTAAGCAAAACCTATCAAGCAACTCCATGCACTCCAGACCTTTTGTGACTGCACTACAGTTTCTTATCAAATTGATCTTTAGCCACTAGAACATAGAGTACAGGCTGAAAATCAGGTCAATGAACAAACTATTTTTTTGTGTAGTTTATCTTTAGTATAATAAAATTCTAGTTAACCTTAGATTTCAAGTCCTAGAATAAAACCTTCATTTAGAAAATCTCTCTCTCTGCAGCCATGCACTTGCTTTTGATCTTGAAAAAGGCTTGTCCTCAGCATTTCAGCTATGGCATAAAGTTATTGCATGTGTACTGGATGGGATGAATTTCATAAAAAACAATCCAACAAAATTCACCAGATAATTTTTGCACAGTTAAAAAAAAAAAATTCTACAAAATTCTGTCCAATTGTGCTTGAAAATTAGGATAGACAACTTCATGACTGATCAATCTTCCAGCAAGCTCTGAAGATTCAAAAATATAAAAACCATAAGTGTGTCTCTCTGGCTCTAAGAAGTGTTTTACTACAGAGAGCGTGAAAGTGTGAGCGAGAAGGATTTTATGTTTGTTTTACAGTAGATGTTGCAGTCTGATACTGCAGGCGAAGTAGTGGACCCTTGGGCCGGCCTACCTCGAGTGATAGGGTAGGCCAGGAGGCGGAGCCAGAGGCTCGAGGTGTTCACCCGGGAACCAGGAACCCCCCAGGAGGAGCCCGTAGGGTTCTGGCTCCTTGGGACTTGGGCAACTAGAGAGAGTCCAGTGACAGGGGTGAGAGCAAGGAAGTCCAAAGGTACTTGGTAGGGAGGAGACCGGATACTTGAGGCAGGCGGAGGATGGTAACAGAGTCACTGTGGCCAGCAGGGACAGGAGCAGGCGTAGCCTGAAACAAAGTCTGTACGAGCAGGAGCTTGGCGCACGCTGTAACCTGGAACGGGTTCCGTAGCAAGCAGGACTGGAGCAAGCTGAAGACTGAAGCAGGACCAGAGACGAGCCGAGATCAGTGGCAGGCGGCAGGCTGGGCAAACAGGAACAGGCCAAGATCAGGGCAGGCGGCAGGCAAGGCGTAGTCAGGGTCAGAGGCAGGCAGCAGACAAAGCGTGGTCAGGAACAAACCGGGGTCAGAGGCAGGCGGCTGGCAAGGCGTAGTCAGGAACAAACCAGGGTCAGAGGCAGGCGGCTGGCAAGGCGTAGCCAGGAACAAACCAGGGTCAGAGGCAGGCAGCGGCCAAAGCGTAGTCAAGGCAATCCAAGGTCAGCGACAGGAACTTAGTGAAGACGAAGCGCAACTCAGAACTACAAGGCAGTAGTGAACCCTCGTTGCAAGGCGACGAGACGGTGTCCGGGCACCGGTTATATCACCCTGGGTGCATGACGTCATCATCGCAGGCGGGGCTCGGCTTCCGGGTGCTAGACGCACAAAGTGAGCGCACTCGCGCGCGCGCGAGGCCGCAGCGAAACAGGCAGGAAATGGCAGACGCCACGTGGAACCATCGATGTCTTGGGATCCTGGGGTCGCGGAGCGCGGCGTCTCCAGCCGCGAAGGTAGGCACTGGTCAGGCACAAGGGAGAGGAAGCGGTGCAGACCACAACAGTAGATGTACGGCTGTTTGTGGTGGATGGGATTGATTTTCTTTTTTCTTTTATTCTTTCTTATTTATTTGAAATATTTATAACCCGCTTGCCTCCAATTGTATTCACAGTCCGGTACAATGTAACATGCACAATCAAATTACAAGCAAAGAGACAGCAAACAATTACAATATTAAAACAATAAGACAAACATCAAATGTGACAGCTAAAACCAATGCATTCTAACATCATTGCTAGAAATCAAAGAAATTAGATACCTGTCCAGTAATTGTTCACTGCCACGCCATTATCCAAGCTCAAATGCCTGTTTAAACAAGTAAGTCTTGATTAACAGAAGGATAATGGGGGAGGTGTGTCCCCAATCTCCAGCTGTAAGGAGAAGGGTGACAGCTGTGAATTCAGCTGAATCACCATGAGGTAGATATTCAAAGCTGGCCGTGTAAGTATCTTAGCCGGTAGGAACGAATCCAGCTAAGTTATGATGCTTAATCAGCGGCACGGCACGGCAGAGCCGATGAATATACACGTATATGTATGTACACACTTCGACAGACAAGTCTACCCAGCTAAGTTTAGATCTGCTCTATGGGGTGTCTAAACTTAGATATAAACGTATCCAGCTAACCAAATATCAGTATAACTCGGTTATACAGCTAACTTACTTTACCCCAGATCCATTCGGTACACACTCACTTTTTGTGTGAGTAACTTTTAGCTGTATGAGGGACTTATATGGCTAAGCTGTGGCCACTGAATGTAGGCTTATAGTCAGAGGCTGCTACCTAGCCGCATAAGTCCCGCGTATCTGGCTAAATAGCACTGAACGCACTTTAAATATCGGGCCCCAGCCAGGAAACACCATCCATTCCACCACCAGCCATGCCTATAGCTGGTACATGGTTGTACCAAGCCAATAGATCCACCAGCTTTCCAAGGAATTGGTTCACAAATCTCTTTTGGAAAAGTTCACACAACTCTACTGGTGATAGCATTTCCATGCACACACATGTTACCCACCTTTAGGAGAGAGCTATGCTCCGGTGGGCCATAAAAGCATTTGTAACTCTCTGGGGCTGGTATCTCAGGCTAGCTCTCTCAGTCTCTTTCCCCCAGGGGTTGGATCCATTTCCTATGGGAGGAAAGATGATCTCTTCCAGGAACCGGAGTGTTAAGGGTGACTTGGATGTACATAAGAAGAACATAAGAACATGCCATACTGGGTCAGACCAAGGGTCCATCAAGCCCAGCATCCTGTTTCCAACAGTGGCCAATCCAGGCCATAAGAACCTGGCAAGTACCCAAAAACTAAGGGCCTCATTTTCCACGCCGCTCGCACACGATAAGGGACCTTTCGCACGCGAAAAGTCCTTTATCGCGTGCAATACCAGGATGGGGGTGGAGCTGGGGCGGAGTCGGCCCCAGAAGAGGAGGGGTCGGGGCGTCACCGGGGCCGACTGCGCCGACGCCGCAGACAGCGAAAAGGTAAGTGCCTTTTTGCGGCAGCTTTCGCTCCCAATAGCTACACCTCCTATGGTGGCGCTATTGGGTGCGAAACCGGCAGCAATCGCACCGCGACGGTGCGATCACTGCCAGCTAGTGCAGGCCCTCCCCCCGTTTTGGCCCCCGCCCCCCGTTTTGGCCCCCGCCCCGCAGGCCTGCGATACTTTAGAAAATGAGGCCCTAAGTCTATTCCATGTTATTGTTGCTAGTAATAGCAGTGGCTATTTTCTCAGTCAACTTAAATAATAACAGGTAATGGACTTCTCCTCCAAGAACGTATCCAATCCTTTTTTAAACACAGCTATACTAACTGCACTAACCACATCCTCTGGCAATAAATTCCAGAGTTTAATTGTGCGTTGAGTAAAAAAGAACTTTCTCCGATTAGTTTTAAATGTGCCACATGCAAACTTCATGGAGTGCCCCCTAGTCTTTCTACTATCCGAAAGAGTAAATAACTGATTCACATCTACCCGTTCTAGACCTGTCATGATTTTAAACACCTCTATCATATCCCCCCTCATCTGTCTCTTCTCCAAGCTGAAAAGTCCTAACCTCTTTAGTCTATCCTCATAGGGGAGCTGTTCCATTCTCCTTATCATTTTGGTAGCCGTTCTCTGTATCTTCCCCATCGCAATTATATCTTTTTTGAGATGCGGCGACCAGAATTGTACACAGTATTCAAGGTGCGGTCTCACCATGAAGCGATACAGAGGCATTATGACATTTTCCGTTTTATTCACCATTCCCTTTCTAATAATTCCCAACATTCTGTTTGCTTTTTTGACTGCTGCAGTACACTGAACTGACGATTTCAATGTGTTATCCACTATGACGCCTAGATGTCTTACTTGCCTTGTAGCACCTAATATGGATCCTAACATTGTATAACTATAGCATGGGTTATTTTTCTCTATATGCATCACCTTGCACTTATTCACATTAAATTTCATCTGCCATTTTGATGCCCAATTTTCCAGTCTCACAAGGTCTTCCTGCAATTTATCACAATCTGCTTGTGATTTAACTACTCTGAACAATTTTGTGTCATCTGCAAATTTGATTATCTCACTCATCGTATTTCTTTCCAGATCATTTATAAATATGTTGAAAAGTAAGGGTCCCCTGAGGCACTTCACTGCCCACTCCCTTCCACTGAGAAAATTGTCCATTTAATCCTACTCTCTATTTCCTATCTTTTAGCCAGTTTGCAATCCACGAAAGGACATCGCCACCTATCCCATGACTTTTTACTTTTCCTAGAAGTCTCTCATGATGAACTTTGTCAAACGCCTTCTGAAAATCCAAGTATACTACATCTACCAGTTCACATTTATCCACATGTTTATTAACTCCTTCAAAAAAGTGAAGCAGATTTGTGAGGCAAGACTTGCCTTGGGTAAAGCCATGCTGACTTTTTTCCATTAGAATCATGTCTTTCTATATGTTCTGTGATTTTGATGTTTAGAACACTTTCCACTATTTTTCCTGGCTCTGAAGTCAGGTTAACCGGTCTGTAGTTTCCTGGATCACCCTTGGAGCCCTTTTTAAATATTGGGTTACATTAGCTATCCTCCAGTCTTCAGGTACAATGGATGATTTTAATGATACTACGCTTAAGTTTGTCAATCAGGTCTACCACATCTTCTAGGTTCACCGTGATTTGATTCAGTCCATCTGAATCATTACCCATGAAAACCTTCTCCAGTATGGGTGCCTCCCCAACATCCTCTTCAGTAAACACCGAAGATAAGAAATCATTTAATCTTTCCACGATGGCCTTATCTTCTCTAAGTGCCCCTTTAACCCCTCGATCATCTAACGGTCCAACTGACTCCCTCACAGGCTTTCTGCTGTGGATATATTTAAAAATGTTTTTCCTGTGAGTTTTTGCCTCTACGGCCAACTTCTCTCTTAGCCTGTCTTATCAATGTCTTACATTTAACTTGCCAACGTTTATGCATTATCCTGTTTTCTTCTGTTGGATCCTTCTTCCAATTTTTGAATGACGATCTTTTGGCTAAAATAGCTTCTTTCACCTCCTCTTTTAATCATGCCGGTAATCGTTTTGCCTTCTTTCCACCTTTCTTAATGTGTGGAATACATCTGGACTGTGCTTCTAGAATGGGTTTTTTTTTAACAATGACCATGCCTCTTGCACACCTTTTACTTTTGTAGCTGCTCCTTTCAGTTTTTTTCTAACAATTTTTCTCATTTTATCAAAGTTTCCCTTTTGAAAGTTTAGCATGAGAGCCGTGGATTTGCATACTGTTCCTCTTCCAGTCATTAATTCAAATTTGATCATATTATGATCCCTATTGCCAAGCGGCCCCACGACCATTACCTCTCTCACCAAATCCTGTGCTCCACTGAGAATTAGATCTAAAATTGCTCCCTCTCTCGTCGGTTCCTGAACCAATTGCTCCATAAAGCTATCATTTATTCCATCCAGGAACGTTATCTCTCTAGCGTGTCCCGATGATACATTAACCCATTCAATATTGGGGTAATTGAAGTTTTAGCAAAAAAAGGGGTCAAAAAATTATTGCTTTTTACTACAAGCCTAAATGACTGTGTCAGCAAGTCTGTCATTGTAATTTTAACAAGAAACCCAACCGGTCTTCTCAATCATTCACCATCATTATTTTTCTTTATTAAATTTTAGAAACATTTATTTTTGTTATGTATTTTTTCAATTTTCTTAAAAAGTAATCAACTCTCGTCCATGAGAGATATATATAAATGGCAGTCTCTTTAATGAAATAATAAACACAGCCCAAATTTGTAGTAATTGAAATCTCCCATTATTACCGCACTACCAATTTGGTTAGCTTCCCTAATTTCTCTTAGCATTTCACTGTCCGTCTCACCATCTTGACCAGGTAGACGGTAGTATACTCCTATCACTATAGTCTTCCCCGACACACAAGGGATTTCTACCCATAAAGATTCAATTTTGCATTTAGTCTCATGCAGGATGTTTATCCTGTTGGACTCTATGCCATCCCGGACATAAAGCGCCACACCGCCTCTCGGATGCTCCTCTCTGTCAGTGTGATATAATTTGTACCCCAGTATAGCACTGTCCCATTGGTTGTCCTCCTTCCACCATGTCTCTGAGATGCCAACTAAGTCTATGTCATCATTCACTGCTATACATTCTAATTCTCCCATCTTACTTCTTAGACTTCTGGCATTAGCATACAAACATTTCAAAGTTTGTTTTTTGTTTGTATTTTCATTCTGCTTTATAATTGATAGGGATAAGTTAGAATTTTTTAGCTCAGGTGAGTTTTTAGTTACAGGCACTTGGACTACTTTTCTTATTATTGGAACCTCACTGTCAGGATGCCCTAATTCTAATGCATCATTAGTATCCTTTGAAGATACCTCTCTCCGAACCATGTGCTGCTGAGTGACTGTTGGCTTTCCCCTTTGTTCTAGTTTAAAAGTTGCTCTATCTCCTTTTTAAAGGTTAGCGCCAGCAGTCTGGTTCCACCCTGGTTAAGGTGGAGCCCATCCCTTTGGAAGAGACTCCCCCTTCCCCAAAAGGTTCCCCAGTTCCTAACAAAACTGAATCCCTCTTCCTTGCACCATCGTCTCATCCACGCATTGAGACTCCGGAGCTCTGCCTGCCTCTGGTGACCTGCGCGTGGAACAGGGAGCATTTCAGAGAATGCTATCCTGGAGGTTCTGGATTTAAGCTTTCTACCTAAGAGCCTAAATTTGGCTTCCAGAACCTCCCTCCCACATTTTCCTATGTCGTTGGTGCCTACATGTACCACAACAGCCAGCTCCTCCCCAGCACTGTCTAAAATCCTATCTAGTTGACGCGTGAGGTCCGCCACCTTCGCACCAGGTAGGCATGTTACCAGGCGATCCTGCCTCAGCTCCTCCAGGTCTGCCACTCTAGCCTCCAGAGATTGGACTTGTTCTCTGAGAGCCAGGAGCTCTTTGCATCGCATGCACATGTACAACCTCTCACCAGCGGGTAAAAAATCATACATGTGACACTCGATGCAAAAGACTGGGAAGCCCCCCTCTTGCTGCTGGGCTGCTGCCTTCATCTCAATTTTGTTCAGTTCCCAGTTAAGTTTTAGGTTGCTATGGGAGTAGGAATGTGTCTAATTAACGTTCTTTAAATGTTTTAGTGAATTCACTATATGTCTGATAGTGGCCTACAAGGGACTGATCAAACGCTCAATAAAGTTTTTATTGTTTTGGTTTTTTTTGTTACAATGCAGGTTGAATTTGTGTGAGCTTATGTACAGTGCCTTTCTCTCCACCCTGATAAATGGTGCCTTTCTTTCTCAATGTGGTTGAAACTTTTAGCCCAAAAACCCAACTCTGCAGTCCATTCATTAGTATCCAAATAAAAGTCTTTACTGATGAGCAAATCAGTTTGCAGAATGGCAATAACAACAAAATCCTCTGCAGCACAATGTCTCTCATTTTCTCACAGTCTTTCCCCCCCTCTATCAGTGCATGAATCTCTGAACCAGAGCCAGGGCAACTTCCACCCTCCAGGGCTTGGATAAGTGGAGCTCCCAGGTGGGCACGGCCCTCCTTTAGCTGGATGGAAAAACCCCTTCCAACTCTGCCAAAAATGGGAAACACAGTCTTTTGCACAGAGAGTAAAATTCCTCACTCTCTCTCTCTTCAGGAGGTGAAGATGCCAGATGAGTGTCCTCAATGATCTTTACTTTGCTCTTATGTTTAAGCAATCTTCTATTCTTTTCCCTGGTTTCTCTGAATTCTCTCTCTGTCTCTGGATCCAGATGGGATGGATCCCCTGGACAGCTCGCCCTGCTCCAATGCAGGAAGGAAGATGCAGCCAAAACCTTCCTCCTGGATCTCAATCTCAAGTCCTTTCCCTGCCATCAAAATTTAACCCGGGAGTGATTCCTTGCAGCAGGTCACCACCTCCTCCATCCTCATTGAGGGTATGGAAGGGCAGGTCTTCCCTGATCTGAGCAGCCCCAGAGTCAAGGTCCCCCGTGCCCTGAGCCCAGATGGTATTCAGGATCTCACAAGGCTCCTACCAAGAAAATGTATCAAGATCCGGAAGACAAGCCAGAGGGAAAACCCCAACCAGTCAGTGAGTGAACTGGAAAATGAATACCCTCCCGCCCCTGATCAGGATACCCAGGCAGGGTGTGCCTGAAAAACCCAACATAGAAAAAGCTCCTCACTACCTCCTAACTGCTAGTAAAATCATAAGGGGCTGCCCACAGTCTCTCTGGGGGTCAGCTGCTTAAAAAAAAACCTTTGGGATGGCCACTCCAGCACCCTCAAGAGGAGAGGCTGAATTTAAATGGCAACCTCCCCCCATTCACTAACCTAACCTGCAATGGCTAATTAAGAACTCACTCAGGTCCTACCGGTAACAGAATCAGGTGTCTGTTACACACACACACATATATATACATAAGCTCACACAAAATCCAACCTGCATTGTAACAGAGTATTTTTATGATTCAGGAAAACCACACTGTATTCAGCATACCTAGTCTGAGGACAGGTCAGGTTACATCTGATCCAACTTACCCATCCCTCATTGAGATGCTTCCCTAAGGCAAACAGCAACAAAGCTATTTGAAAGCAACATGAGATAAAGTGGCAAAAGCATGATTTGAATACAGATCTCCTGGTTCCAGTCCTTTACTCTAATACCTAAGCAGACCCACTTTCTCCTTAGGAAAGCCTGTACTCTTCCAGAAGCTCAAATAGGCTAAGTAGGGGGGTCAGAGCAGAGTCATCTAGGTGCAAAGTATTCAGAGGAAATCAAATTGAATTTTATTAGGTGGTATTTTCTAACAACTGATGACATTATGTGCTGCAATTTTTACTGCTAAATTATCAATTGTGTCACCAGTTCTCAGAATCAGTCCACAGGAAACCAAATCATTTCTGGTCCTCAGGGTACACAAAATGAATATTTGCGAGCTAAACATTGTATATGTGTGGTCTATAAATTAAAATCAGACTCCAAAAGCAGGGCTTGGGATAGACATTTGGTGCTGAAAACCAGTAAACTGCACTTGGTTTGGATTGCTCTTTATAATGGGCCAATAAAGAACACATGTTGGAAATGAGTTTAAGGCTGGGTGCGAAGTCCTACCCTGCTGCCATTAACCTGGTGGTGGTGGTGTAGGCAGCCCCAGTCTGTTGGCTCCTCTCTTGGCCCCCTCCCCCCCACGTTGGGCATAACTCAAAAGGGACCTTGCTGGCCCTGATTAGATCACGCACATTGAGAATGTCAGTTGGGGGGTGGGCCTGCTATTAACGTATAAAGTGCAGCTTGTAGTCTCCCATCCAAGCCCCTGACCTGAGCAGATACAGGGTTCCCTGTGTTCTGTTTTTCTGGTTTTGCTGGTGGCTTACCATGAGCCATGGTCTAGAAGTGCAAGAGTGGTGCTCTCGCTGATGCCAACATGGCTCATGGGCACCTGGAGAAATGGCAAAGTTGGTGAGATTTGGTGGTAATCTGTGGTCAAACAGTTTCAACTCCGGGTCAGAACGCATCCAGCACCACAGGTCATATACATGCATGAGGTAGATGGGAGGAGTCATTCAGATCAAGTCAACTGTGGTTGGAACCTTGGATCAGATGGAGTTACAGTTAGGAGAGCAGGAATCATCGATATCAGGTTACCTCGAAGAGGCTGGGGGGGGGGGGGGGGGGGAGAATGCAGAACTTAGTGCATCTGAGAGTGCTCATCCTTTGTGGAATGCGGACAGTGACCACAGGGGTGAGGGAGGCCAGGGCGATCAGGCTAGTGCCAGTAGCTTGATCATGAGTGGTGTCAGTAGGCAACTTTCAAGGCCTTCCCCCTCGCCCGGTCATAATGATAGAGGGATCCAGGGTTGTTATAAGGGAACATCAGAGGCAGCCTACAGTGAGTGCCAGTTCCAGGAGTGGAGCCACTTTGTTTGGGGAGTGCGAGAAGCAGATCATTGCTGCTGTGGTGGACTGCACAGGTGGAGCTATGGCTGTCAGGAGTGTTCTCCAAGGAGGAAGGAAAGAGAAAGCTGTGTGCAGGGGTACAGGCCAGAAGAGTGCTTGAGATGGGAGGAGGAGGAACGTTTCTTCCTGCCTCCATGTTCCCATTAGCAAATGAGGAAGACCTGCAATTGGAGGTCCTAGGAGGTGGTGAGGTTGCAGCAGTGCCAGTATTTACTGAGGCATGAGGCCCTATGCCTAATTACGGAAGAGACTTCATCGGCTACCTGGAGTGGTTCGGAGGCAGGTGGGGGCACTCTATAGCTTGGCATAGGTGTCCTTTTAGGAGAGGTCCAGGGTGAGGGGTTTGGGGGTAGGTTTGCCACTGGCTCCAGCTTTTCAGGACAGGTTGATCCAGTCCTGGGTTTACCCCATTGCATGCTTGGATTTATTCTGATTTCCCAATTGCATCCCTAACAAAAGCAATACTATAAGTACCTGTATATGGGTGAGTAAAAGCAGGACTGGATCAACCTGTCCTGAAAATATGGAGCCAGCTCGCAACCCTATATGGAGAAAACCTTGACGGGATAGGAAGGGGTGTTCAGATGAAGCGATATGGGCTGGTGGTCAGATGGGGCAGGAAGTTGAACATGGGGGGTAAGATGGAAGAAGTGAATGCTTGGAGAGCAGCGTGGCACAAAGGAGTAAGTGGAGGATCATGGAGTGAGATGAGAGATGTGAATATCTTTGGTGGAGTTTGTGGTGAAGAGAATCTGAATCCCGAGATGAGCCTCATCCAGGGCTTTTTGGGTGCTCTAGTACAATGGGAGGAAAGTTGGAGAGGGTCGGTGCTTAAATGGCAGTAAGCATTGCAGAACGCTTTGTGTTATCTGTTCCGGTGACTGTGGACAGAGTGGAACAACTGGGAATATCGCAGGAGCTTGGAGTGATTGCAACTTTGCTCAAGATGATGCTGCACAGTGAAATGGTGAACTGTGGATTGATGGAACTGACGCTTGACCGAGGTCTTAGCTGTTCATATGCCAGAGGGGCCAATTGCTGGAACAGGTGCCACTAGGGATGAGAGAGGATATCAGCCATTGAATTCTCTATATCAGATATGTATCTAGCTCTAGCTGTAACATTCCATCTGAGATATAACAACACAAATTTATGTAGGACTGTGGATAGCCATTCACATTTCACCGACTATTAATAACCTTGAGGACCCCCAGGTTATCGCACCAAAACAAATATTGTCCCTTAACCCATGACCTCAGATTGCAAGGGCCATGCCTAGGGGGAATAATTCCAAGAAAGTAATGTTCCTGGTTACCCTGGCCTCGGCCCATGCTATGCGCCAATGATCCACGAGCCATGCCAATATACCCTGAAACTAGATGGCTCTGCTGCATCTGAATACTGCTTGATGTCCCTTTTAGTTACTTGCTTCTCTTGCAGAATGCATATGGGGTCTCCTACCGTGAATCATTTTTCCGTACGGCATTTTGCGGCCATTTGCCGTACGGCATTTTGCCCAAAATGGCGCCGGCCGTACGGCAACACGATTCGACTGCAGGAGGTCGTACCAGACCCCCGCTGGACTTTTGGCAAGTCTTGTGGGGGTCAGGAGGCCCCCCCCAAGCTGGCCAAAAGTCCCTGGGGGTCCAGCGGGGGTACGGAACGACCTCCTGCAGTCGAATCGTTTTTCCGTACGGAAAAACGATTCGCGGTAGGAGATTGTTCCGGACCCCCGCTGGACTTTTGGCAAGTCTTGTGGGGGTCAGGAGGCCCCCCCCAAGCTGGCCAAAAGTCCCTGGGGGTCCAGCGGGGGTCCGGGAGCGATCTCCTAATCTCCTGACGTCGGGGGACAAAAAAACAAAATGGAGCCGGCGCCATTTCTACAACGCACGGAGGTCCGAGAGTGAAAGATCACACCGGGACCCTTCCTCTGGACCCCAGGTAATTTAAGGCATTTTGGGGGGGTTTGGGAGGGTGGGAGATTTATTTTAAAGGGTCGGGGTGGGTTTTAGGGTTGTTTTAGTGTGCCGGTTTTCCCGCCCTCCCCCTTCCCCTCACCCCCCCCCCCCCCACTGGACCCCAGGTAATTTAAGGCATTTTGGGGGGGTTCGGGAGGGTGGGGGATTTATTTTAAAGGGTCGGGTGGGTTTTAGGGATGTTTTAGTGTGCCGGTTTTCGATTTACACGATATTTTAAAAACCCAAACTGCGACGATCCGATTCCCTCCCCCTCCCAGCCGAAATCGATCGTTAAGACGATCGATCACACGAGTCACATCTCTACTCATTAGCAAAAGTATAGTCACATGTGGCTGAATTTTCATTCTATGAGAAGGTGATGGGTTGGGGTAATCCTGCTTTTGGTTTCCCCCATCCTTCCTCTTCCCTCCTTAACCTACCCTCCCCCCACTCCCTCGTCTTGTATATAGAACGTACATAATAGATTGTATATAGCATGTACATTACTCCTGCTTTTTGTAAATTAACCCTGTACTCCCCTCCCCTGTTCCCAGCATACTCATTAGCTCCAAGTTACTGCCCTGCCCCTTCCCCCTCCTCCCCCCCAGTTAAAATATCAGTTACAATGTAAAGCCCTGTTGGCTGATTTTGCTGTTGTCTGGAAACCGATGTGATGTCTCGTGCGAATGTCGGTATAGAAAAATGTTAAATAAATAAATAAAATAAATGCTTCGGCACTGGGAGAGGGGATGGGGCCTCGTACACGATAGAAGGTGTCTAATTGGATATGTGAAATTGTTCGTTACTTTGAGGAATTTGCCAAATGTATGCTGGTCACAGTATGAGGTAGTTTTGTTTTGAGTGGCATTAGTGTTCGTTTTTTTTGGTACCATGCAATTGGGCAGTTAGTGGCTGAGTAGGCAGAGCAACCAGTGTCCTGTGGGCTGTTTCAAGAATATGTTTTTATTTCAGAGGACCACGTGTTTTGTGTATTCAGCAGTCCAAAATGGATAAGAAGGGTAAGGGGCAGGTGATGTTTTACAACTTGTGAAATACAACTGCATGTCCTGTGAATAAAACTTGGGCTTTCTAGGCTTGCGGCCAGAAGTAAAAGGGCATTTTCTGGTGCACACTGATGGGTCTCTCTTGTCTTGTTATCAATTCACCAGCACGCTTAAGCAAGTAAATCAGAGTGTGAATTGAAAAGCAGGTGTGTATAGGACGCATTCTTTCCACACTGGTATCACAGCAGAAGCAGGTATATCTGAAGAGAAGATCAGGCACATCAGTCATTGGCATTCAGGGGCATTTGTGGCTTACATTCACCCAGAGCTTTGGGAGCCTTTCCCCTTCAAGACATAGATTTGTTGACTGTTCCTTTTCAGGATCAAAGGGGGGGGGGGGCTTAATGCAGATGGGGTGTGCCTGGGTCATGGGCCACTCATCTGTATTTTGGGCACAGAGCGGGCCTCTCATGCATCCTTATGTCAAACATCTTGGCACGGCTTCAGGGAATAGGTGTGTATGCTGGTTTGGAATAAGAGAAATGAGATGAAACCATTTGATGCTGATGGTGACAGGGCAGTTAAGGATAAGATGTCTTCTGGAGGTCATTGTCATTCATCTGTGGGGTAATGACATGGATATTGACTTGTCACAAGATAATAGAAGTGGCAAAGAAAGATCTGGGAACTCTGATGAATATGCTGTCAGGCACTACATTCTTATGGAAGGACTTGGTGATTAAGCCTAAGTTAAGTGACCAGTAACCATGGAAGTGAGATGTCCAAAAGGTCAATACACAGACAGGAGCCTGGGTGGAGTCTCAAGGGGAATTTTGAGTCCATCATGAATGGTTTTTGGATGGCTCTCCATGGCTGCAATGGTTAGATGGGGTTTATTTGTCTAATGTGGACATTGATCTTTAACCACTCACTTCAGGAGGTTTTAGAAGGTTTGTTAACTCAGGGATATTTGGCCATAGTCAGATGGCTATCCTCATTTATGGCAGTAAACCTGAGCCTAGGTTACTTCAAATGTATAAACTAGTAGGGATGTGCAGAGGGATGCCATACGTTGCATTCGGGATTCGGATTCGTCGGGGGGCAGATACGTTGCATTCGGCAAGTGGGCCCCCAATACGTTTATCCATTAATTCCTATTCATTTCCCAACTAAAATTAAATTAACTACAACCCCCCACCCTCCTGACCCCCCCCCCCCCCCCCAAGACTTTAGGCAGCCGAATAATTCGGCGGATTCGGTGTATTCATGGGGAATCGCGATACGTTTCGCTTCCCCATGAATACAACGAATAGGGCCCTATATGTTGCGGATGAGAAATACGTTAGAAACGAATGCACACTCCTATAAACTAGTTAGCTTTTAGATCTGCGTGGATGGTATGGTGGGGCATATATAGCCGGGGAGGGTGCTGCTACTCAAAGTGGTGCATAGACAGAAAGGTCATTGACTGGGCTGCAGATACTGTCTTGTTGGGGTGTGACAGAGAGGACCGGGCAGGTGGCAGAGGACCACCAAAGCGGTGTCAGAAGCCTTAGTGGTCTTCAGGCAGTCACGCTGGGATGTGGTGGCAGGCTGCCCTGAGAGTGCAGGGATAGGGCGCGTGATTGCATGGAATGCAAGACAGTGTTGGGCTTGGGTTCTATAATATTTTGATAATAAACCGTGACCTTTGTTAAATCCATTGTATGTGTTTGGTTTGGTTTGTGAAGGGGTGGATTCGGCGGAATGCCTGGAAGTCCCACCTGCCCATGTTAATGCGTGGCAAGGATGATTTATGTTCACATATTGCACATGCCCTGGTTTTCTAAAGAGCATATACTTAACTTAAAGCAGTTCTTTCAGAGCAAAAAATCATCAAAGCCTAAATAAAATGTCTTTGAGAAAAGTCCTTCCTCGTCTCTAAGAACTCCTTCCTGAACTTGGAAAGCTTATATATTTTCATCTAAATTATAACATTGATGCATCCAAAATATTAATCAAAAAACAGATCATTTATTCACAAGACACTTCACAATATTCATTAGTACAGATGCTACTGCTGGCACAAAGAATTCTTAATGAATGTGAGGGGTTATAAATATAAATTAAAAAAGGACTAGTAATTCAAATCTTATTGCCTGAAGGGATAGGGTTGCAGAACAATATCTTACTATTTATAGCAGGTTTGTGTTTGCCTTTGTTTTGTATATTTGTGCCTTTTGTTGGTTTGATATAGCACTTCAATATTAAAATTAATCAGATACTGTATATGTCGATCCTGTTTGTGTTCGTTGATTACAAATAAAAATTGCATGAATTTTACCTCAGCCCATTTAATGCTGTGTTATAAATTTTCATTTTTTTTTTAAGTCAAAGATTCAGACATTTTTACAGAGTGATGAAATAGAGATACACAAGCAGATTGAAGGATTGGGAATAAATGGTAAAATTACTACTATACATGGAACCAAAAAAGATCGAAAGAGCCACGATCGCTACTGCCTAACACTCTTGTTTTGATTTCCAAAAAATACTACTCTAACATGCAGTTCTAGCTGCCATATTGTTCCTGACGAAAACCGGATTCCTAATAGGCTACCGTACCTTTAACTGGGCCAACATAAGAAAAATCAAAATAAGTTGTACTGTATGAGCTTCTAAGCCCAACAGGTCCCAGAAGCTCCTACAGTACAACATGTTTTCATTATTCTTATGTTGGTACTGCAGCCTACTTCCACATAGTTAAATGATAATTATTTAAAGACCTGTAATTCACTTACTGTACCTTGTACTACATATAAAAAAAATCCTAGTGAGAGCAAATATATCCCAGTAGGCAAATTATTGAAAATTGAGAAATCACTCTATAAATGCCTTTCTTCAGTCTAATGTATCTGAGTGGAATTATTTTACAGAAATTAAGAGGAAGGAAACCTTGGTCTCATGAGGCTTGCTAGATAATGAGGGAGCAATGACCCTTTATAATTATAAAGTAATTAAGTAACTGTTATGGAAAATATGGTGCCAAGGTGATCTTCTGGGAAAAGAATCTGCATTCTTCATAGTTGTTACAGTTGTCAAACTATTTCAATACACAGATTAGAATTTCTTGACATAACATTTCAGATTTAAACTAATCATAAGCATTATTGCAAGGTAAAATCCTGCTTCTAAATAACCATGTGGCTAAATTGGGATTTAAAAATAATCCAAGCAATATAATAAAGGGTCAATAGCACAGAAGCAAGACAATATCCACCCATAATAAAATTAGTCAGTAGGCAGATTCTGGGGTAATTATCTGGCATTTTTCCTGATATATTGAAAACACATTTTAATTAACTTTTACACCATATGAAAATGTTGCTTTATAGTCAAATTGTGCAATTACTGAATGAACAGACTAGAGACTCCTACATCTAATCAGAAGCAAACAGATCTGGACTGTTTTTCTCAGATTCAAAAGAATAAAATTTGCATCTTGTTTGCCATTCCGAATTTCTACCACTATTTTGTGATGATAGGCTGTCCTATTGCTAAACTTCTAGATACTGGTTGACTAGCATTTCATTGCAATATATTGTAATAAATATTAATGTACGAAAATATACACTATGGGGCAGATTTTATAACCTGCGCATGCGGGGTACATTTGTGTGCGCTACCCGGCACGAACAAATATACACCCGATTTTATAACATGCACACGCAGCCGTGCGCATGTTATAAAATCCAGGGTCAGCGCGCGCAGGGGGTGCACACTTGTACAACTTGCGTGCGCTGGGCCCTAGGGGAGCCCCGACGGCTTTCCCCGTTCCCTCAGAGGCCGCTACGAAATCATCAGAGTGGCCTCGGAGGGAATGGGGAAAGTCGTCGGGGCTCCCCTAGGGCTCAGCGCACGCAAGTTGTACAAGTGTGCATCCCCTTGCGCTCGCCGACCCTGGATTTTATAACATGCGCGCGGCTCCGAGGCCACTCCGAAATCGGAGCGGTCTCGGAGGGAACTAAATCCCCCCCCCCCCCCCCAACTTTATTTCATTAGTTACACCTTGCTCTGGCAGGCGTAACTTGTGCGCGCTGGCCAGCTGCCGGCATGCCATCCCCCGGCATGGCCACTGTGCCGGAGGCCTCGGTCCCACCTCCGGACTGCCCCCGGACCGGCACCACGCCCATGGTCCCGCACCTTTTTCAAAGCCCCGGGACATATGCGCATCCCGGGGCTTGCGCGCATCGCCGAGCCTATGCAAAATAGGCTCGGTGCGAGTAAGTTACGTGCGTAACCCTTTGAAAATCTGCCCCTATGTTCATTTCCGTTCATCCTTTTTTGGTGCCTTTTTTGATTTAATTCATTCATTTTGGTTGCTTAAGTGAGTAAATGTTATTTTGCACTCATAAAATTGAATTTTATGGACTGAATTTTCAAAAAGATTTACATGCATAATTCCCATATTTATGAGCTTAAACAGGCTTATGGAAATTGCCTGGGGGTTCTGCATGTAACGAGCATGAGCAGAAGCAATTCTGTGAGTATTTTAATGCTCACTAGTAAGAGACGTTCCAGGCCAGGGTGGGGGGGGACCGGAGATGGAGCAGGAAAACCATTTATGAGCATAATTTTCATTTTCAAAAGTATGCGCATAAATCTACATGCAAATTTTATAAATAAATAAAATCGATGTACACATACATACCTGATAATAAGCAGATGTAAATGTGTACACATATTCTGTACTGCATTCTGCACACCCCCACTAGTTTTTTAAGTGGACTTACGCATATAAAAGTCAGATTTCAAAATTAATTATCCTTCCCCATCATTGTTTTTTATAACTTTCCAAGCTTTCCAAGCAGGGAGTTATATATACAGTACAACACAGGGGATTGCACAGCTTGGTACAGTATGCATATTAAATAGATATATATTACAGCTGGGCTCATTAGGTGCAGTGTCCACTTAGCCAGAACAGTAAAGAGCATTGGCAGTCAAGTGCAACCCAGAATATTAGTCAGTGTAATATAGTGCAGTTTAGTAAAAACTGGTCTCATAGGGTTCCATAGAGAGGAAAAGGATTAAAGTATGAGATCCTTATGGTTTGGAAGCTTGTATTGTATGGAGGGTTAGGGTGGCTGCTATATAAGGAATTTAATGACGTATATTTATCTGGGTGGCATCAGAAAGCCATGGCAGGCGTAACTTAGGCAACAAAGGTAAGGGGGGTGTTAGGTAGGGCTGGGGGGAGGGGGGGAGCGAAAGGAAAGTTCCCTTCGAGGCCGCTCTGATTTCGGAATGGCCTCAAAGGGAACAGGTAAAGCCATTAAGAACATAAGAACATAAGAACATGCCATACTGGGTCAGACCAAGGATCCATCAAGCCCAGCATCCTGTTTCCAACAGTGGCCAAACCAGGCCACAAGAACCTGGCAAGTACCCAAACACTTAGGGGCGGATTTTAAAAGCCCTGCTTGCGTAAATTCGCCTGGATTTATGCGAGCAGGGCCTTGCGCGCCGGCGCGCCTATTTTCCATAGGCCTGCCGGCGCGCGCAGAGCCCCGGGACTCGCGTAAGTCCCGGGGTTTTTTGTCGGGGGCGTGTCGGGGGCGGGGCCGATCGACGCGGCATTTTGGGGGCGGGACGCTGCATTTCGGGGGCGGGCCCGGGGGCGTGGTTTCGGCCCGGGGCGGTCCGGTGGCGTGGCTGCGCCCTCCGGAACCGCCCCCGGGTCACGTCTCGGCGCGCTAGCGGCCCGCTGGCGCGCGGGGATTTACTTCTCCCTCCGGGAGGCGTAAATCCCCGGACAAAGGTAGGGTGGGGGTTTAGATAGGGCCGGGGGAGTGGGTTAGATAGAGGAAAGGAGGGGAAGGTGAGGGGAGGGCGAAAGCGAGTTCCCTCAGAGGCTGCTCCGATTTCGGAGCGGCCTCGGAGGGAACGGAGGCAGGCTGCGCGGCTTGGCGCGCGCCGGCTGCACAAAATCGGCAGCCTTGCGCGCGCCGATCCAGCGTACTTTTGTTTGCGACTGGTGCGCCAACAAAAGTACGTGAACGCGCATTTTTTGTAAATCTACCCCTAAGTCTATTCCATGTTACCATTGCTAATGGCAGTGGCTATTCTCTAGGTGAACTTAATAGCAGGTAATGGACTTCTCCTCCAAGAACTTATCCAATCCTTTTTTAAACCCAGCTACACTAACTGCACTAACCACATCCTCTGGCAACAAATTCCAGAGTTTAATTGTGCATTGAGTAAAAAGAACTACCCACGTAGTGCCAAGCCCTAGGGCTTGGCCACGTAGTGCCATTAATAGCAGGTAATGGACTTTAATGGACATTAATAGCAGGTAATGGACATTAATAGCAGGTAATGGACTTCTCCTCCAAGAACTTATCCAATCCTTTTTTAAACCCAGCTACACTAACTGCACTAACCACATCCTCTGGCAACAAATTCCAGAGTTTAATTGTGCATTGAGTAAAAAGAACTACCCACGTAGTGCCAAGCCCTAGGGCTTGGCACATGCAAGGTGCGCGCGCCGACCCCAGATTTTAACTCATTTGTTTGAAAATAGAAAAGAATGCATGTACGTGCAAAACCCGCCTCAATCCCAGCCCTGGAAACAGTTTTGCTCACTGTGGGTAAAATTATGCATACACTTACCCACATAAACTGGGCCGGCAATTTTGTAACAGGCCATTTCTGTGGGTAAAGCAATGCTTTAACTGTGGAAATGCCATGGAAAATGACCCTCCCTGAGGTCAGTTTTCAATGCTCGCTGGCCTGTGGTTAAGCTCAGCTGTACCCACCTGTGCCACTTTGTTCAATCGTCTCCTGCTCTGACACATCTACTCCCTTCTGCTCTGATGTTGCCCACCTAGCGCTCACCCACAGACAAGTATAAAAGATTTAAAATAGTAATTCATTGTCAAGGGAATGCTTGCCATCTCAATTAGCAAAACAGGAGAATGAGATGTCGAACACTGACTCAGTGCATTAGGGCTGTGCGTCTGTTTGAAATGAAATAGACATTTTAATGAAATTTCAATTCATTTTTAAAATGAAACAAAAGAAAACCAAATGAAATGTCATTCATTTTATCCTTTAGAAATGAATGCAGTAGCCACCAGTAAAAGAAAAACAAAACACAACACTCCCAGGCCTCCCCCCCCCCCAAAAAAAAAAAACCTCTTACTCTGTAGTTAAAAATCCCTACATGGGGCAGCAGTGATTCTTGGTCTTTTCTGCCCAGCCGCTATTGGAAATTTTATTTATTTTATTTTATTTATTTGATTTTATATACCGACAACCGTTTGCACATCGTGCCGGTTTACAGATAACTTATAACAAATAATATATAGGCAAAGCCTTTACAAGGAACAGTTTGTAACATAAATGGTGCCAACAGGTCACGGCTGCTGCCATTGTTAATATTTGATGTATTAAATTTGATGTATTAAATGGCACCAGCCTGAGCCTGGATCACTCCTGCCTAGGGTTGCCAAATTTTCCACACCATAACTGGACACCTTAGGACCAGGGTGGGGGGGAGAAATGGAGGCACAGTGCTGTCTGGGGAAAGGGTAGGGAGAGAAGGGGGCAGGAATCAAGAGCTTGTCCCTTCTCTGTTTTTCTCCCCTCAGTCCCCCATTTTCTCCCAACCCTTGCTCTCTTCTTCTGCCTCTTTCCCTCCTCTCTCTTCAGCCTCCCTCCTTCAGCTTTACACCAGTCCCACCCCTTTGTTCCCTCTTCTCTCATTATTCCTACTTCTCTTGCACTCTCTGTTCTTCCTATGTTCATCCCCTACTTCCTAGCTCTCCCAGTTCTTCCCAATATCCTTCCACATGTAGTACCGCCCCCTCCCCTGCCCCTGGTCCAGACTATGAATTACTCCTATGCTTGGCACGGGTAGGCCCACATGAGGAATTATATTCACTAACAGGATTTATCTTCAGGTTTGTAGCCTAAGTGGGGGATGAGACAGGGTCCCGGTCATCCCAATACCACAATTCTGTGCCCTTCCCAAACAACCTCTCACTTGTGGCACCACAGACCAGATGCAGTCATCAGAATAAAACAGTAATTAGCCCTTTCACTAGTATTGTGTAAGTAGGCAGTAAATCCAACCAGAACAGTGAATGGGAAAAGAACAGAGGTGAAGTGTAAGATACAGACATCTGCTATAGCATTTCACAACACAACAAACTTGCAGTTTTCTTATTTTAAATCAAGTAATGCAAAAGCAACGATGGGTATGGCCTGTTGACAGGACATCCCAATCAAAGGAAAGGACGGTCAAAAATTCATGAGTCCACAAAGTTTTAAGAAAATTAAGAATTTTATTGATACTTGAAGATAGTGATGGTGCGTTTGTAATCCATTTTACACAGTCCCCAGACACAGACCTGTGTTTCGAATAACTATGTCTGGAGGGTCTTTAAACCGAGGACAATTGGTTTCACATAAACTTAAAACAAATAACAGGGCAACCAACCTACTTTTATGAATAATAATAAACAAAAGAAATGCAAATAGAGAAAGGTTGGGGGGAATGGCAGTGAAGTAAACAACTTTAAAAAAAAAAAAAGTCTTTACCCCTGAGTATTCAAATGGGGGAGAAAAATCAGATCTACCCTAATGTCGCCAGCTTGTAAAGGGTGCACCTCGCCCCAAACACTAAATTGTGTGAAAAACAAATACAATCAAGAAAGTGAAGTAGTTTTTATTGATGGTGGAGCTGGCTGGCTGACAAACTAAATACATGAGTACTACAAGGTGAGAGGCCTCTTTCTCCTTGGGAACTTCCCCCAGTGTACTTGGCACTAAACAAAAAGCTGGCCTGGTTTCAGTCTCTTACAAAAAGACTATGGTCAACCAGTTTTTCTTTCCCATCCCTATCTCATTGGGCTGTACCCCTCAAGCAAGGGTTTATGCTTGACTTTGGCTGAGACGCTGAAGCAAATAAGATGAGATCCTGGATTTGGGGGCAAAAGGCAAGGAAATAAGACACTCTCCTCTGTTAATATATTCTCTTTGCATAGTTTGATTACTTAACTCAGTCTCTTATGAGGGTGATCCAGCTATGGAGCTCCTGGGCTTGGATATCTCTGGAAAGGAAGTCTCAGTTTCCCAATTCCTGGCTCCTCTTTCCCTTGTTGGGATTGTAGATGTGGCTCAGCTATGAGACAAGAACAGCTGTCCCTCTCTCTACTTCCTCGGAGAACAGAGTTTCTCTCTCCCTTTCTCTTGATAATTAGCTCTTCAGGAGAAAATACTGATTACAGAGCTGCCATACACACTCCTCCCTCTCTAGTTCCTGGCTCCAACTCACCTCCGCCCTTACACACAAAAAGGGCCAGCCAAAATGCACCTTTTCTACCTTAAATGGTCAGGTTCCTAGTATACCTTTGGTTTCCTCCTCTGCTGGCTATGTAGTGCTATTCTTTGTGCAGGGTAAACTGTACAGCCCCTTTTCCAATTTGTTAACACTGAGTGCTGGACGCTACCTCTCGCAGAACATTTGTCATCCATAGCAGAGCACACAGGGGTTTTGACACATTTTGGTATTCCTTCACCTTGGCTGCAGCAGGTTGCAGTCTCTGCAGGGTTGAAACCCCCTTTTTGTCAGGTCCAAAACACCTCATTCAGCTCCAGATGCAGGTCTGGTCCACCTTGTAAGGCTCCAAGGTGTACGTTTGTGGGGTAGGAACCTGCATTATAGTAGCTTGCCACTCGCACTGGTGGTTTGAGTCCCCTACCAGGTCTCTAAAAAAACTGCTGAGAAGTGCAGCAGCCGAAGCAAGAGGAAGAAGAACTAAAGGCATGGCCCAAGGCAGCAGCAGTGGCAAGAGGAAGGAAGGATCAGTGACAGCAATCGGCAAAAAACGAAGGCCTACAGTTACTGCTGCTTTTTTTAAGCTTGCTTGTGGTGGAAGTTGCATCTTTAAGATGTAATATCCAACTCAAGCAAGTTGCATGGAAGAGGGAAGTAGCAGAAGTGGGCCCAAAAGTTGGTGGGATGGGCCATGGTCCCTGTGGCCCACCCCTTTCCACTGCCTATGCTTCCTTCACAGCCTGAGCATGCTCCCCTCCGTCTTCTCTTGCATTTGTTCCAGACCCCTAAAGAAATGAGCATGCAGCTGATTGGTGCACCAAGCCCCAAACCACACTTAATCTTATTTGCCTCTGGCCTGAACACACTAGACTTATCTTTTCATATGAAAAAGCAGGATATTTCTCAATCTGGGCTTTGTTTTAGGAAATAAGTAACTCTCAAACCTATTTTCAGATGTGCAGGTGGAAAGGGAATTAAAAAAAAAAAAAAAAAAAAAGAGGGACACGACAGTGTGTGAGTGAGTGTATACATGTGAGTGAGCATGCGTGTGTGTGTTTGTGTGAATGTGTATGAGAAAGAATCTTGAACTTCTAAAGATAAGAGATGTGCTGCTTTCCTGGGTTCATTTAACCTCAGAACAGGAAAGTATTATATTGCATTATTGCTATAACCATTGTCGTTGCTATATCTGTATATTCTCTGCTACATTGCTTTCTAAAAGCAAACCAAGCATATAATAATACTATTACTGGAATCTACAGTTGTACTAACTCTGGGTGTGGGGGTGAGTGTGGCGGGTTATGTTTTGGGTAGCGGGTCCTGTCAGGGAGGTGCCGGCAGGATACTGATCTTGTGTCTGGGGTAGTGGATCTCACCAGGGGAGCTACCTAGGGATACTGATTTGTGCCTTACCATTCTCACACAGTGAACCTGTATTAGAGGAGGTATGGGAACGAACCAAGAAGGACCCAGGAGTGGGTGGATTTTTGCCTGCAGATTCCAGATTTGTTGAGCCTTTTTTTGTTTTGTTTCACTTCAAACAATTTGTTTTATTTTGTTTGTGGGGTGTTTTTTTTTCTAATTTTTAACAAAATGAAAAGAAACAAAAAAATGAACAAAGCAAAATGAAAAAACAAAGACTGTGCACACCCCTACAGTACACCAGTCAAAACTATCAAGATCTCCTCCTGCACGATACCTGTGTCCTCAACTCAAGAAACTATTTGGGCTGGGGTTGGGGGAAGATTGTATATCTGGGACACTCTGCAAATCATGGGCCAGATTCATTAAGGCTGTACTCCCATTTTTTTGTCTATGGGTTAACCCTTGGTGAGTCACGCACCATGTTTGTTAGCCACTGAGTCATTCACATATGAGCACATTTTTTTTCCCAAAAAGTTCTAAGTGAAGAAATAAAATAAAATAGAGAAGATGGTTCAAGTTGAAGTCCATACTGATAACAAATTTGGGCATCCTGATTAGGCATTCTAAATGTGCGCTCATCCGTGGGCTGGTACAGAAAGCCAATACAGCAAGAGTAAGAAACAAATCCCCGAAGATCAAACCCATTGGGGCTTTCGCCTGCAGGCAACTGTCAAGTCATGGTTTGTAAAGCTCCCCCAGGCCCTCCTTTCATCCTGACCTCCCCAACCCCCCAAACCATCTTACTATATTTTTCTCTCTTTGCAGGGCAGGAACAATCCTCGGTCACTCCTACTTGACCCGTGGTACTGCTTTCAAATGGCACTATCAGACTGAGGACCTTGGCGGTGTCAACTTTATTCCATACAAACAGCTGCTGGTCAGGCTCAGTCCTAGGCCGTTACCATTTCGTATGGAAGAAATTGACAATGGGCACCAGCCTCAGTCTTCTAAGCATAGAACTGATGGGGTAGGAGCGACAGGGAATTGCTTTGGCCCATGGGTTGGAGAAGATGGGAGGAGGGGGATCAGAGAGGGAACCAGGAAGGGTTTTTTTCCCCCCCAACTCTGACATGGCCTGCATTTTTTTTCTTTTCTTTATTTCATTTCTGGTTTAGTTAAACTTTTTATGTTTTGAATAAAAAGCAATGAAACAACAAATTAAACAAAAAACTCTAAAAGGTAAACAAAAGCAAAAAAAAAAAAATTGTCTAGATACACCCCTATTATCTATTGAAAGATTATTGCTCTTCTGTCTAATTTTCTGTTACCTTATACCCTATCTAAGTGGTTGGCATAATAAATATCTGTCATTGGATATTCCCATGTTGTATAACAATCTGCCTGCTTTTGGCATTAAAAAGGATTTGACCTTCTTCATGTCAAATATGTTGATCCTTTTTAAGTTTTTGAATGTATTGTTTCAATTTACCATGTACGCCTTCTCTTAGCACTGGAGAAATGCAATAAATGTTTCCTCATATTGAACACCTGCTTTCCTATGTTATCTGGAATCCTTATTATCATGACCCACATTCTTCTCTTATTTCTGTCTGTGGCTTTATCTTTCTTCCTGTTTTTGATGTTAATCCATGAACTGTATAATCTGATCTTGACTTTCTTCCAACAGCAATTAGTATGCATTTTACATAATAAAATTGCAATAAAAAGCAGAGTTTTTCAAAAGAAAGTACTATAAAATGAATAGACATGCAAAGTCTTGATTGAGCAGAAGACAGTTTAAATGACTGGTTTACAGAGCATATGTGTAGCTAAAAATGCAAGGTTAGGTGAATAACTGTTAGAATACTTTCCTCCCACATTGTATTAAGCTTAGTTCCTTATAAAACTGGAAGAAAATCTGGAACTGCTCCACAGCAGAATTAAAAGTTCTCCAGAGGATAAAGCTTGTTATTTAAAAAGTGTGTATTCTCTCTCTTCTTGGACTAGTTGATATCTACATTTACAATATGCTGGATGCCAAAATAAGTAATTAAAATGGAATCATAAATTCAGAAGAAAGAGACTATGCTTTTCTGAACACACAGGGGAAGCTTGATGGATCACAGGCTTCATTTCAGCTTAATGTGAGGCCTTTTGGAAAGTTGGGAAACTTTTTTTCTATCATTGACTAATGCTGTAGCCTTAGGAGATCTACTATACTTTGAAAGTTTAGTTTGAGATTAATCAACTGTAATAAATGCAATATCTATATTAATTTAAGGATCATTTAACATCGGCAAACTACAAAATGTATCATGCTGTACTTAAATAGCCCCAAACTACAATGAGTGCAGAGCAGCGTTACCAAATCGATTTTTCATTTTGACAGGTTAATGTGAAACCCAGCTCAGCACAAATTTTGATAAAGGAGGAAAGAAGTGCATCTTTCCAGCCATCAAGATGGGAACAGAAGCAGTTGTTTACAAATGCAGCAACTGAAGATAGGAGCTTTGCTTGCTGATCAGTTTCGATTCCAGATTGGGAGTCCCACAAAACTACACTGATAATGCAGCAAGAGTACATCACAATTGCTACAAATGAGTTTGTCCTTCTGTGATACCAGCTTGGATAATTGAGAAATCACTTAAGGGATTAGTTAGTTGCATGCAAGATTTCACCTAAATATCAAAGAGAAGGGAGCCTTTATTGTAGACGTTATGGTATGCTTCGTGCTACATACGATGTTGCATGGTATGCTAAACATTACATTGCTGTATTACTAAGATAACAGTGAGCATTAGGGACCCATTGCTGTATGCAGCATGATCTTAAGCATCAAAAATTACCCCAAATTTGAGCCTGCTGAGCTATTCATCCCTTGGGAAAGAGAAAATATGAACAGTATTAGAAAGTTGTGCTTTGTAAAATTAATGATTCTTCCTCAGCTGTGGGGTAGGTAAGTGATGAATTACCAAATAAAAAAAAACATTCTAACCCAGGGGTCGGGAACCCATGGCTCGCGAGCCAGATATGGCTCTTTTGAGGGCTGCATCTGGCTCGCAGACACGTGTCGCCATACTTCGCGGTTCCCCACTGACCCAGCTGCTCCCCGGTCCTCCGCCGCCCGGGCTTAAAATGCTGTCAGCCCGGGCGGAACGCGGCAGGACAGCTGGAGTCAGCGGCACCGGCGTGCTCTCTTCTCCTCCCCCCCCCCCCCCCCGCGGCCCGGAAGAGGAAGTGGAGAGCATCGGGTGCCTGCGCGGGAAGAAGAGACCACACTAGCGTGGTCTCTTCTTCCGCGCAGGCACCCGATGCTCACCACTTCCTCTTCCGGGCCGCGGGGGGGAGGAGAAGAGAGCACGCCGACTGGAGTCATCCGGGTGCCTGCGCGGGAGTCATCGGGTGTCAGCCGGGTGCCAGCGCTGGAGTCATCGGGTGCCTGCGCGGGTCTTCCCGCGCAGGCACCCGATGCTCTCCACTTCCTCTTCCGGGCCGCGGGAAGAAGAGAGCACGCCGGTGCTCTCTTCTTCCCGCGGCCCGGAAGAGGAAGTGGAGAGCATCGGGTGCCTGCGCGGGAAGAAGACTGCAGCGCGGCTCGGAGGAAAATGAAAATCTTCAACCGCGGCCGATGGGACTCCGCCTTCGCCTCCGCGAGGGCTGAAAATGAAGGAGGTTAGCGTTGGGAGGTGGCTGCTGCTGCCGCGAGTTCCCGGGGGGGGGGGGGGGGAGAGAGAGAGTGAATGAGCGAGCAAGCATGTGTGTTTGAGATCCTGTGTGTGTGAGTGAGAGATTGCATGTATGTGAATGATTGAGAGCCTGTATATGTGAAAGAGAGTATGTCTGTGATTGAGATCCTGCCTGTGAGAGAGGGAGCATGAATGTAAGTTTACCATTGGGAACCTGTATGTGTAAGTTTGTAATTGAAAACCTGTTTGTTTGAAAGAGTATGTGTGTATGATTGAGATCCTTTGTGTGTGAGAGAGATCATGTGTATGTATGATTAAGAGCCTGTGTGTATAAGTAAGAGAGAGATCATGTGTGTCTGTGTCTGATTGACAGCTGGTTTAGGTGATGGAGCATGTGAGTATGTGATTGAGAGCCTGTGTTTAAATGAGAGAGAGAGACCATGTGTGTCTGTGTGTGATTGAGAGCTGATTTAGGTGAGGGAGCATGTGAGTATGTGATTGAGAGCCTGTGTGTAAATGAGAGAAAGAGAGGACATGTTTGTAAGCATGTGAATGAGAGTCTGTGTGTGAGAGAAAAAGACAGCATGTATTTATGTGATTGAAAGCCTGTGTGTGTGTAAGCGTGAAAAGATAGACAGCATGTGTGTAAATGTGTAATTAAGAGCCTATATAAGTGAGAGAGAAAAAACATTTGTATATGTGAGTGACTGAGAGCATGTGTGTATAGGTGTGTCATTGAGAGCCAGTGTGAGAGAGAGCGCTGGTATGTGACTGAGAGAGGAGAAAGTTCCAAGCAAACCACCCCACCTCCTGCTAATTCAGAACAATCTCAGGACACCTGGATATCAAACGTTCCCAGGTATGCAGGAGTGAGAGAGAAAAAACATTTGTATATGTGAGTGACTGAGAGCATGTGTGTATAGGTGTGTCATTGAGAGCCAGTGTGAGAGAGAGCGCTGGTATGTGACTGAGAGAGGAGAAAGTTCCAAGCAAACCACCCCACCTCCTGCTAATTCAGAACAATCTCAGGACACCTGGATATCAAACGTTCCCAGGTATGCAGAGCAAAAAAATTTTTGTATCCTTATTATTTTTCATTACTGGATCTTTGTGTCTGCTATTTTGAAATATTTTGTTGGTATCTGGAAATGTTTTATATGAGTTTTTAATTATTGGATATTCCACTCATCAGCTGTTTCGAAATATGTTCTTTTTGTTAGTACAGTTTTACTGCTGATGATTTTATATTTCTTGATTTGTTTTATAAGGATGTGTGATGTTTCTTTTTTCCTTTGTTACACTGCATACAGAGACTCTGGCTTGTTGCAGTTTCCAATTCAGTTTTTGTCTGCATGCTTCTTGTTATGCGTTTTGGTCTCTTTATTCTATGTTAGGTGAGGGACAGCACGTGATTCAGGTGAGGTTTTCTGCTGGCGTGTAGTTTCTGTGTAGGACTCTATAGCAGCCTGACTTGGTCCGTTTTCCTAATAGGAGATGTATTGGTGTCTTAAGGCCTGGTGTAATATTTTCAGAGACTTATTGTACTTTAAAAGTGTGATCTTACATAAAATGCACACATTTACTTGTATTTAGTTTTAAACATATTGTATGGCTCTCATGGAATTACATTTTAAAATATGTGGCGTTTATGGCTCTCTCAGCCAAAAAGGTTCCTGACCCCTGTTCTAACCCATACCTTAAATAATAAAGAAAAACCTTTTAATTCAATTATAGGGAACTTTAAAACCGCCTTCTAAAACATGCAGGGTTTGCTCTGGAAATGTAAAATTAATAAGGCATCCACTTTGACTGTAGCAATGTAACACCTTTATTTAAAGAACACTGGAGTCTTTTTACTAACTGCATTAGTAGTATGGCAGGCTTTAACACATGTTCAAACAGCAGCAATGTGAACTGAAAACACTAACATGGATTGGTAAATTGAAATATAGCATTAACGCCCCCTAAATGCTGCCTCCCGTGCTAAGAAGTAAATGAGTACATTACCATGCAAAATCATGATAATGAACTCGTTGGCATGTTAACATGGCTTGCATAAACCATCCTAATGCTGCCAATGAGTGATAGCTAAGTGCAGGTCAGGAAATGATAGTTAATAGGGATGTGCATTCGTTTTAAACAAATGGCACACTGAAGCAGAAAAAAAGCAATTTTTAGTTAATCCTGAATGGAGCAAAGTTTGAAGGTATATTTAATTCATTTAAAATAATAAAAAAATAAAAAAAATAAAAGGCCTCTGCTATCCAGAGCTTTCCCTGTACCCCTCCGATCCACCTCCCAAACCCCAAGAAACCTGGGGAGACTGGGCCTACATGGATGAGCTAAGCTGAGCCAAGCCAGAGCATTTCTGGGCCCCTGAAACCCCCTCTAACTCATGAGAAATTTGTCAGGGTCGGGGGGACCTCCCCTGCTCCCACTTGCTTCTCCCATGGGGTCCTGCTTCAAGAAAGGGGCAGGAGTGATGGTCACTCATTCCTGCCTCACCACAAATACAGGAAAATGGCACTGTGGTCACGACGAGACTAGTAGGAGGGATCACAGAAAGCAGGAATTTTGATTTTATATAATGAGTCCATGAGCACAGCAGACCTTTATGCCAGCCCTGGGCACTGACTGTGTGGGAAATGTTTTGCATTGCAGGGATTAGCTAATAGCACTCATCTACATGCACTTTACGGGCGCTCGATTGCACGCCCGTTTTGGACGCGCTAATCCCCGTTTTGCATCGGGGGGTTATGGATGCACGTCCAATCGTGTGTTGAGTCATGCGCTGGCCTCAGTTCACGGTATTGATTCGGCCTGATTGTCATCATAAGGTGCCAGTCTAAGGGCCAGCCAGAACTATTTATAAAAAGGTTTTACAGTGGGGAAGGCGTGAGTGGGCATCACTTCTTCTCCTTTGTTACACCAGCCCAGGGAGGCTCTGGCTTGGCTTAACTTAGGCCATCCATGTAGGCCCAGGCTCCACAGGTTCAGTCAAGCCAGTTAGGCCTAGGCCCTGCAGATGTTTTGGGAGAGGGGGATGGTCAGAGAGACCTGTGGAGGCCCTCTTTCAGAATTTGTTTCTGTTTTGTTTTTTTAAATGTTTATTTTGCTCAGGTGGGCAAAACTGAAACAAAATAAATATTAAATGAACCAAAAAGTTTTAACCCCCCCCCCCCAACTAAGTGAAAAAACAAACCAAAATAAACTTTTTTGGCCTGCACATCTCTAATAGTTAACTACAGCACACATTATTTTTTCAGGCCAAGCATTGTATGCTAACATGTGTGCCGATGCTCAGCTCGGCCTCCTTCACTCCCACAAATTCTTAAAAAAGGGCCCGAAGACCTTACAGGAACCATCCCCTGTGGCACTGAACTCTCTTGCCTGAACTTCTTCCAAAAAGATTCCCTCCGATTCACTCCTGACCCCCCGACCCTTCTCCATTTTTTAAGGCCCAACCCTGGATACAACCTTGCCAGTGCATCCAAAATTAAAAAGAAAGACCCTTCCTGTGTTTAGTCGCGCCATTGGGGAGCAGGGTTTATACCTATTGGCAGGGCTTAACAATGTATGCGTTGCAGGACGCCTGCAAGAGGGTTACCTTATAATAAAATCAAATGTGGGGAGTCCAGTGCTGGAGAGGGTCATTCAAGGCTTCAGGGCGCTTTAACTGTTTCTGGGGGATTGTGCTTTCCTGCAGATGGTAATGTACATTCAATACCAGAGCATTAATGCTAGTTTTAACATGGCTTTGTAGGGTCACTATATGGAACATTATAATGCTATGGCAGTGTATATAGTTGGTTGCTTTAATATATTATATTTTTGTCTATTTTGATTTCAAAAGTAAATACCATTATGAAAATTGTATACAGAAGGGGGGAAAAAAGGGGATAATCCCTTTAAGTAAGAAAGGGGAGAAAGCAAAATATGTTATCAACTGTAATCGTAGCTCAAATTGGAGGAGTTATTAATATCTCAATCCTGCAGCAGCTTAATTAAAATCTTATTACAACCTAGAAAACAATAGCAAAGAAAAAAGCCACAAATGAGCAAAATATCATAAACGATAGAGCGCTGTAAATGTTAATATAATAGCACCTATTCTCTAGAAATCAAACCAAAGAGAACCAAGAATCACAATTTTTATTCCTAACCTGGCAGAGGTGCCTGCACATCAGCTTTACCTTTCAAAAATGCCATAAACTATACTGGTTAAAAAAAAAAAAAAGAAAAGCAGAAGCTATTCCCTTGCTATCTTATCAAACATCTACAAGGGAACCTCAAACAAATTTGACATTCTAAGTTTGTAACTTCAGCACAAAGTGCTAGAAACGTCTTACATTTTGCTTGAGTCTTCTGGCCATGATCAGGAAAAAGCCATGGTTAAAGCCCAGAAAAGATAAATCCTTTAACTCAATACAACGTTGAAAAATAGCATCTCTTACCATACTCAAAGGCAAGCATTACTAACAATGTAACTGGCAAAAAAAACTCACCTTCCTGCCGAATTTCTAAGAAATGTGTAAGATCCTAGGAATCAAATGATAATTGACCATTTCCCCCGGATGACTGACCCTATAACCTGTTAAGAGCATCATTAAAAAAGAATGATTTAACTACAGCAGGCTTAGCTTCACTAGAAACTTTAAAACCACACTGAGAAATAATTTAAATTGAATCGGAGGGACAACAGTAGGCAGTCAAGGAAAACTGATCAACCTGAAATGTATTTAAAATATTTCTATTCTGCCTATAATGACGGTCATGCTAGGCGGAATACAAAAATAAACATAAAACAATAAGTAACATTTAAAAAAACATATCACAATCAGCAAACATTAAAATAACTTTAAAAACTCAATTCTACAGGAATGCTTCTCTAAGGGGGTTATTTTCTAACCCTATCACATGCAAAAAGGGACTTTTCGCATGTGATAACTAGATTGGGGCGGAGTCAGGGAGGCGACAGCACCGGAAGAGGAGGAGTCGGGGTAGAGTCGGGGCGGCCGCTGTGGAAACTTCACTGGCGGCGATACGGTAAGATCCCTTCTCGCTGCCAGTAGCACGCCCAGTAGAACCACCTTTCACGATGGCGCTATTGGGTGCGAAAGCCATCAGCGATAACACCGTGGTGCTGCGATCGCTGCTGGCTTTTGCAGGCCCGCCCCCCCCTGTTACCACGCGATTCACAAAGCCCTGCGATCTCAGAAAATCCAGGCCTAAATGAGGAGCTTTTGTTTTATTTATTTTTTACATTTTCCACTTTTTAAAAAAAGTACAGTGTTGGATGTAAGTCTTATTCAAGTCCTGCAGCCCAGATATTTGGTTCTTCAGGACTTGACTCTCAAAACAATATCCTTCAAGGTTTCTTTTTAAGCCTTCATCTGAGATTTAAATTCAATACTGGATTGATGAATTAGGTCCATATGACCTGAGACAGGAAGTTGAAGCCATGTCCGTGCTTTACAGATCTCCTCCAGGGAACTATTCTGAGGGATGGACACAATCTCGAGCTTCACCTCTAAAATCTCTTACCATCGATGGTATTGTGTTTCAGATTTTCCTTCTCTCCTGGGGTTTCAGGGCTTTCTATGTCTGCAGCCATAACTCCATCCCAAATTGACACACTGCCTGGGCTGCTCTGGACCAGAATTATTTCTGGTAGGGGAGGGGAGAAGCTTTTTCATCCGCCTTCTCCTGCAGCCACAACCCCATGACAATCTCAGTGATAATTTGATATTTTTATTTTGCAGAATTGTACCCTCCCCCCCTCGCAAAGACATTGTATGTCAATTGCATCATGGCTTTTCTGGTCAAGATCAGAAGAATAGCTAGCAGTTCTGGGTGACAAAGAAGTTTCAGCATCTTGGACCAGAAAAACGCCCAGAACAGAAACAGTTGGCTGCTCCCTCCAAGGACACGCCAGATCCAACCCCAAATGCATCCATTGTCCCAAAGACAGGCTGCATAGGTACGGAGCGGTGTAGTTGAACCTTATCATGTTTCTTCCCCATTCAAAGACAAAAAAAAATTAGCCAAAAGTTTACAAAGAAAAGGTAAAGACTGTAAAAATCTCGAGGGCAAAAGAAGCTGAATTCAATTGCAGGCATTCATAGTGGCCATCTTGGAATCCCCATATTAGATCTTAAACCATAGATTAAAAAGTTTGGAATCGGTTATCTTTAAATAGAGTTACCAACTGCTCGGTTTTGGACCGGACAACCAGGTTTTTAGACATGCTGGGCCATGTCCAATCAGAAGTACAGACCAGGCGCTAAAAGTCCGGTTTTACAAGTGGCTCCTCCTCTCCCCCACACAGTCTCCTAGTTACAGGGAGAGAAAACAGGGTCGGAGTCTCTCAGAGGAGTGTTGCTGCGCTGCATTCCTGCCCCCACCTCTATTTTTATGCTGATTGGTGTGGGGCAACTCAGAGCCCTCAGTAACCAGTGGCTCCACAGATTTCTGTAGTAATGACTCTCTTGGACCCACCCCCTCACCTTCATGCATGCTGGGCCAGGACCTGAGAGAGGGGCTGCAGCGAGCCAGCTGAGACAGATTCAGGCACAGAGGAGATGATGGAGAAACAGACAGGCAGATAGAGGTACAGGGTGAGGAGAAGGGAGAGACAGAGAGGAAAGGGGAGATAGGTTCACAGGGAGCATGGTAGGGCTGAGATACAGAGGGGGACATGGAGGGAGGGAATGGGTCCCAGGATCTCTTGCTCAGTCCAGTTAAAAGCTGCAGCTGTTTGGGAAATTGCTCTATAGGCTTTACCTTCCCCACTCAGGTCTCACTCTGGACCCACGCCTTGTCCCTTAGCAACTTGGAATTTACCTGATGTTAAACAAAAACTTATACTGTACTGCAGTGACACACTTCCCCTCTCTGCCCATGCCTGTACCCCTTTCCTGGCCCTTCCCCTGCCCAGCATCCCCTGCCCTAAATCCAGTCTTCCCCCTGCCTATTATCTCACTGCTCCACTCATGCCTATTGCTGGGCCGCCCAGTGCCCCTGCAATGTAGGTAATATGGCTATTTGGGGGAGGGGGTGTCCAGTAGGCAGTGTCTCCTTGAATGACATGACTGGCCAGCTGAGCCAACAGCCACATAGGGTCTAAGGAACATTTATTCCATTATATTGGTAGCATACAGCACTGGTAGCCAGCCCCCTGATGAGATGCATTAGTGCCCCCTGGGCAGTTGCTTGCCTCTTCTGACAACCCTGGTTTTCACCTTTCTTTGCCCTTCCCTGTGCAGCATGCATCTGACCGTCCAAGGTCAAGTGTGAAGGAGAGAGGGAGCATGTATGAGCGAGTGTGTTTGTGAGTGACAGTATGAAAGTGTATTTGTGTGAGAGGACACAGGAAAAGGTTTGTGCTATCCACCAACGCCCGCTTATAATCAACGAGAAATTGAAATGGGGAGCAGCTGAGTGGCAGGGGGCTCCCTTCATTGCCCTGAGAAGCTGGCAGAAAAATTGTTGCCTGTGTGCAGCCTGTCAATTCATTCTTGCCCTTTAATAGGGATGTGCAGCAGGGACGGATTCGTCTGATTCGGTATTCTTATTTGTCGGGACCCAAATCCGTTACATCTGTTTTCGGGGGACCAAGATTCGTCCATTAGTTACATATGGTATTCGTTTCCCATTAAAGTTGAAAAAACCCCCATCCCAATCCTTTAAATTTAATTAACTACAACCCCCCCTCCTGACCCCCCCCCCAAGACTTGCCAAAAGTCCCTGGTGGTCCAGCGGGGGTCCTGGAGCGATCTCCTGCACTCGGGCCGTCGGCTGCCGGTATTCAAAATGGCACCGATAGCCTTTGCCCTTATTATGTCACAGGGGCTACCGGTGCCATTGTCGGCCCCTGTCACATGGTAGGAGCACGTCCATTGCTCCTACCATGATACAGTTCTCTGGCAGGATCTAAAATGTACTCAAATGAAGGACACCGTTTCTCTTCTCCCTACCCCCGCTGTTCAAGTATCTAGTCCTGGTCTGTGGAAATGTTGGCAACCCTAATGGTAAATGAAAGGTGTTTAGCAAGGGGAACAGAAGTGATGCTCTGGGAGTTGATGGGTTAATGGTATGGACACGTACTCAGTTACAGTATGCTGCCATGTATGATAAAAATGCACAGAAAAGGACAAAATATTTGTTTTAGAGGCAAAAATATTCCTCATTCTCCTTCGTTCACCCTGGCCCTGTTATAATTAAATCATCTGTGGCTGCCTCTAATATAATCATGGAGTTTTACTTTTCATGCCAGCAAAAGGTCAGCTTAGCTTTAGTTCGTTTCAGCTGTTCTACACACAAAATGCAACATGAAAATAAGTATTGGGGGAGGGGACTTAATGTAATTAGAGGAATGTAAATTAAGTGCTAAATTATGAAGAGGAGATACAACTAGAACCTGAAAAGACTTCTACATTTCATTCTGAACAGTAGATTCAAGAGCTGCAAAGAGTCTCTGTTGAACTGATGGTTTCTGCTTTGTGACCCTTGGCTCATCCTTGTCCTCAGTTAATCCTAGATGGTACACTTTCTGCTAATATCTGATAATGTACACTGCTCTAGCAACAGGATTTAAAACTATTTCTTCCTAGCAGCTTCCCAGTTGAGTTGAGAAGTGGAACTAAAACACTGAGCTCGCTCTCCTTTCAAGTCAGGGATGCACGAACGGCTACAGCCCCCGCTCATATTAGTTCTTCTAAACTCAGATTTCTATACAGATTTCTGAATCTACTTTAAACCAACTTGGACTTAAATCTGGCTTTGTGGTTAATTTTATTTTTTTTTTAACTAGAATTTGACTCATTTGCTTGGGGTTGTCCTCACTTCAGTGAGTTGCCAAGCATTTTTTTTTTTAAATCAGAAGGAATTAACTGTGCCCTTGGAGTGGGTAGGTGAATGGTCAAAGGAAGTTTCCAGGATAGCTTGTTCCTTCATGCACCAAAACTCTGTAGCCAGACTGTCAGATAGTAAGCACACACAAGCTCATAACATCTTAGAGATATTTTCTTAAAATGCTTACAGCAAACTTAAGGTCTGCAGACTGTGCTACTACACGTGTTTATAATGGCTCTTTAAAACAAGGCCCAAACCACACAAACTCCATATTCCTCCAGGACCAATATGCCAAGTCAAACCCAGTGCCAGCAGAATGGAGACCAGCAAGAAAGAGTCCATTGCTTGATAAACAATGGAATTTGGGAATATCTGTCTCTCTCTCTCTCTGCTGCCTCCCTTCCATTCCACAAGCAAGGCCCCGAGCATTGTTCCTTATCACCCTTATGAAGATTTTAAGGCAGCAAAGGCATCCCTTCTAGCAAGGGCAAGCCCACAGCATTTTAAGGCTCCCAGGATCTCATTTTGATACGATTTGTATTCATTTGTTCCCTTATTATTAAACCCCAGATAATCATCACTAAATGCCAATGTGATTTTGTCTCTGCTTGGTTTGGGGAAGATTCAGTTTTTATTGTAGCATACCAAGAAAAGGACTCCTTGGTACTACTAATTCAAGTTAATAAATAAAAAGAAAATACAATTGTGGAAAATCCACTCTCTCTGGCTAATAACTCTAAATATGACCCAAAAATTGTATTCTTTCCTTATTCTCTAATTTGAATAGTGACATCGGTATTGTCAATATTTGACTATTGAAAGTTATTGTCCTACTTTGCTCAATGCAAACATACCAGATGGTAGCTAACATCAGTTTTTGAAATGTACTCCTAGAAGAGGCTTTAGTTTAGTGAAATATTCATTGAACATCACAAGACTGTACCCAGATGCTCTCGAAGATGTGAAGATGAAAAGGTTATTGATGCAAATAAACTTACTGCTGATAAGTCCCCAGATAATGGACAAACAGATTCACAATCCAAAATGGTGATTTCTTAGCCCACATTATACACAAATCTAGTACACGTGATATCCGGTTACGTGGCAATCCTGTACCCCTGAAAAACAAAAATCACTGTGGGCTGTCGGCACTATTCCCACCCTTCATCTTAAATATTACAAACCCTGAGCTGGCCCAGATTACTACCCATACCCCTTCAAAACAGAAATCAAGGCATTTACTGTATGATTTTATGTTTATTATAAACTTCTCAAGCTAAAGTTTCATTAATGGAGCAGTATACAAGAAGTTTTAAATTAAAAAAAAAAAAGGTCTGTGCCCAAATCTACTCCCAGGCATACAACATCTCCCAGGCATCAAAAAATCATATGTTCCCCTTCTTCCCTCTCCCTCCTTAAAGTACATCTAAATGCCACCCAATCCTAAAGTTCCCTCAGCGAAATTATGAGGAGGAGATGCTCTTGCCTCGACTGAATTCTGAGTGCCAATCCAGCTGACAGCAGCTCCTGACACTTACTATTCATTTAATCAATGCATTCTGAGTAAAGGCGCAGACACCCGTTCAGAACTTTATTCTGAATGGAGACTGACAGATGTCAGAGCTTACCTCACCTATGCTTGGGTACATAAAATGATGGAAAAGTGTAAGGGTTATCTTTCCCAAATTTATTTAGTGGGCTCAATAATTAAATCATGCAGATGGTGAACTGGATCTTATAGAGACAGAGGGGGGTGGAACAGTGCCACTGCTATTCCTCTGACTGGACAGGGAGCCTTTCCAGCTCTCCTCCATGAACTCTGGTCCCTCTCTTACCAATACTGCTGGCTCACAAAACATAAGTAGACACCAATTTTAAACTATCAAACAGATTAACACTTCAGATTTGGATCTTCCAGCTAGTGACTACATATACATTTGAATATGAACAAGAGGTCAACAATGAATAATCAAAATTCAATTCATGAGATACAACAGTCAGAATTAAAATTTCCATCCTCACATTATTCCTCAGAAACATAAGATTTACAGTTCCCCAAAATACTTCTCCCTTCTTTTGTCAGCCCACCCCTGTCACCAAAGGTGAGGCTAAACTCTCAAAATCCTCCTAAACTCTAAGGTTCTTCCCATAAATTTTACATTTGATATTCCACTTTTTACCATGAATGGCCTCAAAGTGGTTTGCAATAAATTTAAAGTAGGTTTCAATAGTGTTAGATCGATCAACAAACATTATTGGTTGAGGATCTAAGTATTTAAAGACAGATTCATAGTTAGGTTCTTTTGTTATTGCTGTAGAAATAGGAATAATTCTGTGATAATTAGATTGATGGATAGGAAGCCTTTGTTGGAAATCCTTGACAGCATGTAATGGTAAATGGAAGAGAAAGCCATATTAAGTGGAGTGTCATTGTGAGAGAAATTGCAGAAGGGATAGAAGGTAAAGTTTATCTATTTGCGGATGATACTAAGATCTGCAACAGAGTGGACATGCCTGAAGGAGTACAGAGAATGAAAAGTGATTTAAGAAAGCTTGAAGAGTGGTTGAAAATTTGGCAGCTGGGATTCAATGACAAGAAGTGCAAATTCATGCATCTGAGAAGCCAAAAGCTGTATGTGATGGGGAGTGAAAGACTGATGTGCACAGACCAAGAGAGGGATCTTGGGGTGATAGTATCTGGGAATCTGAGATGGCGAAGCAATGCGATAAGGCGATAGTTAAAGCCAAAAGAATGCTGGGCTGCATAGAGAGAGGAAAAACCAGAAAGAAAAAGGAAGTGATAATGCCCTTGTACAGGTCCTTAGTGAAGCCTCACCTGAGCACTGTGTTCAGCTCTGGAGCCTGTATCTCAAAAAGGATAGAGACAGGATGAAGGTGGTTCAGAGAAGGTTGACGAAAATGGTGTGGGCTCTGTATCAGAAGACCTATGAGGAGAGGTTGAAGGATCTGAATATGTAGACCCTGGAAGAAAGGAGGTACAGGGGAGATTTGTTACAGACCTTCAGATACCTTAAAGGTTTCAATGATTTATGGACTTTGAACCTTTTCCATTGGAAAGAAAACAATAGATGTTGCAGAGGTGGACCCTTGGCCTGAGGTAGGGTTAGCGCTACCTGTGAGGGAGGACCCCACATGTCCCCACCGTTGGGAGGCGACAGGTAGCAGAGGCAAGCAGGAACTTCGCCCATACTAGCTCTCGTTCCTCACAGGTTGAGCCCTTGGGTGCCGGGGTTGGCTGGTCTTAGGTGGGCCTCTGCATGGATGATCCTGGGGATGGCCAAGCATGGAGTGAGACAAGGAACACCAAGGATCCATTCCAGGGTCCACAGCAGGCAACAAGAGAAGTCAGGTCCGGTTTAGGGGTCAGAGGCAGGCAGCAAACTCGTAGTCTGGTCCAGTCCAGGGATCAAAGGCAGGCGGCAAACTCGTAGTCGGGTCCGGTCCAGTGGTTAAAGTCAAGGTTAGTCCAAAGAGCAGAGAGAAGAAACTAAAGCAAGGCAGGATTGGATACTGGAACTCAGGATCAGGAACAAGCAGGAACGCGGCAGCTCAGGAACTATGCTAGGGACAAGTGAAGTGACCTGTTGCCAAAGCAAGCTCTGACTGGCAGAGCTTGCCTTAAATACCCTGAGTCACTGATGTCATCAGTAGGAGCTGCGGTAGTTTTTCCTGCAGCGGCCCCTTTAAATATTGGCGTGAGGAGCAGGACGCTGAGGAGGGCAGCAGCGATGTTGTGGCCCGCGTGGTGGCAGCCGCCAGCAGAGGAGAGGAGATGCAGGCCGGCAGGGGGAACCTCTCGCCGTGCCGGAGAAACCGGGAGGTGCAGCAGCGGCACAGCTGCGAAGAGGGCTGCCCATCGCCATGAGAGCAGGAGGGACCGAGCTTGGGGCCCGGCGTCTGAAGGTAGGATGTCCTGGCCCAAGGCCTCCTCAGCCCGAAATCGTAACAATAGAACTATGGGTCACAAAATGAAATATTTCTTCACAGAGAGTGTGATGGAGCATGGATTCTCTTCCGGAAGAAATGGTGAACAAGAAAACAGTCAAATAATTCAAAGGGGCATGGGATAAACACTGTGGATCTCTAGAGGATGGAAATGAGATAAGCGTGCAGGAGGGTAACTTGCTGGTATGGCAGTTACTACCCTTAGCAGAAGGCATGGAGATTGCCACCCTTAACCAATATGCTTTGATGCTTTTAATGCAGGAGGAAAAGAGGAATTGGATTCAGATGACAGAGGGGCCCGCCTTTCATGGTCTGGGATGCTGATATGCAGACAAGGGAAACTGATATGCAGACATTAGGGGAAAAGCACAGGACTGCTTCTATGGCCAAGTCCTAAAGGAGATGAACGCGTGCATGGGGGTAACTTGCTTGTGTGACCGTTCCTACCCTTAATCAATAAGCCTTGATACTTTTGATGCAATTCCAAGATTACTCTTTTCTTTAACAGCAGGGTAAAAGGGGAATTGGATTCATACAGTAACCAATGAGGGCCCAAACTTTTACAGTTTGGGGATCTGATAAGCATGGGGGTAATCTGCACAGAACAGTTACTACCCTTAACAGAAGGCATGGGATTACTACCCTGAAGCAATAAGCCTTGATGCTTTTGATGTAACTGCATCTATTAACATATAGTGACATATATATCATATCAATATTTATTTATTGCAAAATTCCACAATACAAAAGTCAAAAGAGTTTACCACATAACCCCAAGGAAATATCATTTAAAAATACCCACACCCACACATTTCTATATCCCACACTTTTAATCATACACTTTCATATCACATTCATTCTACAACTCACTCACATCTACTCATATTAAAATCATTCCACATTTTTAACATTAATCTAAATCTTTTCACACTCATCTGTAAACAATTTAAATACAATTTGTTTTATAAGCAGAGAAAATTCTATTATACAAATTTTTCTTCGCTCAAAGAACGAAAATCTTTGCATCTGTCTTCATCTTCTCGACATGTTTCGCCTTCTCACAGGCTTCTTCGGGAGACCGTCTAAGGAATCTCCTACTGCTCATATATCTTCAAAATATATCCAAAGGGTTTCTCATCTATAACATTCCATAAATATAAATTAATGCTTTCCAAAATATATTAACCCCCCAACACCTTTCAGTTTTTACTTTCACATTCTCTATACCTGAACGTCCCCACAAAGCTTTCTTCGGACGTACAGCCAGATAATCTCCAACTCTTACTTCACAGCATCTTTCCAACACATTCATATAGAACACCTCATCTTATATCTAAAGCAAATAGAATCAAGGTAACAACTAGAAAAACCTTCATTTAATTAAAGAAACCTTTTAACCTGCATGATAAGCAAAAGGAAACCTCACCTTCTTTACTTTTCAGCGAAAACGCGACCTTCACAGCTTAAAAAACTGCCGCCATCAAGCAACTCAGCGGAAGTACCTCACCTACCTCTCCCTGTCCTTTTAAATTCCTCCATACCAATCAAAAAGGTTTATTCAAAAAAACTCCTCCCTTTTCCGCTCTCCGCTTTTACTAAATCATACCTTTCACTGAAATGTCTTAAACTAGGCTATTCTTTCTTTTTCACTCACTTTTGCTTTTCTATTCTTTTAGAGAACCCTCTTTCACCACCAATTCTTCCATATCGTTCTACTCTCACACAAAATGTCAAAAAACTTAATGAAAATCACAGACCACTCTATTTAGCCATTTTAACTTCCAAAAACCACATAAAATTCAAAGGCACGCTGTCCAATCAATCTTGTCATTTAACCCCCTGGGCCACAACGTTCCCAATGAAAAAATCCATCTCTGCTCCGTTCGCAGCAGTGCTTTATTCACATTCCCTCCACGTCTATTGTGTACCTCCTGTATCACAAAAAAATGGAGTTCTTCCACTGTGTGTTTACTTTCACGCCAATGTCTCACAAGTGGAGCAGTTTCTACCTCATTCCGGAGTCTACTGCAGTGTTTCAATATCCGGGTTTTGATCTTCCTTGATGTCTTCCCCACATAAAAAAGTCCACATGGACATTGCACAATATACACTACTGAGCAAGTTTGACACGTTGTAGTATCTCTCAAGAAAAAATTTTTCCCCGACACCGGATGAGTAAAATACTTTATCGACAAACAAAGTTTACACACACTGCATTTTGTGCAAGGGTAGTGCCCACCAATTCTATCATCCTTTTTCTTTCTATCACTAAAATCTGAGTGCACCAAAATATCCCTAAGATTTTTTGATCTTTTAAATGAAAACATTGGGGGATCCTTCATGCCCTCAAAACCATTGACTAGATGCCAATGATTCTTAATCACTTGAACTAAATCCCCTACCCTATTTGAATAGGGTAGTACGTACACCATTGATGGTGATTCCTGTTTCTTTTTTGGATTTAGTAAAAGATCCCTATTTATATACTGGGCTCTTTTATAAGCCTGATATATTACACGCTTAGGGTAACCCCGTACACTGAATCTCTCTCTCAAATCTTTTGCGTGTCTTTTGCATGTCTTTTGCATGTTGATGTAACTGCAACATTATGGATAAGTGGATAAGTGCAAGGTGATGCATATAGGGAAAAATAACCCATGCTATAGTTACACAATGTTAAGTTCCATATTAGGTGCTACCACCCAAGAAAGAGATCTAGGCGTCATAGTGGATAACACATTGAAATCATCGGTTCAGTGTGCTGCGGCAGTCAAAAAAGCAAACAGAATGTTGGGAATTATTAGAAAGGGAATGGTGAATAAAACGGAAAATGTCATAATGCCTCTGTATCGCTCCATTGTGAGACCTTACCTTGAATGCTGTGTACAATTCTGGTCGCCGCATCTCAAAAAAGATATAATTGTGATGGAGAAGGTACAGAGAAGGGCTACCAAAATGATAAAGGGGATGGAGCAGCTCCCCTATGAGGAAAGACTAAAGAGGTTAGGACTTTTCAGCTTGGAGAAGAGACGGCTGAGGGGGGATATGATAGAGATGTTTAAAATCATGAGAGGTCTAGAACGGGTAGATGTGAATCGGTTATTTACTCTTTCAGATAATAGAAAGACTAGGGGGCACTCTATGAAGTTAGCATGTGGCACATTTAAAACTAATCAGAGAAAGTTCTTCTTCACTCAACGCACAATTAAACTCTGGAATTTGTTGCCAGAGTATGTGGTTAGTGCAGTTAGTATAGCTGTGTTTAAAAAAGGATTGGATAAGTTCTTGGAGGAGAAGTCCATTACCTGCTATTAATTAAGTTGACTTAGAAAATAGCCACTGCTATTCCTAGCATCAGTAGCATGGAATAGACTTAGTTTTTGGGTACTTGCCAGGTTCTTGTGGCCTGGATTGGCCACTGTTGGAAACAGGATGCTGGGCTTGATGGACCCTTGGTCTGACCCAGTATGGCATGTTCTTATTGCTCTCTACGTCAAAGGAGAGGTTTGGGGGTTGGAGGGAAAGAGAAATTTGGATTCAGAGAAAACCAACACGAGCCATTACTTTTTCTTTTTATATACAGTCTGGGGTACAGATGCACAGACATTAAGGAAAAAACACAGGATTGCTTCTACAGCCATTTCAAAGCATGTCCAGCAGCACTAACTGATACAAGGGGGCAACCTGCCCAGCACGCATGGGAAACTTGGTGGACAGATTGGATGAACCAATGGTCCTTTTCTGCCATCATTTCATTTCATTTCTATTGGCTAAAAAGCTTTGCTTTACATTTCTTCCTGAAGGTGGGCTCCAAGCATAGGAATAATGGAAGCATGTTCCAGATCTTTGGTGCATAATAGGAATGGGGTTCACTCCTTTGAACCAGCCCACATCAAAATGGAACAGTGCAATTTCCCTCTCCTTCATTACTCAACTTCTTAGATTCCAACCTGCAACCTCCAACTCAAACTTCATACTTCTTCACCTCTGTAGCAAGTAGGTTTCTTCAGCTTCCTTCATGTAAGAAATTTCTTGAGGCATTCTTCATAGCAGAATCACCCTAGACCGCTGCTGCATCTGGACCATTTCCTTGTAGGGAGGAACCACCTCATCTTCACCTCCACTTCTAGTTATTTCCCCAGGAGGAGGAGAAAACCCAAACCATCCCTGTTCCAAGGCCACAGGCCAGCTCCCACTTGGGAGGATTCCTGCACACACCAGCCCACAGGCTGACTACTCCAGGTAGCTACATCCTGAAGATCCCTTCCCTTACCAGCCTCAAACCCAACAGGGTAGGATCTGAAGACAGGTTCAAAAGAGGGCTAGCAGAAAAGGGGCAAGTCCTGCCAAAAGCCACCCTCTTTTATACCTCATGCTAAACTACTCTCTATCAACTGCACAATCTTGGGTTCTTAAGGGAACACATGCACTCCTTAACCCAAATCATATTAATACATTAGGTTACAATGTGTGCACTTCCCTGAAATTGCTATCCAGTGGTCACTGGGCAGTACTTCAGTTGCAAACTTACAAAACAATTCCCAAATCAAATTAAACATGATAGATGCTGGGTTTCCCCCACCCAATATGTGGGGTCTGTCAGTACTTAGTATTCAGCTGATGGGAAGAGATAAGACTGTGCTCTTCTTATTTCAGCTTGCATTAGACTTTTGGAGAGTTCGGGGAAGTTCTAGGGAATGGGATATCTATATTTTATTATTGAAGAAAAAGAGAAATTGGCAGGGGGACTTTGTGGCCATGGTGGTTTAAAAAAGAAGGGGATTATGAGGGGTAACTTTAGATGGCTATTTGGCCGACCAGTTTTATACAACTAACTTGTCCGACAGCACTGAATATGAATGCCTCCCAAATAAAGTGAAACAGTGCCTCAGGAATGCCCCCACCTCCTTTTTTTTTTTTTACCCAGACAAAATGTATCCAAGAATCGGGGGGGAGGGGATTTCAAACCTCGAGGTTTGTTAACTTCAAAATTTAGCAAACAAATCTTTTGAATATTGACCTCTTACCTACCAAGCACTCAACCACTTCCAAGGTTCTTTAGATCTCTCCTCATTCTTTTTATTCACTTGGAGGTCTCCACTCTCACCCCTAAATAAAGGGATACATTTCAAAGCTATTTGCATGCATAAAACCCGAGTGTTAATGATGTTAATGATGGGCTTCTTGCGTGTAAAAGTACACATGTACAGTGGAAGGATCTACAACACCCTAGATGGTGGTTCCATGACATTTCTCAATATATAGATAGATAGATAGATAGATAGATAGATAGATAGATAAAATCACTTATCACTAACCCCCAAGCACCACAACTCACAAGCTGCCGAATGCACACTCAGCAGTGTCTCACCAATCAACCGCTCCAAACGAAAACGCTGCCCTTTCCTCCAACTCCGACGCCCTGCCCACTTCAGGTGCCTTAGGCGATTGCCTAGTCCGCCTAGTGCTTCCGCCAGCCCTGCGTGTGCAACCTGGTTTTGTGCATAGTTTTACATGCACTGAGGAGAGGAAGTCCGGCGAATGGAACTCGGATGGAGTTGGCACTTAGGCACACACTTTTAGATTTGAAAAAGCACACAATTACGTGCACACATGTAAGTTACACCATCCAAAGAGGAGGTGTAATTTTGTGCGAGTGAATGTGTTAATGTACTCAGTCAAATACCCCGAGTATTTTCAAAGCAAACTTACATGCATAAGTTTGCTTTGAAAATACTCAGCAAATTCTGTACATGCAGACTTTAACACTATGCGGGCTGTTTGAAAATTACTCTGAAAAAGTGTACCTAATTATTATGGCACAGCTTTACACTGAAAAAAATGCTTAGCTATGATCAGAAAATCCTGGGAGTCATGCCTGAGTTCTGTGTGTCTCTGATCAAAAAAGAGCTCTCATTTCCAGAATCCAAAGGTCACTAATGGCAGAGATCAATGTTAGCTGCTTTTTAAAATATAAAAATGAATATCTCCCAGTGATTAATTTAGATATATATGCCAAGAGGGTTTAATGGAGATTCCCAATAGTGCTACCACCCTGTCAAGTTATGCAAGAGACTCCATTGATATAATGAATAGTATTCTTTGGTAGGCACGAGCATTTTAAGAATGCATTTTTTTTGAATGGAAAATGTCTATTTTTGTTTCATTCTGAATGGAAGAAATGGAAAATAGATTGACCTGAAACTATCTGTAATTTTTTGGATATTTTCAGTTCATTTTTAAAATACATTTTAAAAAAAAGGGACCTTGCCAGATCTCCTTGCTGTTACTTCAACTGAGCTGGGCCCTCTCTGGACCCATCCACTCCCCTCCACTAAAACTCCGGGGCCTCCCTAGACCCTTTTGTTCTCTCTCTCTCTCCGCAAATAAACTGGGGCCCTGGGCTCCCTGACCTCCACCTTCCCTTTCCATGGGGATTTTCATTAGGAAATGGGTGGGAGGGATCCCCAGTTTCTCCTGCCTGGTTGGTTCCTCTTTAAAGATGTCATTGGCCTCAGCATCGTATTGTTTTATGGTGGTAAAGCGATACTCCGTAAATCAAGCTTTTACAGTTACATATAAAATATCCATCTGCAACACAGCTCACCTTCTGTAGTAGTAAGGGAAACCTGAAAGTCTGAGCGGTCAATTTTCAAATGAATCTAACCTGCTAAGGAGTTGGCCAGCAAGGTCAACTGGAGTGAAAACAGTCACCCGTAAAGCTGCTAAACATATCTGCCATGTTTCGCTCACAGAGCGAGTGTGGTTGAATCTGGGGAGTGTGTGTGTATGTGTGTGTGTGTGGGGGGGGGGGGGGGTAGAATAAGTTGCAACTTCAGCACCAGCTAACTAAATTATGCAGCTAGGCCTCTAAATTATACGGCTCAGGGAGAGGATGGTTAAATCTAGCCGGTTACATTATAGCTGGCTAAATTTAGGACAATTTCCAGCTGAAAACCTGGATTGCAAGTGAAAATTCACCTGGGCATGTTGTTCAGAAACTTCCCCTTACTGGTTCACTATTTGCTGCCTCCCGTGCCAGTATTCCCGTTGCCTCGCTGAGGGCATGCTGACCCCTCCTTCCTCTCTGGTATATGTGTCTATGTACTTGATGTTCGCTCACTGAGCCACTGACCGAGTAGCTGCGTCTTACTAGCATACAGGTCCAAGAACAATTTTTTTTGGTAGTCGTTCTGAATTAGAACTGGCTTGCACACACTCACTATCAGCATGCTGGCACCACTTGCCTTACTGGCATATGCGTTTGTTTACTGTGCTTGATAGCTACTGGGAGCACACTGAATCACTAGCTAACTAGCTCTTCTGCTGCTGTTGTCCATCCAATACTCCATGAGGAAGATGTGAAAATAGGAAATTGTTGTTTTCCTGTGCTTCTCTTCTCAGGAGTTCCTATTTATTAATTTGATGTATATCTACGGGTGAGCGAACTGGTGTTTTCATTTGATTCTGATATTATTGTGATGTTAGTGTTTTCACACTTGCGATTACAGTTTTAAAAACTGTTGTCTTTCTGTTCTAGGACTGGCATGCTGTCCCCTGCAGGATACAGGGATGCAGGCATGCTGTGGGGATCTATTTACTAACAGCACATCAACGCCTGTGTTAGCTCATGTCCCATCCACTAAAGATGGTAAGCGTGTGCCTGGCTTCTTCAGCCTTTTACATCCTGCATTTGTTTTTCTTTCCCAGTCAACATATTTTGTTGTTCTCTGCCTTTATTCGCTGTCACTTTTTCCCTTTCATCACCCTTCCTGCTTTATCACCGTGAGTCGTTGCTGCATGCAAGCAGGATATAGCACTGTGTGTGTGTGTTAAACTGGCCCCCACAGCTTCCCACCTACCTCCCCATCCTTTTCTCTTGATTTTTTTTTAAGCTTATGTCTTCAGTGCCTGTTTTCGCTTCTACTTACTTTTCCCTCTTCTCTCCATTTTCCTGCCTCCCTCCCTCATTCCTCCCTCCAACATTCGGAACTCCTGCACTCCACCTTTGAGAATGGTTCAGGGGTAGAGGTGTCAGACCAAGAATGCTGAGAATAGCAGGGGCTGAAATTGCATGGAAAAGTGGACATTTCTGTTGAGGTTTGCTGCAGACTGGGCAACTAGAAACAATCCAATCCAATCTTATGATCAAGGCTGGCCCTGGATGGGGAGGTGCGGGGCCCAGGGTGAGTCAGCGGGACTGGATTCCCCCCACCCCCAATATCACAGAGCAGATGGAGGGAAGCTTTTTCATACTGCCTGCCACTGTAACTCCTTCCCCACTTCTAATATCTGTGCTGTGTGAGCCAAAGTAGCTCCTGGCCTGCCAGTGCCTTTAGAACAGAAAATGATGTAATGAGCTGGAAGCAATTCTACTACAGCGGTGGAAGGAATACAAAGCACGTGACCTGGGCCAGTAACCCCTATTTACCCCCCAAAAGTGGGCTGCTTATGATTGGTAAAATGTTCTTCAAATCATTACCAGATCACAGCCCTCCAAAAATCTTGAATTGATGGGGGTTATAATTTTTGTCAAGGATTGTTCCTACTATAATAGAAAGTAAAAACCTGAAGGCACTTGACATCATGTAATCAAGCCAAAGAATATTACATTAGTTTTATATCGTGATTGAGTATCCACTTCAAATATTTAGTAGAGCTCTGCATTAGTTTCAAATGAGGAGCACAAACTGAAAAGGCCCGTTTTCATTTTGATTTGCTTTACTGAATAACAAATGCACCATCACTATGAACCCCCCCCCCCACCCCAAAAAAAAAAAAAAAAAACTTGTTGGTTGTTTATTGTTTTAGAAAATACTGCATGTGATTAACAAATATCGAGCACTATTTGCTGAGAAGTCTTTTTTTTTTTTTTTTTAAAGTGTAGCACAGCAAAAAAAGTTGTTGCTGGGGCCTACCCAGCTGGATAAAGCAAGCCTAGCCGGGGTGTCCCCGAACCTCTTCCACTCCTTCCACTGCCCTGAAATCAACTAGGGCTGTAGATCTCCATGGTGCCCACTTCTCACTTCTGTGGGAATCCTGGCAGAAGAAAGGGAAAGGAGTAATTCTTTAATAATGACTGCCAGCCCTGAGACTAGAATAAAAAATGACATCAAAATAAAATAGAAACAAAATGAAAACAAAGACAGACAAAAAAAAAAAAAAAAGCCTGCACTGGAAAACAAAACAAAAAGGATAAAATATGAGTGCAAACCCCTGAAAATCAGTATAAGCCCACTGAAGCGGAACCATTTAATTTTTATTAGTGTTTTTCAGGGGTAATTTTCAAACACGCTGCTATGGCGCAAAGTCTCCTGGTACCCTTTATCCGCACACTTTGCACCACATTTGGGAAGGGGAAATACACGTATACTTGTTTCTATTTGAAAACTGACGAGTGTAGGGAGTACCCACAAACATTTGCCCTTGTTTTAGTACACCAATCACCAACCCAACCTCTGTTTCCTTCTACTATCAACATCAACAACCAACCATCAAGGAAACTCCCCGATACGTGGTAATGTGCGGTTGCTACATCTGAGGGAACCCTTTGTGATCCCCTCTTTTAATAGCTACCGGCTTTATTCTTCAAATTATTTTATTATTTATTATTTTTCTTTTCTTAATATTTTCAACCCGGTATTTCTTATTCAACAATGAACCGTGTCTGTAGCTTTCATTTAAGTAAATGTCCTCCCCCTGGTGGTCAAACCAACCTTATTCAGCGTTCCCGCTCTTTCATATGAATACTTATCGGTTCTGCCCGAACTCCTGTGCTTCTATAAGGTCGGTTATGTATTGTTTTAAACGTAGTGACAGGCAAACACTTGGATGGTGTTTAAACCGCAAGGCGGTGGAGAAGTTTGAACCGTAGGATGGTAAATAAGATCCCTCCATGGTCCCTGAAGCAGACAAGAAGTCGAAACATGGCCGGGGTCAAGAAAAGGGCAGGTGGCTTCGACCTTATAGAAGCACAGGAGCTCGGGCAGAACAGATAAGTATTCATATGAAAGAGCGGGAACGCTGAATAAGGTCGGTTTGACCACCAGGGGGAGGACATTTACTTAAATGAAAGCTAGAGACACGGTTCATTGTTGAATAAGAAATACCGGGTTGAAAATATTAAGAAAAGAAAAATAATAAAATATTTTGAAGAATAAAGCCAGTAGCTATTAAAAGGGGATCACAAAGGGTTCCCTCAGCTTGTTTCAGTACAGGCAAAACTTTGCTGGAAAATAACACACATGGGGTAGATTTTAAAAGAAGCGCGTGCGGCCTACATGTGCGCATGCTACCCTGCTCGCGCACATGTACGCGCAGGCGCGCGCATGTTATAAAATCGTGGGTCGGCGCGCGCAAAGGGTTGCACAATTATGTACCTTGCGTGCGCCAAGCCATGCTGCCTTCCCCCGTTCCCTTCCCCCTAGCCTGACCTTCCCACCCCTTCCCCTAACCTTTCCCCCCCAGCCCTACTATAACCCCCCCGTCCTTTATTTTACCTTTTGTGCCTACCTCCAGACAGGTGCAGGTTGCGCGCGCCAGCCGACTGCCGGTGCGCGATCCCCAGCACAGCAGCAAATATGGCCACTGTACCGGGAGCCTGACCCCGCCCCCGGACTGCCCTACCCCGCCCCTTTGGTAAAGCCCCGGGACTTACGCATCGCCGGGCCTTTTGAAAATAGGCCTGGCGTGCATAAATCCTCCCGATTTACGCGCTTAACCTTTTTAAAATCCGGCCCATAGTTATGAAACTTCAATCTATGCAAACAATTTTTGGAACCTGCTCGAAACATGCCCCTGGGAATACCTATCAGGCTGGGGAACTTTTCAGGTACTTCTAGCTGGATTGAGAATAGGCAATGTTCAGACAGCTATTTGGAAAGCTCCCTCTTTGTTTTCCTTGAACTGTAAATATGCAGTAGACATGTAAGAATAAAATAAAATGCTATATGAATGGATTAGAGCTTAGTGGGAAGGGATTGTTATCAGCAGCATCACTAGTAAACAAAAGGCCTGTCTCTGTTATCTGCATTGCTGTTATATAAGTTCCTGAAAACAGCAAATATTTTTAGTTGGATAGCAAAGATGTATTATTCTCTTCTGCAAAATACTTTGTTATGGTTTGAGTTGACATCAGTTCCTCCTTAAAGACAGCGTTAGTAGCTCTTTGCTGGCACACCTACTGCAAAGAACTACACTTTGCAGTAGGTGTGCCACTGCTATGTGAACATAAATTATAAAAAGAGACCTGAAGGGTGTAAAAAAAAAAAAATAAGTGAAATGCAGGGCCTGGTTTATGTGGAATTACACATCAACAAAGGTTCACAGTTTTACTTCTTTCCTAAGCAAAGTCTGGTGCTATCTTCTAACAATTACCGTAACTGATAACTATTATAAAGATATCTGGCATTTTAATCATCCAGATAAGTCTTCTGCTGTCAGTAAAGAAAATTAAAAACAGCTAGGAGTATTTTATTTGCAGTGTTAGCTGGAGAGGAAATTAAAATAGAGTCAGTAATAAATGACTGATCCATTCAATTTAGAAGATCATAGATACGGGTCACGGAAGGAAGTAAAGGACACCAGAGAGAAAACAAACTAACACTGCACACGTTCTAGCTCAGATATTTCAATGACCTCAGTAGAGAGTGATCATCAAAGCATGTTTAGTGTAATTAAGTAACCAGGTAATAGTTCCACCTATTAAAATAACTCACTAATTCATAACGTGCGGAGAAAATGTTCAATTTGGTTCTTTCATTTCATGCATTTGGCTCAGTAATTTGTTTCATTCAGTTTGGAGCCTAAAAAAAATTATTCATTTTTTCATGTCATTTCATCATTCATTTTTACCATTTAAATCACTGGGAGATGCAATGAATAGTATTTTGGGCTCCAAAACTGAAGTTTTCTTTTTAAGTTTAGTGAAACCTGCAGCCAACAGGGGGAAGATTAGTCCAAGATACCAAGAGCAAAATGGCACTAAGAGTGGCATGAATAGCCCAAGGCACCATGAAAGGGCAAAAGAGCCCAAACAGAGGCATCAGCACTCCAAGACACCCTGAGAAGAGCAAAGCAGCACCAACAGTGGCAAAATCACCCAAAGACAATAACACCCCAGGGTACAGAGTGATGACTGAAGAGTAAAGCAAGCAGCACAGTGGCATAAACACTCCAAGTCATATAGTAAGAGATAAAACAAACAGCACAGTAGCATCAGAACCCTATGGCTTAGAGTGAGGGGAAAGGCAGTGAGCACAGTGGCATCAACATCCCAAGGCACAGAGTGAGAAATAAGGCAGTATTCACAGTAGCATAAGAGCAAGTTTGCTTACCGCAAAACGGTGTTTTCCGTAGATAGCAGATGAATTAGTCTTGCTGTCTAGGAATGTCTTCCGTGCCACTAGGTGGTGGAGCTCTCTAAGTCTCTCAAAGTCTTACAGCTAGGTGCTCCCTTCTGTATCCTGACAGGATTACTTCAGGATCCTGTCCGGGGAGGTGGGGGTTCAGCATGACTAATTCATCTGCTATCTACGGAAAACACCGTTTACGGTAAGCAAACTTGCTCTTTTCACGTAGATAAGCAGCTGAATTAACCATGCTGTCTGGGAGTCCCCAGGTGTCGTATTGAGCAGGTAAGGCATTTCACTTTTTTTTTTGCTCAATATGAGAAAACATAGCGGACAATTCCCATGAAGACTGTAATTATATGGAATCTGTGCTCTTCTGTATGATAGTCCGCCCCACTAGGGCATCATTCACCATTTGTTTGTCTAAACAATAGTGGGCTGTGAAAGTGTGAAGCGATGACCATGTTGCCGCTTTACAGATGTCTATGATAGGTACTTGATGTAGAGAAGCAATCAAGGCTGCCATGGCACACACCTGAAGTGCCCTAGGGGTCGCAGATAGAGATAGCAATCTTTGTCATAACAAAACTTTATATAGTTGGATATTCATGTGGATAAAGTTTTTTTTGTCACTGGACGCCCCTGTGCATTTGGATTGAATGAAAGAAAGAGTTGTGAAGGGTGATTGGGTGAAAGCGTGCGTTTTATGTAGTATGCTAGTGCACGTTTGCAATCCAAGGTGTGCAACTTTTTCTCATTAGGATTAGCATGAGGTCTTGGATGGAACGTGGGTAAGGTGATGGTCTGGATCATGTGGAAACTGGAGATCACCTTTGGCAGAAAATTAGGGTGAGTGAGCAGGGTCACTTTGTCGTGGTGAAATTGCAGATAAGGAGGGTAGTGAACTAAAGCTTGTAACTCACTAACTCTCCTTGCGGAAGTTAAAGCAACCAGAAAAAGCACCTTCCATGAGAGGTAGTGAAGGTGACAAGTCTTCAAAGGTTCAAAGGGCGAAAGCATCAGCTGTTCGAGAACAATATTAATGTCCCATGGTACCGGTGGTTTATGTACAGGTGGACGGAGGTGTAATACTCCTTTCATAAATCTAGATACTAAGGTATGACATGAAATAGGTTCTCCATCTAGAGGTGTGTGATAAGCAGCTATAGCGCTTAAATATACTCGTAGTGAGGAGGTAGCAAAGCCCTTGCTATAAAGCAGATGGAGATATGAGAGAAGCCGTTCAGGTGAGCAAGTTAATGGGTCAATACCCAATGATGTACACCAGGAAGTATAGCGCGACCACTTTTTCTGGTAATTGAGTCTGGTTGACATTTTCATGGAAGACAAAAATATGTCTTGAAGGATAGGAGAAATGCTTAAGCGCTGGTAAGTGAGCCTTTCAATCTCCATGCCGTGAGGTGTAGGGAAGAGTGAAGGGGATGTAGTAGCTAGGGATGTGCAGAGGGATGCCATACGTTGCATTCAGGATACGTATTCGTCAGGGGGCAGATACGTTGCATACGTCCGTATTGCGCCCCGATACGGTTATACATCTAATTCTATTCGTTACCCGGCTAAAATTAAAATTTACTACAACCCCCCACCCTTCTGACCCCCCCCCCCCCAGACTTACCAAAACTCCCTGGTGGTCCAGCGGGGGGTCCGGGACCCATCCCCTGCACTCTCACACCCTCGGTACCAGTTCAAAATGGCGCCGATAGCCTTTGACCTACTATGTCATAGGGGCTACCGGTGCCATTGGCCAGCCGCTGTCACATAGCCATTGGCGCCATCTTGTGCTCCTACCATGTGACAGGGGCTGGCCAATGGTACCGGTAGGCCCCTGTGACATAGTAAGGGCAAGGCTATCGGCGCCATTTTGATTCCTGGCACCCGATGGCATGAGTGCAGGAGATCACTCCCGGACCCCTGCTGGACCCCCAGGGACTTTTGGCAAGCTTGAGGGGGCCTCCTGACCCCCACAAGACTTGCCAAAAGTCCAGCGGGGGTCTGGGAGCGACCTCCTGCAATCGGGCCATTTTGCCAGTATTCAAAATGGCGCCGGAGCTACCTTTGCCCTCACTATGTCACAGGGGCCGACGGTCGGTGACATAGTAAGGGCAAAGGCTAGAGGCTGCCAGTACTCAAAATGGCGCCGGCGCTAGCCTTTGCCCTCAGTATGTCACAGGGACTGACCGTCAGCCCCTGTGACATAGTGAGGGCAAAGGTAGCGCCGGCGCCATTTTGAGTACTGGCAAAATGGCCCGATTGCAGGAGGTCGCTCCTGGACCCCCGCTGGACTTTTGGCAAGTTTTGTGGGGGTCAGGAGGCCCCCCAAGCTGGCCAAAAGTCCATTGGGGTCCAGTGGGGGTCCAGGAGCGATCTCCTGCTCTCGTGCCGTCGGGTGCCAGGAATCAAAATGGCACCGATAGCCTTGCCCTTACTATGTCACAGGGGCTACCGGTGCCATTGGTCAGCCCTTGTCACTTGGTAGGAGCACAAGATGGTGCCGATGGCCATGTGACAGGGGCTGACCAATGGCACCGGTAGCCCCTGTGACATAGTAGGTAAAAGGCTATCCGGTGCCATTTTGAACTAGTACCGAGGGTGTGAGAGTGCAGGGGATGGGTCCTGGACTCCCCGCTGGACCACCAGAGAGTTTTGGTAAGTCTTGGGGGGGATCAGGAGGGTGGGAGGGGGTTGTTTAAATTGGCGGCCGAATAATTCGGCGAAAATTCATTGTATTCGTGGGGAATCGTGATACGTTTCGCTTCCCCACGAATACAATGAATATTGGCACATCCGTTGTGGATTGCCAATACGTAGGGACCGAATGCACACCCCTAGTAGTAGCATTCCCTTGTTCTGGGTGAGAAGGTGTGGACTGTTGCCCAGGGGAATTGGTTTTGGATTGATAATCACAGCAGGTAAGTGTATCATGGTTGTCATGGCCATGCTGGCGCGATTAGGATCAGATCTGCTTGGTCCTCTATGCATCTCTGGATTGTGCGAGACATGAGTGGTATCAGAGGGAATGCATAGAATAGTTCGTGTGACCAATCGATGAGAAAGGCATCTGGAGCAAGTCTGAGAGGGCTTGGGTAAACCGAGCAAAAGTTCTCTAGTTTCCTGTTGCTCTCTATTGCAAACAGATCAACTGCAGAGAGACCCCGCATTGCGAAAATGTCTTAAATTACCTCTGGATTCAGTTCCCATTCGTGCGGACGAAAAATTCTGCTGAGCTTGTCCGCTTTGAAATTGTGAATCCCTGGCAGATAAGTTGCCTGTAGTGAGAAGGATCTTTAGTGAACCCACTCCAGTATTTGAACTGCCTTCCTGCAGAGGTTCCATGAACCGGACCCACCTTCTTTGTTTATATAGAACATGGTCACTTGGTTGTCTGTATGTACCATGACTATCTTTCCTTGAAGGGAATTTTCGAAGGCTCGAAGGGTTTTGAGCTCCAGCAGGTTGATATGTAGTGTACGTTCGTTCGAGGTCCATAGACATTGTGTTTGGAATGTCTCCAGATGAGCTCCCCATCCCTTGGGAGATGCATCTGTGGTATCACCTGATGCTGAAGGGGTCTTAATGGGGAACCCATTGAAAGCGTTAGTGGGAGCAGCCACCATTGTAGGTCCAGCTTCATGCTCCTGGTCAAGGAAACGAGTGTGGACAATGGTTGTAGATATTTGAGTCCATTGGAGTTTTAGTCCATTGGAGGGAGGAGGAATAGTCCTGCTGTCACTCCTTGTGACCTTGGGCAAGTCACTTTACCCTACATTGCCTCAGGTACAAAAACTTAAATTGTAAGCCGACAGAGGGCTTAAATTGCAAGCCCTCTGTCAGTATATAAATAAATAAATTGTAGGCAGTACATATGAAGGCATGTGTGTGGAACCATGTAAATGGCTGCCACCATGTGTCCCAGAACAGTGAGGATTTGTCGAGTTGGTACTGTTGCACTGTGAAGTAGAGTTGTAGACACTGTGGAGAGAGCTAATGCTCTTGGGTGAGGAGGGAAAGCCTTGTCTTGGATTATATCAATACAGGCTCCTATGAGGTTAAGAGTTTTTCTTTACAATAACTGTAGTGTACTTTGTGTACTCAGTATCCACACACACAGTGTGGAGAGTGGAAAGTCACACACAGTGCACAACAGATGGCACTCATGCAAACACAGAGACAGATATAGTCAGAAAAGTGGCCAGCAGACAAGTTATTCAGCAAAAATAAGCAGATGTCCTCCTTATGAATTGTCTCAGGTTAAGTCTCCTGCTGAATATACTCACCTAACATAACTTAACCGGATATATTCAGAACTTAGATGCATTAAGCCACAATGCTTTTTTGCAGGAAGGGTTCCTCTATCGCATGGGGATGTTGCCATGATAGAGGGCCCCCCCCCTGAAAAATATATCGTGGCTCTGTTGCGTGTCCTTTTATCTCATCGCCAAGTACCACAGGATAAAAGAATATGCCTAGTGGGCCTTTAATGCAATGGTGGCCCCAACCTCAAGGGGGCCCTCAAGGGACCACCATTGCTTTAAAGGGCTGCTATCTAAAATATAGCTGCATATAAAAAAAAAAAAAAAAAGGAAGAGATTGAGTGGGGGTCTGGGTCCGATCCTTGGACCTTGCCCCAGTCACACACCTAGGGCAAAAGCAGGTTAGCACCACAGCCCCATCGAGGGACATTACAACCCTTCTAAAGGTTCAGGGGGGGTGCAGAGCACTGAACCCCAAAAGCTTATATTTAACCTTTGGAGTGGAGCTTGGCCTGGGGCATGCTACACTTTTTATTGTAGCTTTGCTGGGGAGGAAGGACTAGGACCTACAATAGCTTTTTTTTTTTTTTTGTATCTTTGGAGAGAAAGGGAGAATAACCATCACATCATAGCTACTTTTAGCTATGTTTGACCAGTCAGGGACACCTCACATGGCAGCCCTGGGTTGAGTTAGGCAGCAGCCCTGACCACTGCTTATACTTTTCTCAAGCCATTTTTTATTTGGGGGGGGGGGGGGGGGGTGGCACTTTAAATGTGAAGCGGGAGCCTCAAGACCAGCATTAGGATCCCAAGGCTCCCACTCATAGTTACCATATTTCAAATAGGTGTTAATTTAATCGCCACTGACTACTTTCTCGGTCAGCCGCTATAAAACATTTGCATCAAATTGCCTAGTAATGACTTTCTTTGCATGCATTTGAATTATTCATGTATGCAAATTGAATGCAAAGAAGGTCATCGTAATAGGGGAGGGTACCAGGGCAGGGACATGCTAAATATTGCATAGATTTAGTGTTATCTGTGCAATATGCAGCACTACCGTGGCTCGATGCATCTCCCAGATAGTCAGGTAATTTTAGAGGTATCAGGATAAATTTATCTGAATAAACTTAACCCTCTTCCATTATATTCAGAATATAGCTGGGTAACTGAAAATATCCCTTTGGGGTTTACAGGCCCAATCCCCTAGCCCTCCACTCCTTTACTCCCATAAAATACTTAAATAGTTGTGGGCTATCCCCACCACCACCATTCTGTCTTAACCTCTGAAATCTTTTTATAAAGGACGTGGTCCATTGTAATCCAAGGTTTGCCCTACTGCATGATTTTGAAACCAAAAATAGTGAGCCCCCTCTTGCCACTCACCTGCAACTTTAACTGAACCTCTCTCCTGATCCCTCCAAATCCCAGCCAGAAGCATGGTAAAGATTTACCAACTCCCTGCCACCTCCAACGTTTCACTTGACAGCAATGCTGAGATCGTCTGCTCTTAAGGTTGCTATCAGAGGCTGGCATAACAGAGAGCAGCTATAACTTTGTGGGTGCGTTTGTGTTTGTTTCCAGCTTCTGTGCTAACCTGAGATTTTTCAAAGCAGATTTGTGTGCGCAAATCTGCTTTGAAATTTTGGGTAAACAGGTAACGGCCGGCTCTAAGCTTTACGCCGGTCATTAAAAATTACCGTCTCTAAAGCAAGACTCAATTGACAGGGACACAAAATCAGTCGCCGCAGAGAAGAGGAAGGTGACATCTCCATGGGGGAGCTCTTTTCAGCTCCAGATCACTGGAACAGTGATCTTATGATCAGGATAATTAAAGGTACATTGAAAACAATGCAAGAGCATAAGACTTTTGGGGGGATAGTTTTTAAGAGGATTTATGTGCAGAAGCTGCAGCTTTCTCTGCATAATTGGCCTTTTGAACGTTTCCTGGGGATCTGTGCGCAGATAAACCAGTTTGCGTGCACTTTTATTTGCACTGCAAAGAAGAGGCGGAGTTGCGGCAGGGTCAGGGCTTTTGTGAATACTTTCGATTTTCAAAAGTGCGCGCGTAAACAGACGTACAGGAGCGGAATTGCGCCTGCTCATGAGAAGGCCTTATTTTCTGCCGTTGCATGTTGTCGCCAGTTCTGCACACAGCTACGAATTTTCCAAGGGGTTATGCACATAAATCAAGCTTTGAAAGTCCTGGCTAAAGTCCGCGGGTAAAAAAAAATGCCCCCAGACTTCAGCCTATGATGACTGTTTGAAAATTACCCTCTTGAAGTAAAAAAAACCCCATCAAACCCTTGGTAACTGATAGCAAGAGTCAAAGACCTAGGGTTTGTTTTTTGTTTTTTGTTTTTTAACTCTTTATGAGCCAAAAAGAAGTAGGGATTAGCATGAAAGTAATACTGACTACAAACGTGAAAAACCTTACATTAAAAAAATCATCATCTGTGCTGAATAACCTCGGGTCAAGCAAGGTCAGGCTGGTAGTCTGAGACACAGGCCCAGTTAATGGACGCCATTCAGTACAAAAATGTCTCTGTAAACAAGGTAACATTGCTTTAAAAAATCCAGACCTCTATCATAAACACGACAAACACCAATACGAGCCATGTTTTTGAAAGAAAGCTGTCTCAATGAGGATTATAAGAACCTGAAAAAAAAAAGAAAGAGCAAACAGCAGCTACATACAGCAGGCAGGGATAATAGATTAGACACCCTTACTAGCAAATTACTGTAACCATACTTTACATGTCCTATGTCAGTCATTGGTATTCCTTGTTGTAATACAATAAAACTTATGTTTCCATTTAGTCTAGTCTATTTATTTACTCCCAAAAACCAAGGGCCAACCCCCCTCCCCAAGGGACTGCAGTTAAACTGAAACCAAGCTTCTCCATAATCTATTGAGTAAATATGTCTTCTAAAAGGGGAGGGAGGTCCTCAACAATGTGTTTGCTTATTCCTCCATTCCAGATAAGAGGACCACGTCTTTAGAAATGCTGGTACCCTTTTATGTTTATAAGCAGTTATTTTGCACAGTCTACAGAGTTCTTCGGTGTGGTTTTGGACTAGGGCTAGGGTGGGCACTGTGCTTTCCCTCCATTTTCAGGCCATTTCACATCTAGCTGCTGTGGAAATAAATTTTATAAGTTGCTGTTTATTCCCTGTGGCATATGGATCATTTCACAGTGCTGTTTTGTGTGTCAATAATATAATCTCAATTTGGGTAATATTGTACAGGTGACAGTTTAATACGTCATATGCTTACTCTCTGTTTATGCTTGGTCTCTAATAAAGTTTGAATTACAAACATTACAAGACAGCCAATATAAAACATTATATATTTTAAAAATAAAAAGCATTTACAGCATTATAAATAAGCCTTCAGGCACTAAACAAACAAACAGGTAAAGTAGCTTAAAAAAATTGGTGTCAGTCACATGACAATGATAACCAATGAAAAAAACATAGGACGAAGTAGAGGCATCTAAAGTGACTGCCCGTCATCTTCTGATCACCCATTAAACCCCAACTCACACTCTGTCCTCTTCTGCCTTTCTATGATTCACCTACAGTATATATTTTCAGTAATGCCATCTTCTACTCATTCTATTCTATTCTCATTCTATTCTGACCTTAGGAAGGGAACATATTCAGTAAGCCACTAGGCAGACAAGTTAGGCTAAAGTTTACTGGATAGCTTGCCCAGAATATTCAGTGGAATGCTGCCAATTAAGCACTTTGCCAGATATACCAGATAACATTATCCAACTAACATTAAGACTGATTTCCACATGACTAAAGTTAGCCAAATAAATTAGCTGGCTAAGTCTGAATAGCAGAGTTATCCAGCAACCTTAACTCCAACCTGACACACCCCAGAAATGCCGCTGATTTATCTGGGTAAGTTTCATCCAGCTAAGTTTTTAGCTGAATGTACCTGGATAAGTCTGAAGTGTTGAAGTTGGCATGACAATTTAAAAAATGGAGCTTGTCTAGTTAAGTCATGCTTTGCTGGACAAAGTGAGTATGAACCTGAAAATGTATCATTAGTCCAATAAAAAGATACAACCTTATATATTTTTTGTTGTTGTACTGTAAAGATAGTCACAACTATGGTACTATTGCTAATATTTCAAATTAAGCACAAGTATAAGGTGATTTCTGCTTGAGTCATTTCTACAGCATATTTTAAATGTAATTACTAGCAGCTATTTTTACAACCATAGAGCTTTATTGCTGGTACTGCAGATAACGAGCCACACACAGTGCAGAAATAGTATTATATCTTCTAAACCATTTGGAAAATAAAAATATTCTTGCTTACCCCAGCTGAGATAACTGCAAAGATACCTTTTAAAATTACTTTTGTCAGTTTGCCAGGAAGATATTTTTACTTAAATGATTCACTTTACTACTAGATGTATTTTACACTGAGCTAGCTAATTAGAATAGATTTGCTTTTGTTTTGCAAAAAAGTGGTTTGTTCCACGGTGGGGCTTGTGCGGAAGCCTCAGAGGATGGTCTTTGTGCCTCTGCCTTCCAATTTTCTCTGTTTGAAAGACATATTGACATTAGTATCGCAGTTTACCCAGACAGAAATTGTCTGCACTTATCAATTTAAATCAATTTGGCTTACAATTGATGCTGAAAAAGAATGATTCTTTGTCCTAAGCTCATGGTTTTATTTCTTCAGTTGGTATTCTAGGACATTTCAAATGCTGAAGTTATTATTAGAAAAATTCAGTCCATTCTTATGATAAAGTATTACAGATTATATACAAATTAAACAGTGCAGTTTAATCAAATGTCTGCATTATGTTGCACTTATGACACTCATTTTGGAAAGTCGTTCATATATGTTGAGTATTACAACCAAATAATGTAATAGAGCTTTGGTGGGAAGGGGGGTGTTACTTTTTAAACTGATTTATTAAGATCTCCCCCCACGCACACACACACAAACACATATAGACACAGAATGGGAAAAAAGCCTTAATAAATCAGACCCTTAGCATCTGATGTCTGGAATGCTCACTTCAATCTGTAGTTCATATATCACCCTAAGAATTATAGTAGGAATTTCATTAAAGTATAGCATAGACATTAATGCTTCAACTCTTAAGAATTCTAATAGATTAGCATGGCATGACTTCCTTTCCTAAAACCATACCAGCTCTTCACCATCCACCATTTTGCCTATCACCATCGTTAGGCTAATTGGTTTGTGTTTTCTTTATCACATCTAGAACTAAGGTGGCCAACTACCCGGTTCTGGACTGGATAGACTGGTTTTTAAACTAACTCTACAGTGTCTGGTTACAAAGGTAAAGTTATTACTTAAAAATGCAGTTTTAAAGATTTTGAGCAGAAATTCCCTAGAAGTTCACTGTAAGAGTGTCTCTTCCACCCTTTCTCCCTCCTTCCCTCTATCACCCTCTCTCCCTACTCCCCAGTCTCCTTTCACACCCCAACTCTTCCACCTGCCACTCTCTCTCCCATCACCCTCTAGACTCTACCCCTTCCACTTTATTTCCACTCCGCGAGTGACCCCTCTCTCAGTACTGCCCCTCTCACAGATTCCCTCTCTCTCTCACACACACACATGCTCCCTTTCTCTACTGCACATACACACCACCTCATACAGGTTCCCTCTCTCATGCACACATACACACTCATCAAGCTCCCTCTCTCATGCACACATACCCACACAGGCTCTCTCTCTCATGCATACACCCTCACACAGGCTACCTATATCTCTCACACAACCCTACACACTGGCTCCCTCTCTCTCACATCCAACTCACATAGGCTCCCTCTCTCACACACACACACCCCTTCACACAGGCTCTTTCTTCACATACACACTCCCTCACACAGGCTCCCTCTCTCACAAACAAGCATCCTAACATACACACAATTCCTTTTTCATACACATCAGCTCCCAATCTCTCCCAGCATGCCTGGGCCTGCTTCATCTCTGGCGTGAGCAGGACAGGCTCCGCTCATGGCACATTGGGGACTGCTTTATCTTTGCCAAATTCTGCACACAAAATGGAATTTCTGCGCAGATGCAGAGGAGGAGAACTCTGCACAAATTCTGCACTAGCACAGAATTCCCCTAGGACTAAGCATTCAGAAGAAAATGGGAAGATCAGCAGACTCCACCCCACCCCATCAAAGCAGCCAAAGAAGGAAGACACCCATCACTCAGTATTCATGCCAATCATTTCACTCCTCTGGGGTGAGGGGCAGATGCTTCAGCCAATCAGGCACGGTGCATGCAGTCAATGGCAGGAGGTGCAGACTGGGACTGGAAGTTTGTATGTCTGAATGTTGGTGAGATTAATGGAGCTGGTATCCCATGGAGGATCCTGCTTCCATCCTTTCCCCTAACTACCAAAAGCACTTAAATGGTGTGGCCAGTCCCCCACAGCACCTCCTGTTGCCCCCCTCCCCACCCCAGCCGTTATATCCTGTTTTGGCTCCTTGTATACCTAATCTCTCCCTACCCCATCACAGGTCCAGCTGCTCTGGAACAGGAGCGATCCCCAGTCACTCCTGCCCAGCTTCTTTGGAACTTCCTAATGGCTGCCAGTGAACCCAAAGCCAGTGCCATTGTAAGTTAGGAAAGTTAAAGACCATCATATTTTAATTTGTAGAACAATGGTCTGCATATTGTATGTTAAGAGTCATACAGCAGTGCATGATCCTATTCATTATTTGAACACAATATAATGGCACCACACTTGGATTCACTGGTAGCCATTTTAGAATCCAGGAGCAGCAGGGCAGGGGCGACGGGGGGATTACTCCTGCCCCTGAAATTGCCACAAAGCCACAACAGGCTGGGGTGGTGGAAGCTCGAGTCTGGGGGACCCACAGGGCCTTTGTTTATGTGACTCTGGTGGGCGGCAGAAGGGGATTCTTTTGTTTTCTTCTTCTCATTCTGGAATTTTTTGGGGATTTGTTTTATTTCCTCCTTGGTTTCATGTGAGCTAGTAGAAGGACGTGGAGATAGTGCTTTGATCAGGCTGGAGAGAGGGTCAAGGAGTATTTGGCTCAGCTTGGTGGGGCAGCAAAGTGTGCTGGGGGTCAGGCTAGACAGTGATAGGGGCCAGGATGTGCTGGATTGGCCCATTGAGAAAGAAAGGGAGTGGTGGGATCAGAGTGTGGTGAGGGTTGAGCTGCGGAGGGTACATCAGCCTGTGCTGGTCAGGCTGGGAGGAGGGGTCTGAGGGTGTTAGGATTGGGCCAGTGAGGGGGGAAGGAGGGGGGAGGTCTGGCCGGAGAGGGGTTCAGATTGTGGTGTTTTTGAGCTGGGGAGGGGAGGTTAGAATGTGCTGGGGACAGGGTGGAGGGGGATCCAGAGTTTGCTAGGGTCAAGCTGGGGAGAAGAGTACCAGAGTGTGCTGGCATCAGGCTAGGATGGGGGGGGGGGCAGAGTGTGCTGGGGTTGAGCTGGAGGAAGGGGGCACAGTGTTCTGTGGTCAAGCTAGTTAGGGAAGCAGAGTGTGCTGTACTCAGACTGGGGAGGGAGACATACAGTGTGCTGGGGCTGGGCTATTGAGGAAGAAAGGGAGTAAAAGGGTTGAGCCAATGAGGGAGGTCAGAGTGTGCTGGGGTCAAGCTGAGGGGGGGGGGTGTAATGTGCTGAGATCAGACTGGGAAGGGGGACTGAGAGTGTGCTTGGGTGAGCTTAGGGAGAAAGGTCAGATTGTGCTAGGGCTAGGCCAGTGATGGGGGAAGGGGATGGTCAGAATATGCTGGGCCTAGGCCAATAAGGGAGGGGAAAGGAGAAGAAAGTGCTGAAGTGAGACCAGGGATGGGAATTGTGCTGGCTACAGGCTGTGGGGTTCAGGAACCGAAGAGAGAGGGAGCAATTTTAGTCCTAATTCTCAGTGGAGCGCAGGATTTGGTAAGAGGTAGTGGTGGAGGGGCCACTTGGCAATAGTGATCATGAGATCAAATATGAATTAATGACTGGAAGTGGGTTAGTAAGTAAATCCATGGCTGTAGTACTAAATAGGGATGTGAATCGTTTTTCAACGATTAAAATTATCGTCCGATAATGTTTATATCGTCTTAAATCGTTATAGAACACGATACAATAGAAATTCTAACGATTTATCGTTAAAAATCGTTAAATCGTGTTAGTGCGCACTAACTCGAGTTAGTGCGCACTAACGGGGAGTTAGTGCGCACTAACTCGATTTAGTGCGCACTAACTGAAAATGATACAAATAAACACTTTCCAGGTCACTGAAGGTCAGTTAGGAATGAATATGTGTTCCTATTGGCTGGCTGCCCTCTTATCTATTGATATTACCAAGGTTACCACTGAGGTGATGGTTGGGGGGATGGGAAATGGAACTGGAAACTAACGAACACCAACAGAAAATGAAACAAAGTGTTCACACTTCCCAGGTCAGTAAAGGTCACTTAGGAATGAATATGTATGTATGTATTCCTATTGGCTGGCTGTGCTCTTATCTATTGATGTTACCAATATGGTTGGGGGGATGTGAAATGGAAACAGTTGGAAGCTTGACAAAAAAAGTAATGTAATGATCAGCACTCACGTGACTAGAACTTGTTTGTTTATTATTTTTGTTAGCAGGCACCTGAAATGCTAGTGCATGTTGAATTTGCCAATCACTGTGCATTTTAGAAAGGTGGTCCTGGCTGGAACTGTACACAGTTCAAATATATGTAATTGATTGTTGGTAAGTGTATTTTTTAAGTAGCCACACTGGCACCAGTATGTTTACTTTTCCTCCTACTTAACTCACTAGCTCAGCTTTGTAAGAAGGGCTTCTCTGCTTATGTGTTGTTTTTGTTTGGTGTGAGGAGAGCAGAAACATCAGATCTTTATTCAATCTACTACAGTCATCTCTTACAGTGCCCTATCCCTATTAATACCAGGAGTGTTGTGATCTTCCTGCACACAGTGCCCTAACCCTGATACCAGTCTGAGACAGCTCCCTCCCTGCATTACTAGTGAGAGGCTGGCTTCACAGACAGGGGGGAGCTGCCTGACCCTCACTCCTGACTTCCCCCATGTCCCAGCTAGTGAATGGTGTGTGGGTGAGGGGGGGGGGGGGAGGATGGTGAAGTCTGAGACAGCTCCCTCCCTGCATTACTAGTAAGAGGCTGGCTTCACAGACAGGGGGGAGCTGCCTGACCCTCACTCCTGACTTCCCCCATGTCCCAGCTAGTGAATGGTGTGTGGGTGAGGGGGGGGGGGGAGGATGGTGAAGTCTGAGACAGCTCCCTCCCTGCATTACTAGTGAGAGGCTGGCTTCGCAGACAGGGGGGGAGCTGCCTGACCCTCACTCCTGACTTCCCCCATGTCCCAGCTAGTGAATGGTGTGTGGGTGAGGGGGGGGGGAGGATGGTGAAGTCTGAGACAGCTCCCTCCCTGCATTACTAGTGAGAGGCTGGCTTCACAGACAGGGGGGAGCTGCCTGACCCTCACTCCTGACTTCCCCCATGTCCCAGCTAGTGAATGGTGTGTGGGTGAGGGGGGGGGGGAGGATGGTGAAGTCTGAGACAGCTCCCTCCCTGCATTACTAGTGAGAGGCTGGCTTCACAGACAGGGGGGAGCTGCCTGACCCTCACTCCTGACTTCCCCCATGTCCCAGCTAGTGAATGGTGTGTGGGTGAGGGGGGGGGGGGAGGATGGTGAAGTCTGAGACAGCTCCCTCCCTGCATTACTAGTGAGAGGCTGGCTTCACAGACAGGGGGGAGCTGCCTGACCCTCACTCCTGACTTCCCCCATGTCCCAGCTAGTGAATGGTGTGTGGGTGAGGGGGGGGGGGCAGGATGGTGAAGTCTGAGACAGCTCCCTCCCTGCATTACTAGTGAGAGGCTGGCTTCACAGACAGGGGGGAGCTGCCTGACCCTCACTCCTGACTTCCCCCATGTCCCAGCTAGTGAATGGTGTGTGGGTGAGGGGGGGGGGAGGATGGTGAAGTCTGAGACAGCTCCCTCCCTGCATTACTAGTGAGAGGCTGGCTTCACAGACAGGGGGGAGCTGCCTGTCCCTCACTCCTGACTTCCCCCATGTCCCAGCTAGTGAATGGTGTGTGGGTGAGGGGGGGGGGGTGGATGGTGAAGTCTGAGACAGCTCCCTCCCTGCATTACTAGTGAGAGGCTGGCTTCACAGACAGGGGGGAGCTGCCTGACCCTCACTCCTGACTTCCCCCATGTCCCAGCTAGTGAATGGTGTGTGGGTGAGGGGGGGGGGAGGATGGTGAATCTGAGACAGCTCCCTCCCTGCATTACTAGTGAGAGGCTGGCTTCGCAGACAGGGGGGAGCTGCCTGACCCTCACTCCTGACTTCCCCCATGTCCCAGCTAGTGAATGGTGTGTGGGTGAGGGGGGGGGGGGGATGGTGAAGTCTGAGACAGCTCCCTCCCTGCATTACTAGTGAGAGGCTGGCTTCACAGACAGGGGGGAGCTGCCTGTCCCTCACTCCTGACTTCCCCCATGTCCCAGCTAGTGAATGGTGTGTGGGTAAGGGGGGGGGGGAGGATGGTGAAGTCTGAGACAGCTCCCTCCCTGCATTACTAGTGAGAGGCTGGCTTCACAGACAGGGGGGAGCTGCCTGACCCTCACTCCTCCGGGGTATTGTGATCTTCCTGCACACAGTGCCCTATCCCTGATACCAGGGGTGTTGTGATCTTCCTGCATGCAGTGCCCTATCCCTATTAATACCAGGAGTGTTGTGATCTTCCTGCATGCAGTGCCCTATCCCTATTAATACCAGGAGTGTTGTGATCTTCCTGCATGCAGTGCCCTATCCCTGATATCGGGATGTGTGCAAGAAGATCACAATACCCCCGGTATCAGGAATAGGGCACTGTGTGCAGGAAGATCACAACACCCCCAGTATCAGGAATAGGGCACTGTGTGCAGGAAGATCACAACACCCCTGGTATTAGGGATAGGGCACTGCGTGCAGGAAGATCACAACACTCCTGGTATTAATAGGGATAGGGCACTGTGTGCAGGAAGATCACAATACCCCTGGTATCAGGGTTAGGGCACAAGTTCTAGTCACATTGACTGATCACATTACTTGTTTTGTCAAGCTACCAACTGTTTCCATTTCCCATCCCCCATATACTGTCAGTAGGAAACTTGGTAACATGAATAAATAAGAGGGCAGCCAATAGGAATACATATTCATTCCTAAACTGACCTTAACTGACCTGAAAAGTGTCAAATTGTATCATTTTCAGTTAGTGCGCACTAACTCCCAGTTAGTGCGCACTAACTCCCGTTAGTGCGCACTAACTCGAGTTAGTGCGCACTAATCGGAAAAAACGATTTTTAACGATTTTTTAACTAAAAAATCGTGCCTAAGACGATTTTCTTGCCCTGCCACACGATTTCTATCGTTAAGACGATATGGAAAACGATTCACATCCCTAGTACTAAACTTTCAAAAGGGAAACTTTGAAAAAAGATGAGATTTGTACAGTGTGCTCTCGACCTAGCTTGATGCACTCTCTACCTAGCTGCTATCAAGCTAGGTCAAGAGTACAATATACAAATCTCATCTTTGTGTACCTTTCCTCACTCCTAATCACATCAAATCTTCACTGATGTGTACTGTGCTGTTCCTACCTCTGACTGTACATGTTAAACTGCCCCCCAAAACCTCACTCTGAGTGTTATAAATAGCTTACTTATATGAGCACCTTATAAAGAGAGTGTCTCTCTTTCCCTCTCTCTCTCTCCCCTTCTATCCAACAGCCCAAAAAGTGGTAAACGTCTGTCTGGGCATATTGCACCCAGAGGTGCACTAAATTTAACTCACATTGTGCTAAAATACCTATAACAATACTACCATATACCTGTATATATTTATCATTTAATTCACTTTTATAATTTAAGACCATAAACATTTAAAATTACACCAACACTCATCACTCATACCACATTCACACACAAAATAGTAATATTGCCGCGGCGTTTCTTGATGAGAAAACGGAGTGAATTTGCACAACACGCTAGAAGATGAGGCTTAGCGTGAAATTTGACGGTATATTAAGGAAAACATTCAAAGGCATTTAAACCAGAGTCTTATAGCGGTATGGAGTGAAAAGTTATTCAAAGGCATTCTAACCGATGGCTTGCAAAGTGAAAAGGTATACAAAGGCACTCTAACCAATGGCTTGTAAAGTAAGCGGTGTGGAATAAAAAGAAGCGGATGTGTAATAGTAAATTTAACTGTAAGATAGCACATTAAATAAATACTCATATGTACAACAGAGAGGTTCCCTATTTTTCAAATGAATGAGAAATGATTTGATAATGATCCCCTGAGGAAACCATCTGGATGAAACGAGAGCTTCTCGTCGGGAGCTTTAAATAGACAAAACAAGAAAGGGAGCTTTAAGCATGAAAAGAAGAAACTAAACAAGGAAGTTTCAAGATATTAGTTGGTAAAGGGATAAAGTAAAATGTATAATGCTGGTGCTGTCTGTTTGTCATAAATATTGTTTGAATAATAGATTAAACAGCCTAGAGTTCATTATAAATTGATTATCATTGTATAATAAATTAATATATGCAATATATGAATGTATTTTAATGTGTTAGTAATAGGCATTCTGCTGTATTAGAGATAGGTGCAATATTATTGGTGCAATATTACTATTTTGTGTGTGAATGTGGTATGAGTGATGAGTGTTGGTGTAATTTTAAATGTTTATGGTCTTAAATTATAAAAGTGAATTAAATGATAAATAAAGATTGATGTTGAAATATATACAGGTATATGGTAGTATTGTTATTCGCATAGAATTATACCTGTGGGTTACCCATGTGATGCTAAAATACCTATGCAATGTGGTAAAATAGCACATGTTGTGGTATCTCAAAAATTACCCTAAAACACCCCTTTCTTTAACAGGCACTACTTTTTTCTATATTTATAGCAAAATGATAAATCTTTGTCTATATGGGATAAAACTCCAATCACCATTGAAACTGGTGTCATTTATTCATTCCACAATTCCTGACAGACACCTTTTGAATAGCTTTTTCATAAACTTACTGCATGACAGTGGCTCTTCACCTAGCAATGTATACAACACATGCAAGCCCAATATCTGAAATGTCGATGGTATTGCTGGTCTATCACTAGGACAAGAACACAAGATTGGAATTTTGCCAATGTGTTTTTGATCTTCCAAAATATGGCAGTGTAACAAAATACTGATACATATTAAATATTAGTGTCATGTATAACCATACATGATGAAAATCATTTTTATATATGATAAGGTAGTATATCAAGAATAAATTAAACCTAATTCAAAACCTAATGTCACATAATCATAAAAAAATTTTTTCAGTTATAACAAACACCCGATGCAATTACAAAACAATTGCCAGTTCAGATTATCAATAAGGCCTGCTTTTAGGTGTGATACAAGATCCATATAGATTGGGATCAAACATCATCTTCTCAAATCCCTAAAAAAACTGAAACCTACAATCATGGGTTGCTGTTCTGCAATGTTTCACTAACGGAGATCATTTAGTGTGCTCTGTCTCGCAGAATTCAGGATCTACTGTTAAAGTCATGTACATCAAATTAGTGGTGAACCTCAACAACTTGAACAACTGATCCATTCCAGATATTTCTCATTTTTTCATCTTCACCTCATTAGGTACAGACTGAGCAAAGGCCACATCTGTAGAGAGCTAAAAAATAGTGCTGATTTTGCGCCAGCTCCTGGACCCTTTTCGAATTGAGAAAAAAATTGCTTCCTTTTCCCAACAGCAGCTGGAGTGGAAGGTGGAGGCCATCAGCAGCAAGCTGGTATCTTTTGGTATCACCACTGCCTACAACATAGGAAGGGTAATTTTCAAAGGCATTTCCACGGGTAAAAACAGTTTTTACCTCTGAAAATGGCTTTTAACAAACTTGGCTGCCTGACATGCAAGTAAACATTTCACACGCATGTCATGTATGCTCATAAATTTACTTGGACAGAGCGGCGGTATTCCTAGCGATGAGGCTGAGGAGGTTTTTCCAGTTTTGTGTATACGTTTGCATTTTCAGATGTGGGTAATTTTCCTAAACAAAAGTCAGTTTAAAAATTAATAGGTGTAACTGTGTGCAGGTAGTTTTGGTGGGATTAGAGTTAATAGAACGATTTACCTATGAACAAAAATCTGCTGGCCTTTTTCCTAAAGGGGTTTCTTTTCCTATTTTAGGCGGAAATGTCCAGAAGCAAACATTGACAAAGATTTTCTGACAAGCGTGCGTTGAACCTGGTCAATGGTTCATCATTTGCGGTCATCTGTGATCAGGCTGGTGAGGATAATGTGGCCTGGTGAATGGTGATCATGGGAGAGTGGACTGGTTAGCAATCTTTGTTGACTGGACACTGAAATCTACTATTTGGAGGAATTTCTCTGGCGGTGTGATTTTTTTGCAGCAGAATATTTGTTATAGGATGTTTGTTTTATTATTGTATTTTATGTTAGGTATTTTGGTACATTTTTGCAAACCGCCTCAGACATGTCTGACTCAGGAGGCAGCATAGAAGATTTTATAAATACATTTAAAAAACAAAACTTACATATGTAACAGCAATAAAAAAAAAAAGGTTTTGCATATTATATTAATTAATGTTCTAGAAGTCAATTTTAAAAGCCATTTAGATGGATAATTCGCAAGGGTGTAGTGCTAGCTAGAGGTTATCTTGTGTCTAATAACTGAGTCAAGGTTGGTCACTAATTTTGCTGATAGTTCAGGAGGGGAGACTGTAATAGCAATAAAAAAGGTGCCATTATATGCTATACTAATTAATGCTCTAATGTTTTAGCAGTTTCACCAAAATTGGTAATTTCTCTCTGGTGCCTTGCACTCAACAAAGCTAGTAATTTTTATCTGTCCCTAAGTCTTTCCTCCATTTTGTGTAATACGCTGAGGGGCTGATCTGACTAGCAAGGAATTGTTATTCCCTGTGGGGTAGATTTTCAAACGAGCGCGAACAGCCTACTTTTGTTTGCGCTCCAGGCGCAAACAAAAGTACGCTGGATTTTAGTAGATACGCGCATAGTCGCGCGTATCGGCTAAAATCCTGGATCGGCGCGCGCAAGGCTATCGATTTCGTATAGCCTGCGCGCGCCGAGCCGCGCAGCCTACCCCCGTTCCCTCCTAGGCCGCTCCGAAATCGGAGCGGCCTAGAAGGGAACTTTCCTTTGCCCTCCCCTCACCTTCCCCTCCCTTCCCCTACCTAACCCACCCGCCCGGCCCTGTCTAAACCCCGATCCTACCTTTGTCGGGGGATTTACGCCTCCCAGAGGGAGGCGTAAATCCCCGCGCGCGAGCGGGACCCCTGCGCGCCGGGCCGCGACCTGGGGGCGGGTACGGAGGGCGAGGCCACGCCCCCGGACCGCCCCGGGGCGTAGCCACGCCCCCGTACCCGCCCCCAAAACGCTGCCGGCACGCCCCCGAAACGCCGCGCAATCCGGCCCCGCCCCCCGACACGCCTCCCGACACGCCCACTCCGAAAACCCCGGGACTTACGCGAGTCCCGGGGTTGTGCGCGCGCCGGTGAGCCTATGTAAAATAGGCTCACCGGCGCGCAGGGCCCTGCTCGCGTAAATCCGCCCGGTTTTGGGCGGATTTAGGCGAGCAGGGCTCTGAAAATCTACCCCTGTATGTGTTTCAATCCAGATGATACTGAATAAAATCCTTTGGAAATACAGAATTGGTATCTGGCTTTTAAAAGAACAGAGGGAAACAACTGAATGCCAGGAGGGGAGAGGTTTAGTTGCAAGAATCTGTGGGCGAATCTCTCTCCGGAAAAGTCAGCAAAGTTGAGCCAGTTACAAATGCCTAAATTTGCTTTGAAAATCTATGTAACTTTCATGCATATTTGATTTCAAATTTAAGTGGATGGTTATAAAATGACCCCCACAGGGTAACGGCATTCTGTATTGATTTTTCAAATAGCATGGACTTGTGTCAATGCAAATTATATGGTGATTTAAGGATCCTATTTTGCTTGGTTACCATAATGGCAGATGCCATGTAAATTGCTCCACTCTAGGAAGCCCCTTCTTGCTTTTCTTACAAAGTATTCCTGCTACCCATTGTTGAGCATTTTTTTTTTTAAAAGCTTCACATAGATAAAGGTGGTGGTGGTGGGGTTTTTTTGGGAGGGGGGGTTTGATGAATTCTGCCTCTTTCATCTGGCTTTAACTTTTGCGTAGCATGAGTATAATTTGTCACAAGTTAAAGAAGAAAAAATAATTATAGGGAAAGGGCATTCACAGACAAGGCACTGAGAATGAATTCCCTTAAGGCTCCTCAACCTTAACCTCACACACTGGAATACGCAGGCAAGAACACAGGTCACCAACCAATGCAACCGGTAATGCTGGGCATCGGGTAGAGGAGAGAGCATGTCCACAGGCAGGAAGTATAAGCACCGTAAAGCAATGTGGACAATACAGACAGGCCGATACAGTACAGTGCGCTCCGACGGAGTGCACTGTTAGCCTGCTCTTGGACGCGCGTTTTCCCTTACCCCTTATTCAGTAAGGGGAGGAAAACGCGTGTCCAACCCGTGGCACCTAATAGCGCCCTCAACATGCAAATGTATGTTGACGGCCATATTAGGTATGCGCACGGGACACAGAAAGTAAAATGTGCGGCCAAGCCGCACATTTTACTTTCAGAAATTAGTGCCGACCCAAAGGTCGGCGCTAATTTCTTCCAGCGCCAGAAAAGTGCACAGAAAAGCAGTAAAAACTGCTTTTCTTTGCACCCTCCGACTTAATATCATAGCGATATTAAGTCGGAGGTCCCGAAAAGTTAAAAAAATAAATAAATAAATTTGAATTTGGCCTGCGGCTGTCGGGCCGAAAACCGGACGCTCAATTTTGCCGGCATCCGGTTTCCGAGCCCGTGGCTGTCAGCGGGCTCGAGAACCAACGCCGGCAAAATTGAGCTTCGGCTGTCAAACCCGCTGACAGCCGCTGCTCCTGTCAAAAAGGAGGCACTAGGGACGCGCTAGTGTCCCTAGCGCCTCCTTTTACCCGGATCTACCACGTCACCTAATTTAAATAGAGAATCGCGTGCCCCGGCGAAGGGCCGGTGCGTGTGCCGGGAGAGCGGGCGTTCGTCTGCTCTCCCGCGAACTTTACTGTATCGGCCCGAGAGTGAGCAGGGTGGAACTAGAAGAGGCAATACAGACAATTCTGAGCAAAACAATGGGCAGGCCAGAGAGCTCAGACTCAGGGTTCCATAAGGAACTATGGAGAGGGGAGAGAGTGCTCAGTGCTCAGGATTTATGAAGCCATGAATAGCTCAGGGGGTTTAGGGAAGAGTGAGAGTTCAGGGCTTGGCAAAGCGGGCAGCACACAGAGAGTAAACTCAGGTACTGCACAGACACAGGGTTAAACTCTGACAGCAGACTTTAGCCCGGACCTACGGCATAAGTCAGCTTTGAAAATGTGTGAGTTTTCCTGGTAGGTACATGAAGTCACATGTATACGTACATTTCCGTGCATATTTTTGAAATTTTAAAGTAGTCACGTAAATGCTTGCTCCACCTTGACTCGGCCCCAGAATTCCTCTTCCTAGTGTGGAAAAAAGTACGCATGAAAAACGGTTTCACACTTTTCCATGCGCAACCTCCAACTGATTTTGAAAGCTCCATTTAGGCTTATAAATCAAGGCTGCATGCACAAAAGTCACTATGAAAATCAAGCCCAAGGAAGCAATACTCAGACAGGCTCTTAGCGAGGTTTTCTAAAGAACAGGTACCAGGAAGTAGGCTGAAGAAGCCTGGAGGTGATTCTGATAGCCAGATCCGAACGTTACGACAGGAGGGGTTTTATATATAGAGAGAGGAACAATTTCTTCGTCCTGTTCTCTGGTTACTTAGCAACCCTTTACATCTGGCTTAAAGGGATAATGCCTGGTTTCTTCCTCCTGCATCCGAGAGCAGTTCCTGCTCTAGAGGTCAGCTCATGACAGACTCAAATTTGTTGGATACTTCAGAGTAAATATTCAATCGGGCACATAACTATGTGCATGCATACTTTTCAGTCTGCACAAACTCAGGACAATTTTGAAATACAAAAGTACCCAAATGCAGTTTAAAATACGCTTGTACGATTATGTGGTATTTTAGGATGGCATGAAGTGTGTAGATTAGCAGCATGCCTGCTATGCACATAATTTGTTTAGAGTGTAATGTATTGGCATAATTTCCAATAATGCTTGCAGGAATGTCTCTCGCACTTTCTGCCAGCTAAAAATTCACTTAGCTGAATAAGACTGTACAAACCAAAACCGTGTAGAAACTGTTTCCTGTTACAATAGTCATAAAAATATATTACATTCAAAAATTTAGGAGAATGATCATAACATTGAAAATAAAGGAATTTCCACTGTAAGGACCTATGTTACTGAGTTTTCATATAGAATAAACCAGAACCATGCCCCACGTGCTTTCTGCAATGCACTAAAACGTTAGCAATAATTTAGGGGACGCTGCTCACCTGCTGCCTCCCTCTACTAGGCTATGAGGATGCTGTGGGTCCAGAAAAGCAGGATGATTACCCCACCTCAAGATGCCAGCTATTCAGTAGTGAGAGGTTAGGTCAGCAGCAGCAGCAGCCAAGGCGTAGATTTGTGCGCGCCAGGTTGCGCACACAAATCTATGTCCACACGTAGATACGAAAATCTGGCCCATAATGTAATAGTTAAGATTTCATTGGGGGTTTTTGTTTCATTTTAGGGATGCCCAAGCTTTTTGGTTTGTTTTTCATTTCAGTGGGCATTTGGGGAGGTTTAGTTCATTTAATGTTTTTTTTTTTGGAGGCGGGTTACTTTGTTTACTGAACCAAAAAAAAACTACCCCAATAAAAAAACAAAACAAAAAGTCCTAAAATGGGCTACCACAGTCCTCTCTGATCCCCCTCCCACCATCTCTCTCTCCCCACAAAAGAAGATAAGAGGTCTATCCAGCTGGGCTCAGCTAAGTTAGCTGGGGCCATCCTGGTCCCTCTGGCCCCCGTCCATGCTCTGGGTAAAATTCCATGGCTGGGGAGGTCTCTAGCCCCCACTTACCCCATGGGGGGGCTTTCACAGTCATCTGAAGGGCAGAAGAGATTTCCACTCAGCCCTGCCCTGACAGGCAATAGTTTTAAAAATGGTGCTGACTGCACTGAGGTGCCTGATTCAGGTGCAGCCAGCACCATTATAATGTTTGGCCATACAAACAAAATGAAAATGGCCTCATTCATTTTATTTTTGCTTTCATTTTTAACAAATGCACATCCCTGTTTCATTTCATTTTCAAATGATATATAACCAAAACAGATGACTGTTTCATTTTGCATTTCATTTCATGACAAATGCACACCCCTACATAGAATTGCATTGCTTTTTTTTTACCTCTATAACCTTTCCTGAAATACAGTTTCATGCATCACCACCCGCTCTGTGAAGAAATATTTATTGATATTAATCCTGAGTGTAACCTCTTGGGAGACTGATATTCAAAGGCATTCATCCATATTGCTTTTAAGTTATACTGATAAATATTGTTATTTGAATATCACTGGCACTTATCCGGCTAGAATTTAGCTGGATAGCATTGGGGTGTTTTGGGACATTCTAGGGTGGAGTTGAGTTAGCTGAATAACCATAATATTTGGAGTTAGCCAGGCGATTTACTATTCTTCAGTTTGTCAGTCAGGCCTACCACATCTAGGTCCACCATGATTTGGTTCAGTCCACCTGAAGCATTACCCATGAAACCCGTTCTGGAGAAGGTTATCTCCCCAACATCCTCTTCAGTAAACTCCAAAGCAAAGAAATAATTTAATCTTTCTGCGATGGCCTTATCTTCTCTAAGTGCCCCTTTAACACCTGGATCATCTAACAGTCCAACTGACTCTCTCACAGGCTTTCTGCTTCAGATATATTTTTTAAAGTTTTTACTGTGAGTTTTTGGCTCTACGACGAACCTCTTTTCAAATTCTCTCTTAGCCTGTCTTATCAATGTCTTACATTTAACTTCTCAGCGCTTATGCTTTATCCTATTTTCTTCTGTTGGATCCTTCTTCCAATTTTTGAATGAATATCTTTTGCCTAAAATAGCTTCTTTCCCCTCACCTTTTAACCATCCCGGTAATTGTTTTGCTTTACTTCCAGCCTTTTTTTATGTGTGGAATACATCTGGACTGTGCTTCTAGGATTTTTTTTTTTATTTTAACAATGTCTTGCATACTTTTTACCTTTGTAGCTGTTCCTTTCAGTTTTTTTCTAACTATTTTTCTTATTTTCTCAAAGATTCCCTTTTGAAAGTTTAGCGCTAGAGCCATGGCTCTACTTACTGTCCCCCGTCCTGTCATGAATTCAAATGTGAGAATTTTATGATCACTATTGCCAAGCAGCCCCACCACAGTTACCTCTCTCACCAAATCCTTTGGCTATTCATACCACTTTTGATGCCACTTTGCCATGGTCTTGGTTCCTTGGAATTCTATTTTCCCTTCTGGTGCTGTCTACCCACCATTTCATTATCATTGATTTAAAAAAAAAAAAAAAAACCCTAATTTTGGAGCTCAAAATGGGCTGCATTGCTTTCCCACTGATTTTAATAGGAAATGAATAAAACAAATAGACTTTTTTTTTGTTTGAAACTAATGAAATGAATAGAGGTGACCCACAAAATGAATGAACAAGACAAAAGTGTTGCCTCTGCACATCCCTACTGAGTAGACTAGATGGGTCTTACATTCGTTCTCTGTTATTGTTTCTATGTTTTAAGGCCTTCGATTTATACTCACATTAAAGCATATGAAAAGTTCACAGCTACATTTTTATATAATCCAAGAACAGAGACTGTTAAGAACCATTTGTGTTGGAAAAATGGAATATCAAAACCGGAGTTAGTGATAAACCTACCTGTCCATCACACCATATGCAAATTCAAGAGGATTTCCTTAGTGCATGAACCTCTACCAAGGCCCCTTGTATCCTATTCAGGATACTGACAGCAGCACATCTGTGAAATATTGCAAAGGTCACCTATGACCAGCCCTAATCCAAACCTCCTATGGAATTTTAGTTTCAGCCAACTCAGAAAATTCATTGCACTATAAAAATGCACCTGGCCTCTCAGCTAGAGTAATAGGTAGCAACAGCAACAACACACTGATATTTTTGCTAAATAAAAATATTCTGTTACCTATTATGATTTGAAAACAAGTCCCATAATCTAAAGTACTACACCACAGCTTACAAAACCATAGTAAGGTGATATTGATAACATTGAGGTGGATGTTCATTTAAGCTGCTCAGTATCATAAATCATGAGATCAGATGTTGAGTGGTCTATGATGCCACAAGCAGCGTGAAATGGATTTTAATAGCTTTTTAATGGATATCCTCAATTATAATTTGAAGTTCGGGGAGTATACTTCTGAAAGCCATTTACCTGGGTGAATAGCAATTTACTTGGGTAAAATGACTTGTCTATAAAAATTGTCACCCTCTTACCGGCTAAAAATGAGCATGGTCTTCCATAGCATGCCTCCTTGAAACCAGGCTGAGAGGATGCATTCCCAGAGGATGTATAGGTCAGGGGAGGAAAACAGTGAGAATTTGCTATTTCCTTCCTCCCAGCTGTCTGCACTAAAGAGCAGGTGCAAATTGCACAGCCACGTTTAACACGCCTTCGTAGAACTGATCTGCAAGGAGAAACTGCCCCCATTGTTTCTTTTTGAAAGTTACTGCGCGCACTAAAAGTTCCTTCATACTTTACAACTATACAGGCTATTTGCAAAATGTCCCCTATAGGATTTGTTTTATCCTGACAAGATTCCAGTGCTCCAGAATTTGTAATATTTCATAATGGAGGGGGTAATTTTCAAAGTCATCAACCCAGCAAAATTGGACTATCTGGAAATTTCATTTCTCAAAGTTTGCGTGGACTTCCACAATGCACAAACTCTGGACCAGAAGGAGGCATTCCCCCGGGGCAGAGAAAGGGCAGGATAGGGAAACAATGTGCTGACTTTGCAACTTCTTTTTGCCGGTCAAAAAATGTGCTGGAAAGCAACACATAGATTTGAAAATGAAGTTGATGCCCATGGACTCACTGCCCAACCAATTCAGGTGAAAGTGTGCAAGCTGTGGAGACCAGAGGGTTAAATCATGATTCACCTCGATCATAGCTCGACCCCCATCTGAAATAAGATTTCAATGCACTTTAGAATTATATCAAGATACAATAAATTATAGAGGACAATATTCAAAGCCCTTTGCATGGGTAAATAAGAGTTTACTAGCAGATGTTGACTGCCTAAAATAAAAACTGACCTTCCTCAATATGGCTAAAAGTTTCATAACTTATGTACCTTAAGCTACATTTATAGGAGGCATCCCCGGGGGTAGTGATTTATATGGGATAAGAAATAACACGCGTAGATTGTAATAATGACCATGTACAGATCCTTGGTGTTTTATCTCAAAAAGGATAGAGACAGGATGCAAACGGTCCAGAGGAAGGCACCTAAAATGGTGTGGGGTCTGTTTCAGAAGACCTACAAAGAGAGTCTGAAGGATCTAAATAAAAACTTACACATACTACAAAAAACCTTGGAGTGACTACTGACAACGAACTCAACTTCAAACATCACATCTCCAACATGATCAAGGATGGATTCTTTAAGCTGCAAACACTGAAAAAACTCAAACCCCTTCTTCATACTCAGGATTATTGAACAGTCCTCCAAACAATAATCTTTTCCAAACTCGAGTACTGCAATACAATATTCCTTGGCCTCCCCAAAACCACCATCAGACCTCTTCAGGTACTACAAAACGCCACTACTAGATCCATCACAAACATAAAAAAATGCAATCACATCACCCCCACCCTCAAAGAACTACATTGGCTACCCATCAGCCAAAGAATCCAATATAAAACCCTCACCCTTATCCACAAAAAAATAAACAACAATAAGATGAACTGGTTAAACTCTGCCATACTCCCATACACCCCACATAGAAACCTCAGGTCCTCAGATACTGGGCTCCTCACCGTCCCCAACTCCAAAACAGCGCACCTCACCTCTACCCAAAAACGAGCCATATCCATAGCCGGCCCCATGCTATGGAACTCCCTCCCACCCCGCCTTAGAAACGAACCTTCCACTCAAGACTTCAAAAAACACCTCAAAACCTGGCTCTTCATAAAAGCCTTCCCGCCAGAAACATAGCCCTCCTGCCCAGGCCCCTCCCCGCCTCTGAACTGAAACTCCCACTGTCCGCTGTCACTGACCCGGTGGTTCCCTCCGTAAAATAATTGTACATATCTAATCCTCTATGCTCCCCCCTCTATTCTTCTCCTTCTATCTTATCCAAGCCGCGTGTTAAATGTTATTTCTCAAAGTTACTATTTCCAGTTAACCATTCTGAATTACTATGTAAATCGTTATCTATAATTTATCTTTTTAAGTTACAATGTTACAATGTAAATCTATCTCTCTAATTATTATCTAAGTTACCATGTTACAATGTAAAATAAGCAGCCCCTGCCGTATTTATGTTCAGTTATATGTAAACCGATGTGATATTTCGATCGAATGTCGGTATATAAAAACAAATAAATAAATAAAAGGAGGAGGTGCAGGGGAGATTTGATACAGACCTTCAGATACCTGAGAGGTATCAGCGATGCACAAACTTCAAACCTTTTGCATTGGAAAGGAAACAGTAGAACTAGGGGTCACGATATGAAATTCCAGGGAGGGATGACTCAGAACCAATATCAGGAAATATTTCTTCACAGAGAGGGTGGTGGATGCCTGGAATGCCCTCTCGGAAGAGGAGGAGAAGACGAAAACAGTTAATGAATTCAAAAGAGCATGGGTCAAACATTGCGAATCCTTAAAGAAAGGGACTGTGTAACATTTCTGCATGGGGTAACATGAACTGAGCAACAGGTAATCTCCTTAACAGAATGCACAGAGTGGCAGTTACTACTCTTAACAGAAGTCATGGGGTGACTTGCACAGAGTGGCAGTTACTACGATAAACAAATTGCTGGGCAGGCTGGATGGACCATTTGGTCTTTTATCTGCTGTCATCACTATGTCACTCCATTACTATGTATTTTCAAGTCTTTGTATATTATTTTATACAGAAAATCTAATTGCATAGAGAGCAGGTACAAATGTCATGTACGTTGCATCCATGGCGAGGTTCCTAAAGGAAGTCTGCCAGTAAAAAAAAAAAAAAAAAGTGCCTGAAGACTTTTTCCCCAACGCAGAACCGTCCTGCAAATTGCCCCCATAAAGCACAAATTATGATAATAGGAGGAAATCCATTTTCACAAAGTCATTAAAATCCATTTCAGGCTTCTTGTGGCATCACAGCCTCTGATCTCAGGATTTACGATAGCAGAAGAGAATTTACCTTCATTAATTAGTTGGCTGGTTATGCCCACAAAATTAAATGTTGTACTCTTCATTATAGAATATCAGTGGATGACTTTTCTATTCAATATAATTGGGAAGCAGGGGAGGGGAGAGTTCTTTTCTGTTCATTTTTTTTTTTTTATTGAATTAACGAGAATTCTTATCTACAATTTACATTTAGGTGATATAACATTTAACTCACGGGTACCTCCACCCATTCAGGTTCCACCAATTTTCAATGAAAAAGTACCCATGCATTTTTCCTTTGAAAATTGCAAAGAAAAATTGTACCCACAAAGGCTTTTGTCTCCTTTTCAGCAAATATTTTTTCCCCAACCAAAACAAGGCAGGTAGTTTTCAAAATCCCAAAACATGCACATCATCTCCCCCAGCCTAGCCCTGCCTCGGGAGTGTCTCCTCTACAATGCACATAAAAGTAGGCGCATCCAGGTACTTTTACTTGTATACAAGGTGGGACATTTTCAAAAAGCCCTTATACTCAGATAAATAGCCATCATAAGGGTGAAAAGTATCTGAGATCTGGCAAATCTCATAGGTAGTTTTTACCCTTGGGTTTTGCCTCATTAATTAAATCAAAATTACATGGGTACCGCAACGTCAGTAGGGGTCATTTCTCATGGAACTAGTAGTCCAAAGGAATAGGGCAAAACTGCTGGATCAAAGATATAAACAAAAACTGCAAGATGACCAGACTAAGGTAGCCCAGTAAAGCTTGATTTTGGTTCTGTTAGGTCGGTGGGCTGGAGTTACAGAGCACCCCCGTAGAAGCGGCACAGGACTGCTGGACAGGACAGGAGCTGATCTTTGGCCTAACCAGCTCCCTCCCCCACAGGTTGAGCCCTTGATTTCTGGGGCAATGAACATCATTGCTTAGGCACAGATTAGGGAGCTGTGCGTGGGCTGGAAGCTGGAGGCAGCAGGGCTGGAGACAAGGATAAGGACAAGGCCAGAGAAACAGACAAGGAGTGAACGGGGCTGGGCAGAACAGGAAAAGGGCAAAGACAAGACCAGACAAGGAATAGACTGGAAAAGTAGACAACAGGACAAGAACAAAACAAGGCAGAGAACACAGAAAGTCCAAAGGCCTCAAGGCAGAGGCCATAAGGCTAGGCAAGCCAGAAGGCCCAAAGATCACAGGACTGGCCAGGTCAGACAGCCCAGGTGACTCAATGAAGAATTACTGAGGGACTTGACAGGCAGGGTTAAAAAGGGCTGGGGCAGAGGCATCAGGTGATCAGGGAAGTGGTAACATGTACAGCTGGGAATGGGGCTCGCTGAGGACCCCTGATGGAGGGGAGGCTGCAAAGCAGGTGAAACTATAACAGGATCACATCACATTAGGTCCAGCTCAGACAAATTAAGAAAAGCCAACCTAATCCAAATTGGCAAACAGTTTTACAACACATTTGTAATTGGTACAGATATTGTATTTGTTTCACTCCTATTACATCAGTAGATATTATTTTAAAGCTCAATGCATTTCAGTTTTAGTGTATGAAAAAATGAGAATCAGATAAAAAAAATAGCTAATATTTTTATTCATATCCTCACCACCATCGTTTCAGTCTAGCCTTTTAGTAGTGAGCTTATGAATGAACTATTCTCTTTCATAATCTGCTCTGGTTCTCATGTTTTCATTTATTATGGGTAACAAACCTTTAATATTGTACCCAATTTTTTATGTTTTTTTAATTTTATTTTGGGAATTCACTTAATACTTTAAAAGTGCGATCTATTTCAAATCATGTTTGTCATGCATTCGCTGATTGCATCATTATTCATTTGAAAACCCCTTAAAATAGCAAGAAACATTTTTGAAACAGATTATGAGATTACTTTCAGAGAGTTATGAAGGAAAGTGCCTCTTTCACGTCTGTTGGCAGGTGGTGCTGTATATTGTCATGCCAACTTTTTCTAACTTTTTTTTTAAATTGAACATACTACCTACCTAATGCAATTTCTCACTAAGTGGTTTAGAATGTAAATCCAACCCCTACCACAGCCATATGTCTTACTTGTAACAATGCTGGAATGCAGATTCTGAAAAAGATCCTGGTCTTATATTCCTGGAAGGAATATAGGGATCTAGACAGTTAACTGGATATCATGGACCTTTTCTTATGAACACAATTATGCACAATAACACGCTGCAGCACTGGCGTAGAATGTTCTCTATTTTTGAGCCCTGCTATTACTTGGGGCTGAGATATATAAAATTGGGTTGTGGACAACACTTTATTTGCATATCCCTGAATCAGTCAATGAAATTACCAGGTCTAGAATCTCCTAAACATGTGGTTTACTCTTTGTAATTCACTATTCATTGCTGGAAAAGCCTCACTCCCAGCAAAAGTTTTTATCATGGAGCTGCAGGACTGACACCATCTGTTTGATTTATATTATGGCCTCATTTCGGAAAGCATTACTTGGCACCACCAACTACAGCATTGCCATGTAACTGCTCAAAGAATACAAAAGTAACACAGCTACAGTATGTGAGGATATCAGTAAGTAGTAAGTACTGGCTCACTGTAAGACATGCAAAGAATCAAAGGTTTAGATTTGTACAGGATAAGGAAGGGAACTGTGGAATAATCTATGCCAGTAAAGTCAATAATGCTGATGATCACTAAAATTACCATAGATTGCTAGCTGATCTATCATCATCTTTATCACCATTCATTTATGTCACACTTTTCCAACAAAAGCCTTCAAAGCATGTTATAGTAAAATAGGTTACAGTTACATTGTGTTCATAGTGTAGCTTGGATAGTAAGTCATCATACACTGGCTCATTATTGGATTACAGAATGGGGTATCCATGTTTGTACACAGTGCATTCATAAAAAGGCCTAAGCAGAGATTTGATGGAGTTCATGATTGTTAGCTGGGGACGAATGCTGCTTCAATGAGCCAGGTTTTCACCTGCTTCCTGAAGGATGGCAGCAAATCTGGTGCAAATCTAATGTGGATTGGTGGAGAGTTCCAGAGGGTTGATGTCGATCCTGTGTAGGCTCCAGTCCTGGTTTTATCATACTGAATACAGGTTGACAGGATAACCCTAATGAATATGCATGAAATAGAATGCATGCAGTTGAAGCTGTGTGCAAGCAAATAACTCTCATGGATTTTCAGCAGGGGCATCCTGAAAAGCAGACTGGTTTGTGGCACTTGGAGACCAGAGTTGCCCAGCCCTGGCCTACATGGACATTTTAGTTCTGCATTTGTTAGGGAAATCAAATCGGAATTCGGAATTAAATAGGGTTGAACCAGGACTGGATCAAGTAGTCCTGGAAAAATAGAGCCAGCTGGAAACTCTAAAGCAATTTGTGACAGGAATCCTGACAGCTCACCTCTTGATTTTTTAACAGCAGACTGCAGCAGATCCATGGATTTCTGCTCAGAGATATATAATTTTAGCTGTCCACCTTGCATGCACAATACACAAGAATTTCTTTCAGTTAATAAAAGTCACAGATTGCTGCATGTGACACAAATAGTCTGGTAAAGTGTTAACAAAATCGTCAATTCTGATAAGATATAATTAGTGATGAAAATCTTCTAACCTCAGGTTCTTGGCTGGATGCATGTTTTTTATCAAGATAAAGCTTTTAGAATCTGCCATAAGCTCATGTTGTTGGTGACCATAACTGTTTCACAAACAGAGAAATCCAATAAGTGCCACCTTCTGCTCTAAAGACAGCCGCTATTGTAGCACAAAGGAGTTTTCATTCTTTTTGTTCCATTTCGCCAGACATTGCTACTAGACAGGAGATCATTACAGTATCAAAGCCATCCTGCGTTTTTTTGCAGCTATAAATATTTGAATGAGCCAAACACAGTTCAATGAAAATCTTGTACCATAACCTGAGATAGCATCATGGAGGGGCAACTTCCAAACTGTCTAAACTGGGATAAAGTCCAGAGGCCTGTTTTTTTTACTTTGTTCTATTTTTCAAAGAGAAAGTACTTTCACTTTGAAGCTTGCCATGGGAACACATTTGCATCTGCTTTTCAGGTGGGTCTGCTGAAAGACCTGATTAATAGGTCCTTGGAAACTGAGGTGGTGCCACAAGATTGAAGAAAGGTGGTTGTGATCCTGCTTCACTTAAATGTTAGCAGAGAGGAGCCTGGAAACCACAAGCCTGTTAGCCTTACCTCTGTGGTGGGAAATCTAAGGGAGAAGCTTCTGAAGGAAAGGATAAGGAACTATCTGCAATGCAGCAGGTTGCAAGATCCTGATTGACTATTTTGAGTGGATAACCAGAGAATTATGAAAAGGATGAGCACTTGATGCAATTTATCTGGATTTCAGCAAAAGTTTTTTGATACCGTCCCACATGGGAGGCTCATGAACAAATTCAAAAGCCTGAGAATGGGTCCTAAGATGTTGGAATGGACAGCAAGTGGTCATAAATGGAACCTGTTCTGAGGAGAGAAGAGCGATACATGGTCTGCCTCAGGGATCAGTTCTCGAACCAGTTCTGTTCAATATCTTTGTGAGTGATGTTACAGAAGGGTTAGAAGGTAATGTTTGTCTTTTTGCAGATGACACTAAGATTGACACTAGAGTGGACACACTTGAAGGAGTAGAGAGAATGAAAAGTGATCTAAGAAAACTTGAGTAGTGGGTGAAGGTTTGTCAGCTGAGATTCAATGCCAAGAAGTGCAGAGTCTTGCATTTGGGGTGCAGAAATCCAAAGCAGCTGTATGCGATGGGGGGGGGGGGGGGGGGTGAAAGTCTGATGTGCACAGACAGGGAGACCTTGGGATAATAGTGTCTGAAAATCTGAAGGCAACAAAGCAATGTGACAAGTTGGTGGCTAAGACCAGAGGGTTGCTGGGCTGCACAGAAAGAAGCATAAACTAGCAGGAAAAAGTATGTGATAATGTCCATCTTGTTGGCAAGGCCACATCTGGAGTACTGTGTTCAGTTCTGAGAGCATTTCTCAGGATAGAAGCAGTCCAGAGAAGGGTGGCCAAAATGGTGTTGGATTTGCATCAAAAGAGTTAGGAGATAAGACTGAAGGACCTAACTAGGTATACACTGGTGGAGAGAGGAGACAGGAGTGATATGATATGGATTTTTAAATACTTTTTTTGATGTAAAAAAATCTGAATTCTATTCTGACCCAAAGAGAGCATTAGTTCCCCCAAATTAGTCAAAAAGTGCATTGTTAGTCCAATAAAAAGGTATCACCTTGTTTTTTTTGTTCATGTAGAGAACCCTCTACTATGAGGATTATGCCATTTTACTAAGGGGAATAGGCGTAGTAGTTCAGTTGAATTTTAGCTCCCCCATGTGGGAGACTGCAGTGGCAGAGTCCTCAGATTATAAAACCCCTAGATGCTATTTTGCAATGTGGACTTTTAGTTAACTTATTTTACATCCCATATTCAAGCCTCAGGCAATAACAGCCATGAGCTTAGTTTACACTGCAAGATATTTGACTAGCTCTGCCTCAAATTCAAATGATGGAAACAGTCAGGCTTCAAATCTTGCTTACTGTGACATGTTCGCTAGCTTTTTATCTAAAACAGTTAGTGATATTTGTAACCATTTTCCACAGTTGAATACAGATATGGTTTGTACAACAACAGTACCTGTTGACGTAAGATGGGATCATTTTTTGCCGGTATCCTCTGAAGAAGTTACTCAAAGTATTGACAATTTTAATTAGTCCTCATGCCCTTTAAATCCATGTTCCACAGTTTTACTGAAGATTGTGAAGTTAGAGATTAGCCCATCTATTGCACTTTTGGTGAGTGCTTTTTTAGATTAGGGCTTCTTTCCATCTGTATTAAAAAAAAAAAAAAGAAAAAGCATCTATATACCCTCTCTTTAAAAAAACACACCTCATTTAGACTCATCTGTAGTGGCCAGCTACCATCTCATCTCATCATTGCCTTTCACAAGTTATTCAGACAGCTTACTGATTTTGTTGATGAGCATTCTCTTTTCAGTTCTCCACAGTTTGGCTTTCGCATGCACCATAGTACTTAGACCCTTCTTCTTTCTAATACTGATACCATCAGATGGGGTTTTGATTCTGGAATTAAGTATACTTGATATAACTGCTGCTTTTGATGCTGTTGACCACTCTATTTTGATTTTCTGTTTATGTGAGTTAGGGAGGGGTGGCTCAATGTTATTGTATCTCGGTTCACCACCTACCTCACTGATCATTCACAATAGGTAAGAATCTCCTCTAACACCTCCACGTGGTATCCATGTACCACTGGTGTCCCACAGGGATCTATTCTGCACTATCTGCCACACTTTTCAATCTTTAACTGACCCCTTTATGCAAATTGTTAGCAAGAATTGGCATTAATGACAAACTGTGCACAGATGATTACATCGTTTTTCCTCCTGTTTAAATAGTCTTGGTCCATCACATTTGAATTTATAACCATCTGTCGAGCCACAGTGAAGCGATGGCTGCCTCATAATAGACATCAGCAAAATAGAAATTATGATATTGAGCAGATTTCTATCCGCTGATGCTCTATTAGTTTTTATTTTCGAAGGTTACCACATCCAATTAGTTCTTATGTACAAAATGTAGGTGTCATATGGGATTCAGATTTATATATACCTAACCATATTAAACATCTTGTGAAATCCACTTTTTTTTACCTTATGTATGTTGCATCAATTAAAACCACTACTCAAGCCTAGTTCTTTATACCACTTTACAATTCCTGATTTTTCCTGCGTTTGATTTAATTATTTCTTTGCAGGCCGGCCTGTTTCAACACTTCAGGCATTACAAATAGTGCAAATTCTGCTGCTCATATTTTGACAGGGATTAGTATCCTTATACTACTGGCTCCAAACTGAATGGCATGAAGAATTCAAACTAGCTGCATTGGTCCATATGTTGCTTTACAAAACTTTCTCTCCTTGGCTAAAACACACTATGGATTCATAGGCCTTTTAGAGCTCTGAGATTTGCTAATCAAGGCCTTCTAGAAATCCCTTCACCAAAGCTTGCCCACCTCAGGGGAAACATGCAATCTCGCCTTCTCGGTCGCTGGGTTATTAATATCGAATTACCTGCTGGAAAATCTGTTCCTCACAGTTGACTTGCAGACTTTTAAAAAGAAGCCTTTGAGTTGACATCTTTAGGCTGATTTTCAGATTCTCTCTCCTTCTTTCTTCTCTGATTGGCCCTCCATTTCAGCTATTTTTGCACAGTCTTTATAATCTTCTGACGTTATTAAGTTTTTGTGCCAGTTGACTTGATGTGATTTCTTTGTCTGTGTGATTCATTTAATGCATGCTATGTTGCAGTCATCAAGATTTTATGTATCCTTCTTTATTGGCTGATGTGTGATTTTATGGATATCACATGGTATCCCACCTAAAATTTGTAGAGTGCGGGTAAGAAATCTTTGGGGATGTCTTTATCCCTTCTCCTATTTTTGTTGTCCTGAGGAAAAGACCCTTGCATTTCTTGGGATGAAATCTGGGTATGGATTAGAGGAAAGGGTGCCGTCTTCCCATTTTGTATAAGTCAGTTTTGTCCCTTTTGAGTTAGGCTTTTTCCACCCTTCCTTCTTCCTCTTTCTGGGTTGTAATTTGAAACTATTTTTCCTTTTTTTTTTCCCCTTCAGCCTGAGTTCACTTGGATCCAAGAGCTCAGAGCAGTAACATCTCCAAAGAGTTGGGGGATCTCTCATAGAGAGAGATTCAGTGGACTCTTGGAAGTCCTGTAAGGAATGGATTTCCATTCATTCCTGGGAGGAGGATGAGAAGTGGACTTAAAGAAGACTAGTAGCAGCTATCTGGTGTTAACCACTATCTGAATATCAAACAAGGGATTGAGAAAGTACCCTCTCGGTATTAGTAAGGACAGCAAGGATAGTAAGGAGACTGGATAAGAAGTAAGAAGTCATTCCAGTACATTAGGACAAAGGGATGGCAAATAGGATTTTCAATTATATCATCTAAATTGGTTTTGAGGACCCTATCTACCAAATTGTCGGGCCAATTCACTAAAGTCTGCGGGAGAGCGGGCAAACGCCCGCTCTCCCAGCGAGTGCACAGGCCACTTGCCTGTGCGCGCAATTCAGTATTTAAATGAGGCCTGGCAGTAGAAACAGGCAAAAGGAGGCACTAGGGACACTAGCGCATCCCTAGCGCCTCCTTTTGGCCCGGAGCGGTGGCTGACAGCCAAGGACTCAGAAACTGGACGCAGGCAAAATTGAGCGTCCGGTTTTCAACCCGAAAGCCGCCGGCCGACTTCAATTTTTTTTTTTACTTTTTTTACCCTTTGGGACCTCCGACTTAATATCACCATGATATTAAGTCGGAGGGTGCACAGAAAAGCAGTTTTTACTGCTTTTTTGTGTAGTTTACCGGTGCCTGAAGAAATTAGCGCCTACCTTTGGGTAGGCGCTAATTTCTGAAAGCAAAATGTGCGGCTTGGCTGCACATTTTGTTTTCTGAATAGCGCGGGAATACCTAATAGGGCCGTCAACATGCATTTGCATGTTGAGGGCGCTATTTGGTTCGGTGGGTTGGATGCGCGTTTTCGTCCCCTTACTGAATAAGGGGTAAGGGAAAACGCGCGTCCAGTGGCGGGTTAACAGTGCGCTCCGACTGTATCGGCCCATGTGAGAGGGAGCTCTACCCCCTACTCCCAAGATTTGAAAAGAAAATGAATTAATCAGGTTACATTTAATAGCCACATACATCAATTTAAAGGATAGAGTCACAGATTTGTTGAAAAAGTGTAAATGGATTGGAATCAGACAAGGATTTACATAAGCATATAGTTACATCAAATTTCTATCATTAGTAAGTAAAGTTAAGTTGGACACCATCATCACCTTCCAGTGTGAATATTACTGTTGAACTCCACAGACTTTAATGCTTAAAAATTGATTGAACAATGCTCAGGGCCTTGGAGATATTCTTCCACCCCTCCCCCAAGAGGGAATCTTGAACTCAGACGATTAAAGTCACAACATGAAGTTTGACCAACAAAAGACCTAAAATTAATGGTGACCCTGTGACGCCATAGGGAGGGTCATACCCAAGGTATATATTAACCTTTATTTTCATGAACTATAAGAATTAATTTAAGTCTCTGTAGGAATGCTGTATTGCTATGAATGTCAACATGGTTCTGGAAATGTTGGTTCTCATTGGTTTGCAGGCCTGTATTTCCACACAGACCTAGCATGCGTGTGCCTAGGATGGCAACATTTGTTTTGGGTTTTTTTTTTTTGGGGGGGGGGCAGCAAATTTCCTGCCCAAACCACCACACACGTTGCCAGTTCAGCTCCAAACATACAAAAGCTGCCTCTACTCACCACCCTCCCATTCTAGTGACGTGAGCCTCTGATGCAGGGACTAAGCCTGCACTTTAGGCTCCACCTATTCTGGCCTTTTTTTGCGAGGACAGGGTCTGTGAGCACAGGCTTAGTCCCCACACTCACTGAATTAGAGGGGCTGCATCACTGAAGCAGAGGTCTGGTGGAGGGGGGAGTGTAGCAGGGCTCAGAGATTCACCATGAGGGGGAGGAAAGTGAGTGCAGCAGAGCACGGAGGTTCACAGGAGGAGGAAGAAGGGGCCGCATGGCACTAGCATTAATAGTGCCTAGAGACAGCATCTGTCCAAACCCATCACTGAGTCTAGTATGGGATTATCCCTAGAGATTAGCACTGCAAAACCCACATACACTTATTATGAGTCACAACACAATATGATGCATGCCAAGTTTTATTTAGCAAAACTGTCTGTCTCTCCTTGGTCTATCCCTGTGAACCCAGTTCTATATTTCCTAAAGAGCAAAAAAGAAACCGAGGGCCCCACATGTATCTCCATCATTGAGCCAAGCTGGCAAAGTCCAGTGACCAGTTAAAGTCCTCCCAGGGCCAATTCTGATGTTCACCAATGTATTTCTTGACTGGTTGCATTTCTTACAGGTTGAAAGCCAAAGCAATATCGGGAACATCACAATTTCTCCTTTGTCACAGTTCAGCTACTGATGCAAATTCAGTTTCAGTTGCAGAGATGCTACAGCAATGCTAATGGGTTTTTCTTAGTCCACATCAGAGCGAACTTACCATGACATATTCGGTGATGCAAGGTACACCATTAGCTGCTGCCATCCAGTTTGGTAATGCATCCACTCACATCTGAAAGGGGGTTATGGGGAGGCACTTCCTGAGTTTATTACAAGTTCATCACCTGTTCCTGAAAGGTTACTGGTGGCTCTCTTATTGTAAAGGTTGCACTTTCCCAATGTCTGGGCCTGTTCCTTTCACTGATTGGTTGGAACTTAAGTATCTGTTGGCACAACTCAGGCCTGTCTTTTGGCCTTTTGACATTTTCATCTTGACTTGCACCTGTTTTTCCTAGCCTATGTTTTTCTACTCTGCCTCCTCCCTACTTCTTGTTTAAGCTGTGCTAGAATTTGTCTCTTTTCTGCGTTTGCTATGCATAGATAACATAGGAAAGTGAACACAGAGAAGAAGCAAAAAGAAAAATAAAGATCAAAACTGGAATATATAAAAATGGCCTAGCCTTATATAAAGTATAATATAAAAGAAATAAAGAAAAATAGACCCATTATGACTGCTAATAATATTAATATCATTGTGATATCACAGTAATGTTATATAATTATAGATTGGTTTATGCCTTTCCACTGGTAAAACTGGTACACATGTATGTTACAATATATAATAAAAATATACAATAATCAAATACATTTAAACAGAAAAAGAAATCATGACAAACAAATATATATAATATAATAAATCATTAAAACATTATAAATATGAAAATAAATCAGCATAAAGTAAATATTGCAATAAAGCATTGTACATCAATTAATCCATAATTATCCACAAACCTTTTCTCAAGTCCCTTCTCATAAAATGAGTAAAACATATATCTCCTAATAAATTCTGGTCAATAAGACCTATAACTACATTCATTTAATATTTCCTTTATGAATCCATGCTGGATTGGTGTCCTGCAATCTCCTTTTTTAAGCTGCTCAACTAACTTTTCTTTAATATTATTTCCATACTGCTAAAGTTAGGTGTTGAGGAGTAGCCTAGTGGTTAGAGCGGTGGGCTTTACAGCAGCAAAAATCAGTGTTCAAATCCCACTCCTTGGGCATGAAGTTTTACCGTCCATCGCCTCAGATGGAACAACTTAGCTTGGAAGCCCTTTGGGCAGAGGGAAATGAATCAAAAAGCAGAATATAAATAACAAGTCTGTAGCTAAGAAATCTCTTTCTTGCGCCTGTATGTGTGCGTAGTGCAACCATATTTTCCCTCTTCCCGTTCCTAGGAACCTTCTTTGTCTTCAAGAACAAGTTGAAGAGAGCTGAGAGGGGTCCAGTCCAGGGGTTTATCTTATCAGATCCTAAGGCCTTATTCTCACTCGTTTGTGTGACTACTTCGTTTGTACCCCTTTGTGAATAAGTTTGCAACCATTTTATTTTTTATCAATGCCCTTTTCCTGCCTTAGTTCTGTCATCTTCCCCTTCTTCTGTAAACCAAGAAGCTTCATTTAAAAGTGAATTTTCAAAATATTATGCATATAAAATATAGCAGATACACACATAAATAGTCTCTACTTGTGTATTCCATATATTATAAAAGTAAATATATATGTGCATATGTTCACTTTCAGATGCAAACATGTACGTGCATAAAAGAGGGACTTTCTAGGGGTGTTCTGGGATGGGACCAGGGCCGGCGGAAGCCTAGGGTGGCAGAAGTGTGTGGAGCAGCAGAATAGGACAGACAAAATGAAGGACAGACAAAATGAGAATTGGCGCGGGTGAGAGACAGAGCCTGAGGGGGGTTTCCATTTTTGGATATGTATTTATTTTAGGAGTTAGGGATGTTTGTCTTGTGCGATTTGAGAGAGAGAGAGAGATCATGTGGCGATGTCACTGCCTAGAGCCCTGGGTGGGATTTACAGTTACGTGCGTAAGTTGTTATTTTAAGAGACACTTGCATGCATACATTTTGCATCTGGCTCACAAATTTTTACACCTGCTAATTATCTGTTGTAAGTGCTATTACATGTGTTTTTTGTGTAGTACTGACAAGGTGGGAACTTGGAAGTCTGGATGGACTGGGGGGAGTTCAGACTGAAAAACAGGAGGGTCTCGATGACCTGGAGAAGGACTGGGTGAATTGGTGAACTTATTTTCTTAATGCCCGCATGTTTTAGAATTGGCCAATTTAGGCGTGTAAATTGTGATTTACAGGAGCAAGTAAGACCCAATTACACGTCCCAGTTGACTTTCACATGTAAAATATACACATGTATATATTTAAAACTGATGGGTAAAGTACAGGTGTTCAATTGACAAACATGGTTTCAATGCAATGGATGTGGCGCATGTATTGCGTGGTTTCAATGCATTACATGTAAAGCCTATGTGTCCATGCATATGTTGCGTGGTAGAATTAAGTGCATTTTATGAAAACACCTATATATCATATGTGCATATTATAAAATATTATGGCAATTATGCACAGGGCCACAAACATGCATATAAGCTGCCATGCAAAGTTGTTTGAAAGTTATCCTCTTATTTTAGATTTCTGCCTTCTGTGAGTTCTCTTTGCAAATACTACTTTCTTCTCCTATTTTAAATGCCAATGAACTTTTTGGGAGCATCCACGAAGACATAAATGGGGAATGGGGATTTCATGGGTCAAAAAGGTCTGTCTGTGGGCCAGGAGGTGGGATTCTAGAAAGAATGGGGGGAGGGGGGAGTCATATTTGTGTAACAGGGGTAGCATGGAGGGTTCTGGAAAGCCTAGGGGTCCCATGTATGTTCCAGGGAGGGGGAGGAGGAAGAGCTCTCTGTGTTCCAAGAGGAGGGGGGACTGTTATCCATGTTCTAAAGAGGTGAAGGGAAATCTGAGGACTTGGGGGGGGAGGGGCCTACCTGTGATGCGGGAGTTGTTTCTAGAAGGCATGGGGACACCTGTCTGTGTTCTGAAAGGACTGGATGGATGATCTGGGGTTTTTTTGGGTTTTTTTGGAGGGGGGGGTGGCGAGGGAAGGGGAGTTTTTTCTGCACTAACTTTAACCCCCCTCATTTGTGGCGTGACAACCCTCCCGCTGTCGGTGGCTGAGGTGTAATAATAGAGGGGTTTTAGATGTTTCTAATGGGCATCACTTGATGTTGATACAAAAGGGACAATTAAGAGGCTTGCTCTCCTTTCAGTCGCTTACTCTATATCTTTAATGACGACCTATTCCTTGCTTTGCCTACTATAACTCCCATGGAGATATATATATATATAGTGTCAATATTTAGTCAGAGGGAAAAAAGGGGTTTTTTATTTTGTTTTGTTTTTTTTTGTTTTTTTTAATCTTTTAAAAAGTGCTGGCGCTCTGAGCAGACATTAATTTCTGAGCATAATAACGTGTGGGCCTGGCACACATTTTTCTTTTTTTTTTTTGCATCTAGGGAGCATCGCTGATAGCCTCATCAACATCCATTTGCATGTGATGAGCGCTATTAGTTTCACATCATGTTGGACATGTGTTGTGGACACGCTAATTCCCTTATAGAATAAGAGGCTGTGGACGCGCATCCAACCGGAGGTAAACCAGTGCGCCCAGCTGAGCGCACTCTATTGCATCGGTCTACGTTCAGCCTCTCAACTGCTAAGATTCTCCACTTCTCTTTCCTTTTATATCTTCCCTGGATCTTTACACTATGATGTCATCAGGCTCTAATTTTCTATATCTGGGCTCAGTGTTCCCTCAATTAGCACTGGTTAGCCTATCTAATAAATGGGGTCACCCAAATATCATTGTTAGAATTTTTCTATTATATTTTGGTCCAAAGGGATCTGAATTTTTCTAATAAATGTGCGCTTTTCCCAGTTCCAGTATCGTTTCACTGACTTGCTCACTTGTCGTTAGCGAAGCCATAACTACATATCTCCCGGATACGGCTTCGGAATTGTCCTGCTCACTATAGCGGTCCTTGCTTTTTATGGGATGCCTCGGTCGGTCCACTAGTTTTAGGCGTGATCAGATGCTACCATTGACCTCCAAGTATTCATTTTATTTTTGTTGTGGACATCCAAAAGCATTTTTCTCATTAACAAATTCATTATCTTGCTTTAATAAAATATATACTGGTCATTTCCAGTCTAGTAGACATTTGTTTTTATTATTTAAAATTTTCTTCATTCCATTTTCTAAATTTTGCTTGGATTGGGGTCTCCAGGGTCTCTCCTAGTGCTCACAATTAAGATTCCCTGGTTTCAAGGGGGTTTGGGGAGTTTTAAACCCCAAATAGGATACGCCTTTCAAACGGGGATGGCAACAATTTTTAAAAAAACAACCCTGGAGGTTAGGAAGTGGGGTTCTTCAGATGGCCAGGGTCTTCTTTCCTGGCTGTCACCTATTTTCCCCAAAACTGGCTTAATTAACCTTATTTTTATTAAAATTGTGCACCCCTTCCCCCAGGTATCCCACTGACGTCAGCGAGCAGGCTGAGCCATCCCAACTGCAGGGTCAGGGCTTCCCTAAGGCCCTGACGCTTATCTCTCCATTTTTACTTAATTATTTCGGCAGCAATGGCACCCGATTGAAGCGGCAGAAGAGGAGTTGGCGGCGGCAGGTTTGATGAGGGCCCGACAGGGATCAAGCAGCTTCAGCATGGGAGGAGGACGCCGCCGGCAGCAACAGGGAACGCTATTACCTCCCTTCGCTGCCGGCCAGCCGATTTCTCCCATGCTCCATTCAGTCCTCTTTCCTCCCGGCCCTCCCTGGCAGTAGGGATGTGAATCGTTTTTTGACGATTTAAAATATCATCCGATATATTTTAAATCGTCAAAAATCGTTAGAGCTGCGATACAATAACAATTCCCCCAATTTATCGTCAAAAAATCGTAAATCGGGGGAAGGGGGAGGGCGGGAAAACCGGCACACTAAAACATCCCTAAAACCCACCCCGACCCTTTAAAATAAATCCCCCACCCACCCGAACCCCCCCAAAATGCCTTAAATTACCTGGGGTCCAGAGGAAGGGTCCCGGTGTGATCTTTTACTCTCGGACCTCCGTGCGTTGTAGAAATGGCGCCCACTGACGTCAGCGAGCGCTACCTTTGACCTGTCATATGACAGGTCAAAGGTAGCGCCAGCGCCATTTTGTTTTTTTGTCCCCTGACGTCAGGAGCGTAGGAGATCGCTCCCGGACCCCCGCTGGACCCCTAGGGACTTTTGGCCAGCTTGGGGGGGCCTCCTGACCCCCACAAGACTTGCTAAAAGTCCAGCAGGGGTCCGGAACGACCTCCTGCAGTCGAATCGTGTTGCTGTACGGCTGGCGCCATTTTGAGCAAAATGGCGCCGGCCGTACGGCAACACGATTTCTACAACACACGGAGGTCCGAGAGTAAAAGATCACACCGGGACCCTTCCTCTGGACCCCAGGTAATTTAAGGCATTTTGGGGGGGTTCGGGAGGGTTCGGGAGGGTGGGGGATTTATTTTAAAGGGTCGGGGTGGGTTTTAGGGATGTTTTAGTGTGCCGGTTTTCGATTTACACGATATTTAAAAAACCCAAACTGTGACGATCCGATTCCCTCCCCCTCCCAGCCGAAATCGATCGTTAAGACGATCGATCATACGAGTCACATCTCTACCTGGCAGCAAGCGACGGCGGCAGAAAAAGGAAGCGGTCCCGGACCTTAGCAACATCGCGACGCTGCTTCTTCGCTCTGGCCGGCCCCCTCCTCCTTTTATTTATTTATTTTTGGGCGTCTCTCTCTCTCTCTCGTCTCCTTTCTCCGAAGCCACAGCAGAGGTGGTGGCAGTGTGAGTAGTGGGACCGCGACACCGCACCTCTCCTCTCGGCCCCTCTTCTTTATGATTTTAAACTGCGGCAGTCTGGCACGGTAACGGCACTTCCCTCGGGCCCTCTCTCCCGTCATTTTGTTTCTTTTTCGCTTGGCACTCTTCTTTCTTCATCAGCTTTACTCATAGCGGCACGCGGCTTCCAGACCTGACCTCCTTGTTGCAGCTGACTCTCTGCGCCACAAAAGCTCAGCGGTTGGCGCAGTCGCTGTCTCTCTCTCTCTTTCCTGCCCTTCACCATGGTGCTGCCCAGCCATCTTCTCTCAGTCCCTTTTTTTTTTAGCGTCAGTCCAGCTCCGGAACCCAGATATTTATTAATTAACTAATGTATTTATGTATCTAGTCCCCTATTACACTAATTAGCCCTTTCACCATGGGAAACTTAATATGCAGAGCATAGTCTGCATCACCGTGTCCGTGCGCTGTTTAACATGACAATGAACTCTGCTGCATTCTGCCTATCATTACTTTCATACATTGGGCATTAAGGCCATAGTTAAAACATGCTGGTAACTCGGGTTAACATGCTGGTTAGTACATGGACCCATGGATATCTGAACATTTCTGCAAACTGGATAAATCAGCATATTTCATACTCACCTATCTAAAAAAAAAAATGAAAATTAGTGAACCAATTTTTCTGAAATTTGGTGGTCTGAAATGGAGAGAAATGCTGAGGCTCAATTACAAAAAGATGTGAGCCACTTTTGCTCCTTATAAAAACTAAGCCAGATTTATCTGGGGGAACAAAATGAGCCAGATTTAGTTTTGGCTCTACCCTGGGCCAAAACTTTAATAAGTGAGCCCCTATGTCTGCTAAACTTCAGAAACAAAGGCCTTTCTTTTTTACCCCTCGCTGAGCAAGGGAAACAAATTTCCACAGAGCAGAAGTGTTGCTAGAGGAAGAATTGCCTTAGCCCTCTATGAATATATGGGAGGGGCTATTTTCAGACTCCCTGCATTGCTGCAGAGCCTCTGGGTATTTTTTTTTTTTTTTATCCACAGACATCACACCAATTTTCAAAGTGAAAGTAGGCAAGGGCTTTTCCCTTTGAAAATTGTCACATGACATATTTGCACCTGCATTTTCTGCAGCTCCTTTTTTTATTTTTAGTGGAAAATAACCTGCGTAGATTTCAAAGTGCAGTCTATCTGTGACCATTTCCTCTCCCAATATAAAACATGACCCATGGGAATGCCTCTTTCTAAAGTGGTTAAAAGTGTGCATGTTGTATAGCCCCAATATTTTTTATCCAGGTTAATGGTGAGTCAGTTTCAGATTGCCCATTTTCCCATGTAAAGTGGTAGTCAGGTAAATGTATATTGAAAATTGCCTGCTATATTGTATTTTTTAATTAGATAGACATTTCTTAAGGTATACGTGTATTTTTTGCTTTCCTGAATGATTAATATTTTTTATCATAGACCCACTTAAGTGCATAGGGCCAGATTTTAAAAGGGTCACGCGCGCCAGGCCTATTTTAAAAAGGCCCGGTGACGCGCGTAAAGTCCCAGGACGCGTGTAAGACCCGGGGCTTGCAAAAAGGGGTGGTGAGGGGGCGGGGGTGGTCCGGGGCTGGGGCGGGGCCAGAGGTCTCCAACAGAGTGGCCATTGCCGCTCTGTTGGAGGGTCGCGTGCCGGCAAGCTGCCAGCGTGCGCAACTTGCGCCTGCCTAAGGTAAGATAAACATTTTGGGGGGGGGGGTTAGAGTAGGGCTAGGGGGGGAAAGGTTAGTGGAAGGGATGGTAAGGTCAGGTTAGGGGGGAGGGAATGGGGGAAGGCAGCATGGCTCGGCGCACGCAAGGTGCACAATTGTGTACCCCCTTGCGCGCGCCGACCCCTGAATTTATAACTTATGCATGCCTGTGTGTGCAAATTATAAAATCATGTGTACATGTGTGCGCGCCGGCCAGCGCGCGCACATGTAGGCTGCACGCGCTCCTTTTAAAATCTACCCCACAATGCGTAATTATATGCTGCACATTATATGCTAGGCATACTTATAGGTGTTTATATTTTTATTTTTTTACTTACATGACCTACCTAGAAAGTTGACATAGATATAATACTTCTTGAGTAGGCAGAAAGGGAAACATTCTTCACTGGGGCATAAAGTTAAAATCTCTAAGGCTGATTATGATTTACAGTACAAAATGTAATGGTGATTATTGATAATCCAACAAGAAAACTAATGAGCTGCACTGGATTGCCTCTGCAATATAAATTATTTAATCAAGCTCATTTATAAAGGATCAAAGTAGATAGTTTTATAATCAAAGTAATACATTGTAGATAATGGCAAAAAAGAGCAACTCCTGTCTCATTGACTGGAGTCTCTGGAGTTGAGCGGTTTATCAATTAAAAAAAATAAATTAAATCTAAGCAGCCCATTTATTCCTACCCATACTTGGATGTGCATGGCCAAAAATGTTGTATGTTTTTATTTTTATTTTTTTTGGGGGGGGGAGTTTGTATTTTATTTTTGGGTCTCTTATTTTTTTGTGTTCTATTTGTTTTTGGCAAAGTATAACAAATATTATATACTATTTGTAATAGATTGCTGAAAACAAAGACAAATTAAAATGTCTGTTTTTTAGTTATGAAGACAGAGAGAGAGAGAGAGAAAGAGATTTGTAAAGGTTTCATAGCAATCAAGTATTTATATCACTATAGGAGGGCCAATTAATAGCTCGAGGTGAGGCTTTGGTGGTGGTCTAGGGTTTTGGGGCTAGTTTTATATGCACAGTGAGACATACAAACAGCACAATGCACATCAGTGAAGATTAGATGCGATTTTGAGAGAGGATAGTCACACAAAGATGAGAATTCTACAATGCTTTCTCGCCCTAGCTTGATAGTACCCTGGTTGAGAGTACGTGCCACTGTACATGTAAAACTGGCCCCAAAACCCTACACCACCACCGAAACCCTACCTCGAGTTACTAGCCAGCCCTCCTATAGTGGTATAAATAGTTGACTACTATGTGTGCCACCCCAGAGGCTCTCTCTCTCTCTCTCTTTCTCTCTCCCTCCACTCCCTCTCCCCCCTCTCTCTCTCTACCCAAAGCGGAATACAAGATATTTATCACGAATTCCATTTTGGGCATAATGTTAAGAAAAAAGGTGTAGTTATTTCCAGCATTAAAAACGTGTGATAACGTGCGTTACACTATCGCACGCTGCATTAATGCCCCTCATTTTCATAGAGCCCACCCAAACCCCTCCACTTTGAATACATTTTAGAAATTTGCATTTGTGTTGCGTGTTGCGATAAATATCGCATGCGTTATGGCGTTATCATGGGCGTTAGGGCCCACGATAACACCATAATGCATTTTGATAGATGACGCTGTTAGTTAGAGGTATATCCCAGCTGTCAGTCATAGATTGTGACTTCTTGCAGGCTAATGCTCCTTATCCAAGACAGTTTTTGCCATCTTTCTCTTTTGTACACCATCCTCATGGGGAGATGAGTATGCAGGATCCCCTGTTTGGTTCACACCCGGCACCCTTCTCTTCCCATTTCTAAGCACAATGCTTGTAATAATGTAAGTAGCTACCAATACTAGCATGACTGTAATCCTATTCATCTGACAAAAAGCAGATAAACAAAGCTTACAAACTCTGTGTACTTATCATCATTTCCAATTATATTCACAAGAATAAGGATGTGGGAGGGGCTTAAAGGTATTTACTATATAAAAAAAAACACTTAAGTAAACAATCAGAGAATGAGGTCTTGTGTTTTTATTGTAGCTTTGTGATGCAAAGTAGAAGTAGGTGTAAGTTTTTAAGATCATTCAATCCACTTCCAGCTGAGAAAGCAGAATGTCTTGATCAAGATTCAAGTCAGAGCAGAATAAGAAATATGAACTGTGAATTATTCAGTGTAGTTTTGCTCATGTCCCTTAAAATCCATGAAATTCCTGTTCCAACATGCATAGGGACAGCACTCCTTATACCTCCCTGTTGAGGCGAAGGATTTTTCTGGGGCCGTACATCTCTCAGATTTCCCAGAAACATACAGTGTGAAGACCAATGGAAACCTCTTCTGTCTGGAAAAAATATGTAGACGTTTGACGGTTAGAGGGATTCCCCTTGGATCCTCATCAGGCTTGCCAATATAACTCTGTTTCCATTGACGATTAAAGCCGCAATATTTTTTTAGCTCCCATCTCTAATGTTTCCTGGTTACATTCTTTTTTTGTTTTTTCCTAATAAAAAGGTTAGAGTCCTAGGTATAATTTTCTATCTTGTGGTTGCCGACAGCATGTTTGCATATAACCCCCTATCAGAAAAATAACTCATGGAGCAGAATGTGCAGATGAGATATACAATTATGGATTTCCCATTAGAAAACATAGAAATTTGAAAATTAACACAAAGCACACTGATAAATTGCCTTATGAATCTTTCATCTGTTGATGGGTTATAAATAAGTCCACTCCCAGGAACCATGAAAAACTTGAAAACATAAGAAATAGCTAGGGATATGCAGCTGTTTCATTTGCTATTCCCACATAACTTATTTGGGCATACAAAATTGTTCTTATGCACATACGTTCTGTTACGCTTGGGCTCCGGTCAGGAGTCGTGAACACCACCCAGCAGGGTGGCTCCAGGTGGAGAGAGACAGGAAGCTAGAAACAGTGTCAGGTTCCAGGCTGGGTCAGGGCAGGCAGCGAGTATCAGAGTCTGGGTTCAGGCTGGGTCAGGGCAGGCGGCAAGTAGCAGTGTCTAAGTACAGGCTGGGTCAGGGCAGGCGGCAAGTAGCAGTGTCTAAGTACAGGCTGGGTCAGGGCAGGCGGCAGTCAGCAGTGTCTAGGTCCAGGCTGGGTCAAGTGAAGATGATCTCGGTCAGTATGTATCAACAACAAAAGTTACCACTTTTAACAGTCAGGGCACAGTAAGCAGGGCAAGGCAGGTCAGAAGGCCCGTAGGCCACACACACACACACACAAGGCCCGTAGGCCACACACCAATAGCGGGGCAAGGCAGGTCAGAAGGCCCGTAGGCCACACACACACAGAAGGCCCGTAGGCCACACACCATAAGCGGAGCAAGGCAGGTCAGAAGGCCCGTAGGCAACACACACACAGAAGGCCCGTAGGCCACACACCATAAGCGGAGCAAGACAGGTCAGAAGGCCCGTAGGCCACACACACACAGAAGGCCCGTAGGCCACACACCATAAGCGGAGCAAGACAGGTCAGAAGGCCCGTAGGCCACACACACACAGAAGGCCCGTAGGCCACACACCATAAGCGGAGCAAGGCAGGTCAGAAGGCCCGTAGGCCACACACACCCAGAAGGCCCGTAGGCCACACACCATAAGCGGAGCAAGGCAGGTCAGAAGGCCCGTAGGCCACACACACCCAGAAGGCCCGTAGGCCACACACCATAAGCGGAGCAAGGCAGGTCAGAAGGCCCGTAGGCCACACACACACAGAAGGCCCGTAGGCCACACACCATAAGCGGAGCAAGGCAGGTCAGAAGGCCCGTAGGCCACACACACACAGAAGGCCCGTAGGCCACACACCATAAGCGGAGCAAGGCAGGTCAGAAGGCCCGTAGGCCACACACACCCAGAAGGCCCGTAGGCCACACACCATAAGCGGAGCAAGGCAAGGCAAGGATAAGCCCGAAGGCCGCGCAAGGCAAGGAAAGGCCCGAAGGCCACGCAAGGCAGGCTAGAGCAGGGAGCCCAGGTGAGCTCGATGCCGAAGCACCGAGGCAACTGTCAGGCAGGGTTATAAGGGCACACCCAGAGCATAGAGTGGACATAGGAGATGGACTGAGCCTGTCAGGAGAGCCAGCACTAGAGGGACCCCTGGTGGTGAGGCGGTAGCACTGCAGCCAAAACTGTAACACGTTCGCCTTTCTGTATGCAAAACCAAAATTATGAATGTAAAGTAAGGAAATTAATAAAAGCAAACTAAAAAAAATGAAACAAAAAATTGGAACAAAATGAAAGAAATGACCCAAATAAAATGTGGTTGTGCACACCCCTAGAAATAAAAACTGGTTTTATGACAGGAGACATTTGCAGTTCCCCAAGTTTCCAATTTTTTTTTTCTTACAAAGGCAAAGAAAAACTTTGTAGATGAGAATTATTATTAAAAGGAGCAAAAAAACAATGTGTGTTTATACAGAACTGTTCAAAGAAATCAATGTAATTTACATTTTTGAAATATTCTTATATTATGCCAAAACCAGATATTGTCAAAACACATGTTGATGAATTAAGGTAATCCCAATAGCTTTCAATTTTATAGTCATCATATGGAAAATCAGATTGCGTAACCCATAGCCATCTAGAGCACATTATAAAGCAATAATTATTAGGGATGCGCATTCAGTTCAGGTTCTGGCATTGGGCCTGGGTCTGGGCTGAGGTCTCAGCATAGGGACCCATTCTCTGGACTGGGTTTTGGTGTCGGGACTGGGCCCAGACTCTGGCCTAGGTCAAGGCCCAGGCATTGGGTCCTGGCCTTAATGCCTGGGCCTTCTGTAAGGTGTAGGCTGAGGTTGCGGAGACCTATCACAGCCTAGGCCTACACAAGGCCGTGGCTTCAGCCAGGGCCTAGGCATCGGGACCATCTCGATGCTTAGGCCCAGGCTGAAGCATTGGCCTGCTGAAGGCCTAGGCAGTAGTAGGTTTCTGCGATGTCTGCCTGCACCGTTCACAAGGTGCAGGCTTTGGCCTGGGTCTAAGCCTTGGCATCGGATGCCCCCCAAACCGGGTAAATGGGGGCCGGGGATGATCCTGCCCTGGTACTTTTTCGGTTGGGAGGGATGGGTGGGGTTTTTTGTTTGCATGTTTATTTTGTTTTTTTTAAATGAAATAAACATTTAGTGGTCAATTTTAAATGCCCTACATGCACCAAAGACGGGAGATTACGTGCATGACTTGGCTTGGTGTGCGCCACGCAGATTTTATAGCCTGCTTGGGTATGTGCATATCTCCCGGTACAGACATAAAAATGTTTCTCACCAAAAAGGACTGGGAGTGGGTGTGGTCTGGGCAGAGCATGGGCAGGACATGGGCGGGCCAGGTCTGCAACATGAAATCTGCACGTAAGTGTTTACGTGCACAAACGTGTGCCGGGATCCCTTATTCCATAACTTTACTTCTGCTATGGATGTCATGTAAGTTGTGTAATAAAATAAACTAGGCTAGTTAGTGAGGTTTTTAAAGCTTGAGGCTAATAGGGTAAAAGGGAGGCAAGTTAGCTAGGGGGTTTAGGAAGTCCTCTCCTATACTGGGCCAAACTGGAAACAAACTGGGGAAACAGATAATTGCATTGGCATGCACTGCACTGTTCTGTCTTTCTGGAGAATGTTCTTCATGTAGCTACTAAAATTCCCCCCACTTACGCACTCGAGTCACCATATATGTGCAAATGCACGCATCGATATAAAATCATGCGCACTTATACGCACGTATAGCCAATTTTATAACATGCGTGCTTATATGTATGTTATAAAATCTCCATATCATGTCTGCTTGCTGGCAGATGCACATGTGCACCCGCACGCGGGTCTTAAAATTTATCTCATAATGAAACAAAATCCGTGGAAAATCAAACCCCCGAAAACAAACTGCGCACCAAAGACCAAAGCTTCCTGGCACAGTGAAATTCTAGAAATATCTGAAAAAATCCACACTTTTTGACCATAATACAAGACTCATTACAAAAGAAAAGTCTCATAATGGAGTCTTGCTCTTAAGAAAACATAAAAGTATGCAAAAGTATGCCTCTGTTCACAAGTGCTTTTTCTCCCGAAGTTTACAAGACTATCCCACCTCAGAAAAAACTCCCTGAAACCTTCCCTGTTTCCCAGTAAGGAGAAAATATCACCTCTGCTTGCACTCTTAACACCTCTAAAATATATTTTTTTAAACTGTTCCAGTGGTGAAGTGGTATAAATATTAGGAAAATTCAATACGTGGACATTCAAATGACTGGTCAAGTTCTCTAAGTTATCCAACTTTCTTGCATGTACCATACCTCCCTATATGAGTCCCATTTGAATATTATGTATTTGAATAACCCAATGTTCTAAGGCCTCTGTTTTCTGGGATGCAAAAGTAATCTCATTAGTCTGTATTCTCTGGTGTATATCTGCGATCAGAGCAACTAAAGAGGAAATTGATTGCTCTAAGGAAATTAAAACTGACCAAACTGAATTCAGTGTTATAAAGGTAGACCTCATCAAGATGCCTTGATTAAGGGAGCTCACAGATACCTTAACAGAGAGTTCCAACTGTACATTGTTTGCCCCATTCACTTCACTGCTTGCCAGAGACAGAAGTACACAGACCAGTTTTCCTCCGAAACTGATTCTAGTTTTCTGCATATCCCCATGATCTTCTGATAGAGCCAAACCCCCAGCTTTTGTGACTCGAGTCTTGGCTTCTGTGAGATCTTGAGTGGTTGCTTCCCCAAACGCTGTTGACTCTGATGTTGTGCTTAGCACACCTTGTGATAGCAAAGCTTCCACCCTAGAGACACTGGTGGAGAAGGGGCTGTTGGTGTACCAGGGCTCAAGGACATCTCTTTGACCTACTGCATCACTGCCCGCTCTCTGCCAGTGTCTCTAGGGTGGAAGCTTTACTATTGAAGGGTATGCTAAGCACAACGTCAGAGTTGCTGTAGACTTCCCCCCTGTGATTCTTCCTGTGCTGAGATGAGGAACCCAACAATCTTTTGGTGTACTGGGTTAACTACAGGAACCACTAAGGGCTAGTCTCTCAGCCTACCTTTGAACTTAATATGCGGCATAATAAGGAAATGAAAAAAGGCAAAAAATGTTAGAGTAAAGACAGAGCTCCATAACTATGTCCACTCAGATCACCTCCATTTTGGGTCCTCCATCAGTGGTTATCTTTGATGTTTGGGCAAGATGACTTGCTTTTTTGAGATGTAGTTTGTATTTTGTTTCTTCCATTTATTGAGCTATTTCAATTTCAGCCATGGCATGTTTTGTGATATTGTTAATGTAAGTGTACATAACCCAGAAAAATCTGTATTTTAGTTTTGAGATATTGAGATGTCAAATGAAATTGCTTTGTGTATCAAACATTTGTCATGCCATGCTTTAATGAACATTTCTCACACTTAATCTGTTGTATGTATTGTCATCTGATATCTTAATCCATTTCAGAACAATCTACAGTGCTTTAAAGCACTGGGCAAATTTTCAAAATTCGATCATACTAATCTGTCTTGTACAAGAAGGAAATGTTTTAGAAACGCTTGTACCATTTCAGTGTACAGTTAGTTAGTCAAGTTCACAACTTCAGTCCCTTTCTATTCAGCATGCACATGAAAGCACTGGTTCGTTTAGATTAGGCAATTCAAATTGTTTTTATCTGCCAAACCTGGAATTTCAAATTCCCAAATAATGAATTTGAATTAGTATTTCAGTTTGACCAAATACAGTTTTAGTAGGTAAGGTTTATTTGCAGAGTCAACTAAGGAAAATGTTAAGGATTATCAGGAGAATTGACAGGTGATCCAAAGGCACAGCTTCTTTTAAACTAGCTCCTGTGGTTTGTACACCTATCCACAGATCAGCAAGGAAGAATTGTAGCTTTTTAATGGTTGGTAGCTTGCCATTGTCAGTTGAAATTCAATTTCCTCTTATAAGTCACCTTCTACCAGAGCCATGTTTATCTTATGCAACATTGTACAATTAGTAAGAATATGGTCATCCTTTTTGTTCTGATTTGCTAGCATTATATTGTTTATCTGAAGAAGATGGGTATCCATAGGAAAAAAACTAATTTAGTTTTTGTCTCATTTCAGTTGTAACCCACACCCGGATGGGGCACAAAAAAATGCGAGAGAGTCCAGCACTTGAGTGAGCCAAGTGCTGGTCTGTCAGGAGAGTTCAGGAAAGAATTTGGGTCAAGGTGTAGTGGATCCAGGCACAGGGACAAGGAGGGTCTCATAAGAGAATCCCCTCTCTGACCTCCTCTGACTGCTCAAATACATCCACACCAAATTAAACAGAGCTCACTCTGCAAATGTATTCCAGCAACAAACCTTTAATTTCTGGTTTGACCAGCAGTCAGAGTATGTAATAATAGCATTAGAGATAACACATATTAGATCAGAGTACATAGGCTTGCACAGATAGGCTGCAGAGGTTACAAATAAGATAGAATGGTCAAAACTTCAGAATCTTTAGTAATTATGTACAGCTTCCCTTGAATTAGGAGAACATTTTACAACTACCTTTTCCCACTTTTCTCTGCACCATTCAAAGTATACTCAGTGAAACCGTTTTTCACATACTCCAACCACTGCTTCTCCTCTTTATCAAAAGGCTATGCTTCTCACAGTCTTAACATCAGCTTCTCCACCACCATAAGTGCCTCGGTACCCACCGAATGCTTAGTAATTCTCTTCGTGCTGCTTAGAACCTTCAGAAGATTCTTCTTCCCCATCTAAGCAAAACCATAGGACTTCTCTGGTGTCCCCAGCTATCATCCTTTTGTGGCTTCTTCTTTCCAGCTTTTCCACTGACTATTGGATCTCCGCCTCCAGAACTCAAGTCGGGTCCCCTAGTTGCTTCCCCTTGAGGAGAAGCACCTGATATACCTTGAGGAGGAAAGCCTTCTGCACTGACAACCCTGGCTGGGTTCTCTTCTACTCCACAACTTTGCAATTGCTCAACTCCCCTTTACACTGGGTGAAATGCTCTCTCTATGGGATCCTTCTCCCAATCCTTCTTTTTTGTTCTATTATTTTTATTAGGTTTTTGTATACAAATATAAAGAAGAACATTCCCATATAGACCATTAATCCCTCTTCTTCAGTAACACACTGCAAAGCAAATGCATTTATTAGTTAATTTTACTGGAAGAGATACCATCTAGTGGCCATTCAGAATACCCCACCCACACATGCAGTTAGCAACAGCAGTGATTCCCAAACCTGTCCTGGAGGACCCCCAACCAGTCAGGTTTTCAGGATATCCGCAATGAATATGCATGAGAGAGATTTGAATGCACTGCCTCAATTTCATGCAAATTTATCTCATATGTTTTCATTGTGTATATCCTGAAAACCCGATTGGCTGGGGGTCCCCCAGGACAGGTTTGCGACTCTGTGTGCTAACCTATAGTATTTCCACACTCCTCTACAATTCTCTCAATTTAAATGAGCACCGGAATGGAGGCCAAGTAGTCTCCACCAACCAAAATCTTTTTAAAAAGATACTGTGTGACAAAAAAGGGCTCCTTGTTGGGAGACCTGTACAAAGGTTTTGTTTGGCTTTTTTTTTCGGTGGGGGTGGGGTTTGTTTTATTTAATTTAGCACAAGCTAAATGGTTTTAGCATACATTAAAACCATTTAATATGCATTAAAATGTTTTTGTGCATGCAAAAAACTTTTAGCATGCATTTGAACATTTTAGAATGCACTATCATCATCATCATCATATTTTATTTCTTGCTTGCCTTCCCATACAAAACTAAACATTTTAGTGCACATTAAAAGATTAATTTTCTAAATGTTACCCATGTAAAAATTAGCATATAAGTGCATAAGTAGCATCAATTCGTGCATTCCATATGTTTGTGCATATTTTCACTTTTGCATGTTCATAGACATGTGAAAAAAGGGGCATTTCCTGGTGGGGCCAACGGTTATGTGCAGAAGTTGCTATTTTAAATGACACTTACACGCATACATTTTCCAGCTTACCCAAGGAATTTTGCACCTGTTAATTATCTGGTGTAAGTGATTTAAATATATTTATGGAGTAGTACTGACTGGGTGGTAGGTCTGGGTGAACTGGGGGGAGTTCAGGATGAAGAACCAGGAGGGTCTCAATGACCTGGGGAAGGACTGGGCAAACTGATGGGCTAATTGGTAAAACTAGTAATTTCCTTGTGGGCTTGTTATAAAATATACCAACTTACGTGCACATATTGGAATTTACATGGGTAAGTCTTGTTTTAAGTTCACGTGTAAAATATATGCACACATTTTTAAAATAGGTAGGTAAAGTACACTTGGTCAATGGATTGATATAAATGAATTCAATGCATTCCATACATTCACGCTTAAGCCTATATGTGTGCATGTGTTGCAGGGCAGAGATACGCATATTTTATCATGCACATATAAGGCCTGGTTTTCAAAAGCTTGTATGTGCTTAGAACTGGATTTTACATTTGTCCATAGGTTTTACCCGCGTAAGTGCACTTTATGCAACTAAATGGTTTTTGAAAATTGCTATAATAGTAATTACAGTTGTGTGCATACCGCCTTTTGAAAATTCACCTGATATTATACATGCATGTTATAAAATACTATAGTAAATCTATGCTTGACCATATAGATGTGTAGTTATTGTTGTGACTGCGACCTACATATCCTGATACGGACACGGCCGCTAGCTCATGGGAGAGTGTGAGCCCCTGAACCACAGCATGACTCAGAGAGGAGCCCCAAGCCACACCATGGGAGGTGAGCGTATGCTAGCACGGGCGGAGCAGGAACAAAGCAGGACTGGAACTAAAGCAAGGAACTCGGAACAGACACCAGGCAGAAACAGCCCTCCGCTGGACCTACACGCACCAAGGAGACCCAGTAACACAATGCTGGTCTCAGGAGTAGCCCTCCGGCCACTCAAAAGCCCTTTCAGACCCGCCGCTTGGGAACGACGACTGCGTGAGGCGAGACGGAGGCTGAGGACAGGAACAAGACGAAGACTTGGAACTAGGAAGGACTCAGACAAAGAACTTGGAAGTACTCAGACAGCGACTGAGGTTACTCGGAAGACTCAGGCGAAGATTTGGAACTTGGAAAGACTCGGACAAGGATTCAGGTTACTCAGAAGACTCAGAAAAGGATTCAGGTTACTCAGAAGATCTCAAGCAACGTTTCAGGACTCAGGCGAAAGTACTGGGTGAGAACTGCATCGCAGCGCGCCCTACACAGCTGCCCATGGCTGGTCGCGGACCACGCTGAGCACGAAGCAGACTCCAGGTGAAGTAGTGAAACTTGAGACTGGAACATGTCAAAGATTCAGTAGAGGCCTGCACCGGGGTGCGCCTGTGGCTGGTCACGGACCACGCTGGAGCAGAGCAGGTTCTGGTGGAGTCTTGGGCATGGACGGATGCAGATAAAGATCTCCGAAGACCGGAACAGGATTCAAGACTCGGAACTCGGAACATTAAAAACAAGTGTCTTCCTGAGACTTGCGCTGCAGACAAGAAGAAGGCCTTGTACCACGAAGCACCCTATACAGCCCCCCCATGGGCTGCTCACGGACCACGACGGTGGCCCGCCAGGAAAGATGGACACAGGAAACTGGGAACTGGTTGCAGAGGCGAAGACGAAGGCATCAGGACCAAGACATCAGGAACACGGAACATCTGGAACATCAGAACATGGAACAGGCAATGAGGACAAGACTAGGAACATCAGGATGAGGAGACCAGGAACAGGGAATGAAGAGCCATCTAGACAGGTGAAGACCACAGAGGACCTTGATCCTAAGAGGAACACAGACAACTAGGGATGTGAATCGTTTTTTGACGATTTAAAATATCGTCCGATATATTTTAAATCATCAAAAACCATTACGGCCACGATACAATACCAATTCCCCCGATTTATCGTCAAAAAATCGTAAATCGGGGGAAGGGGGAGGGCAGGAAAACCGGCACATTAAAACCCCCTAAAACCCACCCCCGACCCTTTAAATTAAATCCCCCACCCTCCCCCCCCCCCCCCCCAAATGCCTTAAATTACCCTGGGGTCCAGCAGCGGTCCGTAGCTAAATCGGGGGAAGGGGGAGGGCAGGAAAACCGGCACACTAAAACCCCCTAAAACCCACCCCCGACCCTTTAAATTAAATCCCCCACCCTCCCGAACCCCCCCAAATGCCTTAAATTACCCTGGGGTAGAGCGGCGGTCCGAAACGGCCTCCTGCTATTGAATCGCGTCGTCTTCAGCCGGCGCCATTTTGCAAAATGGCCGCCGCAAAATGGCGGCGGCCATAGACCAACACGATTCGACTGCTGGAGGTCATTCTGGACCCCCGCTGGACTTTTGGCAAGTCTTGTGGGGGTCAGGAGGCCCCCCCCAAGCTGGCCAAAAGTTCCTGGGGGTCCAGCGGGGGTCCGTGAGCGATTTCCCGCCGCGAATCGTTTTCCGTATGGAAAATGGCGCCGGCAGGAGATTGACTGCAGGAGGTCATTCAGCGAGGGTTCCTGACCCCCGCTGAACGACCTCCTGCAGTCGATCTCCTGCCGGCGACTGCAGGAGGTCGTTCAGCGAGGGTTCCTGACCCCGCTGAATGACCTCCTGCAGTCGATCTCCTGCCGGCGCCATTTTCCATACGGAAAATGGCGCCGGCCATACGCAAAACGATTCGCGGCGAGAAATCGCTCACGGACCCCCGCTGGACCCCCAGGAACTTTTGGCCAGCTTGGAGGGGCCTCCTGACCCCACAAGACTTGCCAAAAGTCCAGCGAGGGTCCGGAACGACCTCCAGCAGTTGAATCGTGTTGGTCTATGGCCGCCGCCATTTTGCGGCGGCCATTTTGCAAAATGGCACCGGCTGAAGACGACGCGATTCAATAGCAGGAGGCCATTTCGGACCGCCGCTCTACCCCAGGGTAATTTAAGGCATTTGGGGGGGGGATTTAATTTAAAGGGTCGGGGGTGGGTTTTAGTGTGCCGGTTTTCCTGCCCTCCCCCTTCCCCTGATTTAGCTACGGACCACCGCTGGACCCCAGGGTAATTTAAAGCATTTGGGGGGGGGGGTTCGGGAGGGTGGGGGATTTAATTTAAAGGGTCGGGGGTGGGTTTTAGGGGGTTTCAGTGTGCCGGCTCACGATTTTAACGATTTTCACGATACTTCACACACCCAAACGGCAACAATACGATTCCCTCCCCCTCCCAGCCGAAATCGATCGTTAAGACGATCGAGGACACGATTCACATCTCTACAGACAACTGTGGATTCTGGATCCGAAGGCCCCGAGGAACTGGAACTGAGCCCTTTTATAGGGCTGAAGCAAGAAGTTCTTGCCATCTTGTTTCCTTTCCCCCTCCCCCCCTCCTTTCCCCCCCCTCCTTTGCCCCCTTGCTCCCTCCCTCTTCCCCCTGTATATTTATTTTATTTTTATTTATTTAATTTTATATACCGGCAACCGTTTGCACATCGTGCCGGTTTACAAGTAACTTACAACAAGAGATATATAGGCGTAGCCTTTACAGAGAACGGTGTATAACATAAACGCAGTAACAGAATAAATAACTAAATAACTAAAGGGAGGGATGGAGGGGGGTATATAACTGTACATAAGTGCACATGCCTCTTTTACACTGTAATTAAGTTCATATACTAAGTCTATAAGTGCACACACATGCCTCCTTTAACATTACTTATACATATTTAATCGTTGCTTATGCATATTTATCTCAGCATGGATAAGTAATCTCCATGTCGTTCAACAATGTTGTATCCCTTCTCGTTGACTCTCTCTCCTATCCTTTCATATGTTATCCAGTTTCATATATTATCCAATTTTTCCCAGTTATCCCTCCTTCCCCTTTCATTGTAATTTCCTTTCTCAGTTATTTGTGAACCGACATGATGTGTCCTACGAATGCCGGTATATAAAAAACGTTAAATACATAAATAAATAAATAAGTGGAGTGAAGAGGACTTCCGGTGGGGACGTGGGCTTTTCCTGCCGCTGGCCCTTTAAAAAGATTGAAGAGGTGCGTGCCGGCGCCTAGAGGAGGGCCCAAGGATGAAGCAGGACCATGGACAGCGGCATCCCTGCCGCACAGATGAAGGAGCAGGCCCCGACTGCGGCACCAGGCTGCAAAGAGAGGCGGACCTAGAAGTGGCTTCCTGCTGCAAAGAGGAGCCCTGACAGCGGCGCTCAGGCTGCACAGATGGAAGGAGTGGTGGTGGTGGCGGCACTCCTGCCACATAAATGGGTCCCAACAGTGGTTAGGCCGTGAAGAGGGAATCCTGGGGTGGCTTCGCAGCTGCAGAGGCGGAGTCAGCAGGAGCAGCTTCCCAGCCACGAAGAGGAGGTCCCAGCGGTGGCTCAGGGCTGCAAGGAGCAGGGTTTTAGTGGCGGCACTAGGCCTCGAAGACAGCAGTGATCCGGGGCGGCAGCGCTGGAGGTGGTGGTAAGTGGAGGCCTGCTCACGGGATGGGGTCCACGAGCAGAATCTTAACAGTTATTTGAAAGTTACCCTCCCAATATTCAACATGTGTTAAAAGAAATAAACCTATTGAAGAAATGTAACCTTGATTCAACTGCCAAGATATACGCTATCTTTAATTATACCACTTGAGGACCACAGATAATAAAATGAGCTCAGTTTGGTCTAATAAGTTTTCGTTGGAGATTAGATTAGATAGAACGATATAAAATATTTTCATAAAAAGGAATGCTACTGCACATTTCATTTTGTTTTATAAAATTAAGCCAAGATTAGATGCTTTTTTGTTTTTGTTGAGCAGATACTGTATATCAGTTCCTTTATGAATGTCATAGTTGATGATACACTTGACTATGTCTAATACTAATGTGTGCAGAAGGAAAGGTAAAATGTGCAAATGGACATCTGAGAGATAGCTGACTTTCCCTAAAGTGATGGGGGAATATTGATGCTTACATGGGTTTGTTTTTTCCAAAGGTCCAGGTAGCCATTTACTGAAACCCTGGTCATTATCATGGACTGAATATGCAGATGAGTTGGGAGTATCATTTGATAGTTATCAGGGCTGCTTCAAAGGGGTGAACGTGCGGGGTAACTGGTCTGTGCATCAAACAGTGGAGAAGGGGGCACCCTGCTGAACTTTTGAATCCGTTTGGCCATCATTTTGTCCAGCATATACAGCCTTTTGGTCAGGTATGTGGCATCCATATTGCTCAGAGATTAAGGCAAAACTTTTCATCTGAGAATATAGGTCATCCTAATCCTCCTCAGGACTGAGTTCTGCTTGGTCAGTACAGAAGTGAATGAGTTGCAGGAAGGAACATTTTCTAAGGCCATTTACCCCCAGGTATTTATTTACCCCAATAAATTGGCTGTCTGAAGATTGCCCAGGCTTTATCCGGCTGAAAATATGCAAGGGTATCAATATGTGTACATTTAACAAGTTAATAATGAGCCTGAGGGCATGCTAAGGTAGGCGGAAGGAAATAATGTGCTTTTTAAAATCTACGCTCATTAATGTGATTAATCAGGGGATACATGAATAAGTTGGATTTGCATGCACCAAACACATTTTAAAAGCCGCCTAGATGCTCGCATATCTCCTGCAGCACGAGCAACTTGATAGTTTTCATAGAGGGGTGGGGCGTGGGCATTGTCTGGGTGGGGCGTGGGTGTTTTGGGGCGTGAAGCTGAGATGTGCGCGTAAATACGCAAACGGGCATGACCTGAGGTTCCCTGCCGCAAAACTTCCCTTCTGCTATGGATGATGTGAAAGTTAAAAAATAAAGAAAACTAGGCAGATCTGCGAGATTTTAAGGGCCGGGGCTAACTGAGGGGAATGAAGGCTATTAAACTGGGGGGCTGGGGGGGGGGGGGTCTGGAGGACCTATCTCTTAAGTGGGCGAACTGGGGATGTACTGGTGAAACTGGGAATAGCATCAGCACACGCCCCTTTTAAAATCCCCAGATACACGTGGTAGAATTGGGATTTGCGCACCCATGCACGTGCCCACTTAACATTTGGCGCACATGTGCGTGCAGCCAGGCTTTTTTTTTTAACATGCGTGCATATATGCGCGCAAGCAATAAAATTACCATGTCCCTGGGCTCGGACCCGACACACGAGTGCAAATGTGCGCCAGCCACTGGTTGGAAAGTTACTGTCCCTGTTTTCGAAGGCAAAAGGACCCACAGGAAGAACAGGTGTAAATCTGTGCAGGTACTATTTCCTGGGACAATATTCAAAGGGAAAGTATGTTTTAGCTAGGTATGTGCAAGCCTAACACTTTTGTTTTGGTTCATTTTTTTCGTTTTGGAGGTTTCTTTTTTTTTTTTTTTGTTAGTTTATTGCATTTTTTTCCATTTGGTTCATTTACTGACCTGAAAAAAAGCATTAAAGCCCTTCATAAAAAATCTCAAAGCAAAAAAAAAAAAAAAACCAAAGTGGCCTTCTGGCAATGATCTTTCCCCCAAAAAGCCAAATGAATCTTCCACAGCAGTCTATAACTTCCCCTCTGGCCCTCCCTTCTGCCCCACAAAAGAAGATTCAGGGCTCAGGACCTACCCAGAAAAACCGAGCTGCATGTTATAAAAATGGCTGGCATACGCGCGTTCATGTACCCTCGCACGGCTGATTTGAAGTTACTGTCCCTGTGTTTTTCACTTAAGCTAAATCCTAGGGCTGGCCAGTATTAAGTTATACAAAGGTGATGTGCAATACATTTTTTATATTTGTTGGCAGGCTCCAAAATTAGCAGCACTGCTGTTTTAAGAGGAATTTCTTTTTGGTTGCTGCCATGTATCAGTGAAGTACTATTGCTAAAATGAGAAAGATTGCTTAGCTTTTTTTTTTTCCTCCCAATCTTCACATCATCAGCTTGAAACTATGTGGCTCTTATCTTTTTCATGGCAAGGCTCATTGTGATCTCATAAAGAGATTTAGGAAGCAACCATGGTACATATACTGTCATATAAGACCTGCAAGGTAAACACAATCCATTTGAAAGCTGGATGTGTGTGTGCGCCTGGCAAGCTCTGAATAGATCTTCAGTTCTCCAGCAGGAAATCAGCACAATTTAAATATCCTTTGAGATGCAGCAGTCTTCTTGATCTCTGGTAGCGGTTCCCAAGGTGGTCGGGGAGGGAAGGAGGCGGGGGCGGTGACGAGATGGTGTGCCAGTCTGCACCGAGCAGTCGGTGAAGAGGAACTGAAAAAAAAAAAATCTCAAAGATGAATAAGAAGCAGCTTTAAGTTAAAACTGTATCAGCTCCAGACTGTCATCTGCGGTCTGTGAGTCCGACTGCCTGAGAAAAAGCTAGATGGCAGGCTGCCTCACTGAGTTCTTATTAAACAACAGGGAACTTTCTAGAGGAAGAAAAATTCTCTCCATTAGCTAAGCTAATTTGGATGTAGCTACAGCTGCTCTTTTAAAATGGAAATTCATTTTCACCATAGATCTTTTGGTACAAGTTACAAAAAAAAAAACTATCAGCAGGCTATTGATTTCTAGTTGAAGAAAGTGCCCAAACTTATGTAAGAGCTTCTCTGTTTGCTATTGATCCTATGCGGCCTGGACGGTTTTACAAGAAAAGAAAAACACGGTCCAAGTGTTGCCAAGCAGAAGCGTACATTATATTTCGCCACCATTTATAAACACAAGATTAGTTCCACTTGCCGGTAGTCTGTTTCTACCAGCAAGGTTTTACTCATGAACTGTGAATACTTTTGCAGATACCATTCACTGCCAAACCTTAGTAAAAAAAAAAAAATATATCAAAATAAAACATGAAAAAGTCCTACATTTCACTGAAAGTATTTCATACTGTGGGAACAGTACCAATGTGACTTACTCAGTGTGTGTCGGTACTCACTCTAATGTCAGGGAACAGGTTTCGTTAGTATCTTCCAAAAATCATGATTACAATTACTTAGCCACACTCACTGCTTCCAAAGTACAGTGACTGTGGTACAGTTCAGAAGAAGAAATCTGGTTTTCTACTACTAAACTTCAGTACTGAGCCAAAGAGAGAACATGGAAGTGTTGCTTTGTATGTAATTTGAAATGGTGGTTGTATTAGTATAGCTGGGGGTAGAGTTGACCTTTATTTCCTTCATCCCCTTTTAAGATCAGTAAGACACAGTACACCATGGTTCAAAGTTGGATCAAATGGCTATGACTTTATTAGAATCTGATTGGATGCTCGAATCTTGCTTATCTTTACCCACTCTACCCTTCCCCTCCTTTGAGGGGGAGGTACCATCTGGGATTCCTAATCTGTTGACCATGCAGAGGTGGAGACCCAGCACGAACAGCAGGGTTCCCTACTGTAACTAACTCTAGGAGTCAATGGCTGCCACTGTTCTCTCACAAGGCATACAGTCCCTAAAGCTATGGGTTTGGGCCAGGCATAACCCAGGCCCAAACCACCAAATTTGAACCCTACCTAGGCGATTCTAAGCAATTTATCATAAACCAGGACACCAGCCATAGTTTAATAATGTGATTCCTTCAGGCTCCTTCCCCATTCCCTCACCCTCGTTTGATTACTCTGATGCAACACACAAACTATTGCACCAATAGTTTACTCTTCATTGTCCAAAAATAATTGATCTCATTGAGGAAATTATCATTGACCTCTAATCATGGCTAATAGAAACATAGAAACATAGAAACATAGAAATGACGGCAGAAGAAGACCAAACGGCCCATCCAGTCTGCCCAGCAAGCTTCACATTTTTTTCTCATACTTATCTGTTTCTCTTAGCTCTTTGGTTCTATTTCCCTTCCACCCCCACCATTAATGTAGAGAGCAGTGATGGAGCTGCAACCAAGTAAAATATCAAGCTTGATTAGTTAGGGGTAGTAGGGGTAGTAACCGCCGCAATAAGCAAGCTACACCCATGTTTATTTGTTTTACCCAGACTGTGTTATTCAGCCCTTATTGGTTGTTTTTCTTCTCCCCTGCCGTTGAAGCAGGGAGCTATGCTGGATATGCGTGTAGTATCAGTTTTTCTTCTCCCCTGCCGTTGAAGTAGAGAGCTATGCTGGATATGCGTGAAGTATCAGTTTTTCTTCTCCCCTGCGGTTGAAGCAGGATATGCATTGAACGTGAAGTATCAGGCTTATTTGGTTTGGGGTAGTAACCGCCGTAACAAGCCAGCTACTCCCCGCTTTGTGAGTGCGAATCCTTTTTTCTTCTCCCCTGCCGTTGAAGCAGAGAGCTATGCTGGATATGCGTGAAGTATCAGTTTTTCTTCTCCCCTGCCGTTGAAGCAGAGAGCTATGCGTGAAGTATCAGTTTTTCTTCTCCCCTGCCGTTGAAGCAGAGAGCTATGCTGGATATGTATTGAAAGTGAAGTATCAGGCTTATTTGGTTTGGGGTAGTAACCGCCGTAACAAGCCAGCTACTCCCCACTTTGTGAGTGCGAATCCTTTTTTCCACATTTCCTCTTGCTGTTGTAGCTTAGAGTGATGTTGGAGTCACAGTAACCATGTGTATGTTTATTGAATAAGGGTATTATCTCCAGGCAGTAGCCGTCATTCTGGCGAGCCACCCACTCTTTATTGACGGCCTCTTGATTTTATGGATCCACAGTGTTTATCCCACGCCCCTTTGAAGTCCTTCACAGTTCTGGTCTTCACCACTTCCTTCGGAAGGGCATTCCAGGCATCCACCACCCTCTCCGTGAAGAAATACTTCCTGACATTGGTTCTGAATCTTCCTCCCTGGAGCTTCAAATCGTGACCCCTGGTTCTGCTGATTTTTTTCCTATGGAAAAGGTTTGTCGTTGTCATTGGATCATTAAAACCTTTCAAGTATCTGAAAGTCTGTATCATATCACCTCTGCTCCTCCTTTCCTCCAGGGTGTACATATTTAGATTCTTCAATCTCTCCTCATAAGTCATTTGATGAAGACCTTCCACCTTTTTGGTCACCCTTCTCTGGACCGCCTCCATCTTGTCTCTGTCTCTTCGGAGATACGGTCTCCAGAACTGAACACAATACTCCAGGTGAGGTCTCACCAAGGACCTGTACAAGGGGATAATCACTTCCCTTTTCTTACTCGATATTCCTCTCTCTATGCAGCCCAGCATTCTTCTGGCTTTAGCTATCGCCTTGTCACATTGTTTCGCCGACTTCAGATCATTAGACACCATCACCCCAAGGTCTCTCTCCTGCTCCGTGCACATCAGCCTTTCTCCCCCCATCGAATACAGTTCATTCGGATTTCCACTCCCCATATGCATGACTTTGCACTTCTTGGCATTGAATGTCAGCTGCCATGTCTTCGACCACTCTTCCATCTTCCTTAAATCCCGTCTCATTCTCTCCACTCCTTCCGGCGTGTCCACTCTGTTGCAGATCTTAGTGTCATCCGCAAAAAGACATACCTTACCTTCTATCCCTTCCGCAATGTCGCTCACAAAGATATTGAAAAGGACCGGTCCCAACACCGATCCCTGCGGTACACCGCTTAAAACCGCTCTCTCTTCAGAGAGAGTTCCATTTACCATCACACATTGTCTTCTGTCCGTCAACCAGTTTGCAATCCAGGCCACCACCTCGGCACTCACTCCTAAGCTTCTCATTTTATTCACCAGTCTCCTGTGCGGGACAGTGTCAAAAGCTTTGCTGAAATCCAAGTAGATGACATCGAGTGCTCTTCCTCGATCCAATTCCTTGGTTACCCAGTCAAAAAAGTCAATCAGATTTGTCTGACAGGATCTTCCAATGGTGAATCCATGCTGCCTCTGGTCCAGCAATTCTCCCGACTGTAGATAGTTCACTATTCTCTCTTTCAACAGTGACTCCATTACTTTTCCCACCACCGAAGTGAGGCTAACCGGTCTGTAGTTACCAGCCTCTTCTCTGTTCCCACTCTTGTGAAGCGGGACCACCACCGCTCTCCTCCAATCATTCGGCACCACTCCCGTTTCTAGGGATCTATTGAATAGGTCACACAGGTCACAATAGGGATGTGAATCGTTTTTTGACGATTTAAAATATCGTCCGATATATTTTAAATCGTCAAAAATCGTTAGAGCCGCGATACAATAACAATTCCCCCGATTTATTGTCAAAAAATCGTAAATCGGGGGAAGGGGGAGGGGAAGGGGGAGGGCAGGAAAACCGGCACACTAAAACATCCCTAAAACCCACCCCGACCCTTTAAAATAAATCCCCAACCCTCCCGAACCCCCCCAAAATGCCTTAAATTACCTGGGGTCCAGAGGAAGGGTCCCGGTGTGATCTTTTACTCTTAAACCTCCGTGCATTGTAAAAATGGCGCCGGCGCTATGTTTGACCTGTCATATGCCGGTTTTCAACTGCAGGAGGTCGTTCCGGACCCCCAGGGACTTTTGGCCAGCTTGGGGGGGGGGCCTCCTGACCCCCACAAGACTTGCCAAAAGTCCAGCGGGGGTCCGGAACAACATCCTGCAGTCAAATCGTGTTGCCGTACGGCCGGCGCCATTTTGCGCAAAATGGCGCAAAATGGCCTGTCATATGACCTGTCATATGACAGGTCAAAGGTAGCGCCGGCGCCATTTCTACAACGCACGGAGGTCCGAGAGTAAAAGATCACACCGGGACCCTTCCTCTGGACCCCAGGTAATTTAAGGCATTTGGGGGGGGGTTCGGGAGGGTGAGGGATTTATTTTAAAGAGTCGGGGTGGGTTTTAGGGTTGTTTTAGTGTGCCGGTTTCCCCGCCCTCCCCCCCAGTGGACCCCAGGTAATTTAAGGCATTTTGGGGGGGTTCGGGAGGGTGGGGGATTTATTTTAAAGGGTAGGGGTGGGTTTTAGGGATGTTTTAGTGTGCCGGTTTTCGATTTACACGATTTACACAATATTTAAAAAACCCAAACTGTGACGATCCGATTCCCTCCCCCTCCCAGCCGAAATCGATCGTTAAGACGATCGATCACACGATTCACATCTCTAATGGCTAAGTCACAATATTATTGTGCTAACTGCACATATTCTAACTACCTACACCATACCACTATTGTACCTCAATTGAAAAAGCAAACCAGCCATGGGTTCATGTCACTCTGGGAGCTGCACAACTTGCCAGCATATACCCAGAAGTGGCTGCATGGCCATAAAGTCTCAGGCCCTCCATGTCCAAAACTAAAGGAGGACCATGTGGTTCCAGACTGCAGCCAAGATACCAGCAGCTCAATAAGAGTCCAAAGGAGATTAAATAGGCCGGTTCAGTAAAAGTCGCAGGAGAGCGCCCGGCGCACGCACAGGCCTCTCTCCTCTGCACGCAATTCAGTATTTAAATGAGGGCCCGCGGTAAAAAGAGGAGCTAAGGACACTAGCGCATCCCTAGCACCTCTTTTTTAACAGGAGCGGTGGCTGTCTGCAAGTTTGTCAGCCGACGCTCAATTTTGCTGGCGTCGGTTCTCAAACCCGCTGACAGCCACAGGTTCGGAAACCAGACGCTGACAAAATTGAGCATCCGGTTTTCAATCCACGAGCCATGGGCCGATTTTAAATTTTTTTTTTTTAATTATTTTTTACTTTGGAACCTCAGACTTAATATCGCCATGATATTAAGTCAGAGGGTATACAGAAAAGCGGTTTTTACTGCTTTTCTGTACACTTTCCTGGTGCTGGCCGAAATTAATGCCTACCTTTAGGTAGGCACTAATTTCTGAAAGTAAAATGTGCAGTTTGGCTGCACATTTTACTTACTGAATCGAACAGGAATAACTAATAGGGCCATCAACATGTATATGCATGTTGCGGGCACTATTAGTTTCAGGGGGGTTGGACGCACGTTATCGACGTGCTATTACCCTTTACTGAAAAAGGGGTAAAGCTAGTGCGTCGAAAACGCGTGTCCAAAGGCGGGTTAACAATGTGCTCCGCTGGAGCACACTGTACTGTATTGGCCTGAAAGGGAGCAACCAGGATGCAAATGGCCCTCTCCCCACAGCACCAGTGAGTCAGCGCACCAGGAGTGAGTTTGAGTGGTCCACCCCCATTACCAGAAATGCCTCGACAGAGAGCTGTGTGGTCCCATCAATTTTATCTTTAAAAAGTCTAATTAAAATATAGAGAAAAAAATAATTATAAAATGGAAAACCAATCAGTCAAATGAAAATGACAGAATTAGGCTTCACAGATTGATTTTCTGGTTTCCAATTTTTTTAGGTCGTGGTCACAATAACCATTACATGAATAAGACAGGCTTTATTCCTACTCCCGCAAAATACGCATAAATGCTTTTCTCACAGTAGTAAACTCAGATTTTGATTTCTTCTGCTTCCTGTGACAGAGTGTAAAAGATTCCTATGGAACACCTTAAAGTACCAATTCCATCTCTCTGATCCGGTGCAACTTAAGTCACACACAAGCAGGGAATTCTGGGCCCAGGGTGTTTCCCTTGAGAGAGGGATAAATAAGCAGACCCCGGGCGAATAAGAGGGCCGCAAACAAAAGAAGAAGAAAGTAAGAACTATACAAAAACCCCACTTATTTGTAAACTGCTGCATTTCTGTTTCCAGCACTGCTGAGGTAAGCCAGCTTTTGTTTACTTTACTTTGAAAAAATAAATCTAGAGATGCTCTGTTTTCCTGAAAGCCAGCGACTGCTCACGCTGGGTTACGTATGGTGGCAGAGGTGGCATTTCTGCTTTAAAGCAGAGGCACAGCCAGAGACCCACACCAGAGAAAAGAAAAAACAAATGTTTGTTTTTTTGGGAGGAGGGGGCCTGGCTGTGGCAGCAGTTGATATATATACAGCAGGATAAAAGTGCTAGCCCACCTGGAGAGACAGGGACTTAAAGTCAATCAGAGCTTGACAGGCTAGGGTTTTTTCTATTTTTACTTTCTGAGAGAAGGGAAGTTGTATTTTTTAGGCTGAATAAAAAGTAAGGAACTGCAGCAAGAAAAGCCTCTGTGGTGCCAAGGCTTATTAACTAACACGGAGAAATTCATGCAGACCCTCACTGAAGGGCAGCAGGAACTCCAGAGAATGGATCAAGTCCTACATGAACAATTTAACCAGCATTAGGGAGTGCTGAGGCAGATAGCCCAAGTAATGCAAGTTTACACAAAAATGAATAAACCCATTACCTCTGGTATTGTTTAAAATGAAGGCAGGAGAGGATTCAGATGCCTTGTTAAGGAATTCTGAGAGGACTGCCCCCATGGCTTTCTGGCCAGAAGCCACCTGGACCACGTACCTGGGGAATCAGCATACAGGCAAAATCCAGGCAGCTTTCCAAGCTGCCAACCCAGATGGGAGAGCCAGCTATTCAAAAATCAAAGCCGCTGTTCTTGAAAGGGTGGGTTACACAGTTCCAGGGAGGCACCCTCGAACCCATGAAAGTCCCTGGATCCTTTTCCATTCCCTAAAGGATGCTGGATGGAAGTGGCTACAGCCAGAGGGAAATGCAGACCTTGAAGTAGCTAACCAGGTCTGCCCGGAACAGTTCCTGGAAAGGCTAGACCAATCTATATAGAAGAGGATGTATCAGTATCCAGTGCACACCCTGAAACCCACCTTAGAAGTAGCAGATGCATTTCATCAAGTCCAATTGATGCCAGAGCAAATGGAAAAGCTAGAAAGGCAATCCTCATGGTCCCAGACACAGCAATGTCAATGCAATACCCCTGCAGCAGCTGTCAGAGCAGGACAGCCCTAGTTCTGTACCCTGATCACACACCCCAGGTCTGCCAACTTGCTTTAACAGTGCACAGAAAGGTCATGTTGCCAAAGACTGTCTCTATGAAGTAAGCGAACCAATAGACATCAGTCTGATGATGCCATATTATTGCATTTTTATGGACAGTCCAAGCCTGGGGCTCTCCACCTTTGTGATTCCAGTGAGACTCGATGGGTTCCCCATGCAAGCCCTCAGAGATTCAGAAAGCATAAAGATTATGGCCCACAAAGAGCTCATCAGGAGAGGACACATCGATTATGAGAAGACGATGTCCCTAATCACCAGCAACAGCACTTGACCAGACCAGTCTTGCTGATGACTCCAGCAGGAAGGTGAAGTTCTTACTAGTATCTCCTAACCCATCTTTATATGATGGGATTATCCAAGATTCTCTGGAGTCAGCTAATGACATATGGCAGAGGACTTAAGTCATAAAAACGACAACCCCTGGAAAAGAAATACACTGGTTGCCAGCATCTAGAAGCTTGGACAGGGGCGGATTGGTCTATTGGGGGATCGGGCTTCCCCCGGTGGGCCAGTCTAGCTGGTCATGTGGTCTTGACCGCCTGCCTCTTCCTCAGCCCAGCCTCAGCGCCTCCCAGCCAGCCCTCGCCGGAGACCAAGCCAGCGGAGGCCGAAGAAATTAAAATCAAGGCCGGCGGAGGCCGAAGAAAAGAAGATGGGCGCCTCCCAGCCAGCCAGCCCCCGCCAGAGACCAAGCCGGCGGGGGCTGAAGAAATTAAAATCGAGGCTGGCGGAGGCCGAAGAAAAGAAGATGGGTGCCTCCCAGCCAGCCTCAAGTGGGGGCTGGCTGGGCGGTGCCCATCTTCATTTTTTCGGCCCCCGCTGGCTTGGTCTCCGGTGTGGGCTGGCTGGGCGGTGCCCATCTTCATTTCTTTGGCCCCCGCTGGCTTGGTCTCTGGCGGGGGCCAAAGAAATTAAAGTCGAGGCCAGCGGGGGCCGAAGAAGTGAACACCGGTGCTGCTAACCCCCTCCGGAGACCAGCTGTTCAGCTGGGGGCCTTAGATTGGAAGGGTGCTTCTGTGTGTATGTGAGAAAGGAAGGGTGCTTCTGTGTGTGTTGTGTGTGTATGTGTGTGTGTGTGTGTGTGTATGTGAGAAAGGAATGTGCTTATGTGTGTGTGTTTATGTGAGAAAGGAATGGTGCTTCTGTGTGTGTGTATGTGTGAAAGGAATGGTGCTTCTGTGTGTATGTGAGAAAGGAATGGTGCTTCTGTGTGTGTGGATATGTGTGGATATGTGTGAAAGGAATGGTACTTCTGTGTGTGTGTGTGTGTGTATGTGAGAAAGGAATGGTGCTTCTGTGTGTGTGTGTGTGTGTGTGTGTGTGTGTGTATGTGAGAAAGGAATAGTGCTTCTGTGTGTGTGTGTATCTGTGAGTATGTGAGAAAGGAATGGTGCTTCTCTGTGTGTGTATGTGTATGTGTGTATGTGAGAAAGGAATGTTGCTTCTGTGTGTGTGTGTGTATGTGTCTATGTGAGAAAGGAATGGTGCTTCTGTGTGTGTTTGTGTGTATGTGAGAAAGAAATGGTGCTTCTGTGTGTGACAGGGAAAGTGCTTCTGTGTGTGAGGCAGGGAGGGCACTTCTGTATGTGTGTGGTGTATATGTGAGTCAGGGAGGGTGCTTGTGTGAGTCAATGTGTGTGTGCGAGAGAGAGATGGAGTATGTTTTTGGCTGGCTTATGGCTGTGAGAGAGAGGGCATGTATGTGATTGAGCGTGTTTGTAAGTGAGATAGAACATGTGTGTGATTGAGAGCTTGTGTGTAAGTGAAATAGAGAGAGCATGTGTGTGATTGAAATCCTGTGTGTAAGAGGGAGCGAGAGCATTGTGTGATTGAGAGAGACTGGCCAGAGAGGTGACGTGTGTATGTGCGAGACTGATCAGGGAGATGACTGGTATGTGTATCGTGTGTGTATGTGTGTGTGTGTGTGAGAGAGAGACTGGTTGGGGAGATGATTGGTGTGTGAGAGAAAGAAACTGGTCTTGAGGGTATGACTGGTGTGTGTATGTATGAGAGAAAGAGAAGAGACTGGTTGCGGTCCCTAAGGAAGAGGACCGTGAGGACAGCTTCAGCAGCTACTGCTGCTTCTGGTGTGGCCTGCACGGGAAAGGAGTAGGAGAACTGCTGGAGAGGGTAAGTAAAAGTGGCATTTTAAGTTCATTTTTCTTGACTGACTACAATTTTAATTATTGGGTAGTATGTGATGTGTCTGCTGTTTGAAATATTTTATTGGTGTTTGGTAAAGGTTTCAAAATTTGCTTGAGTCTTTAATTATTGGATATTCTATTCATCAGCTGTTTTGAAATTATTTTATTAGTATGATTTTATAATTATGATTCATGATTTATATATCTTGATTTTATTGATTGTTTCATGAGGAATGGTGACATTTTTGTTTTTCCATTGTTGCACTGTATAGAGTCTGGCGTGATACTTTTTACAGTTTAGTTTTTGTCTGCACATTTCTATTTATACTTTATGTGGCTTTATTCTGTATTTGGTGAGAGTTTGTGTTCTGCATGCAAAGTCTGAGATGAAGCATTCTTTTAGCATGTGGTTTCTCTGTAGGGATCTGTAGTAGCTTGGCCTGTTCTGTTTTCCTGATAGGAGGTGTATTGATATTTTAGATTCTGGTGTAATATTTTGAAATATTTCCCATACTTTTTCATAGGTGGGGTTGTTATTCTTTGAGTTTTGGCAAATAGCACTGTGTTGATATGGGAGGACCATGCGAAATATAGGGGTGTGTACATATATATGTACATTATATATGTAAATTATATTGTATATGTAATTGGGTACCCATGGGCCAGTATGGAGAAAAATCCCCCAGGCCACTATTATCCCACATTCCGCCCCTGAGCTTGGACAGATAGAGGTCTAGGCTTAGGGGCCTTCCCAAGTAGGCCCCAATCACTTAATTGTCCTTATAGAGGGAAAGCAGGAGTTAAAACAGTATAGTAATAAAAATACCTGTGGAAAGGATAGGTAACATAAGTTTACCTGGGAACATAAAGGAAACTGAACCAGTCCCTGGGGTTAGAGGCTTCAACCCAAGTTACTCCTTCAAAAAAGAAAGATGTGAGGCAGCTAGGGGGCACTAGGAAAGCAAATCCCTTCACCCAGTAAGGGCAGAGAAAGTCAACCTGAGGGGGAGGTAATTTGAAGGCGTATATATAAGAGGCCTACTGCACCTCTTAATGGACTGGCTTAGCTATCTGGCCCAGTCCACATTAAGTAACATACAGACAGGGAATTCTGGGACATGGGTGTTTCCCTTGAGAGAAGGATAAGTAAACAGGCCCCAGAGGGTACCGGAGTTTCCCAGATAAATGTAGAAGAAACTAAGAACTATACTAAAACTATTTATCCGTAAACTGCTGCAATCCTGTTTCCAGCACTATTGTAATTTGCTTGTAAATAATAAAAATCTGTAGAATAGCCAGAGTTCAGACTGCTCTGTCCTCTGGCAAACCAGTGACCACTCTCACTGTTTTACAAACCTTTTCAATGACATCTAATAGGCATTATCAACTTCGGAAACATTTCCTTGTTTTGTTGCACAACTTGACTGCTTTCTAATCTTTAATGTACGTGAGAGGTGATATTTTTATTTTATAGCATTTTAGCTGTAAAATATCACACATTGTACAATAACATTAAATATTCAGATAATTATAATGATCAACAGAAAATGAAATTTTATGACATTCCACTTTTGTGATAAGTTTTGTTTCTAAACTTTAGTTATTATAGACTCTCACTTGGGGGTGTAAGAAATACATAAAGCATTTCAATTCTAAGAATTTATGTTGGTGGCAAAGTTTTTGACAAGAACATAAAATATCACAATGTTAAACAATTAGCATGTCAAGTATTATAAGAGTATGGGAAATATTTCAAAATAAAAGTACTCAACATTGACAGTAAGAAAGTTGGATTCTTGTCATTTACAGGCTAATTTCTCATACAGTGACAGACAAGTGTATGGATCATCAACTATTTGTAATAAGTGAGTGAATATCAGACTTAAAGAAAGAAATCACAACCAAGATGGCTAACACTGAATAGCTGTGCATTGTGGGAGCACCTTGATTTGGAGTGGTAGACCTGTCCTTTCTTTTTTTTGCCCATTATTTTCTGACTCTTCATGATAAAGAGGGTTTTCCCTTCTGAATCTGTAGTTTCTTCTCCTGTCAGTCCTATGGATCAATTTGTGGCCCACACCATACAAATAGATTTATCCCTATTGGACTCCTTGGAACCATGGCCAAGTGCAGGCACATAGGAAGCATCTCTGGATTTGCAGGACTTGTTTAATCCAGGTGACTGCAAGCCTTCCTTAGAGCTAGCTATGAAGGCATCATGTAGCATCTTCACCTATGCGAGCATTGTCGTTGTCTAGACTGGCAGAAGGGGAAAATATTGGTGTAGTCGCAGCACAGGAAGAAATACTGCAATGGGAAATTAAAGGTGTGAGAAGTTTGTTCCTGGCCACATAAGGCCCTGTGGTAAACCTGAGACCAGTGGGATGGCAGAGGTAGGAATAGCTATGAAAAGACCAGAGGTTAAAGGAGTAGAGAGCTTGGCTTTCATGAAGAGAGCTGCTGGAAGAGTTTAGACATCATTATATTCTCTCGTCAGTGCTTGTTAGGCCCAATTTGGAGGAGAAATGGAAGGCTATTTTCTGCATTAAAAATACCTTTCAGGGCATATTTTGAACTTCTTTGAGCAATTCAGTTTCAAAGTCCAACTCCAAAAACAGATTCACACTCATAGAAATTAGCATGTTAATTTATAAGAGAAAGTGGTAAAACTTCAATAAAATTATTTAACAATTATAAACGACAATGTGATGCTGTAAAGTGAAATATAGGATTTGGAAAAATGGCATTAAAAAGCAGAAATTATTATTTATTAACATCTTATAGGTGCCAACAATTTCATCTACAACTCTATTTAAAAGATATTTATCTGAGATTTTAAAGATATCTCCTGAAGTCATACCTCCTACAGTTAAGATGTACTATTTCCCTCCATCTAAGAAAACAGCTAGTGAAGAAGAGCTTTGGATACTCAGTTATCTTTTGACAGCTTATCTGACTGCTATTTTGGAGAAATCTGACAAGGACATTATCAGTTCCACTCTGATAGTAGTTCATTTTATCTTGGAATCAGATCAAGATGGAATCTTCAGGCTATTTTTCCTTCATATATAATTGTTTGTTTCTGAATATGAGAATACGACTCTTTCCTGACATAGGGAAAGCCACAAAAAGAGCAAGTTATTTTTTGGAATTGAGATCAAAAAAGGTATGACTAGGTGCCCACTTACTCCTAAAATGTCCTTGTAAATGTGTTATTGCATATTGAAGTGCATGTTGTATCTCTTTCTTTCTACAACCTAGTCAGCTTTCTCTTTTCCGGACGGATACGTCATTTATGCAGAATTTGCCTGTAATGTCTCATCTGTCCATGCCATTTCACACTCTGAAATGTTTATACTATTCTGAAAGTTTGCGGTGATGAGAGATACTGTCTATGCTGTCTCTACTCATTTTCCTTTTCCTTTATTGAAATTTTTTGTGCACTCTTTTCATATTGAGACATAATCTTTCCTTCATTCTGTGGACTTGATAGGACATTAACTATAGAACTTTTCCTTTTGTATGGCTTATTTTATTGCTTCTTATTGCTGAATGTTGATGTTACTTTATTCCAAAAGGTTTTCTTTCATTTTTATTTGTTTAAAATTCATTTAAAAATTTTAAAAGCAAAAAATAAATACATTACCAAAAAAGTAATATTTACAGCAAAATTTGCAGCACATCTCAGAAAATACAAAAATACCCCGAAATAAATTCCATTGTGGATTTTTTCAAATCAGTATATTAGACTAAGAATGGATAGCTTACAGGTAAGTATATTCAGTTGGGTTTGTTCACATGACATTTGTAGATTTCAGTGTGATGGCCTGAGCATGCATGGTTGGAATGCATGTGGTGCTGTCTGCCAGCTGAGAATTAAGCCACGCTACGGAAGCTGAATTGTGTCGCTGGATATCAACAATGCCAATGCACCTGAGAGGCCTGACTGATGGGGAGCCCAAGTCCCACCATCCAGAGATGGAATGGTATTGAGGGGCCCAGATCCTGCCAGCCAGAGATTGTGCAGTGATGGTGGACCTTATTAGAGCAGTTGGCAGGGAGTTCAGACCCTGCTAGGTGAGGAAGTATAGCACCATCCGTGGGCATAGAGTGAGGTTGCGGGTCATCTAATGATGGGTATTTTTACTAGTGCATATATAGTTTTGCCACTAGATTACTAGCTGGAATCCTACCTAGGGCACCGGTGATTAAAGTGCAAGTGGATTTGACTTGTGTGTAGTTTGCTGCAGTGATCTGCTGTGGTGCCACTGACTTGAATGCAATCAATTGCCGATGTACGAAAGGAAGCCACGGTATAGTGATGACACATTACGCATTGCTGGCAAATGAATGTGGTTGCAAAGAAGTGAAGGGAAAGACAGACATTAGCTATGGCATTGCACCAGCAAGTAAGTTGGACAGCCCAGATAGCCTTTGCAGTCCTTCTCTGTCAATATATTTTATGACTGGCTAGAATACTGTCTTATTGCAGGCATAGGGGTTGGTTTTCAAAAATAAATGCTCAATGCTTCACTCGGAAGCTGATAGACTATCCCATGGGATTTCCCTTGGGTTAGCAGGTCATTCCCCCTAAGGTTTGCTATGGACGCAATGATCTCCATATCAAACTTTCTTATGAGATTTTGCAATTCAAAAGCCAATCAAAAAGATAAATACACCTCACCAAATTGTAGTTACCTTTTTTGTGCATCAGTTTTTGCTGAATTCAAAATCAGTGAGCTGGTTTACATGACTTTGCACTGCAGCAGCACCTTAAAATGGCTTAGAGCAGACTGTGTCTGAAATTTTACTATTACAATGGTGAAATTCTATAAAAACTTTCAGAAAGGGACTTTGCATGCCAAAACTCACAAAACAGTGGGAGTTTGGTGGTTCAGCATATTTTTTGATCCATTTGTAGAACTGTCCGCAATTTACTACATAAGTTTTAGATGCTTTACTTCAGTAAAATATTTTGATGATTTAGCTATCTATGCTTTCATCTGAACATTACCTAAAAGTTAGGAGGTACATATTCAGCCACTGGCAGGCTAGGAAAGTCAGGCAGATTTAAACTGGGTCATTTATCAAAATGCGTTCTGGCCTTAACGCCCGCGATAAGAGCATAACATATGCGATATTAATGGTATCACATTGCGCAAATGCAAATTTTTCATAGGGTCAGGAGGCTTTGGGCAGGATTAATGAAAATAAAGGGCAATATTGCACTGTGCAACAGCATAATACATGCTTCTCGCACATTTTTAATGCCGGAAATAACTACATTTTTTTCCTGGCGTTAAGCTGTGTGATATGTTTGAAATGGCCATAACACGATTTGTGATAAAGATTGCAAATTGCATTTTTGCCATTTCTGGGCTTGGGGAGGGGAGAGGGAATGGAGTGTGGGGGAGAGAGAGAGCCTCTTGGGGGGGCTTCACAGTATTCAACTATTTATATCACTATAGGAGGGCCAGCTACTAACTCGAGGTGAGGTTTTGGTGGTGGTTTAGGGTTTTGGGGTCAGTTTGACATGCAGAGTGAGAAGTAAGAACAGCACAGTACACCTCAGTGAAGATCTGACATCATTTGGAGTGAGGAAAGTTTCCCAAAGATGAGATTTCTGCAATGTTCTCTCACCCTATGGGGTAGATTTTAAAACCCCTGCGTGCATAAATCCTCCAGGATTTACGCGCACAAGGCACTTGAGGCGCACCTATTTTGCATAGGCCGCCGGCATGCGCAAAGCCCCGGGACACGCGTAAGTTCCGGGGCTTCGTAAAAGGGGCGGGGGGGCGTGCCCGAGGGGCGTGCCCGGGGGCAGGAGGCGGTCCGGGGCGGGTCCGGGGGCATGGCGACGGTTCAGGAGGGCCGGGAGGGCGGTCCCGAGTCCCCCGGCACTGCGGCCTGTGCCGGGGGATGCTGGGGCGGCACGCGCAAGTTACGCCTGCTTCAAGCAGGCGTAACTTGCCCAACAAAGATAGGGGGGATTTAGGTAGGGCTGGGGGGTGGGGTAGATAGGGGAAGGGAGGGGAAGGTGGGGGGACGCGGAGGGAACGGAGGCAGGCTGTGCGGCTCGGCGTGCACAGGCTGCCGATTTTGCGCAGCCTTGCACACGCCGACCCCGGATTTTATAAGATACGCGCGGCTACGCGCGTATCTTATAAAATCTGGTGTACTTTTGTTCACGCCGGTGGCGCGAACAAAAGTATGCACGTGCGTATGTTTTGAAGATCTACCTCAGCGTGTCCATCAAGCTAATTTGGCTATGTGGCAACCGCCAAAAATAGCTGGACAAAAAGATCATATAACTCCCACTCTCATGAAGCTGCATTGGTTGTCCATCATATAGCGGTCAAAATATTAAGACCTTAACATGATTTACAACTGCTAACCAATGAATCATCAACATGCTTGCATCTATTCTCAGTCTACACAAGCCAACACGTCAGCTACGGTCTATGGACAAGATGCTTGAGAAACCTACTGTCAAAATCGCCAAGTTGGAAATCACTAGAAATAGAGCTATATCTCTACCTGGGTTGAGTGAACATTGCACAAATCTCATCTTTGGGTGAGTTTCCTCACTCTGAATGTCATCAAATCTTCACAAGAGAGCACTGTTCTGTTCGTACAACTCACTTTGAATGTCATTGTGGCCCCTAACCCCTACACTAATACTTAAACCTCACCTCGAGTTACTATGTGGGCCTCCCATAGAGATATAAATACCTAGGTGCTCTCTCTTTCTCTCTCATGCAAATTATGATAAACTGCCTATTACCATAAAACACACCCCCTTTTCCTTCCGCATGTAATATTTAGTGCATTTTGATAAATCCAGGCCATTCATAGCAATTTTCAAAAGCTATTTATCCATGTTAAGTACACTTAATGCAAGTAAATCTATTGACAATTCAAAGACATATATTATAGCAATTTTCAAAAGCTCACGTACACTGGTAAAGTTTATTTATAAATGTAAAACCCAGTTTTAAGTGTGTTAATGCTTTTAAAAATCAATTCCATTGAATTTAGTTTAATTTACTGAATTTTCTTGATTGCTTTTCTTAGTAAAAAATCAAAGCGAATTACAAATACAAATAAATACAAATAGAAATAAATAAAACATAGCATCACAAGAATAAGATAAACAACAGAACCAAAATTAAAATAAAATCAATCACTAATGTCAAGGAAAACAAACAATTATGCAAATTAAAATCTTAAATAAATTCTGGGGACCCTCCCACTAGATGGCCACAGACCCTTTTCCTTGTGGGTGATAGTGAGTGGGACAGACCATTTTCTGCATCACCTTCCCCTGAGGATATCTGTAATGGTTCAGTCCTGGTTCAGAAGTGGGGAGGTCAGAGCCTTAGTGTGTGTGGTCAGTTTAATTTGGGTTTTGTTGAGATAGGAGCTGGTTTTTGCTCCTCTGCTGTGTTTTTGGTTGGGAGACTGCCCTGTTCCAGTGCACCCCTTGCCTGGTAGGGTCTATTCCTTCCTTGATGACTTTAGCAAGTTTTTTCTCAATTTTGGTTGTACCTGGATGAATCCTGTTCCTGCTGGTGCGGCAACCCCATAAACAAAGGACAGGAGGGAGAAGACCTGTTTATACCTTTCCCCTTAGTGAGAGGATTACAGTGACTCCTCATCCAGTGGTGAAAAGAGTTGTATTGTTGATGAGGAGTTTTTTGTGTACTACTCCTCTGCACTGGGAAGCTGGGCTGAGAAGAGCCCTGCTGATATCCAGGAAAAGACCTTGTCTCTTAGATCACACTGCAGAAGGAATCTGAATTAGAAGATATAAGTTTAATTGGAGAGCCTCAACTGGATTTCCACCTGGGGAAACAGGACACAATCCAGGAATATCTGGGACTGTGTTGGATTACCAGTACAATATTTTTTGGGATTTATGGGAACCCCTCAATAGGTTTACCTTCTCGGCTGGGACCCTTAATCTGCAGTCAAGTATGGGGGTGAGCTGTTCCCAGAGAGTAGTGAAAGGCACACCTGCCCAGAGTGAAGAGAGAGAGTTCCCTATCTATGACCCAGATCAAACACAGATGTGAAGTAAAACTGTTACGCTCTGCGATCCGTGGGTTATTCCCACATTGGCCTTTTGAGCTTGAAAATGGGTATGAATATCTATGGTAAGTAGAGCCAAATAAAAAACAGTTAATTCTATAGAAGACGTGGCATTTAAATGCTCTCCAGAGTTACTTTGGAAGGCTTAACCAATAAGATTCACTTTCAGACCCATAAGATTGTGGAGACCTCTCTGGAGTGATGACAGAAATTCCTTGAAGCTGTGTGGAAATCTCATATGCCACTGCTCTTCATCCAGAGAAATAAATGCACACCTCCCATCTCCCCTTCATTCCTGACTCCTGGCTCAGGCATAGTTCTTCTCTGGGTATCTCATTTCTCATGATATTCAACGCCTGTTTGACTCAGCAAACACAGTTCAAACTCCCTCTGCAGGCATCAATTTCTCCGCAGCCAGCCAGGCTCAAAGACACATAAGCCACTGCTTAAGCCAGCCACTTCCATGCTGACAGCACTGGATGCTCACAGCACAGGTAAAACATGGGTATTCCCCAAAATGATTCTCGTGGTGCTGGGCTCTTGGAGGTTCTGAGAATTTCCCCTTTAAGGAGCCTTTTTTTTGACCATGACTAAATAAGAAAATAACAAAAAGAAAAAGAAAAATTAGAAAGTAATCTCAGAAGCCAACACACACACACTCACACATCTTATTCAGCACACGCCAGCTTGACTGGCACCATTTTGTTGTATGGAGTGCTCCATATGGATGGACTACTTTATATAACAAAATGGCTCAGCCTCATGGTCCACAGGTGCCATTTTAGAATGAGCCGGGGGGAGGGGTAGCAGGAACCTGCGAATCACTCTTGCTCCATTTATTTATTTATTTAAGGCTTTTTTTTTATACCGATAACCGTTTGCACATCATATCGGTTTACATGGAACTGAGAGATTAAATAATGTAGGATAAGCATTTACATGGAACTGTTTGCAACAAAAGATAATGAAGTACATAACTTTCAACGAGATATTAATAAATAATACTACAACAGAGATAAAGAAATATAGATATTTAGAAAGGAAGAAAGATATACAATTCCCTTATGGAGTAATGAAAAATGAAAAATTTAACAAGTGGAGAAAAATAGGGGGGGGGGGAGGATTATATATATGGAGGATAAATGGAGTGGGTGGGTGAGATAGGGGGAACACCCGGGGAACCTTGAAATTTTTAATTTTTGTGGTACATGCAATAGATTGTGTCAGAGAGGAAAAGGGGGCCCAACCCTAGCCTATAGCTTTCCTTTCCCTTTTTTTTGTTGTTCTTTTATTTGATTTATTTTGTTTCATTTCAGAGAAACAAAATAAATCATAAATGAAATGAAAAAAGAAAACCAAAACAAAAGGATATGAAAAAGAAAATAATACAAAAGAAACTTAACCTGCACACCTCTAATATACTTTGAAAACTACAGCCATAGTAAATATAGCAGCAGAGAGACTGTACGGTCTGTCTAGTCTGTCCATTTTCCTTTCTGCAATATTTCAGACCTTTGTTGATCTCTAGCTTTCTTTCTGATTCTTCATAACTAAGGATCATCCGTGCTTATTCCACACTTTCTTGAATTATTTTACTGTTTTTGTCTCTTCCTCATATACTGGGAGTCTGTTCTGGGCATTCACCACCTTTCAGCAAACAAATATTTCCAATTTAAGTCATACACAGAAGGAAGATGCTAAAGATGTACTCTCTAGGAGAAAAAAAAGGGAAAGGGGAGATTTGATACAAACATTCAAAATATTTAATGGCTTCATTAAAGTATCATAAAGTAGCTACTCCCAGAGAATGAAAATCTCAGGTACAATCGGTCATCATATGAAGCTGAAGATAGGGAAGCTCAAGAAGAATGTGATTAAAATACTTTTTCACGGAGAGGGTAGTGAATACTTGGAGCAGATTTCCAGCAAAGCTTACAGGAGCCAAACTTGCAGAATTCAAGCAGGATAGGATAAACACAAAGGGGATTTAATGGCATAGGGAGGGAGAAACCACAACATAAGTGAGACCTGTAATAAGGCAGTAGGCAAGTACCAATGGGTAGTCTGGGTGTGGGTGAAACAAGTTGTTCTGTTCTTCTGACATCTTCTGTATTTCTAATGTTATTCCTGAGTCCTATTTCTCTCTTACCCCCTCATTTATCAAAATGCGCTAATGCATTTTCGCATGCGTTAAGGGCTTATCGCATGCGAAAAGCCCCATTAACGCATGCGATAGCACCATATCGTATGGTGCGATGCAAATTTGAAAAACAGGAGGAGTTAGGGGCGGGCTGGGTTTGCCGTCTGCGAAGTGCTATCACACAGACTTAACGCCGATTTGAACTACACCTTTTTCAGTAGCGTTAAGCCGTGCTATAGCTTGCGTTACGGGCCAGTAAGGTTTTATCGCATTTCGCAATGTCTCCTGAAAGGCCTGTTTTAGTGGATTTGAAGCTCCCGGAGCACCACCTAGCTTGATGTTACCCAGGTAGAGAGTCCATCAAGCTAGGTTGAGCGAACATTGCCCAAATCTCATCTTTGGGTGAGTTTCCTCACTCCGAAGGCCATCAAATCTTCACAAGAGAGCACTGTTCTGTTCGTACATCTCACGTTGAATGTCCATGTGGCCCCTAATCTCCTACACTGCTAACTAAACCTCACCTCGAGTTACTAGGTGGGCCTACCATAGGGATACAAATACCTATCTAGGGAGACAACATTATGTCTAATGTCTCTCTCTCTCTTTCTCTCTCTCTCTCTCTCTCTCAGGTCTGCCACTTAAAGCAATGTTATCACAATGTGTTTTTTGCATAGGTAATTAGTGCAAATTGCAATAAACTGTATATTAGCATAAAACACACCCCATTTGCTATCACATTTTGCTAAATCCAGGCCTTAGAGGGCATACCTAGCAAGTTGGGTTTTCAGGCTTGTTGCAATGAATATGCATGAGATATATGGGTTTTCATTATGGATATCCTGAAAACCAGACCAGTTACGTATGTCTGCCTCCTGAAGAGATTTGGGAAACATTGCTCTAGGCTACACATAAAGACCAATGTACTAACCAGCAGAAGCCAGCTCTGGTCCTCAAGAGCAGGGGTGGGCAATTCTGGTCCTTGAAGGCTACAAATCAGTCAGGTTTTCAGAATATCCATTATTAAAATGCATGAGTCCATGAACCTGCACTAAATCCCATGTATTTCTACAGGGGTGGTCAACTCCAATCCTTGAGAGACACAAATATGCCTTGGTTTCAGGATATCCATAATGAATATGCATCAGATCTATTTTCAAACAAAGGAGGTAGTGCATGCAAATATATCTCATGCATATTTATCATGGATATCCTTAAACCCAGGCCTATTTGTGACTCTTTGGCAGGAGTGGGCAATGCTAGTCCTTGAGGACCACAAACCAGTCAGATTTTCAGAGCAGCCGTAAGGATTAACCATTATATATATTGCATATAAGTGAGGTAATGTACATGCAAATATATCTCATGCATATTCCTTAGCGATAAATCTCTGCAGGTTAGTGGTCTTATTCACACAAAATTTTGTTACCCATACAAATGAGCTAGATAGCAAAATGTCATGTAATATGTAGTTCCTGGGATGGGCAAGAAAAGATAACTATACTTCACTATGTTACCTACGTTCCGCCTGAGTTACAATTGCATGAAGGTGAGAAAGCCCTCCGTATCTTGTCTTGTCTTTCTATAAAAGAAGAACTCGGCCACTTTGTCAGGCTTTAGAACTATTCATCTCTTACAATCCTACCAGACTGAGTATATCAGTACTGAAACAAACATTGTCCAATTGGCTAACAGATTACATTGTGCACTGCTATAAGCTAGCAAGCCTACTAATTGCACCCTCCATCAAAGCTCAACGAGTATAGCCTTTCTGGCATCGACTCACCCACAAATTGTGCTTCTCACTCAGTGCAAGTACAAAGCTTCAATAAGGTCAATACACACTGTTCCATCCCATTACTGTCTACTATGGATGTACTTTTGTTAGAAATGAAATAGGAAATAACCACATTTCCTATTTTGTTTCATTTTGTTCTCAAAACAAAATGATCGAAAATCTGACAAAATCTAATTGGTTCTCACATTTGTTTTGGAAAAAAAAAAAAAGTCACCTGTCAAGCCAAAGCGCAGACCAGAGGCTGGGACCTCATCTACAGAATAGACCGAGACCCAAAACAGGAGTTGTGGCTGACACCCAAGCGTGAAGCCAGGTCTTTGTCTAGTTGTCGCACCTTGGCCAAGACCCAAGCAAAAACCCAGGCCTGGACCCAGACCCATCCAGAGGCTGGGTCCCAATGCCTAGGCCTCAGCTTGAGCCTAGGTCTGATGCCAGGGCCTCTGCTTAGGCCCAAACTCAGAAGCCGGAGCCCAGACCTCACATGTATGTCCTCTTCTTTCTTCTTCAAACTAACAGCATCTGCTGGAGATGCAACAGAACCAGGACTGGTGGAAGCACTATGTGAGCTGGACCTGGGCCTAGGGCCTAGGGCGCCGACCATTAGGGGCGCGAGCCATGTGGGACCATGACCAGGGGGTGGGGTGGGGGGTATGTGATCGGGGGGCGAGGGGGTGTCGGCAGGACAGGGGGGGGGGGAGGCGCAAGGCAGAAGGTGCCTAGGGCACCTAATCCCTGGCTAGAATAAATTAACTTTGGCATCTTCCTCCTCTGTAGAAGGTGCCATTTTGGTATAACAAACATGCTTTGTCATATGCTCCGATTTATATTGTTTTTTTTACAAAAAAATGATTGAATACGAATATGTGTAAAAGATGTGTGAATGGATAGTAGCCAGGATTGAAGCCTTGATGATTGGCTCAACTGCTCAGCAGTTTCAAGCTTGTGCTAATTCAACCCCTTTTTGTGGCTGTTACCATCTGCCCAATATGTGCACATGCATTTTTATGAAATATTGATACTGAATTAATAAATTCAGTACTGTAAAGAAAATATAGGATATGAAGGTTACCAGAGACAGGATTTAACATCTGCACTGTACATAACATAGAAAATGTCTTGGAGTCGCAAAAGTCTCTTGTTCAATACTTTTACAGTACCTCATTGTCTCATTCTGCTGATGATATCATTTTTAACTCACATTGTTGTGTTTCATGAGGAATTCCTAAAATACCTCCAGAAGTTGTTAAATTTAAGCTTTAGAAGTTGAAATATTTCTTTACATCCAAAGTAATTGGAAGCATTTTAATGTTTTCAGAAGTTAAATTAAGACTCTTAAGAAAAAATATTTGAAAACTAGTTATTTGCATAATATGATTTTCTTTTAGATGTGAAATACTTCCAAGCATAGGTTAAATGAAGCCCTGAATGCCCTATTTTATTAATGAATGGGTTATCACAAATCATTTTAAGGTAGTGAAGTAATTATGCAATTAACTACGGTCTAATAGTTCTGAGAAATAACAGGCTAATTACTGTGATCTCACAGCATAATCTGTAATTAAAGCAATCATTGCTGTAAATTATGGAGTGCTTTAAGCATGCTTCTAGTTACCTGATCACCAGGTAAAACAGCATGGTCTATTCTGAAACTGTCTTTTAGAAACTAAAATGTCACTCAATTAGTGGAATATTAATTGTAATCATCATATTTGGTGATCACACTATTTGTAAATCAATAACCCTCAAAAGGGGGGGGGTCTCTTTTAGGTGTGGTAGAATACATAATTTGAACTAATATTATATTTATCCTTTTATTCCACTGACGTATAGATATTTTTCTCTAAAGCCAGAAATATCCTCAGCACAAGAGTGACACTTTTAAAATAATCCATGCTTTCTGTTACCATCCCAGCTAATGATACCTGAAGTAGCAGTCAGGGTAATAATGACATCAGCACTAGTTCTGTTTTACAAATTCTACATATATCTCTTTTTATTCTATGAAGGCTGTACACCATCGTATCTGTAATCCACTATCCTGTGCTACAGTTATCAGTCTCTAATCTTCAGGTCTAAGTTTACCTCTCCTTAACTATTCCCTAATCTGATCTTGATCCAAGTGGGTTTTCTGAAGCAGCTCTCTGTATTTCCCACTATATTTGTGCACTTGTCAATTGATTTTTCTTGCCTGCAGTTCAGATTCTTTAAAGAGTTGTTTTCCTCTTATTTTTTTTTTCAAATTCCTCTTTGGCAACATATGCTGGTAAATTCTCACTCATGCTTTCCGTTTGCCAAAACGATTGTCAAGCTTAACTATGGCGGCCACTTTTGGTACCTTGGTGGCAACTTTTGTCCTGGTTACCCTTGTTTTTCAGAGAAACTAAAACAAGGTAAAAAAAACCAACAAAACATGGTTTTTAGATAAAAAATAAGAGCATATTGCTCATGCATATTTATTGCAGGCTATGTCAAAAACCGTATCTGTTTCACAGACAAAGAGTAGTCAAAGATACATTAATTTGACCTCAAAAGCAAACCAGACAGATTTATATTTGCCTCGCAACTGCAAATGTTTCAGCGAGCCAAAACTCAATCCTATAGGGATCTTGCAAGCCTGCTACAAAAACAATTAAGGGAGTATTTTCTTTGATTAAGAAGTAACAGTTTTGCTACCTTCAAAGGAAAGAATTTTCTTATTTAAAGTGTGATATAATTATGGAACATTTTGCCAACAGTTTTAGCTATGAGTACAACACTAAAATGTGGCACAACGTTTTATAGCAGGCATTTGCTAAATATTTTAGCATGCGCAATAAAATGGCACTTAAAAGTTGATGCACTATAGTTTTTAGGATACCTACCAAAACATAGGGGTAGATTTCAAAAAGGGCGCCCTCACGTACTTTTGTAGGCGCATCAGGCGCAAACAAAAGTACGCTGGATTTTAGTAGATACGCGCGTAGCCGCACGTATCTGCTAAAATCCTGGATCGGCGCCCGCAAGGCTACCGATTTCGTGTAGCCGGCGCGCGCCGAGCCGCGCAGCCTACCTCCGTTCCCTCGAGTCCGCTCCGAAATCGGAGTGGCCTCGGAGGGAATTCACTATCGCCCTCCCCTCACCTTCCCCTCCCTTCCTCTACCTAACCCACCCCCCCGGCCCTGTCTAAACCCCCTCCCCTACCTTTGTTGGGGGATTTACGCCTCCCAGAGGGAGAAGTAAATCCCCGCGCGCCAGCGGGCTGCTGGCGCGCCTAGACGCGACCCTGGGGCAGTTCCGGAGGGCGCGGCCACGCCCCCGGGACCGCCCCGGGCTGAAACCACGCCCCCGAAACGCCGCCGACACGCCCCGAAAACGCCGCGCCGATCGGCCCCGCCCCGACATGCCCCCAACACGCCCCCCTCGGAAAACCCCGGGACTTACACGAGTCCCGGGGCTCTGCGCCCGCCGGCAGGCCTATGTAAAATGGGGCGGATTTTAAGAGCCCTGCTCGCGTAAATCCACCCGGATTTACGCGAGCAGGGCCTATCGTGCCGGTGCGCCTATGTTCCATAGGCCTATCGGCGCGCGCAGAGCCCCGGGACTCGCGTAAGTCCCGGGGTTTTTCGAGGGGGGGCGTGTCGGGGGCGTGTCGGAAGCGTGTCGCATCGGCACGGCGTTTTGGGGACGGGACGTGGCGTTTCGGGGGCGGGCCCGGGGGCGTGGTTTCAGCCCGGGGCGGTCCGGGGGCATGGCCGCGCCCTCCGGAACCGCCCCCAGGTCCTGTCTCGGCGCGCTAGAGGCCCGCTGGCACGCGGGGATTTACTTCTCCCTCTGGGAGGCGTAAATCCCCCGACAAAGGTAGGGGGGGGTCTAGATAGGGCCGGAGGGGTGGGTTAGATAGAGGAAGGGAGGGGAAGGTGAGGGGAGGGCGAAAGCGAGTTCCCTCCGAGGCCGCTCCGATTTCGGAGCGGCCTTGGAGGGAACGGCGGCAGGCTGCGCTGCTCGGCGCATGCCGGCTACACGAAATCGGCAGCCTTGCGCGCGCCGATCCAGGATTTTAGCGGATACGCGCAGCTACGCGCGTATCTACTAAAATCCAGCGTACTTTTGTTGGCGCCTGATGCGCCAACAAAAGTACGCGAAGGCACGCTTTTTGAAAATCTACCCCAATAGGCGCACCGGCGCGCAAGCCCTGCCGCGTAAATCCGGGCGGATTTACGCGAGCAGGGCTCTTAAAATCTCTCTCTCTCTTGGTTTGGAACAGGATCAAAAGGTAAGAAAACCATCTGACGCTGGTTTTAGCAAGGCAGGGGCAAGGACAGGAGTAGCACAAATGCAACACCCTAAACCAGCAGTGCACTACTCCATGATTACTGCTTCTGAGGTAAAAGATGCAGCATTTTCAAAAACTGATAAATCCCTAAATCAAAAGATATCAAAGAGCTAGTAGCCAAAGATAATTTCTGAGCTTTAGTCCACAGTATCTTAGTCTTCAGTGAGGAGGTGAGGGACTTGGATGAAACTGAAAGTGTTGAGAGCAGTACCCAGGAAAAGAAGGCAAAATTGATGGAAAGGTTAGTCTTCTTGAAAATCAATTTGCCTTTACTGGGTTTACCAGAATGTCCATGGGAGTGGCAGGATAACTGAAAGCACTTTGGGGTCTTGCTGTCACACAGCTTTACTACCTTACCCAAGACTCTACATCTTAGGGGTCTTGTTGCCACTCTATCTTGCTGCTATACTGCTTATGCCATTCCCTGGAGGTCTTGCTGCCACTCTGTCTTGATCTTCTTGAAAATCGATCTGTCTTTACTGGTTTTTCCAGAATTTTCATGTGAGTATAGGATGACTGAAAGCACCATGGGGGTTTAGCTGCCACTCAGCCTTGCTTCTATAACATTCTCTATACCTGAGATATTCCTGTCACTTTGGGTGGCTGCTTTGCACCTTGCATGGTGCCTTTGGGTGTTCACTCCACTCTTTGTGTTGCTTTGTCTCTCTATTAATGCCTTGTGTTTTTTTCTGCCACCTTTGCTGCTTTGTTCCCACTTTTATGGTGCTTTATGGTATTCATGCCACTTTTGATGCCAGTTTGCTATAGTCTTGATGCCTTGGAGGTCTCTTCCCCCTTTTGATGATGTCTGCTCTCAAGTTTCATTAGATTTGATTCAAAACACCCAATTTTGGAGCTCAAAATTGGCCGCATTGCTTTCCCCTTTGATTTTAATGGAAAAATGAAAAACAAATGGAATGAATAATTTTTTTTTTCATTTGAAATGAACCAGATGAATGGAGGAGATGCCCAAAAATGAATAAATAAACCAAAAATAATATTTTGCCTCTGCTAATCTCTAACTGATACTTCATTTATCAAGGCTCATACTTTGTTGCATGCATCTGGGAAAAGTTTGTCATTCTCCTGTGTTTTGAGCAGAATAACCAAGCCATTTTGTTCAAGAACATGTTGATTAGACTTGCCTGGCTGGCAGGGTAGACAACAAAGGAAACCCTTTCTTAAATATCCCAGCTGGGATGTGATGGGGTACCCAGATTGCAGTGGTGTTTGGCTGACCACCAGTGCCTGGAGGCTGGGGGGGCCTGGGGTTAATTTACCCAGCTGATACATGGCAAAGGGGTTACCTAGGCAATGGGAAAAAGATTTTGTATTTATTCTCTGTCAGACATATCTCTTTAATGAAAGACAATGCAAAAGTAAAAAAATGACAGGTCCACAGTTCAAAACTCCTCCCGCTCCTAAACCATACCTTAATCCTTCACAGTCCCTCTCTCCATAACCTCTTACCTTCTATCGCTCTTGCTGAAAATTTCTTCATGGGGCAGGATTGATTTACGGTCACTCCTGCCCTGTAATTACTGCTATTGCAAATGGCGCCAACAGCTGCTGCCACTGTACATTTTTTCCATGCAAGATGGTGCTGGCCTGGGCCTTGGCATGGCTGGCACCATTTTGTATGGCAAAACTTTACAATTGTGCCAATCTCATTCTGACAGCACCATTTGCAATGGCAGCAGCTGTGGGATAGGTGCTGTAGGAAATTCCTTCTGCCTTGTGAAGAAATTTTCACCAAGAAGGTACAAAGGCTAGATGGTCTGAGGGGAAGAGGCTGGGGGGGGGGGGGGGGGGGAGTTGTTGGTGGTGTTGACGACCTTATGATTTTTTTTCTAAATTGAAACAAAAATGAATGAAATTTTTGTTTTTCTTTTGTTTCATTTTTTTTAAATGAAATTGTAACAAAACAGGAAATTTCAGTAAAATTTCCCCATTTCATTTTCAACTACTGTAAATCCGTATAACTAAGTTTGACATCTGTACTTGGCTTTATCTTGTGCCTTTCTCTCACACCTGAGACATCATGCTGTTGTGCCTAGTTAATGATCGTGTATTGAAATGGAAATGAAAAAGACATCAGTAGTCAGAAGTTACATTTTTTATGTGTTTTCAGACATCATTAATTCATTCGTGTGGCATGTTTTATATATATCTGGGTTCATTTTTAATACATGCAGTGGACTCAGGTGACATTTGTCTTAACCTCCCCCACCTTCACAGCCAGCCAGCCTAGTATGATCCATACTGAAAGCCCATACATCAGTTTCCTCAGCTGTGTTAGTAGATGCAGACTTGATTTACCAAAGCCTTCACTATTATTAATGTTTTCCAACCAACATCAGCCTTCCGGTATGAAATCTATTTCTGGATCACACTTTTTGGCTTAAGGCTATTACCAGGAGTCTTTCTTAAGCAAAAACGGACAGAAGAATTCAGAAAGTTGGTGGTATGGGTGGGTAGAAAGGGCATACGTGTTTGAATGGCTATTTAATTAATTTATTTGTATGTGCAGCGAGTGTTCAGAATATCCAATCAGTACTGTCTTGACTTTGATCTTATTTCCTTTGATGTTTGTTGTGCATCTTTTGTAGGCTCCCCCACACTATAAAGAAATCATTTACTCTGCGGATAATAACGGTGTGAAGAGACTGGATGCAAAAATGTCAAAGGGAGAAAGATTTAGAGGTTTAGGCTAATCCCAAGAGCGTAGTGGACAACAAAAGCCCACTACCATAGTTTCAGTGCTGCTCACCAGAGCACAAATTCACAAATGAAAAGTATAAACTAATGTAATTCACCGCACCTGAGATATAGCTGGAAGTGTCTAGGATACAAAGGCTGAAAAGCACAGTGTGTGTTTCATACTAGTTTCCCTGGAAGAAGGGAAAGTTGTGTGTGTGTGTGTGTGTGTGTGTATACTAACAGTATGTTGCTCAAATCGAGTATTATTGTAGGAGAATAAGGAAGGACCTGGTAAACTCTGACATAAAATGAACTGCATGCAAAGAAATAAAATATATATATTATCTAGAATATATTTTACACAATGGGGAAGTTGTTAGGGCTAAACTTAAATATAAAAGCTAAGAATCATTTGTGTTTGCTCATACATATGTTTAGTGTAAACATGGCATTGTGTCATAAAATAGCACATTTCTCAATGACGCTGCATCACAAATTGCTTTTCTCTATATAGTGATCTATAGACTTGATTTCTTCGCCTTTTAGCATTTTGAAGTTATGCATACATGCTCTGTTTCACTTAGCCAGTATGGTAACATAACATAACATTTCATTTATGACATGCTTTCCCATTGAAAACTCCCAAGGCAAAATACACAAATCTATTAGAACAATGGAATAGTAATCAACAGCAAAGTTTTGAAAACAGCATAAATCAGAATAAAGCCGTCGATAAAAAAACAGCACTTAAAATCATACATAAAATATGAAAGACCTTAGACTATCAGGAAATAAAAATAAAGCACAGCTAGTAATTTTAAGAACAAAGAAGTTATAGATTCTCATCTTTTTTCCATGAGGGTTTGTAAAATTCCAGATCTACTGGAAAGTATAGGAAAATAGTGCCTTGCTTGCTTCCTTTCCTGTCTGCATGCTGCTGAGATAAAAAGTAAATATAAAGAATACATACTTCGATAAAGGGAATTCCTGATTCATCGTGTGATCTTCAGTGACGTGGTGACTTTCGAGAGCACTTCATATGAATGTTTTGAGAGGAGCCTGGATGCACATTTTCTTAGATTTCTAATAATATACTCAGGGTCAGATTTAAGTTTGAGGCTAGCATAGGGTGGGGGAAAAAGTATAATAAAACCTGTAAGTCGGGGTTTCTTTGCACGGTGTCGAGTTGGTGTTATCTTTTGACCAATGACTTAATTTCCCGGCTATTTCTCAAAAGGATAAAAAAAAAAGTTTCTTCTACGTTCTTGCGTCCTTCATTTAACCCCAGTCGGTGTCTTTTTGACCTTCTAGACAGACAGGATAAGAACCTGCTCGTTCATTCAGTCCAGCTTCCCAGGCCCCTTGCCGTATCTAGTCATGAAAGGAAAAGGAGCACAAGAGGAAGTCAGAAGTACCAATAGACCAAGGCTAAATTATTATTCCTTATAAAGTCATAATTTATGCCCTTCAAGAATGCAACCTTTGACAACCAGCCGTACATACTAGGAATAATTACTAGGGATGTGAATCGTTTTAGGACGATTAAAATTATCGTCCGATAATTTTAATATCGTCTTAAACCGTTATGGAACACAATACAATAGAGATTCTAACGATTTATCGTTATAAATCGTTAGAATCGTGAGCCGGCACACTAAAACCCCCTAAAACCCACCCCCGACCCTTTAAATTAAATCCCCCACCCTCCCGAACCCCCCCCAAATGAGTTAAATAACCTGCGGGTCCAGCGGCGGTCCGGAACGGCAGCGGTCCGGAACGGGCTCCTGCTCCTCAATCTTGTTGTCTTCAGCCGGCGCCATTTTCCAAAATGGCGGCGAAAAATGGCGGCGGCCATAGACGAACACGATTGGACGGCAGGAGGTCCTTCCGGACCCCCGCTGGACTTTTGGCAAGTCTCGTGGGGGTCAGGAGGCCCCCCACAAGCTGACCAAAAGTTCCTGGAGGTCCAGCGGGGGTCAGGGAGCGATTTCCCGCCGCGAATCGTTTTCGTACGGAAAATGGCGCCGGCAGGAGATCGACTGCAGGAGGTTGTTCAGCGAGGCACCGGAACCCTCGCTGAACGACCTCCTGCAGTCGATCTCCTGCCGGCGCCATTTTCCGTACGAAAACGATTCGCGGCGGGAAATCGCTCCCTGACCCCCGCTGGACCTCCAGGACCTTTTGGCCAGCTTGTGGGGGGCCTCCTGACCCCCACGAGACTTGCCAAAAGTCCAGCGGGGGTCCGGAAGGACCTCCTGCCGTCCAATCGTGTTCGTCTATGGCCGCCGCCATTTTTCGCCGCCATTTTGGAAAATGGCGCCGGCTGAAGACAACAAGATTGAGGAGCAGGAGCCCGTTCCGGACCGCTGCCGTTCCGGACCGCCGCTGGACCCGCAGGTTATTTAAGTCATTTGAGGGGGGTTCGGGAGGGTGGGGGATTTAATTTAAAGGGTCGGGGGTGGGTTTTAGGGGGTTTTAATGTGCCGGTTTTGCGATTTTTAGATTTTTAGATTTTTCACGATTTTTCACGATTTTTCACGATATTTTACCCCCCCAAACGGCAACAATACGATTCCCTCCCCCTCCCAGCCGAAATCGATCGTTAAGACGATCGAGGACACGATTCACATCCCTAATAATTACTATTCCCTGCGCTTTCATTGAACTAGCAGAAGTGCAATTTCTAATGTCATTTAACTCACTATCAATTTCAGTACATCATGTGAATAAATAACGAACATGAATCACTACTAGTAACAAAGTAACCTGGATACTAACCAGTTACCCTGCATAATAACTGATCAACCTGACTAATCAATATTTTGATTAACTGTTCAGTATATTATTATTTATAGCATAAAAAGACAAATAAGTGTATCAGTTTGTTAAGTTTAGACAATTCTCGGATTGTCTACCACAGCCATTTATTATTAGTTGTTTTCCAGCAAAGAATATGTGAGACATTAAAAATAAATAAATAAATAAATAAATAAATGAAGTTTAATTTGTGATACCTCAATAGCTTCGAAGAACAAAATGTTTGAGACCCTTGTTATCTTGGGACAGTAACTTTCAACTTGGCGCACATTTGCACGCATACATCAGCACTCAGCTAAGGACATGGCTATTTTACTTACACACGTATATGTGTGCATGTTTTAAAATAGCCGGGCCGCATGCACATGTGCACCGAATTATATATGGGTGCGTGCATGGGCGCGCAAATCCCGCTACAACCGCATAAGTCAGGGGAATTGAAAAGAGGCATGCGCTGAAACCATTTCCAATTTTACCAGTTCATTCCCAGTTCACCCAGTTAATTATATAGGTCCTCCAAACCCCCCTAGTTTAATAGCCTTCTCTCCCCCAGTTAGCAGATCTGCCTATTTATCTTTAAATAGAAACATAGAAACATAGAAATGACGGCAAAAGAAGACTAAATGGCCCATCCAGTCTGCCCAGCAAGCTTTCACACTTTTGTTTCTCATACTTATCTGTTACTCTTGGCCTTTATTAGTAACTTTTTGGTTCTAGTTACCTTCCACCCCCGCCATTGATGTAGAGAGCAGTGCTGGAGCTGCATCTAAGTGACGTATCTAGCTTAATTGGTTAGGGGTAATAACTGCCGCAATAAGCAAGCTACTCCCACACTTATTTGTTTACCCAGCCTGTGCAATTCAGTCCTTGTTGGTTGTTGTCTGAATATAAATCCTCTTTTCTTTATTCCCCCTGCCGTTGAAGCTGCGCTGGATATGCATTCAAAGTGAAGTATCAGGCTTAATTGATTCGGGGTAGTAACATAACCATAACAAGCAAGCTACACCCATGCTTATTTGTTTACCCAGACTATGTAATTCAGACCTTGTTGGTTGTTGCCTGAATATAAATCCTCTTTTCCTCTTTCCCCCCTGATGTTGAAACAGAGAGCTATACTGGATATGCATTGAAAGTGAAGTATCAGTCTTATTTGGTTTGGGGTAGTAACCGCCGCAACAAGCAAGATACTCCCCCTCTTTTTTGGGAATGCAAATCCTTTTTTCCACATTTCCTCTTGCCGTTGAAGCATAGAGCAATATTGGAGTCGCATTAACAGTGAGTATGTTTATTGAATAAGGGTATTAATCTCCAGGTAATAGCTGTCATTCCCAAAAGCCACCCCCATGCCTCTTCTCTTCATTCACATCCTCTAGACTTTATGGATTCACAGTATTTATCCCATGCCCCTTTGAAATCCATCACAATTTTGGTCTTCTTTATTTTATAACTTATGCTACTTCCATAGCAGAAATAAACTTTCATGGCAGGGGTTCTGGGCACGTGCCTAGGCCCCTAACTATTTTCGTGCACATCTCTAGTTCACGCCCCACCCAGATGATGCCCATTTTCCCCCATCCCTTTTTCAAAATTTTTGAGATATGTGTGCTGCAGGAGATATGCGTGTATCTGGGAGGCTTTTAAAATCCGTTTGGCGCACACGAGCCCGACTTGTGTGAGCATCCCCAAATTGATGTTTTTTTCCCAGATTTGTTAGTATGGTGTCTGTAAGAGATATGAGGAGGGATTTTGTGCTTAACGATTTGTGAAAACCGAACTGGGAAGGTGCGAGAATGGTGTTTTCTTCCAGGTAATTAGATAGTTGCTTGCTAACTATCTTTTCCATGAGTTTGGCGATCAGAGGCAGGTTAGCTATTGGTTTTTTTAGTTAGGGTTTTAGAATTGCTAGCTTAAGTTGGTCAGGGACTAGACCTTGAGTTAGAGAGCAATTAATGATGTCTGCAATTGGCTTTGAGATGGTATTCCTTATGGGGATGAGGAGGTTGGTTGGAATTGAATCCAATGGATGAGAGGATGGTTTCAGTTTTTTGAGGATATTTTCTATCTCAAGAGCTGATGTGGTCTCGAAAGTTTCAAAACTCGTGTTTCGTTGAGGTAGGGTAGCAAGCGGGAGAGGGGGCAGGGGATTGGGTGTCAAGAGGGGGACTGTCAAGTTAGCGATTTTATTCTTGAAGTATTCTGCTAATTCAGTGGCTTTGTTGAGAGCTTGGTCATCCGGGATGCTCGGAGGGGATGGTTTGGTGAGTGCTGAGACGTATGAGAATAGTGTTTTCGAATCGAAGATGAAATGATGGGGTTTTTTTTGAGAAAAAAATCTCTCTTTGTTCTAAGTATAGTATTCCTGTAGGCATTAAGGGTGGATTTGTATGTAGCTAGCGTTGTGGTGGATGGGTATTTTCTCCAAATATGTTCTTTATTTCTAAGCTCTTGTTTGAGTGACTTTAGTTCTGGGGTGAACCAAGGTTTCCTGTTGTCTGGTGAAGGTTGTACTACTTTTGTGGATGACGGGCTGGTTATGTCTGCAATTTTTTTAGTGATGTCGCACCAGGAGGAGGTGGCTGCGATTGCATCAGAAAACTCGAGTTCTGTTAATTCTTTAGAGAGATGGTTGATGAGGAGGTCTGAGGAGCAGGGTTTCCTGAATTGGATCGTGGTTTTCGGGAAAGAATGGGGAGGATGCTCTTTGATCTCGAATGTTGTGTTAATGATCTGGTGATTCGTCCAAGGGACCGGCGAGCAAGTGGGCGTGGTGGAGAGCGAGATGCATTCATTGATGAAAATGAGGTCCAGCGTGTGGCCTGCTTTGTGGGTTGGGCTTTTAATAATTTGTGTGAATCCCATGTAACTGAGTGAAGAGAGTAGTGTAACGCAGTTCGGGGATTGTGGTGAGGCACATTGTGAATCTAGGGTTCCTGACGGAGCGTAGATTAGGCCAATTTTTAGATGATCAGATTTGAAGAAGGAGAGTTCTATGTAAGACGTTGTGTTTGAATGTTGTAAGGTTAGGCCTAGTCCTTTTTTTGCGGCTAAAAGAAGCCCTCCACCCCTTTTTTTGAGTCTAGGGATGGAGAAAAGGTCATAAAGCTGGGTGGGAAGTTGGTTTGTTAGAACTGTATCCGTGGGCTTCAACCATGTTTCTGTGATTGCACAGATATCTGGATTGACTTCAATGACTTACATGCTAATAGTTATGTGTTATTGCTGTGAAAAACATTCTTATATAGGGGTTGGGGGATTTTGGGTGTTCATTGTAAAGTTAAAATGCAATATTGCTCTTTCAGCATAGATAAGTTTGATCTAGGTCAGGGTAGGCAACTCCGGCCCTAGAATGTCTCAAACAGGTCAGGTTTTCAGGATATCCCTAATATATAATATGCATGAGATCTTATTGAACAGACTGCCTACACTGTATGCCAATATATCTCACGCATATGCATTATGGATATCCTGAAGAGCAGACCTGTCTATGGCACTCCATGATTGAAATTGCCTGCACCCTGATCTAGGTGCTTGTGGTTATTATAGTAATTAACATGGGTAGTTATCGATGGGATTTGAACATTCACTTATTAGCTGTTAGTGTACACACACATACACACACACACACACACACACACACATTTGCCTTCTTCTAGATAACTGAAAAAAAGAATTTCAAATGTGAACTGAAAACATGGCTCTTTAGAAAAGCTTGCGATTTAACATGAAATACCAATATATTGAAAACCTCAACATCAATACAAGAGACAATGGTAGTGAAGTGAGCAATAAGTAATGATTGAAGTAAAGGGTATAGGTAGTTGAATTAGAACCTGCATTTGCTGTAATACCGACTTTGAAAATGTACGAAAATGAAGACTTTAAATCTACTGTCATGTTGACCAAGAATATGTACAAAAATGTATAAGAACATATATCTGCCGTGGTTTTGACCCAGATTATGAATGCTGGCTCAGAATCTGATTGCTAAACGATAATTTTATAAACTGCTGTGATCTTATTCAGGAACGACAGTATATAAAACTTCTAAATAAATAAGTAAATAAATAACTGTTTTATTGCTATTGTACAATTAGGGTAATTTTATAATTGCATGCATAGAGCTAAAGTCTGCGAATAGAAAGCACTTGCAGAATTTAGCCATAATTTTCGAAGCAGACTTACATGCTTTCAAAATTAGGGCTGTGAAAATTAAGGCAGACTTGACGAGCTTACATTTACACCTGCTCTGGAGCCCCCCCGAAACACTCCTTTTTTTTTGCATAAATATATGTGCATGAGTTATACTTTTACATTCACAACCCCTGTGCAGTTTTCAAAAGCACATTTATGCATGTAAATCTGAATTTTATGTACAAAAATGTTTTTGAATATGAAGCCTGATATGCAGGAACACACATACTTTCTTTACCCATTTTATAAAATTATGCACATATATTTTATGTAAATAAATACTTATTATAATGTGCGCTTACTAACCCAGAAGTAAACGTGAAGGCAATTATCTTTTAAAACATGCATGTAAAATAAGCAGCCTCTGCCTTATTTATGTTCAGTTACATGTAAACCGATGTGATATTTCGATCGAATGTCAGTATAAAACAAATAAACAAATAAATAATAAATGTATTCCACTTCTGAAATCATCAGTTCAATGATACCTACACCAGTGTTTCGCAGGCCTCTCCTGGAGGCATACCTAACCAGTCACTTTTCAGGATATCTCTAATAATATACATGACAGAGATTTGCATATACTGGGGTTTCCATTACATGCAAATCTATCTCATGCCATATTCATTGTGGCAATCCTGAAAACCTGCCTGGATAGGTGTGCATCCAAGGGAGGGTTGGGAAACAATGACCTAGACCTTTCAGTACTGCACTCTAAACCCCCATCAGTTCCCCCAGCCTCCCATTCAAAGCCTACAGGTAAAAGACAAGTGTGATTTCAATTACACTAATTATCAGGTGTATTTATTTATTTATTTAAAACTTTGCTATACCGTTGTTTAGTAGTGCACAATCACAACGATTTACAGTTAGGCACAAATATGTTTAGTTTGGTTTCTAAATTATCCATAGGGTGCCAGTATTATACGGTTACATAGTTCAATAATATACTCTAAATGGGGAATGGGTGTGGTTACCATTTATGATTGTTAGGGTAATCATATGTTTATTAGAGATGTGCTTCGTTTTTTTCTACCGGGTCGTTTTTCGGTTCGAATACTTCGTGGTATAATTCGGGTCTTCTCGTTTCGTTTTCGGTTCGTTTGCCCGAAAACGAAACGAGAAACCCGAAACCGGACCGAAAAACGAATCGGTAACGAAGCGAAAAAAAAAAACCACCCCAAGCATTTAAAAACATTTTTAAGCATTTTCGTACATATATAACAACCCCCCCCATCGATCCCTGGTGGTCCAGCGGAGTCCCGGCTTCCATTTGCCATGCCCTCCGTGCCCTAGTTCGTGCCAGTGCAAGCCGCGCGCCAAAATGGTGCCGAATAGCCCGAACGACCATGTCACAGGGGCTTTTCGGCGCTATTGGTCAGCCCCTGTCACATGGCCATCAGCGCCATCTTGTGCTCCTAGCATGTGACAGGAGTTGACCAATGGCGCCGAAAGCCTCTGTGACATAGTATGGGCAAAGGCTATCGGCGCCATTTTGGTTACTGGCAGCCGAAAACGAAATCGCTTTCGGACCCTTGCTGGACCCCCAGGGATTATTGGCAAGCCTTGGGGGGGTCAGGAGCCCCCTCCTGACCCCCCCAAGGCTTGCCAATAATCCCTGGGGGTCCAGCAAGGGTCCGAAAGCGATTTCGTTTTCGGCTGCCAGTAACCAAAATGGCGCCGATAGCCTTTGCCCATACTATGTCACAGAGGCTTTCGGCGCCATTGGTCAGCTCCTGTCACATGATAGGAGCACAAGATGGCGCCGATGGCCATGTGACAGGGGCTGACCAATAGCGCCGAAAGCCCCTGTGACATGGTCGTTCGGGCTATTCGGCACCATTTTGGCGCGCGGCTTGCACTGGCACGAACTAGGGCACGGAGGGCATGGCAAATGGAAGCCGGGACTCCGCTGGACCACCAGGGATCTTCGTAAGTCTTGGGGAGGGATCGGGGGGTGGTGTATTATAATTAATTTAAATTTGGGGTGGTTTGGGGTGGTTTTTAATAAAAAAAAAATAATTTTTGCCCCTCTCCCCAGGCAAACCCGAAAACGAATTTTCCCCCGAATTGCGGGGAAAATTTCGTTTCCGGTTTCGGGGGCTCCGAAATAACGGCGTTTATGTCGTGTTTCGGATACTCCGAAACAGAAACGAATTAGGAAATTTCGTTAAATTTCCTAAATAGGGGCGAAAAAACGAACCACATCTCTAATGTTTATACTGTCTTTCTATTTTAATGCTTAAATATGAGAAAAATTATACAAAAATAAGCAATTCTGCTTTTTTTATAGGTGAGTTTCAGCTGATTTTTATGTGTTGTTATTCAGTTACCTCACTGTGAAATGATTTTTTGAAGAGACATGTTTTTAAGCCTTTTTTGAAGAGTTTTAATCCTTTCATTAGTCTTAATTCCAGTGGTAATGTGTTCCATAATAATGGTCCTGCCAAAGATAGTGTTCTCTCTCTAACTTGGGTCAATTTTGCTGTTTTGACTGAGGGTATGTTAGCAAAGCTTTATTGGCTGATCTGAGACTTTTTTGAGGGACATGTAATCGTAGTGCAGTGTTTAGCCAGTCAGCATTTTCATCATTTATTAGTTTATGAACTGTGAAAAGTGTTTTAAATTGCACTCTTTGTTCTATTGGGAGCCAGTGTAAATCTGCAAGTGTCTGGGTGATATGATCTCTTCTGCCTTTACCAGTAAGTATTCTGGCTGCCGAGTTTTGTAGTATTTGCAGTGGTTTGATAGTAGTGTATGGTAATCCTAGGAAAAGTGTGCTACATTAGTCCATGCTGGCAAATATTAATGCTTGTAGTACTGTACGAAAGTGTTCCTGATTTAATAAGGGTTTTAGTCTTCTAAGGATCATTAGTTTGGCGTAGCCTTCTCTTGCTTTTATTGATATGTGTTGCTTAAGGCTCAGTTCCGTGTCTATAATTACTCCTAGGTTTCTAGCTTTATCAGTTAACTCAACTGATTTGTCATTTTTAAGTCGGATGGGATTTTGAATTCTTTTAATGTTTTTTTCGTTCAAGATGTATAAATTCTGTTTTTTCAATGTTGATTACTATTTCCATTTGATTTAATAGTTGTTTTATTATGTCTAGGTATAACATTGCAAAATTCAGTGTTTTTTCAATTGTTTCTTCAACTGGTAGAATTAATTGAATGTCGTCAGCATATATGTAGTGTATGATTCCTAGCCCCACCAGTAGGTGGCAGAGGGGGAGCATGTAAATGTTAAATAGTGTCGCTGAGAGTGCTGAACCCTGGGGGACTCCTGTTTTTAGCTTGATTTTGTCTGATATTGTGTTTTTTATCTGTATCTGATAAGATCTATTGTTCAGATATGATATGAACCACTCAATTGTTTTGTTTTGTAATCCAATTTCTTCGAGTCTTTTCAATAGTATGTCATGGTTTACTGTGTCAAATGCTGTGGACAGATCTAGCAGTATCATGATGTAGTGTTTTCCACTGTCAAATCCGCGAAGTACGTTATCTGTTAGAGAGATTAGTAATGTTTCAGTGCTATAGTGTTTCCTGAAGCCATGTTGTGATGGGAAGAGTATGTTATTGTTGTCTAGATGTTCTGCTAGTTGCTTTTCTACTGCTTTTTCTATTAATTTTGAGATCATAGGCAAGTTTGAAACAGGTCTATAGTTACTTAAAATGGTTGGGTCACTGTTTTTCTTTTTCAGAATCGGTTTTATTATTGCATTTTTAAGTGAGTCTGGCATGACTCCTTCACTGAGTGATAAGTTAATTATTTTGGCTAATGTGTATGAGGTTATATCAGCTAGTTTTTTTATATCTGTAGTGGGAATGGTGTCGATTTTATGTGGTGCAGGATTCAGTTTTTTTATCATGCGTTCAACTTCGGTCTGTGATACCTCGTCGAATGTGGAGAATTGTGTCACATCTCTTTTTTGCATCTTGATTTCCTGTTTTGTTAGGATCGGAATCTTTGCTTTAAGGTTTGTGATTTTGTCTGAGAAATAGTGTGCTAGGTTGTTGCATTTGTTCTCTTGTGGGGCTTGGGGTATGTCTGTTTTATCATTAGTCAGGTTTTTAACTATGTGGAATAGTGTTCGTGGGTTGTTTGAAAATTTTTCAATTTTTGAACTAAAGAATTGTTTTTTTGCCTCAAGAATTATTTTTTTTTTTTATAAAAGGCTAGTTGTTTCCTAAATTTGGTTAGATTTTCTGCTGATTTGTCTTCTTTTCACCTTTTTTTCTTTTTTTCTCAGATTTTGTTTGATTTCCTTTATTTTTTCATTAAACCAAGGGTTTTTCTGTTTTGGTTCATGGATTTGCATTGTTCTTGTGAGGTTAATGTTGTCTGCCAATCTACTTATTTTCATAATCCAATCTGTTGTTGCATCTATACAGTTTTTGTGGTTGAAATTTATTAAAGTTTCTTCTAATTTATTTTTTAGTATGTCATGGTTAAAGGGGGGACAATATTTAAATTCTAAGGGCTCATTTTTCTGTATTTCTTTTGGTTTTATGAATTTAATGGTGGATTGGATTAGGAAGTAATCCGACCATGGAATTTGATTATAGCTAGTATTCATGTGTTCAATTAATCTATGATTAATGTATGTCAGGTCGAGGGAGTGGCCAGCTTTGTGTGTGGGTTTATCTGACATTAAGGTGAACCCCAGTGCTTCCATCATATCGTTTAGTGTCTGGCATGTATTTGATAGTGGAAATACGTCCATGTGAAGGTTAAAATCTCCCCTTATGATGGTAGGTTTTGATGTGTTTAGGTTTATTGTTAAAAGGGGATACGTTTAGGTCAAGTAAGCTGGGTGGGCAGTATATAATGCATATTTGTGTGTTCCGTATCAAATAGTGCAATTTCATGGGTTTTTTTTGGGGGGGGGGGGGGGCGGGGGTGTTGTGGAATCAGTTTACACTTACATTTTTTTTCAATAATTAGTGCTATGCCACCTCCGCGTTTATCCTTGGAATTGAGAATATGTCATAGTTTCTGTGTGCTATTTGATTTTTGATGATAATGCCAGATTTTTTTAACCACGTTTCAGTGATAGCAATGAAATTTGGTTTAATGTCATACAATAGGTCTGTAATTATTGGGAATTTCTTTGCTATGGATTGAGCATTTACTAGAATGAAAGTTAAGGTTAACAGTTTATTTAGACAGTGTGGTTGGATTCTTGGTTTTCTTTACTTTGATAAGGTTATGTCAGTTGGTATTTTTGTGATCATGTGAATTGTAACTTTCTTTTTGAGTTTGCAAATAGCTGTGTTTGTTGCTGTACTTACCTTTGTTGGTGCATGTTTCTATGGGTTGTGCTGTTGATCCACTCCCTCCTTTTAAATATTCCATCAAGTCTTGATTTTGGTGTGTGTTTCAATGCTCTATTTCCTTGGGGGCGGATTTTAAAAGCCCTGCTCGCGTAAATCCGCCCGGATTTACGCAAGCAGGGCCTTGCGCGCCGGCGCGCCTATTTTCCATAGGCCTGCCAGCGCGCGCAGAGCCCCAGGACTCGCATAAGTCCCGGGGTTTTTTGTCGGGGGTGTCGGGGGCGTGTCGGGGGCGGGGCCGATTGATGCGGCGTTTTGGGGGCGAGACGTGGCGTTTCGGGGGCGGGCCCGGGGGCGTGGTTTCGGCCCGGGGTGGTCAGGGGGCATGGCCGCGCCCTCCGGAACCACCCCCGGGTCGCGTCTCGGCGCGTTAGCAGCCTGCTGGCGTGCGGGGATTTACTTCTCCCTCCGGGAGGCGTAAATCCCCGGACAAAGGTAGGGGGGGGGTTTAGATAGGGCCGGGGGGTTGGGTTAGGTAGAGGAATGGAGGGGAAGGTGAGGGGAGGGCGAAAGAGAGTTCCCTCCGAGGCCGCTCCGATTTCGGAGCGGCCTCGGAGGGAACGGAGGCAGGCTGCGCGGCTTGGCGCGCGCCGGCTGCCCAAAATCGGAAGCCTTGCGCGTGCCGATCCTGGATTTTAGCAGATACGCGCGGCTACGCGCGTATCTACTAAAATCCAGCGTACTTTTGTTTGCGCCTGGAGCGCGAACAAAAGTATGCGAACGCGCCATTTTTAAAAATCTACCTCTTGGGTTTTACTTTAGGCGTACAAAGGGGCATGCCCCTTTGGCACACCCCTTCGGCGCGCAATGCCGGGGCGCGGCACCTCGGGTCCCAGGCCTACTTTTAAATCCCTCCTAGGGAGCTTCTGGCATCAGCACATAGTCAGCATCAGCAGGGGGAGGGGCCTTGATGTTTCTTCTGGGTCCAGAGGCAGCGTCTTAAAGAGAGTGAGAACTTGGGAAAAAAGAAGAAAAAACAATTTTTTTTATTATTTGGGCAGCGATTTCACAGTGAGTGAGCCTCCAGATCTTCAACAAGACAGCATATGGACAAGTTCAGAATCTGGGGGGACCAGTGGGTATCTGGGGGATGGATGTCTGTGGGGCATGTGTTTTTTGGGCAGGTAGGGGATGGGTTTGTGGAGGTATTGCATGTTTTATGGGTTGTATTTTTTGAGAGTTTAGCTGTTTGTTTGTAAGTAGCAGATATGGTTGTGAAGGAGTGTATGGGTGGGATTTTTTTTATGTGCTGGGATTATATAGAAGGAAAAGTAAAAAACCTTCAAAGAAGTAAACATTTCACTGGGTTTCTCAGTACAGAATTACTCTTCAAATATAAAACTTTTAGGGGTCTGCAGCCTCAAAAAATGTGTTTAGATTTGTTGGTTCATTTCGTGGGTACTTCATTTTGTTTCATTAGTTTTGGAATACAAAAAAAATGATTTGCTCATACAAGAGTAGATTTTCAAAACTGCGCACACGCATTCATGTGCGTGCGGTTCCCGGGACGAGCACATGGATGCGCCTGTTTTATAACATGCATGCACCGGCATGCACATGTTTTAAAATCTGATAGCCTCTCGCATGTGCGGGTGCCCTGTGTCTTGCGAGCATGGGGGGGGGGATTTATAACTGTTATAATCTGATATTGTTGTGGACCCTGGATTGTAGTGAGAGCTGACTCCACCCACAGGTAGGAGCTCTGTGGGGACTCACTACGATAGGCGTGGCTTCAGCTGAGATGGACACAGAAGTAAGAGACTTTATTAGACTGGAACGTGGGTAATACCCACCGAGTGGAATGAAGACACAGTCCAGAGTAGTGAGGTTGCTCAATGATGATATCCCTGGTAGTGGCCCGCAGAGCGGTTTACACCAGGAACTCCTTTCCCGATGACACACCTCTCAGGGTAGATCCGGTAGTGGCACGCAGCACGGGGTATGCCGAGAATCAGCAAGTAGTAGTTCAGAGAGGTACAGGAGGTCAGCAAAGCAAGGTAGATGACGGTACTCATTCTGAAGTGTAGATGAAGGTAGCTGAGCACGGTAGTGGCCCGAGGCACGGGATACACCGGCGGTTCCATCAGCAAGATGGTAGAAATGAGAAGCTTACTCACAAGGCTGAACTAGGCAGGATCCCGAACAAGGATAGATGGATTCTCCAGGCAGGAAGACCCTCCAAGAAGCAGATAGCCAGAATGTGACAAGGCCCCCGAGTAGCAGGTACCTAAGGCATTCTAAGTCCAAGAGTTCAGGAACAAGTTCAGAGTAGCAAAGCGAAGCGTCTCCAAGAGGAGTGGAATAAGCAGGAAGGAAGCCCTTGCTAACTCGTAGGAAGCATAGGCTAGATGGATTAAATACACTGGTGGGTGATGTCATGCGGAGGGGATGCCCCCGAGGTTCCCGCCATGACGTGAATAAGAGAGGGCCTGGTGCACCCCGCATGCCCTAGGTAATCCCCAATTCAAGATGGCAGACAGGATTGCCCATGCCATCCCGGGGACTTCGGGGAAGGTAGCGTTTGCAGGCTGAGGCCACCATGGCTCTGAGAATCGCTGGTGCAGGGAAAAGCGAGGTGAGCAGCAGAGGTTGCAGCCGTCTGCGACCGACGGGCGCAACAATAGCCTATGTGCTGAGATGCAATCGGGCCTCCCCTAGTTCCTATCCCTAACCCTACCCTTCTGACCTCTCCTCCCCGACTTCTAACCTAACCCTACCTATCCCTAATGTTTTTATTTTATTACTTACTGCTCTTCTGGAGCAGAAGTAATCATCGTGTGCAGGCCAGCTGCCGGCGTGCGCTTTCCCGGGACAGCGGCTAATGGTGCTGTCTTGGCCCACCCCGGGCCTGCCCCTTTGGAGAAGCCTGGCACTTTGGAGCGTAACAGGAGTTACGCGCATGGCCAGGCCCTTCCCGAAACTGCGTGCAGTGCATGCAAGTCCCGGTCACACGCGTAACCCCTGTTATTTATATGTGTGACCCTTTAAAAATTGGGCCGTAATTCAAATCATTTTTGTTTTAAAATGAAGTCAAAGGGGAAGGCAGCATTGATTTCACTGTAAAAGAAAAAAATGGGTTGGGGCCCAGATGATGGGGCCTGGCTGAAGCTGTACTGTACTAGCTAACTGATTTCTAGAATTGTATTCTGTAATTTGATTCTGAATATATTGATTTACTAACCTTTTTGACATTAGTAAACCGTTATGATGGCAAAAACAAATGACGGTATATAAAACTTGACAAATAAATAAATAAAATAAATAATATTGGGATAAGTAATTTCACTCTAAAGACTTTTTTCATCATGTTCACATAAGGCAACATTTGGGACTTTGACAAAATTATAAATAAAAAGTATATAATTTTATAATAATTTTATAATAAAGTTTTTCCAATTGATTTTCCATTCAACCATCCTGTATAGTCTGAGGGATTTTCCTCCTTTTTTTATAATTCAAATATTATTAATGTTTTGTATTTGAAGAGGAGTAGCTCTGTACTCTGAAACCCACGGAATTGTTTATTTCTGTTGAGTTTTTAGTTATTTTTACTTAGGGTATTGCTCCAGTTTGCCTAGTGATTTTTTGTGGGGTTATCGCTAAGTTGTATATGTGTGGAAGGATTGTGTGTGTGTGTGGGTATGCCTAAGGGGTGTGTGCTGGGAAATGGATATGTGTGTTTGGATTTGTATAGGGGTTAAATGGTGAAAATGTATGGGAGCTATAAATATAAGAATTCTGGGCTGTAGGATTTTTGGTGGCATGGCTGTGTGTGTGTGCTGGTGGGGGTGTGTGGAGGCGGGAGTGCTGTTGAGGAAAGTATGTGTATTAATGTGGGTATGTGTGCATGTTTGTGGGGGGGGGGCGAATTGAGAAGCTGCATTATTTGCTTTCCTTATTGCTGTGAAGTGATTAGGTATGGTTTGTGTGCTGGGAGCGGGTGGTGGCATGTGAAGTGTTGAGGGAGTAGAAATGTGTGGGGTAGAAGTGTATGTGTATGTATTTCTCTGTGGTAGGTTCATGAGAAGGGTGCAGGGGTGTATGTGTGGGGGTGGTGGGGGAGTTTGGAGTTAGGGTGTATATGTGTGTGTGGCAATGTATCTATGGGCAGACAGTATGGGGTAGATTTTCAAAAAACGCGAATAGGTGTACTTTTGCTGGCGCATCAGGCGCAAGCAAAAGTACGCTGGATTTTAGTAGATACGCGCGGAGCCGCGCGTATCCACTAAAATCCTGGATCGGCGCGCGCAAGGCTATGAATTCTGAATAGCCGGCGTGCGCCGAGCCGCGCAGCCTACCCCCGTTCCCTCCAAGGCCGCTCCGAAATCGGAGCGGCCTTGGAGGGAATCCTCTAATGCCCTCCCCTCACCGTCCCCTCCCTTCCTCTACCTAACCCACCCACCCAGCCCTGTCTACACCCCCCCCCCCCCCCCCTTACCTTTCTCCGGGGATTTACGCCTCCCGGAGGGAGAAGTAAATCCCCGCGCGCCAGCGGGCCTGTTGCTCGCCGGGACGCGACCTGGGGGCGGGTACGGAGGGCGCGGCCACGCCCCCGGACCGCCCCGGGCCGTAGCCATGCCCCCGTACCCGCCCCCAAAACGCTGCCGACACGCCCCCTAAACGCCGCGACGACCGGGCCCGCCCCCGACACGCCCCCCTCGGAGAACCCCGGGACTTACGCGAGTCCCGGGGCTCTGCGCGCGCCGGTAGGCCTATGTAAAATAGGCTCACCTGCGCGCAGGGCCCTGCTCGCCTAAATCCGCCCGGTTTTGGGCGGATTTAGGCGAGCAGGGCTCTGAAAATCCGCCCCTATGTGTGATTGTGGTGTGTGTGTGTGAGTGTGTGTACTTTTTATGCCAACTTTTGCCAGTTGCTTCAGTTATTTTCCCTGTCTCTTTCTGTCTCTGCCTGTGTTGCTCAGTGGCAAAGTGCTGGTAGGATGGGGGGGGGGAAGGCGGTATTTGGAATAGAACGCTGGTCAGTATTCCAGCAGTTTGCACAGCTACAAAACATTGGAGATATTTTTAGGATGTTTGATGTTTCTGATTTTTAAATTGTCTGAGATATTCATATTTTCATCATGCCTGCCAAATGCGGTGAATTTTCATCCTGCTTTTGGAAAGTTATTGTGCCTATGAAATGGCTTATGAAATGGCAGATAGACAGACAGACCGGTATCATTTATGTTTACATAATTCTTTCCATCATTTCATATATTCAAAAAAATAAAAATGACTGAAGTTTAGATTTGAATGTGTATCGAACTTACAATGCAAGCTCTTCAAAACTATTTTGGACTTACTAATGTTTTTTGCTGCAAGCCACTAGGTTCATCACTGTAGTTCTCAGAAATAGTCATTGTAGTATCCCCTGATGAGACAAACCTGAACAATGCCTCAGCTAAACTCATACAGACTCCTCTCAAGTAACTATCTGCTTTTTATCCACTGCAGCTCCCCTTAGCTTCATTTTTTTACAATATTCCCACTTAAACCTTTCAAATTTAGCAATACATTGATTTATCAGAAGAGCAGAACTGGATGAAGTAACATAAGAGATTGATTGCACTTTTCAATTGGTTCTTGAACCCTTGGCTGATGATGCACGCTTTCAAATGGTTACTTAAAGTAAAAAAAAATATATATATATATATAATTTAGTCCTTAATGGCTGTATCCCACAGCAGGTCCATGTGTGGTCCTGATGCATTCGTTTGCAATAAATGCATCTACAGTTCACTACCTTACTCATTTTCCCAATCTTTCTACATTTCCCTTGATTTTTATTAATCCTCACTGCAGCATGTACCATATCAGTGAAGTTCATTTCATCAGCAAAAAGTATAAACCATGTATTTCCTTTTACAAATTATTTATTTCACTTTGTGATATGGTGATTTCTACAATATAGCAATCTAATGTTGAGGAAGTCAAGTTATCATACTCCTGTGAGAGCTATATACCAATTATTTGCCTATTTCCAGCTCATTGGGCCTGAGTTCAGGTCTATGTTTAGTTTGTTTATTGTTTGGCACTGTGATATAAATTAATTATAATCTATCTAAAACTAAATATCAAACTACTTCACGAAACATGTACTTACATTAGGAAATGGAATAACTGCAAACCTGTTATGCTATTTTGGAATAGAGTGATAGCGTTTTACACAAAATTTGTTTTCCATAAAAACAATAATTTCCATTTTACTCACTTTAAAAGCACAAGGCACAGAAAGTGTTTTACACAGCGTCACTCAACCCATGTCTCTATTGCACAGTAAGAGGATGAACAAACTGCTTTCAATCTAGGCTGTAGCAAATTCTGATCTGAACTTTCTTAAAAACAAAATTCTCACAGGTCTTCTGGAAGGAGATTTTCAAATGGATCTAGTGAAGCTAACTCCTCAATTAAACAATTAGATCCATGGGCTGGAAAAATGTCCTGGGAAGAGGGGCTAAATATTTTAGCCATGTAGCTTTGCTTGATAACGCCATTAAGCCACCTTTAAAATAAATGTTCCCTGGAGCACGTTTGAGTCAGGAGAATAAACTACCCAGGCAGGGTCTCTCTGAATATTTGCTTAAGCGGGTACAAAAGTACTTTTGCCTTTCTATGTGTTAATGAAAAATGTCCCGTTTAGTCTAGGTTGGAAGGTCCCCATACAAAGTTCTGTAAAAATACAAATTTGGGACACACATACACACAATATGATTGGCTTGCTTCAAGTCAGAAGCAGCTGATGCTTCTCTACTATCAAGCTTCCCACATACTTGATTCCTACAATGGATCTGATTTATCTAGTGTTCTCTCCCATTATCTAAGAAAAAAAAAGTTATTATAAGTCATCCAAACATACAGGTCGATACAGTACCGTTCAGTTAAAGATTCCCCGTCTGTAACGTGCTGGGAGCGCACAATACAGACGAGTAAGGCCATCCAGCGATACAGTCTCCAGGTTTACGCGTCCTTAGCGCTTCCTAAAATAGACACATAACCCTTTCCGCACCCAGCATGTAAATGAACGAAAAAGCTGTATAATGAAGGAATTAGCTATTCCCCTCCGATACTGTAACGGGCGCTGATACTATCTCCTCAGTAACCTGCTGTTTTGCCGCGGCCTTAACGTGTTAGTTTACCACCTCCCCCTAGTAGGTGTTAGTGTAGTGTAGTGCCAAAATCGCACGGGAAAGGGAACGGGAAAAGAGAGGTTTTACTTTTATTAAGAACTGTTATAATTTTTTAAACACTGGGGGGGTTCTTTAATTTTCTGGGGGACCTCTCCCCAATCCCACACTTATCTGCACTGTAACTGATCCACATAATTTAAAGAACATAGGGTAGGCAGCGAGGGGGCAGGGGCAGCGGGATCGGGGGGGCGGGTAGGTGGAAAAAAAACAACTTTTCTGAGCCATCAGCAGCGGCGGCGGGATCCGGGGGGGGGGGGGTGGGTACGTGTTCGATCGGGCGAGTAGGCAGGTTGGCGACAGCGGCGGCGGAGCAGCAAAAAAAACCAAAGCGACAAAAGTAACTTACTTTTCCGGGGCAGCGGGAGCGGGATCGGGGGGGGGGGGGGGGGGGGGGGGGGGGGGGTAGGCGGCGTGTTCGATCGGGCGGGCGGGTAGGTGGGAAAAAACAAAAACTTTTCTGAGCCATCAGTAGCCATCAGTAGCTCCCCGACGAAGACAAAAAGATGGCCGCCTGCACGGGGGAAAGCGTGCAATTGGCCGCTGAGGACGTGACGTCACACCCCGTGACGCCAAACGTCGTGACGTCACGTCTTCAGCGGCCAATTGCACGCTTTCCCCGTGCAGGCGCCCATCTTCGTCGGGGGAGCTACTGATGGCTCAGATCGAACACGCCGCCTACCCCCCCCCCCCCCCCCGATCCCGCTCCCGCTGCCGCTGCCCTGCTGCCGTGGAAAAGTAAGTTACTTTTGTCGCTTTGGTTTTTTTTTTGCTGCGCCGCCGCCGCTGTCGCCTACCTGCCTATTCGCCCGATCGAACACGTACCCCCCCCCCCCTTCCCCGGAACCCGCCGCCGCTGCTGATGGCTCAGAAAAGTTTTTTTTTCCTTTGGTTTTTTTTGCTTGCCGCTGTGTCTCACCTCCTCCCGGAGCAAGACTGCTTTCGTGCCCTGCTCCGGGAGGAGGTGAGACACAGCGGCAAAGCAAAAAAACCAAAGGCAGGAAGTAAGTCGCTTCGCCGCCTCCCGCCTCCCTCCTCCCGGTGCCTGTCATTTCAAATGTCATTTGAAATGACATTTGAAATGACATTTGAAATGACAGGTACCAGCGCACCCAGGTTACTGTATAGGCGCTGTATTAAGCGCCTATACAGTAAAATGGGTTGCGCGGGCATAACCCTTCCCTAACGCTTCACAGCCTCGGCATGCATTTGCATGCGATTAGAAGAGAGTATCAGGCGCTAGGTCTAGAGGACTGTGCGTGCGGGGAGGAAGGGTGCGCCTGACACTGCCGCACTGTTTCTACCGCGGCCTTACAGTATCGATCTGATAGTTCCAAAAGTGGCATTATGTATCAAGGCAAAGGACATTCACAGCCCCTGAGTGTGTTTGATGAGGGGAGGGTGCTGGGATAGAGGAAGTCACAGTCATTGTGAATTGGCAATTCTTAGAGGCATAGGAGCCAGATTCTGAAAATGATTGATGATGCTAAAGTCAACACAAATTACAGCACTCCCAGCAACAAAGAAAAAAACAGAACACAGGGAGTCATTTTTATAACTGACCAGCCTGTATTTAAATGTGCAGAGAGGAGCTGGTAATGTGGACATGGGGAAGACTTATGTGGCTAAAACAAATACTAGGGAAGCACTCAAAGTCCCACCAATCATTCTTAGCCCCAACCCCAGCTCATCCCTATCAGTCTTCTCCCCTCTCCCTCCTTCACTGTAGCCCATCCATACCAGTCTCTCCCTACCCTCTTCTGTCTCCACCATGCTCTCTGAATTCCACCTTTTCTCTCATATTCTCCTAATCTCTTCTTACTCCTTTCCTCATCTTATCTTATCTTTTTCTCATCCCCCTTCTTAACTCTCTCTGCACTTTTTAAATTCTCTCCCTCCTGAATAGGCATACTTTGACTTTTATAACTGAGAACATTTGGTTACCTCTCTGCCTGCTCACCTCTCTAAACTCCCTTAGCCTGCTCTGCTCCCCATTTTCCCTTGATCTGCCCTCTATTTCTTTTCAAATTCCTCTTTTCATCCCTCTGCCTCGCTCCTCCCTAGCTATTTCCCTTCCTGTAAAAGCTTGGCTCGCCCATCCCTTCACTGATCCCTACCCCTTACCCCCTCCTCAGCATGCTAAGCTTCCCTTCATTGGCAGGCTCAATCTGTGATTCCCCTACCTGTACAGGCTTGGAGCAACACTTTAGTTGATCGGCTTCCAAATAGCTGGGCTTAGGTCCCGTGATTGCAGGGTTCGTGAAGGAGCTCTGATGCATGGCCCCCAGACAAGGACTCTCTCCGCAATTACTGGACTGAGCAGTGGATTTGGGTTAATGCCCTGTGGTGGAGGCATGGCATACACCAGGGCAGCAATGGCATGGTGGGATCATTTGCCGGATTGGGGGGGTCATCTACTGTTGGGTCATGGCAAGGGGGTGACAGGGTGTGGCAGAGGTTGGCCAATGCTGCTTTGGAAGCTGGGGTCAGTTGTTGGTGGTCCTTGCTGGGGTAGTGGCATGGGCCATCCCGAAGTTCGGAGGTTTAGCCCTGGAGGCAGTTTTTGATGTTGGTTTAACACTGTTGACGGTCTGTATTGGGGCTCAGGTTATGTTTGACTTGTGTCAATAAACTGAGGCCTTATTAAAACCAATTTGAGTATTATACTGATTTGTTTGGGATTGGAGGGGTAGTGCTGGCATAAGTCATGGACCGGCAAGATGCTGAATGATCTTGCATACCCATGTTAAAGACTAGGTCATACTTTACTTATAAGAAAGATTCACCGTTGGCTAGAGTGGAACAAAACCAGGAAAATAAATCTTTGAATGTCTCAGAATTACTGGAAATGTCTATACAGACTGAGATTAAGAACAGGGGTACTTTACTTGTAACTTTCCCTTTTGAACAGGATAGGAATCTTATCTTAAAATACTTCTTTAGGAATAGAAATGTAAAATATTACGGGCAAAATATCTGGATCTATCCAGATATTGTCCGCTCGACTCAAGAGCAGAGAAGAAAATTCTTGGTAATGAGGCCTGAAGTATTGAGCCGTGGCGCTACAATGGTTTTGAAATACCCCTGTAAATGCTGTTTAAATATCAGGGAAATAGATATATATATTTAATGAACCAGCTGAATTAAGAGGTTTTCTGGATGGCAAGGGTTAAGGGGGAAAAAAATGAAAAAGGGGGTAATAAGCACTATGCGGTTGGTTTATTTCCAGTTATAAGCTAATATGGTTATTTTGAGCTTCCAATGTTTTTTTTTGAAATCTTGGTCTCAATATTCCCTGTGTTTATGAGATCTTTCTGAAATGTTACTGTTTGTTTTATTGCCTTAAAGAAATATTGTAAGTTCTCTTATTTCTTTCGATATATGATGTAATATATCTGAAAATAATTGCATAAATAAAAAATTAAAAAATAAATAAATAAAGACTAGGTCATTTAAAATTTAATGACACTAGGACCAAATGAAATTCATTGTAGGGTACAAAAATGAAAGGTTCAAGACCACTTTAGGTGATATTTCAGGATTTATTTACTGTTGGGTACTTGCCAGGTACTATTAATCTGTATTGACTACTGTTGGAAACAGGATGCTGGGTTGATGGACCCTTGGTCTGACCCAGTATTGCAATTTCTTATGTTCTTATATAAAGTTAAGGATGTTCCACAGGACAGGTTTTCAAGGAACTAAACTGGTCCCAGACAACTATGGACCGATTAGCATAATCTGGTTTGGTTATGTGACATTCCCCCCCCTCCCCCCCCCCCCCCCCCCCCCCCCATCCGACTGGACAGTTTTTTGTTTGGCATGCTTTTCAGTCTTTTATCTGTAACTTCCTCTCAATAGACTGTAAAGCGCTGTTTAACATGGCATTAAATGAAAGTGATATGTGCATCTATATGGTATGTACCCTTTGGTGCTGCTTTGCAATTTGAATTACATTCTTTCTGAGGCTTGTAGTTGCTTCTATCCCCTTATCATTTGTTTCCTTTATACAGAAGTAAGGTAGATACCTCAATGTCCCTCCTGATGTAGCCCCACTGGCAAAACATGGCCCATTTCGGGGGACTATACTACCTCTGAACTGATTTGCTGCACTGAAGTGTTTGAATAAAACATCTCTTGAATGATTAAAAGTGACTCTGAAGCATGGAGCAGTCCTTATAGTTTCTTTACATGCCTTTTTCTTGTCCTATGCTTTGTTTGTGTGTGACTGCTTCACTCCATCATCCTGTATTATTTCAGCTCTCAGCACAACAAATGCTTGTTCAGTCGGTTGACTTCAGTGTTTATAGGCAGTCATAATTAATTTGTCCTTGATAAATATGGACTTTCTAAATTCAAGTATAGACTAATAAAAATGTCCAGCAATAAGACTGTGTACAAATGGTTAAGTGTTACAACTCTGCAAGCTTCTCGAGTAATTTGATCATCTGTTAAAGTAGAACCTGAAGTGTATCTGAAGGACATTATACTAAAGTCAAAAAGTCTATGAAAAATCTGAATATAATGGTTGATGGATTTATATGTGCAAGTATTTGGAACAGGAAATCACACAGTTTTAGTAAATCTGTACCATTGTCCATATCTGCCTTCTCTACCCCCCAATCCCCTGTCCCACAGCTACTTAAGTTACAATTCTTGAGCATAGGTTAAGGAATTATAATTAAAAATGTATTGAGAAGGTGAAATGAATCATCTGAAAAAAAAAAAAGAATAGGAGAGAGCAGATCCATCCTGGAAATAAGCTATACAGAAATAGTATTATAATGCAGTGCACCAAAGAAATGGAACATTACTGAGCTCTTTCTGTAACAGTGTAGATATCACAAAGGCAACCCAAAACTGTACATTATCGCACAATGCAGACTGTATGGCAGTACAAGATATTGCTTCAGTGGAAGTCTGAGGCAGTGCTGGGAGCTTGATGGCAGACAAGCACACATTTTTTATAACAATACACAATGTGGCAGGCTGGCAACTCATATCCCTGAGGCCATGATTCAATTAAAACTGAGCCTCAAAATAAATATTATTTGAATTAAAAAAAAAAAGCTTATTTCTATACTAACTTTTCAGCTTGTTAGTGACAAGAGGTTTGAGTCTTTATAAGTCTTTGGGCTGCTGGAATAGGTGAATAAGGGGATTTATTTGACTGCCAGACAGTTTTGGCACATGGCAAAATAAAATATTTGTCCTGCATCCAGGGGATATTTGACCTTGGCAGTGCAAATTTCCTTTATGTACATAACGAGAGAAGCTGGTCCTTGGGATAGCCACAATGAATATGCATGAAATATATTTGCATACAGCTAATTATCTGTATATATTAGTAACCTGGAGCAAGAAAGGGCTGTCTCTAATTCTTGAGCAGTAGCGATGGCCATCACTATTAAGAAGAATATGATTTAAGTTAACAGGTGATAAGTATAATTGTACCAAGGTGTGTTCAGCTGAGAACAGAGGCAGATGTGCTGAAAGACTGCAGAGCTTTGGGACTTTTGATGGGACGCATGAGAGGCTTGAGTGGGCTCAGAAGGTATATGGTTTGAATTGGGGAAGGAGAATAAATAGTTGAGTGCCTTGGGATTATGGAGACTATGGTTAGAATTAAATGCTTTTTTTCTGGTGTTGTGGGGATGGCAATTCTAAAGACATTTACCTGGATAAATAGAGATTTATCTGGGTAAGTTGGTAGTCTGAACATTGCCCTTACTCAGTTCAGCTAAAAGAACATGTGGGCTTCCATAGCACACATATTTTTAGCCAGAAGCATTCCCGGAGCCATGCTTTGGGTAGAACTGGAACATAAAGTATGCTATTTTCCATAGACATTTTAGCTGCACAAAACGCAAGGGCACAAATCTGCAGGTATTCTTTACTTGTGCTAGTTTTCAAAGGGAAAGTATGTTATGCACTTTTCCTTGGAAAATGAGGTTCAAGGTCTATGGATTCAAAGTACCTATGCACCTAGGAGAACATTTGGAAACTGCCCTCTTAAGATATTGAGAGGTAGCTATTCAAACCATCTAAGTCAGCCAGGTAAGACTTATCGGGCTAACTTACAAGGGATATTCAGCAGCACGACTATGCTGCCACTGAACATCTCTGAATAAATTGCCAGATAGCTGGATAATTCTTATCCACCTAACTTTAGACCTGTTATTGAACAGGTCTAATTTAACCAAGTAAGTTTGAATATTGCGACTTATCTGGCTATGTGAGCCGGAGAAGTAACTCCTCCCCGGAACACTCACATATATCTGGCTAACTACTTAGGCCCTCATTTTCCAATATCGCAGCAGTAACGCATGAGGGGGTGTGTCCTATGCAAATAAGGAATTTTTCATGCAGTGGGGAAACATCGCCGCACGTGATGTTTTCGCAGAACTGGAGTTGCAAATCGTGCACCACGATGATTCATTGGTTGTTTTATCGCGGTGCACAATGTTTTCACGAAAGTGTCCAGCCTGTTTCAGTATATATATATATATATATATATATATATATATATAAGAAAGAGAAAGAGAAAGAGAGAGAGAGAGAGAGAGAGAATAATAATGCCTATGCCCTAGACAAGTATTTGTATCCCTATGGGAGGGCCACCTAGTAACTCGAGGTGGGGATTAGGTATGAGCGTCGGGGGTTGGGGGCCACTTTCACATTCAACATGAGACGTACGGAAAGAACAGTGGTCTCTAGTGAAGATTTGCTGGCCGTCGGAGTGAGGAAACTCACTCCAAGAGGAGATTTGGGCAACGTTCTCTCCACCTAGCTTGATGGACACTCTACCTGGGCAACAACAAGCTAGGTAGAGAGAATGTAGCCCAAATCTCTTCTTGGAGTGAGTTTCCTCACTCCGACGGCCAGCAAATCTTCACTAGAGACGACTGTTCTTTCCGTACGTCTCATGTTGAATGTGAAAGTGGCCCCCAACCCCCGACGCTCATACCTAATCCCCACCTCGAGTTACTAGGTGGCCCTCCCATAGGGATACAAATACTTGTCTAGGGCATAGGCATTATTCTCTCTCTCTCTCTCTCTCTCTCTCTCTCTCTCTCTCTCTCTCTCTCTCTCTCTCTCTCTCTCTCTCTCTCTCTCTCTCTCTCTCTCTCTCTCTCTCTCTCTCTTTCCCCCCCCCCCCCCCCCCCCCCCCCCAAATCAAAGGGTTGTAGTTATTAGCTGTGCTAACACTGTGGCTGTTTCACCACACATGATAAACTGGTTCCTGCTTTACATATGCTCTGCCCCCTGAATATAACAGCTGTTAGTGCAAATTTATCACACGTGGTAAACTGCTTGGAAAATGAGGGCCCTTAGCCAGATAAGTATTTATCCAGCTAAGTGATGGCCACTGAACAGGACAGGATACTTAGCCGGCTAAGTAGCACTGAATAATATCAGCCTCCAGGTGTTATGAAGGTTCTGCTGTGTATATGATAAGGTACTCTGAACTAGAGATGTGAATAGGAACCAGTACCGGTTCAATTCACATTGTGAAATTTTTATCTTGTAGTCCGATCGGGTTTTTTTATCAGCTGCGCCCCAAGCCAATAACCAAAAAATACAGCCGACTCTTTAAAATGAGTTTGTGTTTTTAGGTTGTGTCCTTTCATCCCGCCCCCCCCTAACAATAAGAAAACCCACTAAATTAATCGTGGGGTTTCCTATCACTATCGGGGACCCCCCGATATCTGACGATATTGAAAATATCAGACGATATTTTCAATCATCAGATAAATGATTCACATCCCTACTCTGAACTTTTCTTGTCTCTTGAATTACAGGGCTGCTTTAGGTAGCAGATTGTCATTATAATAGCTGGAAATACTGACAGACATTTCTGACAACTCATTGATGAAGCATGGCAATATCAGCTCGGTGGTTATGCACAGGTGTAGCTCTCCAAGGTGTACAACTCATGGGGTAAGACTCTTCTCTTCACCTTTTCTTCACATGTACAAGACCAATAGCAAGTCCTACCAGATATAGGATAGCTAAAAGAATTAATGAAACCAAGCAAAGATGAAGAGTTGAAAGCTATGAAAAGCCTATATCAAGTGTAAGCAACTCTGGCCCTGGTGTTTGGTTTTCAGGATTTCCGCAATAAATATGCATGAGATATATTTGCATATAATTGCAGTGCATGTAAATGTAACTGATAAATATTCATTGTGCAGATCCTGAAAAACAGACCTGTTTGTGACACTCCAAGACTGGAGTTGCCTATCCATGGCTTAAATATAGAATGAAAGTCAAAATCACAGCATGGATTAGAGATATGCATTCATTTAAAACGAATAAGGAATCTGAACTAAAAAAGCTTTTATTTGGTTTGGTCAATGGTTCATTGTAAATGAAATGAATCCCAGGTGTGCTGAAAAAATACAAGATTTTGGATTATTATGGGAAATGGTGCACTCTGTTTAGTGCATGCTAATTTCAAATAACACACACTATTTGAAAATAATGCATTTTATCCCCCCCCCCCGAAAAAAAATCACAAAAACTGAAAAAAAAAATTTCTCCCCAACAAAATAAAATTTGGCCAGGACTAACTCCTCCCCCATGAAATTAAACAAACTGAACTTAAAAGATTTTCTCTGCACACCTCTAGCATAAAGGCAGCACCCCTTGCACAGAGTCCTGCTGTGGGGGCAGGGTAATCCCAAGAAGATAAACCAAAACAGGGGGGTTGCCTCTTTGGAAGTTTTTCGGGAGTGACTGCGAGTGGCCTGGGTATTTTTTAGAGGTGGGATTTTGTTTTCTTTTGCCTAATGAGAGAAGGGGTGGGGCATAGGGAGTAATGGGTCTTTGTATTTCTGTTATTTATATTTTTATAACAATGTATTATGTGTTGGAAATGTTATTGTTTTGTTGGGAGAGCGTGTGATTGTTTAGCTGTGTATTGCATACTGCTTATTTAGGGAGAGTAAGCATGTAGTAGTCTGCATTAGGGACTTATAACTGTATTGGGTTATTTTTGATGTAAGACGTTTTCTCTCTTGTAAACTGCTTTGGGTGTCTTTTTTGGAGAATGAGATGATATATGCAGGGCCGGTGCAAGAGTATTTGGCGCCCTAGGTGAACCTTTAGTCATGCACCTCCCTTTCCCCAGCTTGCTTATTGGCGGCATCTCCAGCACAGTGCTCCCTCCTACTGGTGTATTGGTTCTGGTACAGCACCCCTCTAGAGCTCGCACTGGCAGAATTTTGCCACCCTCAACATTTTGATGCTCTAGGCCAACACCTAGTTTTCCTAATGGCACCACTGGACTTGGATATATGTGTGATTATGGAACAGAATAAAATATGAGAATTTGCATGTTTGTTGGCATTCTTTCTGCAAGAAAACATTTTTTCATGATAATTTTCATCTGTCTCAGTCTGTGATCCTCTTGGTTGCAGTAGTCTAAGCTGTGACACATGGCGGCGTTGTACTAGCAATGACAGGGAAAGCAGTCAGGGTCATGGAGCCATCGTGTTGGCTGACGTAACTCTGGAGCAGATGGTTGTCCACGCACAATGAGTTTTTGTTATATATTTGTACTTTGGAATTTTCTGGGTTTCATATTTGATTGTTTTAATTTATGGGTATTAGGTTTATATTTATTTTTGATTAGTTGTGATTTATGCAGTTTATTATGTGTTTTATTTTATGATTATACTTTTTATTGTGCATTACTGAGAACTTTAAGATAGGTGATTCACAAATATAAATAAATAAAGGTTCCTGCTCTCAGCTGGGCGGTAGGAAGGCTCTTTCAAGCTCTGTGTGGTGATATGGAATGTAATACAGTGAAGTCTTAAATACTCCATTTGGAACATTGGATGTTTTTTTGCTTACCATTCAAATACAAAGTTAGTCATTTTCTAACAATTTCACCCCCTGATGAACCCCGTGGAGGTGAAATATTTGGCCTTTGTCAGGGTTTCTGATAGAGGGAAGACAACTTAAGAGTACTATAGACTTCAGCATTGATTGCAGTAACAAGCCAGCTAAGGATCGATTCTCATGTGAAGACAGGATAACATCTGTATATTCAACATTGGCTGTTATAAATAGTTCATCTAAGGATTGTTTTAGTTGGACTCTAACTTTTTATGACATTTAAACATTTTTTTATTGGAGATTGTGCAATTTTGATATCTTGCATTTTTAAATACTGATTTGAATTTTTTGAACATGCTGTAATAAAATTTGTTTGATTTTTGCATAAGTGTTCTGCAATAATAATCTTTATTTTCATATATATATATATATATATATATATATATATATATATATATATATCAATTGGGCATGCCTGGTACAGCTATGGCTAGAGGACATTCTGGAGTGGGGACAGCAGGAAATGGCAACTGGATTCTTGGAACCTGTGGTCAGCCATATGGAAGTGACAAGCCCAGACAAGGAAGTTGCGCACAACCAAGCCTGCCAGGGAAAGAATGCTGATTACCTCTTTACATCTCATGGCTATATTACATTTATTATTTGTTAATTAGACTTGGAACAAAACATCTCACTCACTAAATTAAAGCAGCTGCCCTATGTAGACCCAGGACTATTTTTTGGAAAAAATAATTTCTACATTATACCTGCCGTACACACATTGAGTTTCCTTTTCAAAATGAAGTGAAGAACATGATGGCAGATATACAGCACATCCAGTCTGTTCATCCAAACCTCCTGGCTAGTTATACAATCTTTTCCTTTCCCTCAGAGATCCATTGTGCTTGTCCCATGCTTTCTTGAACTCAGACACTGTCCCTGGCTATCACCACCTCCCCAAAGAAAGCATTTCATGCATCTACCACATTCTTCATAAGTAAATATTTCCTTAGATTACTCCTGATTTCATCCCTTCCATTTTCATCCCATGATCCATCATTCTAGAGCATTCTTTCCATTAAAAGAGACCTATCTTTGGAGTATTTGATCCTTGGAGATATTTATATATCTCTATTATAGCTCATTTTTTCCTCCTTTCCTCCAGCATACACATACATAGATTTTTAAGTCTGTCCTCATATGTTTTATGATGAAGATCATTGACCATTTTAGTTGTTGCTCCCTGGACTGATTTCATCCATTTATACAAAGGATGCTCAGAGATGTTCAGGTGATTCTACTGAATGACCTATTCAATAGCTCTTTGGAGACAGGAATGATGCCAAAGATTGGAGAAAGGTGATTATGGCATGGGATGGCAGGGCAAGGCTGGAGCAAGGCTTGGGCAGTCTGTTGAGACTGGAGCAAGGCTTGGGTGTCTGATATAGCTGGAACACAGCTGGGACAGCCTGGCAAAGCTAGAGCAAGGCCTAGCCAGTCTGGTGCAGTGGAAACAAGGCTTGGACATGTTGCTAAGACTAGAACCAAGGCTTGTATTGGAGCAGAGTGCATGTAAGGTTGGAACCAAGGCTTGGACTGGAACAGCGTGCAGGTAAGACTGAAACTCAGGAACAGAGTGCAGGTAAGATCAAAACTCAGGAACAGAGTGCAAGTAAGACTGGAACTCAGGCTGCGACAGGAACAGACTAAGACAGGACATGACAGGGCAAGTCAAGGACAACACAGGACATGGAACACAAAGCCCAAAGGAAGCAATACAGGAAGGCCCTGAGGGACAAGACAGGGAGAGGCCCAAAGAGGTCATAGAGGTAAGCAAAGCTTGTATAGGCCAGAGGTCAGTAGGGGGGTACTGTTATGACTGTCGCTGCCTGACATCTCCACTCCACCCTCCTTACCTCTCTGGAGACTCCTCCCGCGGTTGACGGATGTTTGGCTGCCGTGGCGTCTGCCTGCCATGGCGCCTGCCTGCTGTCCTCTCCGGCGTCCCTGGTCCAGCTTGGGTGCAGCCTCCCGCCATGCTGTCCAGCTGCCTCAAATACTTTCTTTGGCGTGAACCTCAGGGGCATCCCCCTGTGATGACATCACGCATCCTGGATACAAAAGCCTATTCAGTTTGCTAGCTTATCGAGTTAGCAAGGGATTCCTTACAGATGGGATTCGCTCTCCATACCTAGCTACTCTGCCTCTCCATTATCAGACTTACTCTATTTGGGGTACCCCCTCCTCAGGGACCTCTCTCTTCTCTTTCAGGTTGCTGTCTGGAACCGGTACTCGCTCCTCGAGGGTCCATGTTCCTGGACTCGCTGCCTGGACTTCACTTCTGCCTGGAAGATACCACTGCCTACACCATCAGTGAGTTACCATCTACTTCTCTCAGAGCTGTTCCCTGGAACCAGATACTCGCTCCTCGAGGGCCTGCCTCTACTCCAGCTCCTGTGTTCCCTACCAAGAGAAACCGCTGTGTGAGTACTCAACCAAGGAGGTTCTATTCCAGAACCCTGCATATACTTCATTGAACTCACTATCTCAGTTTCTCTTCACTACAGCACAGCCATTGTGGGATCACTGTTCCAGAGCCCTGAGGGACTATAAGCCCAGCCGGGCTTCATCGCTGCTCACTACTGCCACCTCTGGTGGCTCCTCAATACTGTTAATAAAAGCTCTATCTGTGTTGTGTGTCCTAAGCTGAGCCTGACCTGTGGCCCCTCATGGGTCTTCCCCCCTTGGGCGTGGTCAGCAGCCACAGTGTCCAAGGGTCAAGCCCAGCATCCTGTTTCCAACAGAGGCCAAACCAGGCCACAAGAACCTGGCAATTATCCAAACACTAAGAAGATCCCATGCTACTGATGCAATTAATAGCAGTTGCTATTCCCTAAGTAATCTTGATTAATAGTCGTTAATGGACTTCTCCTCCAAGAACTTATCCACACCTTTTTTTGAACCCAGCTACACAAACTGCACTAACAACATTCTCTGGCAACAAATTCCAGAGCTTTAGTGTGCGTTGAGTGAAAAAGAATTTTCTCCGATTAGTCTTAAAATTGTGCGTTGAGTGAAAAAGAATTTTCTTTAGTATACTGTTGACCTCCACTCTTGAGTCCAGGACCTTCTTGGTCTCGACTTTGAATCTTGCTCCCACCTTTTCAATGAATTTTGAATAGGAGAGGTCCTCCAGTGGGAAGGAGGGTTCAGGCGGCTTCTCAGGTGGGTCAGATGGCATTCCCATAGATGATCCCAGGGATGAGGGGGGGTGAGTCTTGTGAAACCGAGCTCGGTTGGGGAGAGAACTGAGGAGGAGAAGGGAAACAAGGCCCCTTCTGTGGCTTCCCTTTAGAAGATTCTGCTTCACCCTCAGGAGTGAAGATGTTGGACTAGCCAGAGGCGGTGTCTGGTCGCTGGGTTCCAAGGCCGCAAAAAGCTCAGATAAAACAGCCAAGATCTAGGAAATGGCCTGCTTCACCAGAGCTTTCCTTTTGGGGGCTGGAGAGGTCCGTGGTTTCAGCTGTTTCCCTCTCCACTTGGAGGGGGGTGTATGCCCCCCCCCCTACAGGGACCTGGGATGGCAGCAAGAAGAATGTTGGAGTACGGACTCCAAGTCCTGTATACCAGTGGGGGTATGACTTGCTAAAGGCGGGGTCATTCCACCAGCGGTTCCTGTAGCTGAGGGGATCTCCTCTTCTGTTTGGACATGAAGGAGATGTCTGAGTAAACCCGCATGGAAGAAGAAGTAGTTTTGGAGTCATGGTATTCGGACAAAGAAGCAATGTCCAGTACACCTTCCCCAAGCGAGTCATGATGGTGCTTGTGTGTGGCCGGCTTTGTTGAGGTCCTGTCACGTGATGCGGCCTGTTCCCAAGGGTGGTCCTGGTCTGTTGGTGCACCGTGGGGCTTCACAATGTGTCAGTGCTTGATGTAGTATGTTGTGCGTCAATCGCCCGATGCAGGAGTGGGGCGATCTGGTGTCTGCATCCCGGGCCAGTTGACGCACTTGGGCTCCTTCATCGGCTTCAAATGCTTCGGCTTTGCGTCAGGCAGACAGCACTCCTGTTCACATCTCTGCGACACATGGCCTGGGCTCTTAAACTGTGGGGGTTGCCTCGATGGAGCTGCAGGCAACTTACTTCTTTTGGTGCCCTTCCTCGGGGCCCAAGGGTGAAGGTCCTCTTTCTTTTCTTAGGTCGCTCCATGCTAGGCCCGGGGGAGAAGTGGGACTCCGATGGTGGGGCATAAGAGCCCCCATAGTCCTAACTAAGCCTTGCCATCTTTTCTGCCCATTGTCACTGGGCCCGGGAGACATGCAACCACAGTCATGGCAGGACAACTGGTCGTGGTCCAGGCCAAGCAGACGTAGCAGTAGTTGTGGCCATCGGTGATAGACATCGCCTTACCGCACTGGCAGTGTTTGAAGCCAGGAAGTCTTGGCCCCATGATAGCACTGAAAAGTGCTTTTTCTTCCTTTTTTTTTCTTCTTTGAAAAAGACTGAGGGGAAGATTTCTGTGTGCAATCAGCGGTGCAGAAAAAACAGACTGAGGGAGCAGAGGGCGCTAGTCCACGCAGGAAGTCACTCGCAGCCGCACAGAGCAAAGCTCTGTAACAGCTAGATGAAGCTCTGCCTGGAGGCTGCGGGAGGCCATCCCCAGACCTCATGGCTAATTCAGCCCTGCTATCGATGGGAAATCTATTGCATTCCAGAAACTGCTATCCTCTGTTTTAGCAAAGTTTCCATTAATTCATTCACCTCCAAAGTCAGGCTAACAGGCCTATAGTTTCCAGACTTCTATTAGAAGGGTAAAAACCAAGCAGTTAAATAAATAGTGGTCTGGATAATATTACTTACTATAGTACTTTGGCTAAGAAAACGGAATCATTTGTCGCAGTGTAACAATCGCTTCAGAATAGTTTAAAAAAAAAATAATAATAATAATTGTAATCCAAAATTAAAGCAACTGGATGCTCCAGGCAATAGATAAATGAAAATGAATTAATATGATCTGAAAGTTAAGAGAAACTGGAGTACTTCTAGATAAATTTCATAAAAGGTTTTGCCCAGTAAACAACTTATTCCCAACATAAGCTGCATTCCAACACCCTTATATTATCTTTTCCACCAACTGGTATCTTTTTTGCTCAGCTGTCGTTATGTATTTGAGGTGTAAATTACAGTCGTCCTGATTCAATTACCGATAAGCACCCAGACAAAATGTTATTTTCCTTTGTTTAAATTACAATATTATGGTCGATTCCGAGGGGAAACCTTTACAGGAGCTCTTGTTAGATATTCATGAGGTTTGATTACAACACATGCCATGGGATTTGGTAGGGCTTAAGCTGGTGATGGCACAGTCGTTCCTCCTTGTTGACATATCTGAAACTCTTCTTTGCTGATCTTGGGCAAATTAATGAGCACTGAAATATTTGGTTCTTTTTTTGTTTGTTTGTTTTTTCATCTCCTCTGTAGTAAATAAAAACTTTATTGTGCTACGGTATTTGGATTGGTTTCAGATTTGATTGCTTGCCTTTCCAAACCCAAGTTCAAGGTGAGTTATGACCAATAGAGAGATGCAGTCCCAAATTTTTTTATTTTATTTTATATTTTTGTTTGGGGGAGGGGGCTCATTTTTTGGTTTCTTCAATTTTTTTTTCTCAGTTTGGTTTGTTTGTCAAACAAAAAAAAAATAAATAATAATAATTAAATGGGGGAAAAAAATGGGCCGCCCACCCAGAAAAACATAAACACAGGGTCCGGACCTGTCTGGCTGCGCCTCCCTGGCTCCTCCAACCTCCACCTTCAGCTCACAAAACCAATCTGGACTAGGCCTAGCCTGATTGGGGTATGCCTTGGCGCCCCTATTCTAATTTAAATATGTTGGGGCCAGGGAGCTCCCACCCCAGCTCCCACTTACTCCCTTCCCAGGTCCTGAGCAATACGATCAGGAGTGATGCCCATTCTGTCATGCCCAGATTCTAGGCCTTTAAAAATGGCTCTGTCCACCAACAGGATGGCACCAAAATGGCATCATTTTGGTATCTTTCTCTGGCATGGCTGGCATTATTTTGGAGTACGGCCATAGATATTATGGCCATATACATTAATGGCATTAGCTGCATTGGAGTAAGGTGGATGGTGATATTTTTAAAGGACCGAGACCTGGACAAGAGTGAGTGAGCATCATTCCTGCCCAGTATCACTTAGAACCTGGAAAGAGTTAATTGGGGGCAGTTCTATGGCCCCAGCACAATTAAACAGAGAGAGGGGCCCGGGCTGGCCCTGATTAGGCCGGCCTGGGCCCAGTTAGTTTTGTGATTCAAGAGTGGAGGTCAGAGGTGCCCATGAGGCAAACCTGTAGGCAGGTTGGGGGGTGTAGTGATCCATCTGCTACGGGACACTGTCAGCTGCCCTCCTACCTTCCTTGCGATCCTAAGTCAGGTAAAGGACAATGTGTATTCCCCTCAGAAATAGACTTTTATTTATCAGATTTGGCAGGACATAGCATTTAGCAAATAACAGCAATTCCTATCTTTAACATCCTGGCTACTAAGCACCAGTTTGCCCTTTACCTCTCTCTCTCCCTTTACCTCTATTAACTTTACCTCTCCCCCCTTCCCCCCCTTCCCCCCCCTTTCCCACCCACCTCCTACCCCTTCCCCTCCCTCCCTCCCCTCGCCCTGCCCCTCAGCCTACCCTCCCCCCCTCTCCTTCCCCTACCCTCCCTCAAATCTCTATTCCTTGGTTTCATTTATTGTTTATTTTGTTGTATTTTGTTTTTGGTTTGTTTTCTGCTCTTGCGTTAGTAATATCATACTGTTTTATTGTCATATTGTTATACTGTATCTCCCACCTGAGTTCATTGTAAACCGGCATGATGTGCTTCACGAATGTCGGTAAATAAAAGTTAATAAATAAAGAAAGAAAGAAAGAAAGAAAGTCATGGGTGGTATCAAAACATGTCATAAACCTTAGCCTGTTTGAGATACTAACACTTATGACTAACTTACCCCTGATTCGAACTTTCAGGTGATTCTTCTGTTCACCTCTGAAGCAGGTTCTGGCTGAGTGCTGGAGAGTGTGGGCAGGGGATAAGCTTGCTTCCTGGCTTGGTGCGGGCCGAGCTGTCTGGGCTGGTTCTCACCCTTCGGGATAGCAGGGACATCTTGGACCCTCCTTTCGCTTCCAGGGACACTTCAGCACAGATTCTCGCTCTCCGGGTTTTCTCCCTGGCTTTGCATTCAGGATTTGGGCTCCTCCAGGGGTCCATGCCTCGCCTCCCTGCTCCCTTTTTGGCTTCTGGGTCACTCTGCCAGGAGGTTCTTCTTCTTTCCTTCTTTTCCAGTCTCATTTTTCCTCCTTGCCCCCCTGTCTTATACTTCCCAGCTAATAAATATGCATAAGTTAATACTTGGAGGGTGGAAGGTCTCCTGCTGCATTGCAGATCTTTTTCTCCCCTTCCCCATTACTTAGGGAGAGGTCCTGCCATGATATAGGTCCTTTCACCCCTCCTATTTCTTTGAGGGAGAAATTGCCACGTTGGCATCTCAAGCTGTGTCAGATTGTCGGCACTGTCTCAGGCTGCCCCCCTCCCCCCTTTTCCTTCTCCTTGCTTGTTTAAATGTCCCTGACACTTGCTTAGGATCTTGTCATATTGTCTCTTCTGTCTGGTTTCTTTATTTGCACAGGTACTGGCAAACAGGCACATCTGATAAGGCCTCCTATACTGCATTAGAACAAGGCCTCTAGTTTCCACTGATGCAATGCAGTTTAAAGTTCACCTGGGTAAAATTCCTTCTCTTGCTGGAGCAGGGTCTGGGCCTGTCAGAATTTATCCTGTACATGGCTATTATAATTCATAATTGGTGCATCATTGGTAAACAGGAGATATCGCCCTACAGACCCAGGCCCTGACCCTGGGTTCACATTTTGCTGGGTGGGAGGGAGATAATGCATGGTATTTGGAATACCACGTTATCTCTGCATTGGGTCACACTGTAAAGTATCAACAGAGTTTAGTAAATCACTCTCTAATAGGGATGTGCATTTGTTTGCGACGAAATAGGTATTCTTATCGTTTTTGGGGAGGGGAGAAAGAGCACATTAAAAAAACAAACCCAAACCCACTCCAACCCTTCAAATTTAATTAATTTCAACCCTCCTGACCCTCAAGACTTACTGAAAGTCCCTGGTGGTCCAACGGGGTCCCAGGAGCAATCTCCCCCTCTTGGGCCGTCGGTTGCCACTAATCAAAATGGCGCTGATGGCCCTTTGTCCTTACCATGTGACGGGGCTATCGGTGCCATTGGTCGGCCCCTATCAAAAGGTAGGAGCAATGGATGGCCCGTGCCATTTTTTAAGATAAAGCAGCCACCAGATAGCCGCATAAGTCAGAACTTATGTGGCTATCTGGTACAATTCGCTACTACGTTTCCGGATAAAGTACTTATCTGGCTACAAAGCAGTGACCCGCAACAGATGGCCATATAAGTGCTGATTTATGCATCTATCTGGTGGCTGCTTCCCACAGCCAGATAGATGCATAAATCAGAATTTATCCAGGTAAGTGGCAGCGATGGCTTCCATACTTGGATAGCCTGTCAGGGCCTCCACCCCCGTCCCTAGTTAAAATGTGCATTTGACCTATGCTGAACATGCATTTTACACTTTTTACACATTTTTTTTTAACTCTCGAAGCATTAGCATATCATTTGCTTACTGCATCAGGAGTTAAAAAAATAATAACCTTGGCGCTAAAAATGTGTGCTGAAAACCAGTAAACATTTTATTAGTGCCAAGATTGCTGCATTGGCCTCTAAGTTTGCAGCTGAGGTATTATAGAGTGAAGTGATTTGGACCAGATCACAGTGAGTGTCAGTGGGAGAAGTGTGGTTTGGACCTTGGGTGTCCTGGTTCTTAGGCTGCTGCTTTAACCACTAGATCAGGGGTTCTCAACCTGGTCCTTGGATGTGACCAGCCAGTCTGGTGTTCAGGATTGTTGGGTTTGTGGCATATTGTGGACTCTTGGTCGAAGTGGTGATGACTCCTCCCATGAGGAGGGGCCTCGTGGGGAACCACAGCGATAGGCTAGACTCTAGTAAGCAGACACTGAGGAAAGAAAGCTTTATTGTACTGCTGATGTAAGTTGAATCTTGCTTCAAGGAAGGGCTAGTACTGTAGGCCAGCGATATCACAGTAAGCTCAGACAGTCTCTATAGATGATGGTCTCACCCAGATGTAGCAAGGCTGGGTAGTGTTCCGCAGCGCGGGATAAGCCGAACCTGAAGGGTGGAATAAGGAGAGCTGGAGGGTTGCGATACATAGTGGCAGTGCTGGTAACTTCCTTGGTAGAAGAATGGAGAGAGAGACCCGAGGTCTGAGGTGCAGGATACCCTGAGCAGGATAGGCCCTCGAGGAGCGAGTACCTAGGAGAGCTGAAGGATCCTGGAAGAAAGTAGATAGGACCCCCGAGGAGCAGGTGTCCTAGGTTAGGTAGTTGAACCACGAAGGGCAGATAGAAGCGAGAGGCCCCCAAGGAGTGGGTACCCAGAGCTTCTGTAGGAGTGAGTCACCCTGGAGGGTAGAAAGGAATCCAAGTGAGCAGCTTAGAAGCTGTCAGAGAAGGAAAACCGAAGTCCTTGCTAACTCATTGGGCTATAGCGGAGCGGAGGTTTAAATACCCGAAGGTACTGACGTCATGCAGTGAGGACGCCCCCGAGGTTCCCGCCATGATGTATATAAAAGCGTAGGTGGCATGCACGCACGTGCCTAGGAGGCCTCAGGAAGAAGCATGGCAGAAGGGGATGCCCATGCTGTGTCGGAGACACCAAGGGTTTCGGCAATCAGCACTGGAGGCAGCCATCCTTCCCAGGGAGGAGGAAAAGGGTAGAAGAGAGGTGAGGCAGAGCGGTCGCAGCCATCTGTGACCGATGGACGCAACAAGGATATCTTCGATAAGTATGAATGAGATTTGCATTAACTGCATCCATCGTATGCAAATTGAACTCATGTGTATTCATTGTGGTTATTCTGTAAACCTGACGTGACTGGGTTGAGAATTAGGGTACTAGACTGTTCTCAGCTTCTGCCTGCAGAGCCTATTTGGAGCCTGAATAAAGAGCCCAGCAGCTAAATAATCTTTAACCCGGCTTAAATTTATTTCTTCACTCTTGTGCAACTTATTCTATTGGCATCACTCCATGTATAAGTGTCACAAAGAAGATTATTCACTTGCAGTTCTCTTTTTCATATGCCAGTAAGAGGCTATTGGGACATCAGTGTTGCGCTACTATACATAAGGCAATGATGAATAACTGAATATGAAGCTTTAAGATTGCTCTGGAATAACTCTGCATCATCATTCTTAACTCTTACTCTAATCATGAGAGAGTATGAATGTTAATACTACCATTACGAAAAGGTTCAGACAACATAGTTTTGCTACAGCAAACTTTAAGCTCTGCCTTCAGTGAGCATGGTAGTACTGTAAAAGTCTCCAGCTGGTAAGGTTCTGGAATGGATTTGGGTGGAGGCAGAGAGGGAAAGATATTTGGCTCTTTTATTTTATTTTATTTTTTTCCTTTTCTGTTGTCATGGTGCCTGCTCTTTGGCTGCTGCTTATTCTAAAGGCGTCAATAGAATTTTCACCATTCTGACTCAAAGGGTGTAGCTTCCAGCTGATACAAAGTATGTACGGATCCCAGTGGACTGCGCATCACTGAAAATATCAAATGATACAGTGTGAAGTCCCGTCAAAGCTTGGTTTTTCTAACACAGGTAGTGCTTAACACTCTCACATGTCTGCCAATCAATGAATTGACCTGTGTCATTTATCAGCACATCTCACCAAATAAAATTAATCGCTTAACGCAGAGATGCGGGGTTTTGGGGTGACTGACTATACCTATTAAAATTATTGGAGCATAAATGTCTTTTAATAAGTTGAATCTATGACTTTCTTTGCTTGATTAAACACGTCATTAAACTGAAATTTGTTCCAGTCTCCCTTCATTGTCATAATATTGCCATGTTAGTAACTAGAAAACAGATTATTGGCTCACATTTCAGAAGACATAATACATATGGATTTATATTGTTTAACATCATAGAATAGAAATACACTGAAAATGAAAGTAATAATCATTTATTCACAATTATATTATTTCCAATTGATAGAAAAATATCTACTTTAGGCTACGTAAGCCTAAAGTTCTAGAGGGTGAATGCAGCCAAAAACCTTAATGTCTACACTGTTAACGATATATCTCAGTTGCCAGCCATAGTAATTTGACTGCCTATAGCCTATTTTTATTATCTAGTTATTTCTCATTGTGGTCTTCCTCATTGGTTCTCTATGATTTTGGGTGAATAAACAAACTTCCATATGTAAACCAAAACCCAGCCACTCTCTGCCGCCAAGTTTAGAAATAATCTAAATAGCTACTAAAACTAGTGAGGCAGTTGCTCAAAAACTATGAAGGTTATTGCCCTAACATTCAGGATCCTAGGACCCTGTGGCTTTGCTGGCTTGCACCATGCTCCCATCAACCTGCTGGCATTGACATATCAGTATGTGGGAGTTGTAGTCCACATACTGATAATGTTTTTATTGAACTCCAGGAGTCTGGTACCTGTCGGGTAGGGAAATATCATTGATTTTATTTTATTTATTTATTTATTTAATATTTTTTTTCTATACCGACATTCGCACGAGACATCACATCGGTTTCCAGACAACAGCAAATTCAGCCAACAGGGCTTTACATTGTAACTGATATTATAACTAGGACTGAGAGATGGGTGGCTGTTAGAGGGAGACATCACTGATTTTCTCATCAGGAGGGAGGATCGCCAGCTCCCATTTAAGCCAACTATCCCCCCATCTAGGTTTGGCCAACTACATTAGCTGGCTAGCATTGAAAATAAGCACTGGTTGGCTAATTCTTTTCCCTGACCTGCCCCTGCTCCCAAGACCCTCTTAAATTACTGTAGTTAAATGTATCCCCCTAGTAAAACAGCTAAATTTAGTCATCTAGTGAAACTAAGCAGCTACATTTAGCTGTTCATCCCTGGTAAATTGTCAAAGCTTTTGATCTAGCTAGCTAATTTCTTGCACAGCAAGCTAGATACCTTTGAAAATTCACCCAATAAAAGTTAGCCCAATAAAAAAAGTTAGCTAGAAATTATTTGATGACTATGTATCCAGTTGGACTAAAATAGCAATCACATGATTTGATCAAACTCTGCTGAAAATTTTCATTAATTGAATCTGCCTTTCATAATTGTTTATTTCTTTGCATCTCAGCAATAAATCTTTAGGTCAGCACCTCCCATTTCTCCTTCATATTCAAACCCTTTAATTGTGAAACTCTAAGCATATAGGGGCAGATCTTTAAACCTGCGAGCGGGCGTAGATTTGTTCGCGCAACCCGGCGTGAACAAATATATGCCCAATTTTATAACATGCGCGCGCTGCTGCGCGCATGTTATAAAATCCAAGGTTGGCACGTGCAAGGGGGTGCACAATTGTGCAACGTGCGCGCGCCGAGCCACACAGCCTTCCTCCATTCCCTCCGAGGCCGCTCCGTTCCATCCAAGGCCGCTCCGTTCCCTCCGAGGCCGCCCCCCCCCAGTCCTATCTAAAACCCCCTCCTAACCTTTATTGTAGAAGTTACACCTGCCTCTGGGCAGGCGTAATTTGCGCGCACCAGCTCTCCAGCACCCGGCACAGGCTGCTGTGCCGGAGGACTCAGGACTGCCCCCCAGACCTCCCCCTGACCCTCCCGGACCCCTCCCCGGACCACCGCCTCGCCCCCGGACCTGCCCCCTTCCTGCCCCTTTTTCGAAGCCCCGGGACATACGCGCGTCCTGGGGCTTGCGCGCACAGGGGCAGGCAGGGGCAGATTTTCAGGGTTACGCGCGTAACCCTTTGAAAATCTGCTTCATATGTTTTAGAGTCAAATATGCTTCATATTAATACCTTTTGCTTTCTTATTGCAATACTTTGAATGTATTAACACTTTTATTTTTTAATTTTTTCAAGATACACAACATAAAAGATGGCATTTTGAAAAAGTTATTAAAATGTATTAAAATGATTGATGGATTGAAACATGACAACAGAAAAAGACCATACATCCTATTTAGTTTGCCTATACACCTCAACTACTCAACTCTAAAATCCTTACTACTCCTTCAGAGATAATCTGTCATTGTCCCATGCTTTCCTGAATTCATATAATGTTAGTATCACCCCTCCCATGTGGGGGTTTTTATGTAACAGTTGACAAAACAGTTCTCCCTGCAGAGAATACAGGATCTCCTTGCTTCTAGATCAGTGGTTTCCCAACCCTCTCCTAGAGGCACACCTAACTATTTGGGTTTTCTGTAATAATGAATATGCATAAGATAGATTTGTGTACATTGGAGACGCAGTGCATGCAAATCTCTTTCTTGCATATTCATTGTGGCAATTCTGAAAACTCGACTGGATAGGCGTATATCCGGGAGAGGATTGGGAAACACATTTCTAGATGTCATCACAGCTAGGATCTTCCAAGCAAAATCCGACAGATTGAAATCCCCTAGCAATAATAGCATCTCCCTTTTCATAGCAATTTTGTATTACATTTCTGTCCATTTCTTCTGCCTGTGATGGAGGTCTCTATAAACACACCAATATAAATAGATGTTCCATTTCCTCCTTCCAGATGAACTTACAATGCCTCCTCCTTACCTTGTAAACCCTGCAGTTCTGTTGCTTTATTGGATAGTTAGTCAAATTAGAGCATTATATCATAGGTTAGGAAGCATTAGGGAGCATTACATTACAGGCAGTTTGCAATGTGTTGTAGTGTGTTGATATAGTAGATGAAATTTATGATTTACAAAAAAACAACTTATTCAATTAATTCAGTAATTATTTACATTCACTGTGCATAGAATTAATAGCATTATGTTACAGGTGATTCATTCAGTAATTATTTATATTCAGTGAGTATAATGGCTGATTGGGTCAGATTTAGAGTATTGCTAGAATATATTGCAGTGTGTCAGTTCATGTAGGATTTATGCGAGTTGATGGGAACAATGAGATGGATTATCCTACCAGGTGTTATGTTTTTATGTTTTTAGATCATGTCACAAATCCATAGGTTTTGTGACATGATCTATAGGATCATGTCACATATAGGTCATCTTATATATTGTTGTGCCCGTCGGTCGCAGACAGCTGCGACCTCTCATGCTCACCTCCTTTTTCCCTACACTGTCAATCATTGGGAGAATGGCAGCCTCCGCCAACCAATGCCGACTTCCCCGGCGTCACCGGGACAGTGTGTGCACTGCTGACTGCCATCTTACTTACGGCATCACCTAGGCATGCACGCGCAGGGCCTCCTTATGTATACGTCATGGCTGGAACCTCGGGGGCGTCCCCTCCCAATAACGTCAACACCGCTAGCGTACTTATACTGACTGGCCCATTGCTAAGACGAGTTCTCTTGCTTGTTAAATCCGTTCTAACTTGGATCTTCCAGACTCTTCTCCTGGCATTCGGACGCTCTGAGTACCTGCTCCTCAGGGGCTCTTCCGCATCTTGGCCCTCCGCTCCTCGGAGGGCCCTCCTGCTTGGGACTTCCTGACCCGCTCCTCGGGTATCTCTGCTGGGACTTCCTTGTGTGAGTATATTCTCTAGCTTCTATCGATTTTGCTGAAGATTCCACAGCGTGCCCCATTCCTCGGGCCACTACCGTTCTTCAGTCTGTCTACGCTACTCATTCTGTGCCTCAGGATATTGTTCCATCTATACAAGGTCTATGGTCTGATTCCTGTATCATCGACCTCTGCCTCCTTGGCATCTATAGTACAGCTTCCTTGGCATACCCCGCGCTGCGGGATGCTACCGGATCTGCACTCAGAGGTATTTACATCAACCTGCAGGAATCCCTGGGTGTACCCCGCACTGCGGGCCACTACCGGACCTTTGTATCTACATCATCATCCTGACTACTGTATTTGCTCAAAGACTGTGTTTATTACATTTCCCGCTCCTTGGGTTATGTACTATCTTTTCTCCTTAATCCAGTGCTCCCTCCATGTGACAGGGGCCGACCAATGGCATGGATACCCTGTCACATGGTAAGGGCAAAGGCCATCGGCACCATTTTTATTAGTGGCAGCCAATGGCCCGAGAGTGGGAGATCGCTCCCGGGACCCCCACTGGACACCCAGGTACCTATAAAATGTTTTTTGGGGGGTTGGGAGGGTGGAGGAAGCAAAGGGATTCGTTTTAAAGGGTCGGGTGGGTTTTTTGTTTATCGACTCGGGCGCAGCCAATAAACAAATCCTCGATCGGGCCCGATTGAAAAAAAAACCCACATGTGAATTGGAACCGGAATCCGAACCGAACCATCTCTAATGGTAAGAGAATTTAAACATGTTTTAGATATGTATGGAAAGCAATGGTAAGTAGGGATGTGAATCGTTTTAGGACGATTAAAATTATCGTCCGATAATTTTAATATCGTCTTAAACCGTTATGGAACACAATACAATAGAGATTCTAACGATTTATCGTTATAAATCGTTAGAATCGTGAGCCGGCACACTAAAACCCCCTAAAACCCACCCCCGACCCTTTAAATTAAATCCCCCACCCTCCCGAACCCCCCCCAAATGAGTTAAATAACCTGCGGGTCCAGCGGCGGTCCGGAACGGCAGCGGTCCGGAACGGGCTCCTGCTCCTGAATCTTGTTGTCTTCAGCCGGCGCCATTTTCCAAAATGGCGCCGAAAAATGGCGGCGGCCATAGACGAACACGATTGGACGGCAGGAGGTCCTTCCGGACCCCCGCTGGACTTTTGGCAAGTCTCGTGGGGGACAGGAGGCCCCCCACAAGCTGGCCAAAAGTTCCTGGAGGTCCAGCGGGGGTCAGGGAGCGATTTCCCGCCGCGAATCGTTTTCGTACGGAAAATGGCGCCGGCAGGAGATCGACTGCAGGAGGTTGTTCAGCGAGGCGCCGGAACCCTCGAGGAGCACGTGACGTCGGCGTCACGTCGAAGTGACGCAGCGTCACGTGATTCCCCGCGGGTTCGCGCCGGAACGCTCGTTCGGCCCAAAAGGAACTTTTGGCCAGCTTGGGGGGGTCAGGAGGCCCCCCCAAGCTGGCCAAAAGTTCCTTTTGGGCCGAACGAGGATCCCGGAAGCGACCCCGCGGGGAATCACGTGACGTCGGCGCCACGTCGGAGTGACGCGGCGTCACGTGATTCCCCGCGAGTTCCCTCCGGCACCTTCGTTCGGCCCAAAAGGAACTTTTGGCCAGCTTGGGGGGGTCAGGAGGCCCCCCTAAGCTGGCCAAAAGTTCCTTTTGGGCCGAACGAGCGTTCCGGCGCGAACCCGCGGGGAATCACGTGACGCCGCGTCACTCCAACGTGGCGCCGACGTCACGTGCTCCTTGCAAAGTTGGTCAGAAATGGCGTCCTGACCCCGCTGGACCACCAGGGAGTTGTGGTAAGTCTTGGGGGGGGGGATTAAGGAGGGTGAGGGGTTTAAATTTTTATTTGCACATATGGACATATACTCAACTCATTGAATTCTGTTTATGTCCATATTGACCGCAAATGGGACCCCCTTTGGACATATGGACATATGAACTTAAACTTTTGCTCTGCACATCCCTATACTATATGCTTGTTGTATAACAGAGCTGACCTGATGGTTACTGCTGTGGTGTCTTTTATGATAATTCTATGATGCCCTGATGAGTTAAAAAATAAATTCCTGAAATTAGGGAGGTGCTTTAGCACATGAAATAGACAGTTTTGGTGAAATTCTCTATTTCTCTATTTCTTTCAGTTCAAGTTTTTGAAACGAAACAAGCAAACAAAAAAACCTATTTGTTTTTGTTTCCTTTCATTTTTTTCCGTATTCTTCCCACACCCTTCATTTCCCAGATCTCCTCCAGACTCTTACCTCATCCATAGGTGGAAAAGGGGGCAAGAGAGCAATCCCTAGTCACTAATGCTGATTTCCAAAACTAGTGCCGGCTGACCTGAGGCCGGTCCCTTTTTAAAATGCTGTCATACTCCCAAACAATCCCAGCCTTAGGGAAATGGCACCAGCAGGGCAGGAGCGACTAAAGATCACTCCTGCCTCTTCTCCACCAATGTTTGGGGTAAAAGCATGGTGGAGAGGAGGCTCGGGGGCATGGAGAAAGGGTCTGGGAGGGCTTTCATTTTGTCAGTTTGGTCTTTTTTATTGTGACTTTAGTGCATCCTGTTAACAGCACGCATTAAGAAACTTTAGTGCACTATTCACAAATAGCACATACTTAAAAAAAAAAAAAGAGAACTGGTAAATGATACCACTTTGTCAGCAACATTTTTAAATCCCTGAGGCCACTGTGAGCAGAAGTAACAGTTCCTTGGCCCAGAAGTGGTTTCCAAAATATAAGATGCATTTTCCTTCAGAGGGGAAGGTGGGAAAGAAAGGGGAGAGAGGGAGGATCGAGGAAGACAGGTGTTTCCCCTTTTTCAATCTCCTTCTCCCCCTCCCCCCAATATACACACACTCATTTCTGCCTCCATCTCATATCTCAGCTGCCCCCTGCAACTAAGCCCCCTTACCTCCCCACATATCCAATTCCCCTTCTCCCAGCTGATTCCCTATCAACTAATCCCTCCTCCCAGTTGACAGCTCTCTCACTTACCGCTCCAGTTAGTCTCCTTCTTCCAGTTGATCTCCCTCTTAATCCTCACCGGTTTACCCAGTACCAAGCTGAGAGTAGGGGGATAGCAGCATTTCCTTAGGCAGAGCCAGTCCTCCTCCTCTGCTGCCTGGGACCAGACTTATGGTTTGAACCACCAGGGACACCATAGTTCCATATGGCTGAAAGAGCAACTGGCTCCAGATGACAGAGGAGAACATTGTCTGAGGAACCACCATGCTTCTCCTCCTATTGCTGGCTAACTGGGGGACTGGCGGGGATCAAAGCAGAGTGAGATTCAGCCTGAGTGGGGGAGTTAAGAGTACTCAAGGTACAGTTCTGCAGGGACCAGGACTGGGACTGATAGGGAAAGGAGGAGAAGGAGAGAGAGAGGTGGAATAAATAGTTCCTATCCTGATGATATCCTCTATAAGTCTGAGGACTATTTTCAGTCAGGCACTATTCAATATACAAAGAAAAAGAAATACCTCTTGGCTACTTTTGCCATTCTTTGTTTCTTTGTTTATTTTATTGCCTCATATTTCTAGGTTGCCTTATCAAGGTGCTTTACAAAGAATAAATAGAGGCCAGCAGCAATTAAAGTCAAGGATGCCTTTCATAACCCAAGTTTCATAAAAATAAAAGCACTATAAATCTATATTAATTTTAAAAATGTATGCCCAGCATACTATAATTATGTACACCTACAAAGTAGAATGTCACCTAATGTTGCATTATTGACTAGCTTTGCTAGCCTACCTTATTAATAAGGCAGTATAATTTACCAGTACTATAAGGAATAATGCTTTTAGTAGATATTTCCTCTCTGAAATATAGATGTAATAGCATTCACTTGATGTGTAAATAATTTAGCAGGATTAATATACTACCATGATACAACCTTGTGGGTTCTGAAAAATTGTTGGATGAATGTTAATGAAATGATTATATTAGTGAAAGAACCACAAAGAATGAAATGAAGGAAAGCACTCCCAAATCTCACCTAATTTTTCAAGCTTTTGAAGAAATAAAATGCTTATACATGCACCGACCAACAAAAGGTTCTTTGTTTCCAGATTAATTGGAAGTTGGCTTCAGCTGCTGTGTACTGTACATGGAACATTTTTGGTTTGGTTCATTTATCTGGATTTTTGACTCAGTGATTCATTTTGTTCAGGTTGGGGACAAATAAGTATTCATTTATTCGTGTCATTCTGTTATTTGTTTCCAATTCAAGCCAAAGGGAGAAGCAAAGCATCTTTTTTGCTCTCCAAACTTAGATATAAAACCCCAGTTCTAGTGGAACCATCAGGTAAACATCAGAAGCAGAGGGAAGAGCACTCCAGTAGTGAGGTAAAATGACACCAAAAGTGGCATGAATAGTCCAAGACACCATCAGACTGATGCAATAGTACAGGAAAAAACACATGTCCAAACTGGGCGCCCATTTTTTCAATGGGTGCACATCCACCTCCCCTGGGCACCAGTTGCAATAGAATGAGGTGCTGTGCTAAAAAGGACGCACTAAGGATTAGTTGTGCATCCATGGCGCGTCCTTGGCATCGGGTGCCCAAGAGGCGTGACTGTGCGCGGGTTAGGAAAACGGATGCTCAATACGAGCTTCTGTTTTATCCTGCAGCAGCTAATTTACCGGCACATTACACATGCACAATATACACGGACTGGAGCGTGTATATTGTGGGGGCATATTGTGCACCCCAAAATTTTTTCTTTTATGTCAAGCCTTTTTTTTTTTTCATGATGCTGCTTTCTGTGTTTCCTTCTATTTAGTATCACGAGCCCATGACATACGGTAAGACTTTATGGCAGCTCCGGGGCTGGCGTTAAATTTTGTGTGCTAAAACATGCGCACATGGTGATTTTTTTTGCATCGGGGGTAATAGCTAATAGCCTCAACTACATGGCATTTACATATGATGAGCACTAGCTACGTGCTTGTTTGGACTTGCGTTTTGGATGCCCTAATCCCATTACTGCATCGGGAGTAATTTTAGCGCATCAAGCTGTGGGCTAGGCTGAGTGCACTAAATTGCATTGGCCCCCATGATGGGACAAAGCAGTTCAAGCAGAGGCATCCATACCCAAGGCACTCTGAGAGGAGAAAAGCAGCACCAATAGTAGCAATAACAACCCAAGGCTCCAAAAGAGGGGCCTAGAACACCAACAACAGTGGTATGAACAGCTCAAAGCACAGAGGGTCAAACAATATCAACACCCCAAGGCATCAAAACCAGGAAAGCCAGGTTCAAATCCTGCTGTTCATGAGAGGGGAAAAGGACACCAATAACAGTGGCATGAAGACTCCAAGGCACTAAACCAGGGAAGCCAGGGTTCGTATCCTGCTGCCGCTTCTTGTGATCTTGGGCAAGTCACTTCACCCTCCATTGCCTCAGCTACAAACTTAAGGGACATTTACTTTGCCGCAGTAGAGTGTTTTTGATGGTAAACAGTCTTATTGTACTATATTGTAAAAGTTTAATATATGTGAGATTTTTTTGCACTATGCAGTAATTTTTCACAACACATGTTAAAATGATTTTTTTTTTTTTTACAAATTTTCAGATAAGGGAGTTCATCTGCTTCTTGTAGTAAAATAATATGGGAATTGGGAAAAATAACTACAACTCATGAGAAATCTGCCATTTTTGTGCAATATATTTTGTCCACATACTCCAGACACACCTACCAAATTCTAGGGCTCTTCAATTGCCTTCCTAACTGGCCATATTATTTCCTGGGGAAATATTTGGGCACTGTAGTGTGTTTGTGGTATACTGGTGTTTCCGGGCAGCAAATATGCAACAGCGAGAGGAAAGGGAGGTAGAAATGCTACCAGTGCCAGAGACACTGCAGGAGGCAAACGTGGACTTGGTGCGGGTGGGCCCTCAGGGGGTTGGGGGTAGCATCACCATGTAGGAGGAGAGACAGGGCCTGACAGCAGTGAATATTTTCTGCCCGTACCACATTGCTCAGTCTTCCTAAGATGATCAGGAGGTACTATTTGAGCTCCTATGCCATAATGGCTTTATGTGAGGAGCTCAAATTTGTCAGGAACCTGTCACAGCCAGCTCCCAGCCATACCTGACCTTGTTAAACTGCTGAACTCCTTCCAAAAAAACTGTCAGCGTTGTAGGGGGCATGTCACAAGCATGCTTTTCAGATCCTTGTACCAGGTGTTGCAAGTCTTGCACTGCCACGTCTGTCATCACTTCAGATTTCCCACCGAGAGGCATGAACTGTGGACCTTGGGGACAGATTTCTATGCTGTCACGCGTTTCCCTAATGTTTTGGGTGCCATAGACCGCACCCATGTGGCTCTTATTCTATCCCATGAGAGAAAACAGTAAGCTTTTCCACTCTCTCAACGTGAAAGCAGTATTGGACACACACACATGCACATCCTTAATGTGGTGTCCAGGTTCCTGGAAGCCACCCATGACGCCTATATCCTGCAGCAATTGGCACTTTGATTTGGGAGGTATGCAAAGGATGGCTACTGGGTAAGATCCTTACATGCTTATTTCTATTCTGGTTCTGTTAAAAGCCTTTCTGGCATATGGCTGGAAGAAACGTTAAAGTATAGGACTGCACAGCTATCATGGTTTGTGCCAAGTGATGCTATCTCTCTGCATCAACTAAACTGCCTGTCCCTGCTGCAGGTGATAGTGTGAGAGTAGGCATTAGAAACAGGACACATGTTGAGGAGGCAGCTTTTCAAGCCTTACTGATGAGCATCCCTCTTTCTGGGTTATCAATATGAAACATGAGCCTCCAGTTTCTAAATCTACAAGTCTCTAATGCACTGTAGGCGGATCTTCACTACATAGTATGCTCCTCATGGATCAGGCCCGGTGCAAGAGTGTTGGATGCCCTAGGCGAACCATACAGCTTGGCACCCCTACACTGCGTATATTCCCCATCCCCACTGGTTGTATCCTCCGCACACACACAATTTTAAAAAAATCCACATTTATGATATATTTTATATGAAAAAGACAATGTATAGTCTTTTGAGGTAAAAATATTACTTACAACAACATTATATTTACATACTGCTGTGGAGTCAACCAAAAAACTTTAAAAAAACAGAAATTGGAACCCATATGGTTATTAGGCCTATGATAACACATGTTGGATGTGGGCTTGGCTTTCAGAAAGCCAAGAGTAAACAGAATTACAATTACAAAGTAGTAAAACTCCCATACTAAAACAGCACTAAATACCAGCACTCAAACAGTAAGAATCCTACCTATTAAAAGGCAACACTGCAAATATTTTAACATCAATACACCTCTTATTAAGAAAACAGAACAAGCCAGAACAACACACTTGAAGAATACCTTACCTCTGTCATATATGCAGAACACAAACAGATCCTCACCAAATACAGAAGAAAGAGACCATAAAATAGAAATAGAAATGTATAGACAAAAAAGTGAACTGGAAACCACAAGAAGTCAGACTGTGTATATCTCTGCAGAAGGTCTATAGTTGTCCTAATATAGTTTCCCTAGGACTTCAATGATGGAAGGTGCCATGGGTCAGTTTTGGAAATTGACTTCCCCTTTGCTGTGTCTGTGCTGACGTTAAAACTACCCAATGCAACGAGACAGCCCAGCACCAATTCTCCTCCTGGCAGGTGGACAAAATATGGCATGCAGAAGACAGCCTTCTTGATGCCACTCAGATACCTAACTCCTTCAGACTGATGCTCAGATCTTGGATGGTGTTAGGCCCATAGTGGTACATGGCTCACAGGCCTTTTCTTAGTTGGTTTGCTTGGAAATGCAGTCTAAATTGAGGGTTATAATCCATCAAAGGCTAAAATTCTTTTCAAATTCCATTTTAGTAAGTACTTGCACAAGTTCCCAAACAGTTTCTAAATTTAAACGGCTTAATTAATGACTACAGAGAATTTTTTATATAGAGGGGAACTGCAGAGACGCCAACAGATTACAATTTCAGTCACCTTCATAATTCGGAGTTCTGTGGTCATTAAGCCGTTTAAATTTAGAAACTGTTTGGGAACTTGTGCACCAACATTTTGCAGTATCTGAAAGCTTCCACTCTTTGGACAACACTCTGCAAGGTGTCCCTTTTTCAACTCTGGCGTTTTCTCCTGATAGAATACCTGGATATGTTTACAGCGTTAAACATTTTTGACTTTTGCAGCAGTTTTTCCGGGCCTCTGTCCCTCCTGACGCAGCCCATGTGGCGAAACACGGTCCGTGTTGGGGGATCGAAACCTCTGTTTAAGAATTTATGAATAAAAGGTGAAAACGCTTGATCAAAGGCTTTATTTTCCTTGATTAATTCACCACAAGGATCCGTCAACTCTTTAGCGCTGTACTACCTCCATATATGGTTATTCACCACTAGTGTGTACCGTTCATCATCTCCACTTCCTATTGGCTGTTCCTGTATAAAATGAAACATCAGATAAGGTTAGGTTACCTTCTGATAATTTTAATCTGTCTGGTTTTATGGAACAATCATCATCTGAAATATTAGATAGAGCAACATTATTAGTTACTTTTACTCAAGAATTGGATAAACAACTAACTTTGAGATTTTTTTTTTTGTAATAAAGACACAGCTTTCATGGGACAAAAGATTGCAATTTTTTCAGATGTAGTTAAAGAAGCGCAGTCTAAATGAAATTGTTTCTTTCAAAGAGGTAGTGAGTTTTGGCTTTCAGTGCCCATTTTCTTCTAAAATAGATTGAAGAAACAAGGTATGTCTTTGATCCATCACAGTTGGAATATTTTTTTTTACAAAACAAGAATGTGTCAGTGCTTAATGCTGTGGCTTAAGGCTATGAGGAAACTCTGAGTTTTCTTCTTTTAGTTATATGTATATATAGTATGTTAATATTGCTTCTCTCCTCCTGGGATGGTCTAAATAATAGTAACTATATGTGGAATATATTTGATTGTTTATTTCCTTTTTAGATTGTGTAGAACATATATGTTGTTATGTATTCTTGTATCAAGGTCTCTTGATTATTCTTTAAAAAATTGAATAAAGAGATTAAATATAAAGTAGGACTTTTACTAACAAAATAGGAATACAAATAGTAAGCAATTAAAATGCTGCTGCAGTGAAGAAACACATTTTTGTTGTGATTTGGTTGGTTAATCTCTAACATGAGTGACTTTCCTTACTATAGAAGGACTTTCCTTTACTGCAAATTATTTAGTCCTCTCTTCTGAGCTCTGCATTTCTTGAATTCAAATTGGCGTTCATATTCCTCTGAATTTTCTGTCTCAGCACATACCCACAGTTGGAACTTCAGACATGTATCACACATTTGCAGGGGATCCTTCTACAATCAAACCTTGGTGTTATCTACTTCTCTTTCCATCTATATTCCTTCAAGCTTAATTATAATGGCATTAATTACCACTGAAAGCATACTCTATTGATTAAGGTTGAGTCAACATTAACCTGTTTCCTGTCTATGCCGTACAGAGGTAATCTGTGCTTTACAGTTTATTAAAAATGTATAACAACAACATCAAGTCAAGCAAGAGTCTACCGTTCCATTTGAATATCGCTGCAGTTTATATAGCATCTTCATTCTTGGCATGCATGTGGTTCAGTGAATCTTGTTGTGGCATATTTCAGCCCATTGATATTAACAGTCTAAACTAAAATGTAGGAAAAGATATAACATCTTGCACAGATAAAAGCAACGGAAAAAAAGCAAAGCAAAAATAATTTGAGACTGAAATCTGCAAGTGGAACAGCTATCTATGGTGCATACATACTGTGCTCACAGTGAGCCAGAGGAACATGAATGGAAAATGAGAGATAAAAAGCAATGTACTGAAATCTAAAAAAATCACTATCTCAGAGGAAGCCTAATGGTGAAGCACAGCAGTGTCCAGCAGGATATATTACCACTACATGATCCCTCAGTTTGTAATGTTATACTTGATTTCCATAAATGTATTACACGCCACTCATGTACTTCTGACCAGTGATGTGTGGTGTTCATGTGCCACAATATTGGAATGTTAACCCTTAGTTTTAGCATTCTCTTGCTCTGTGGAACCACGAAGTCCAGGTATTCATCAAAAAAGTGAGGAGAAATCCTCAAATGTAAGCACCAGTATGGACTCAATTCATACTGAAGTGCTTCTTTTGAAAACCTAGATAAATAAATCCTTGCCGGTTTCTTACAAAGTATTTTGTTGCCCAAAGGAAACCTATTATAATGTTGCAGAGCCTACATCATAAGAATTAGGAGTATTTGACACCCAAGGTGGATACTTTCTTTGGCACACCACAAACCCTCCACTTTCCCCAGTTCTCTCTACAATATAGTAAACCTCCCATACCAAGACAGCACTAAATGCCAGCACTCAAACAATAACAACCCTACCTATGAAAAGGCATCACTGCAAATATTACAACAGGCCCTAAAACACTAATACACATTCTATTAAGAAAACAGAATAAGCTAGGCTGCTGTAGATCCCTACACAGAAACTACATGTCAGCAGAATACCTCACCTCAATCACACATGCAAAACACATACAGAATAAAGTGTAAACAGAAATGGTAGACAAAAACTGAACTGGAAACTGAAAGAAGCCAGACTAAGTATACAGTGCTACAATGGAAAAACAGAAACACCATCATTCCCCATAAACAATAATAAAATCAAGAAATATAAAACATCAGTCATAATATTAAAACCATACTAATAGAAAGAATACATATTCAGCTGAAAAACAGGGCATCCATCATTCAGTAATTAACAAAAAAATTTTTAAGTTCTCAGAAACCAATAACATATTTCAAAAAACAGACACATCAAATAATATCCTGCAGTTTATAAATTCTTATCCTATAAGAAGACAAGAGACATTTTCACATCAAAAACCAATCAGGGATTTATCTAGAAAAAGGGAGTGACCTAGCCTTTATCAATTAGATTAATTGTCCCCTTGCAGGTCTTTGCCAAACTAACATTAAAAACATCACATACATTTGAAGGACTCTGATTTATGTATTCCCATTCCCATAGCAACCTAAATTAACTAAGAACTGAACAATATTAAGATGCGGTCAGCAGTCTAGCAGCGGGATGGGGCCTTCAAGTCTTTTGCGCTGAGTGCCACATGTATGATTATTTACCATTTAATGAGAAGTTGTATGTGTGTGCTTGGTGCAAAGAACTCCTGGCTCTCAAAGAACAAGTCCATCTCTGGAGAATAGTGTTGCAGATCTGGAGGAGTCAAGGCAGAGAGGCATAAAGAGGCGACCTTCAGGGATAAAGTAGCCAATTGCCAACTACAGTCTTGCAGCCCCTGTGCTGCTTTGGAGGAGCAAGGTCACCTGGTCAGAGAGCATTACGCTGGTTGGAGAGCATTTCAGGAAATGATCCTGTAGCAAGGACCTGTTCTCCAGGTAATACATTATCCTCTTACATCTAGGATGAATCTCCTAGATCTAAAGCAAAGGAGGCCGGCCTGGTAGGGATGTGCAGAGCAAAAGTTTAAGTTCATATGTCCATATGTCCAAAGGGGGTCCCATTTGCGGTCAATATGGACATAAACAGAATTCAATGAGTTGAGTCTATGTCCATATGTGCAAATAAAAATTTAAACCCCTCACCCTCCTTAATCCCTCCCCCCCAAGACTTACCACAACTCCCTGGTGGTCCAGCGGGGTCAGGACGCCATTTCTGACCAACTTTGCAAGGAGCACGTGACGTCAGTGTCACGTCGGAGTGATGCGGCGTCACGTGATTCCCCGCGGGGTCGCTTCCGGGATCCTCGGAAGCGACCCCGCGGGGACTTTTGGCCAGTTTGGACTTTTGGCCAGCTTGGGGGGACTTTTGGCCAGCCCGCGGGGACTTTTGGCCAGCTTGGGGGGGCCTCCTGACCCCCCCAAGCTGGCCAAAAGTTCCTTTTGGGCTGAACGAGCGTTCCGGCGCGAACCCGCGGGGAATCACGTGACGCCGCGTCACTCCGACGTGGCGCCGACGTCACGTGCTCCTCGCAAAGAATTTCAGAAACGGCGTTCTCACTCCTCGCTGGATCACCAGGGAGTTGTGGTAAGTCTTTGGGGGGGGAATTAAGGAAGGTGAGGGGTTTAAATTTTTATTTTGGATCAACAATCACGATTTCCAACTTATTCAACATAGCTATGTTGAATAAGTTGGAAATCCGATCGTTTATGTCTCATCACTTTTTTAAGTTAAAAAAAAAAAAGTAGCGTTTTACATTTATGTTCAATACGAATGCACACCCCTACTGCCTGGTACAAAGGTGGCGGACCTCACATGTCACCTAGATAGGATTTTAGACAGTATGTAGGAGTAAACAGCTTTCGTGGTAGATGTGGGCCCCAAAGACATAGGAAGGTATGGAAGGGAGGTTCTGGAAGCCAAATTCAGGCTTCCAGAGACTCCAGGGTAGCATTCTCTGAAATGCTCTCTGTTTCACATGCAGGACCCCAGCAGCAAACAGAGCTCCAGAATCTCAAAGTGTGGATGAGATGGTGCAGGGAAGAGGGCTTTAGTTTTATTAGGAACTGGGCAACATTTTGTGGAAGGGGGAGCTGATTTCGAAAGGATGGAACCAGGGTGGAACCAGGTTGCTGATGCTAACCTTCAAAAAGGAGATAGAGCATCTTTTAAACTAGAACATGAGGGAAAGCTGATAAGCACTCAACAGCACATGGCTCAGAGGGGGGGAATCATCAAAGGATACTAAAACAACAGAGGAGTTAGGGCATCCCGATAGCTTCAAATAAAAGCAAAAGTAGCCCATGTGACTATAAGTAAAGAACCCAAATGATAAATGTACATGTACGCTGTGGAAGCTCTAGCAAATGGTCTATGAACAAGCAATAGGTCAATAAAATTGATGTAGATTGAGCTGATTAAATCAGCTTAAAGAGCAGAGTCTTCGTTATAATGTAGGTGTAGCAAAATTTAGTTCAAGAGTAAATCAGAAGTAAAAATGTAGAACTCAGTCCCCCGACACAGGACCATGTTTCACCAAAGCTGCAGCGGGAGGAATGGCTTATATCAGAAGCACTTTAACTGTTTGTCATCAAAAACGCGTTAACAGGTATTCATAGTTGAGAAATAAATTAAATCCCATATACACAGATCATTCAAATGGAGATTGTATAGCACAAGTTTAAAAAATGTTTAAATTTGGATCCATATATTGAAAGAGAAGTATGAATAAAGGCTTATAAACGTTCAAAATACACAAAGGATATGGATTTTTCTGTGTGCTTTTGTGCTTCTTTCCACAATATTTGTGGTATAAGTAAAGAACCACCTGCATTAAAACATTTCAAATTACCCCTGTCAACTGATGAGCAGATTAATACCAACAAAAAACATACTTTGAAATGTCTGTATGGTAATGCCTGAAGTCTAAAAGGTAAGATGGGTGATTTAGAATGTAAAACATTGAATGAAGAGGTATACTTAACTGGCATTTCAGAGACTTGTTAGAAGGATGATAACCAATCAGACAGTGCTATACCAGGGTACAACTTATATTATAATGATAGGGTGGATCAACTTGGTAGGGCAGGAGTGGCAGGATGCTAAATGCATAGTAGAATCTTTATGAGTGGAAATTATAGGTATGGTGGGGGTATACTACCATCCACTTGGCCAAAATGAACAGACGGACAATAAAATGCTAACAGAAATTAGGAAAGCTAACAAATTTGGAAGCACAGTAATAATGGGAGATTTCAATTACCCCAGTATTGACTGGGTACATGTAATATCAGAACATGCTAGGGAGGCAATGTTTCAAGATGAAATAAATGACTGCTTCATGGAGCAGTTGGTCTGGGAGCTGATGAGAGAGGGAGCCATTTTAGACCTAAATCTTAGTGAAAAGCAGGATTTGGTACTAGTGGTAGTGGTGGGGCTGCTTGGCAACAGTGATCATGGTGTGATCAAATTTGACTTATTGACTGGAGGGAGGACATTAAGTAAATCTACAACTCTAGCATTAAACTTGCAGAAGGGATACTTTGGTAATATGAGGAAAACAGAAAAAACTGAAAGATACAGTTACAAAGGTTATGAGTTTACATTAGGCATGTTCATTGTTTAAAAATACCATCTTGGAAGCACAGTGCAGATGGATCCCATGCATTTAAAAAAGTGGTAGGAAAGCCAAACTACTATTGGCATGGTAAAAGGTGAGGTGAAAAAGGCTATTTTAGTAGAGATGTGAATCGTGTGATCGATCGTCTTAACGATCGATTTCGGCTGGGGGGGGGAGGGAATCTTATCGTCGCGGTTTTGTTTTTTAAAATATCGTGTAAATCGTAAATCGGGGGAGGGCGGGAAAACCGGCACACTAAAACATCCCTAAAACCCACCCCGACCCTTTAAAATAAATCCCCCACCCTCCCGATCCCCCCCAAAATGCCTTAAATTACCTGGGGTCCAGAGGGAGGGTCCCGGTGTGATCTTTTACTCTCGGACCTCCGGTGCGTTGTAGAAATGGCGCCGGCGCTACCTTTGCCCTGTCATATGACAGCAGGGCAAAGGTAGCGCCGGCGCCATTTTGTTTTTTTGTCCCCCGACGTCAGAAGCGTAGGAGATCGCTCCTGGACCCCCAGGGACTTTTGGCCAGCTTGGGGGGAGGGGGGCCTCCTGACCCCCACAAGACTTGCCAAAAGTCCAGTGGGGGTCCGGGAACGACCTCCTAAACTCGAATCGTTTTGCCGTACAGCAAAATGGCGCCGACCATGCCGTACGGTTGGCGCCATTTTGCTGTACGGCAAAACGATTTGAGTTTAGGAGTTCGTTCCCGGACCCCCGCTGGACTTTTGGCAAGTCTTGTGGGGGTCAGGAGGCCTCCCCAAGCTGGCCAAAAGTCCCTGGGGGTCCAGCGGGGGTCCGGGAGCGATCTCCTGGATGCGTGACGTCGGGAGCTAGGAATCAAAATGGCGCCGGCGCTACCTTTGCCCTGTCACATGATAAGGGCAAAGGGCCACCGGCGCCATTTCTCTTCACAGCAGCCGTGGGCAGAGAGCGGGACATCGCGCCGGGATCATCGCGCCGGGACCCCAGGTCATTTAAAACATTTTGGGGGGGTTCGGGAGGGTGGGGGTTTGTTTTAAAGGTTCGGGGTGGGTGTTAGGGTTTTTTTGGTGTGCCGGTTTTCCCACCCCCTATTTAACGATACAATACAAATGCCCCTGACGATAAATCGTGGGCATTTGTATTGTATCGTGCACTCTAACGATTTTGGACGATTTTAAAATTATCGGACGATAATTTTAATCGTTCAAAAACGATTCACATCCTAGCCAAAAGAACTTCTTTCAAAAATTGGAAAAGGGATCCATCTGAATCAAATTTGAAAAGGCATAAGCTTTGGAAAGTTAGATGTCAAACATTGATAAAGTGAGCTAAAAGAAAATTTGAAAAGAAGCTGGTCTTAGAGGCAAAACTCATAATGAAAACTATTTAAAATATATATGAAGCAGGAGCCCTGTGAGTGAGTTGGTTGGACTGTTAGATGATCAAGGAGTTAAAGGGGCACTTATGCAAGAATTACAAAATTTATATCCACTTACAGCTGATTTAATTGTAGTTACCATGGATATCACAGCATTATATACTAGGGGTGGTACCCCCAAAAATGTTTTGGCATGTTATTTTCAGTCCAAGGGTGGGCCATTTTATTTTTTTTGTTCTACATTTCATTTTTAAAAAGCCCCAATCCGAACCCAACCCTTCCCGTTTATTTAAATATAAAGCCCCCCCCCCACCAGCAGAACAACCTGCCCATCCTCCTAACCTCTCTAGGACTCATCCAATATCCATGGTGGTCTAGCGGGGACGGGGGCCCAGGAGCAATCTTCTGCTCCCAGGCCAGAGGTTATCATTAGTCAAAATGGCGCCAGACATCCTTTGCCCTTACCATGTCACAGAAGCTATAGGTGGCATTGGGCAGCTATGTCGCATGGTAGGGGCGATGGACAGCATGTGCCATTTTTAAAAATGGTGCCATCCACCCTTTACCCATGGTTTAAACAAGAAAATTGATTAGTCAGTGTTTTGAATGGTTTGAAAATCCTGGTGAGAAGGTAATGAGTGACATCATTTGATCAATTGATTGTCTATGTAGTGTGATTGGTAGAAAATGGATTTTACATACACTTAAGAATCCAGCACACTGAAACCTTATCAGGTTTTTTTTTAGGTCTCCTGAGGTCCTTTGTCAGTTGTTTTAGCTCCTTCTTACCTGTGAGGTGTTTAGAAAGATAGTAGAAGGCTTTTTGAGATGCTGTTTGAAATTTGATTTTGGACTGATGATCTACTGATTCATGAGTCATTACTGTGATACAAATTTGGATTGATGACATATAGATTCATATGAGTTATCACTGTGGTGAAAATCTGTGGATTTAATTTATGTGCAAATGCTAAAAGATTTTGAAAAATAAGGCAGATGATGATTGTCAGGGCACATTGCTAGGCTTCAAAAGTGTATCCTAGTTGCTTGTTTGATGTCATCATTTAAAATATTATTTGGTGTGGTGGTAGGGTTTCACATACATTGAAAGTGTAAGCTTTCTACTATGGCTTTTTATCTTTTTGATCTTTGTAGATCCCCTGTTACTCTTTCTTTGCACTCTTAAAATAAACCTCTTGCGCTCTCTCTCTCTCCCTGGTGATTTTCCCAGAATGTCCATGCAAGTGGTAGAAGGTCTGAGTCCATTGCTACAGAGAATCAATACCTACAGTTCTGGCCCTTAGCATTTTGCTATGTTGTTGCCAGTTGCCACTCTTGCCACTGCTGTCCAGCATACTTCTCATGCCTTACTTCAACTCCTTATTTTGTTGTTCTGCCACTGTCACTACCCATCTTACTCCTGGCTCTCTCATGGTAGCTGGGCACAGCTGCTGTTTATGGTAATCCCTGAATTTGGATCTGGCTGGACTCTGGAATAGCTGGTTTACAGAGGAAAAAGGCTGGTTAAGCATCAGGGTCTTCTGCCTGATCTGGACATTTCTCTGAGTTCACATCAGGTTCTGGTGGCCGGAAGGACTTGGCAGGAGGTGCACTCTGGACAGAAGAGTCACCAACTAGGGCAAAGCTAAGCTGCAGAAAAACAGGCAGGGAACAGAAAGATGTCCTCATAGAAACAAAAGACAGGGAATGCGTGAAAAGCATGACAGAACAAACCATTTTTCTCCCCTCATGGTGCTTTGGGGTATTTATGCTAATGTGCTTGAGGTCTTACCCCTCACTCCATTCCTTCAAGTTTAATCTCACTATACTGTTTGTCTTACATGTCATTCTATGCTTTTGGGTTTTGATGCCACTGTGCTGTTTGTCTTATCCTTCAATCTGTGTCATGGATTCTGATGCATGTGTGCTTACCACTCCTTCAATGCCATGGGATTTTGAAACTACTGTATTGTTTGTCTTCTTCTGTACTCTGAATTTTTAAAAATATGTATACACACAAATGTCATTTTACATAGATACATGAGTCTTATATTTATTTATTTATTTACGACATTTGTAGACCACACAGTCCTATGTTCTAGGTGGCTTCCAAATTAACCTACATAGAATACATTTAAAACAAAACCAAAAACATACAGATGACCATAAAAGTGAACAATATAAAACAAAATTAAATGAAATGGGCAAAATATTCAAAGGCCCATTACATAATATTAAAATAACATATTATATATTACTTGAAGCATTCTTAATAAAATGCCTACTTAAATGGATGGGTTTTGAACTGTTTTATTTTTAAACATTTTGATAAAAACTTGCTTCCATAAAGCGACTAGAAGTTGGTTCCTTAATAGAGCTCCTGCCACTGAAAGTAGTGGTTCTCTGACCTCAGAGAGAGAGAAATAACCTTGTAGCTGGGCATGTCAAGAAGACACTGATCCTCCGACCTTAGAGTTCCTAATGGGTGGTGAATTTTTAGCAATGCATTGATACAAAATGGTAAGTTGTCATTTAAAGCATTGTGTGTCGAAAGAATCTTGTATTGCACACTGAATTGTACAGGTAGGCAATGAAGAGAGTATAGAATAGGGCTACTGTGTTCAAATTTAGTTGTACTGAGTGATTAATTAATACTATTGCTGCTGAGTTTTGAATAATCTGTAAAGCTTTGATAGGGCATGAGGGAAGACTTAGAAATAGAGAATTACAGTAGTCAGTGCTCAGAGGGTACCTAAGATTTTAATACTAGTCAAAAATCTGCCTGTTCCAAATAGCCTTTTAGTTTATGTACTATTCATAACTTACAATATGATTTTTGTACCAAAAATTTAACATGTTCTTTAAATGAAAGATCAGATTCAAAAATGATTCATAGGTTTCTGGATTGTTAAAGAATTTGCAATGAATAACCTTGAAAATTGCCCCAGTGCATATCTGTAAAAGTATGCATAGAAGCAATTTCCCGTATACTTTTACATATACTTGAAATAGGTTATTTGTGTACTTTCTAAAATTGAAAATATGTGCATAAATGTACATATGAACATTTACACCTGCTCCCATTCAGGCACAAATGTGTGCATGTAACCTACTCAAGAGTTCACACCTACCTACTATTTTAATTTATTTATTTTAAAATTCTTATATGCTGCTCTATCCTATATCTTAGGCAGCTTACAATAAAACAATTTTCAATGTGCACTTGAAAAGTATAGCTGAAGTCTGCATGTACTATATACACATGTACTTCAGCCCTAAGTGCTATGATATAAAATTGGGCTCCCTGTGTCTTGGGGGTTTCGGTGCAACTGTGTTGCTTCTTTACTCATTCTATGCCTTGGGATATTGATGCCTCTTTTTGGGCTGATTTATGCCAGTTATAGTGCCTTCGGCTATTCGAGTCATGCTTGGTGCCAATTTGCCCCTTTCTTGGCATCTTGAAGTGTTCTTCCCTCTGCTGGTGATATCTGCCTTCAAGTTTTACTAATCTTGAATAGAAATCTCCACTGCTCCCCCCGTTAAATTTAATGGGAAACAAATGAACAAATGGCATGAATAAACAAAAAAAAATGTTTTAAATGAATGAAACAAATTATGGAGGCTAATGAACCAAAATAACGACATTAACTGAATTTTTTCTGCATACAAACTTAATTTCAATTATCTTCCTTTATCCAATCGTAAAACATAGTCTCGGACTCAGAGTAACTGTCAATCACAGTAGTTATGATACCATTAATTGTTTAGATTGTTTTGTATAGAAAATATATATCTTGCAATGAACCAGATAATTCAGTCAACTAATTAGGTAATTAAATAAGTATCTTGACCAATTTAAGCAGTGGTCCAAAACAAACATATGCTTATTTTCAAAATGTTATGAAATAATTGGATTGATGATTAGAAAAGTACCTTCAGGAACACAAGAATTTAAGAAAAAAACATAAGAAATGCCATACTGAGTCAGACAAAAGGTCCATCAAGCCCAGCATCCTGTCTCCAACAGTGGCCAATCCAGGTCACAAGTACCCAGCAGGATCCTAAGGTATAGATTCAATCCTTCTTTCTCATAATCAAGGAAAATCATGTCTTTCCCAAGTTTACATGTCTAATAATGATTTATGGACTTTTTCTCCAGGAACTTGTCTAAATCCTTTTTGAACCCAGCTATGCTAACTGCTTTCATGACATTCTCTGGCAACAAATTCCACAGTTTAAATGTGCCTGAGTGAAAATATTTGCTTCAATTTGTTTGATACCAATTAGCTTCAATGGGATTGTCCCCTAGTCCTAGTACTATTTAAAAGGGTTCTCAGTGTTTACCCACTCATGATTTTGTAGATCTCTATCATATCATATCATATCAACGTATCATATCAACGTTCATTCTTTTTATATTCCTGTATTGTATCTTGTTGCTAAACTTCTTCATTTCATTGCATTGTTAAAGATATGTTTCACTGTAAGAAATAAGTACCCCTCCCTCTTATTTCCTTTTCGTTATCTGTAAACCGATGTGATATCATTGATCTAATGTCGTTATATAAAAATGTATAAATAAATAGAATAAATAAAATATCTGCTCTTAACTGTCTCTTCTCCAAACTGGCAAACCCTAACCTATTTATCCACACTTTGTAGGAGAGCTGTTCCATCCCTTTTATCATTTTGGTAGCTCTTCTCTGTACCTTTTCTAGTTCTGCCATATCTTATTTTGAGATGGTGCGATCAGAACTGCACACAGTACTCAAGCTGGGATTGAATTATGATATATGCAGTTTATAGAGATGTGAATCGTGTGATCGATCGTCTTAACGATCGATTTTGGCTGGGGGGGGGAGGGAATCGGATCTTCGCGGTTTTGTTTTGTTTTTTTTAAATCGTGTAAATCATAAATCGGGGGAGGGCGGGAAAACCGGCACACTAAAACAACCCTAAAACCCACACCGACCCTTTAAAATAAATCCCCCACCCTCCCGAATCCCCCCAAAATGTCTTAAATTACCTGGGGTCCAGTGGGGGGGTCCCGGTGTGATCTTCCACTCTCGGGCCACGGGTGCATTAATAGAAATGGCGCCGGCGCTACCTTTGCCCTGTCATATGACAGGGCAAAGGTAGCGCCGGCGCCATTTTGGTTCCTGTCCCCCGACGTCACGAGCGCAGGAGATCGCTCCCGGACCCCTGCTGGACCCCCAGGGACTTTTGGCCAGCTTGGGGGGGCCTCCTGACCCCCACAAGACTTGCCAAAAGTCCAGCAGGGGTCCGGGAGCGACCTCCTGCACTCGAATCGTATTGCCGTATTGCAAAATGGCGCCGGCCATACGGCTGGCGCCATTTTGCAATACGGCAATATGGCCATACAGCCGGCGCCATTTTGCAATCCAAAATACAAAAAAAAAATTACAAAATGGCGCCAGCCGTATGGCCATATTGCCGTATGACCATATTGCCATTTTGCAATACGGCAATACGATTTGAGTGCAGGAGGTCGCTCCCGGATCCCCGCTGGACTTTTGGCAAGTCTTGTGGGGGTCAGGAGGCCCCCCAAGCTGGCCAAAAGTCCCTGGGGGTCCAGCAGGGGTCCGGGAGCGATCTCCTGCGCTCGTGACGTCGGGGGACAGGAACCAAAATGGCGCCATTTCTATTAATGCACCCATGGCCCGAGAATGGAAGATCACACCGGGACCCCCCCCCCCCCCCCAACTGGACCCCAGGTAATTTAAGACATTTTGGGGGGGTTTGGGAGGGTGGGGGATTTATTTTAAAGGGTCAGGGTGGGTTTTAGGTTTGTTTTAGTGTGCCGGTTTTCCCGCCCTCCCCCTTCCCCTTCCCCCGATTTACGATTTTTGACGATAAATCGGGGGAATTCCTATTGTATATCGCCTCTAACGATTTTTGACGGTTTAAAATATATCGGACGATATTTTAAATCATCAAAAAACGATTCTCATCCCTAGCAGTTTATTTTCCATTCTTTTCCTAATAATACCTATGATTCTGTTTGCTTTTTCAACTACTAACACTGGCCCAAGGATTTCAAAGTAGCATCCACAGTGATTCTAAAATCCCTTTCCTGAATGATTATACCTGATATTGAGCCCAGCAAGACAAGATTTGTCTTTAGATAAATCCTGTTGACTCTGCCTCATCTATTCACATGGTTAGTAATTTTATTTTTCTGAATTGTTTCTACCCTTTTGCCTATGACCAATGTCAGGTTCACTAATCCATCGTTTCCAGGGTCACCTCTGAAGCCCTGGCTTGTGACCAGAGAAGGTTAATTTTTAATTTGCTAGTCATAATATAAACTGATTTCTTATTGACATTATTCTGTTTTCTGCCTATATTTCCTGTTATTTCCTGTTATTGCATGTTATTGCATGGTCAAATGTCATAAATGTCATAAAATGTCATAAAATGTCATAAAAGAAAGCTGCTTCTTCTGGGAGACTCAGACATCAGAGGAACCAATTTGGGAACTCAGTTTGATGGAGACACAATAAATTTCAGGATGTTCAACTAAAAGAAAGCAAACCAGGTGTTCAGTGCAATTATAGAAGAAAGTAAGAACGTTGATATCAATATTATCATCCATCTGGGAACCAATGACCTCACTATAAACCATGTCCACAAGGTACAGGAAGATTTCCAAAATCTAGGGGGAAAAAATTAGACACATGCCTAAGACTATTGCCTTTTCAAAAATACTACCAGTTCATGGAAAGGGAAAGAAAAGGTTATACCGTATAGATAATTTCAATGTCTGGCTCAAAACCTGGTATAAGGAAAATTCTTTTGGATAAATTGGATGCTGGGGCCGTATATGGAGCAATAAAAGAATATATTGTAAGAATGGCCTACATTTGTCTGTGACAGGACAGAGGATGCTAGGGGTGTGCATTCGTTTTGACCGCATATGTAAAACGCAACTTTTTTTTTTTTTTAACTTAAAAAAGTGATGAGGCGAAAACGATCGCCCCAAGCTGGCCAAAAGTTCCGGTTGGGTCCAACGAGGGGTCCGGGAGCGGAACCGCGGTGGACCACGTGACGTCGGCGTCACGTCGGAGTGACGCGGATGTCACGTGCTCCTCGCAAATGAATACAGGAATGGCTTCCTGACTCCCCGCTGGACCACCAGGGAATTTTGGTAAGTCTTGGGGGGGGGATTAAGGAGGATGAGGGGTTTAAATTTTTATTTAGGGAACCGGTGCACGTATGGACATAGCCTCAACTTATGGAATTCTACATATGTCCATATTGACCGAAATTGACCCTCACCTTCGACTTATGGACTTATGAACATAAACATTTTGTCTGCACGTCCCTAGAGGATGCTAAGTGAAAAATTCAGATCAAACATTATCAGGCATTTAAACTAGGAAGTGGGGGTGGCAGGAGGTAGCCCGTGAAATTGGAACGTCACCCCCAAGTAATACAAGAAGTGGGAAGACAAAGTAACAAAATCATTCAGTTCAAAAAAATAGAGAAGCGACTATGAAGAGCACTGGAAAATGAAGACCACAAATGCTCGTAGTTTGAGCAATAAAATCCCAGACCTGCAGATCCTAATGGTAGAAGCAGAATTGGGCATTGCTGCTGTTACGGAGACATGGTTCATTGAGTCTCATTTATTTATTTATTTATTTATTTTATTTAATATATATTTCTATACCGGACTTCACGAATAGAAATTCACATCAGGCCGGTTTACATGGAACTTGGGGGAAAAACAAGTGTAACCAAGAACAAGAAGGCTGAATCAAGCAATGATTCATGATTGGGATGCGGCCATCCCAGGCTATAACTTGTTAAAGAAGGACAGAGAGGACAGAAAAAGGGGAGGAGTAGCTCTTTATGTCAAAAACAATATCCAAGCAACTGAATTGCAAGGGACGTGGGGTAAAGAAGAAGCATTAAGCACTGTCCTAGAAAAAGAAAATGGTGCTTCCATTTTTAGTAGTGCGATCTACAGGCCTACAACGTAAATGGATGAACTGGACAGAGACCTGATTAAGGACATCCAAAAGTTGGGAAAGAAGGGAGAAGTGTTACTCAGAGATTTTAATCTGCCAGATATGGATTGGAGCATCCCTTCTGCAGAATCTACAAAAAGTATAGAGATAGTGGATACCCTTCAAGGTGCTTTGCTCAAACAAATGTTAATGGAAGCAATGTGGCAAGGCGAAAGCTAAATCCAGAAGAATGCTGGGCTGCATAGAGAGAGGAATAACCAGTAAGAAAAAGGTGATAATCCCCTTTTACATGTCCTTGATGAGGAGACTATATCTCAAAAGGGACAGAAACAGAATGGATGCAGTCCAAAGAAAGGTGATCAAAATGGTGGGTGTTCTCCATCAAATGACTTATGAGGAGAAGTTGAAGGACCTAAATATGTATACCTTGGAGGAGAGGAGGTGCAGGGGAGAAATAATACAGACCTTCAGATACCTGAAAGGTTTTAATAATGCACAATATTCAACAAGCCTTTTCCTTTTGGAAAGAAATCAATAGAACTAGGGATCACAAAATGAAACTCCATGGAGGACGACTCTGAACCAATGTCAGGAAATATTTCTTCATGGAGAGAGTGGTGGATGCCTGGAATGCCCTTTTGGAGGAGGTGGTGAAGGCAAATGCAGAGAAAGATTTCAAAGAGGCATGGGATAAACACTGTGGATCCCTAAAGGCTGGAGGATGGAATTGGAGAAAAGAGTGCATGGGGGTAACTTGCTGGTGTGGTGGTTATTACCCTTAACCAATAAGCCTTCATACTGTTGATGCAACTCCATCATTGCTCTCTGCTTCAACAGCAGGGGGAAAAGAGGAAAAGGGGAATTAGATTCAGACAACAACCAACAAGCACATTGAATTTTATGGTCTGGGAAAATAAATAAGCATGGGGGTAACTTACTGATGCTGCTGTTACTACCCTTAACCAATAAGCCTGATACTTTTGATGCAACTCCAACATTCCTATTTGCTTCAACAGCAAGAGGTAATGAGGAATTGGACTCAAACAGCAACCAAGGGCCCTGACTTTGATGGTCTGGGAAATTGATAATTATGGGGGTGACCTGTATGGCATGGAAGATACTACCATAAGCTTGCTGGGCAGACTGGATGGACCATTTGATCCTTTTCTGCTGTCATTTCTATGTTTCTGTGTTTCTATAGCTTTAATCCTAACTGGTCAGCCAGCCTTATATAGCTGGATAATCTGCAACTTAACCGGATATCTTCAAAATATATTTGATTAAATGGTGATGCTTTTAAAAAAAACAAAACACAATCATGGGCTTCCCAGCCTGATTCATACCCTTCCCCACTGGCCTGGATCCCTCTTCCCCACTGAAATTTAAAAATAAATCAGATATTTGCAGAGGTCAGGCCTAGCCTTCTATCAATATAAAGAACGCTTCCAGTACTAATACCACAGTAACATAGTGTACTGCAATCCCGGGTTTAAAAATGAGGTCCTGATTCAGGTATTGGGAGGGTGAGAAGATTTTGGGTTGAGGGTGGCAGCATGGGTGAGGGTTTGGGAGAGCTAAGGAGGAAATACTTGGTGGTGTATTTAGCGAGAGGAAGAGAGGGAGGAAGAGGACTGGAAGTTCGGGCCTGGCCGCTGCCAATATCTGATTTATTTTTAAATTTCAGGAGGTTGGAGGGGGTGGTCCTGGCCAGTAGGGTGGGGGCTGGACTTTTGTGTGGGGGTGTGTGAATTGGGCTGGCCATTCCACGGTTGTGGGTTGGTTTGTTTGTTTGTTTGTTTTAAAAGGATGGCCACTTAACTGGATATCTTCACAAGATGTCCGATTAAGTGGCAGGTTATCTGGCCACACAAGATCAGATAACTTTAGGCCTCCTCTGAAGTAGGTATAAAGATATCCCGCAAACTGAAATTCAGCTAAGTCAGCTGGGCACGCCCCAAAACACTTCTTTTTTTATAGATCTAAATTATAGCCGGATACTGACATAATACTGGCTATAATATAGCTGGTTAAGTGGCTGAATATGGCAGAACTTGCCATTTAGACAGAGAACTTGTGTGTCATCCATCTGAATACTGACCTCTTGGTCTTCAGCCAAACTACCCCCAAAATAAAAATGTCTAAAAATGTGTTAACTAAAAAAATTCCTGATATGAAAAAAGTGGTTTGAAAAAAAAATTTCACCAAAAATATAGCCTTTCAATAAACAATTATGTGCAAGACTGAAAGTATCACCACAACTGGCAGCAGACTCAGCAGTGAGGCCAAGATCTAAGAGGCATGAAAAGCACGCAATGATTTGATTTTTATACCTCCTAAGAATATACCTCTATAAGGGTGAAGTGGGGCAAGGTAGAAACCTAGCGCTCTACTCCTCTATCTATAGCATAGATAACAGACAGCAGTTGCAGTCAGATTAGATTTCTTTCCCTGGCAGCAGAAGCCACAGATATGTAGCTAGATAGTTTGACGAAGACAGACAGATGCAGCAGATGGAATGGACGATGCATTTCTATGATGGTTCTGCTTTGATAAATTTCAGAAATCACAGATACTGTTTGTGTGTTTCTGTCCCGGACCCATCCAAAGTATTTTTTTTATTATTATTATTATTATTATTTTGCAGTGCACAATGATATAGCTGGCTTACACAAAAGCTCAACGAGAAAGCAACATTTTATTCTGCAGTACATTTGGATCACCCATAAAACAAAGTTGTGGAGACGTACCTTGACAGTTATTTATTGAAATGCAAAGCTGAATGCCAGAGCACACTGTTCGGCAACTCATTAGATGCACTGTATGTACCTTCAACAATAAATAGCAATTTTATTTTTGCTAAGGAAAAGCAGAAGAAATCCTTGTAAGGGGCTAATGAAAAGCAGCAGGAGCTCAGAGTTAGGTGAAAGGAAAATTAATTCCCTCTGTTAAAATGCTGGGCTGTCTCAAATGATATGACTGTCTGAGCTCTCGATATTTTAGGTGTGAAACCTGACACATTTAAGCAAAATCTGGACAGTTTTATAATTAATCCCCTCTAGTTCATTGCATTATTATAATTAAGTTAAGAGTCTGTGCTTAAAACTGTTTTGTTTCATTTTGCTTTTCATTTCATTTGGGGCTTTTTATTGTTTTGTTTTGTTTGTGGTGGAGGTACCCACTTCCTTTGCCCCCCACAAAAATCACTGATGTCAAAAATGTTTTAAATAGAAGTCTACCCAGGCCTCCCCCTCCCACTTTCGTAAGGTCTGAGGAAATCCAGATGGGGCAAGAGCGATAGCTGGACTTGCCTGCCCTGCCCATTTCCTCTAAAAACTGGTGCCAGCCTCCGCACCATCTCACACCATTATTAAGAAGGGACTCAACCCCAGGATCACTCCAATCCCATTTGGATTCCTACAGACCCACAGATGGGATAAGTGGGCTTCAGATAGATTCCAGAAGAGTAAGGGAAGACCCAGCAGGGGTCACGTGGCATTAGCTACGTTTTTTTTTAAGGGGTATATTTTCCACTCTGTGTGCGTGCGCGTCCATGTGTGCATGCTTCCCGGCGAGCCCATGGTAGAAAATCCGAGGGCCGTGTACACATGTGTGCCGGATTTTATAATCCGCGCGCGTAATGTGCGGGCGGCGCGAGCAAGGGAGGGGGACTTTTGCAATTTCCGTATGGCGATGCATTCCGGCCTTCCCCAATTTCCTCCCAGGATTTACTTGTGCGGGCCATTTAAAATCTACCCTTAAAGGGGGGAGCTCCAGGGCTCGTGGCTGCTTCAAAATGAAAGCAATATTAACAAAATTGTGTTCATTTTACTTTTGTTTCATTTTTTTGCTTTCCCTTTTTTTTAAACCAAAGCATATACCTAGCCCCACAGATTCACTGCCATGGGGGAAAGGAAGCTATAGGCTGAACTGTAGAATATCAGTCTGACTGTACAAGAACTAACTCGATCTAACGTTATTACTCTTGACTCAATATGGAATAGGGTTGTGAATCGGGCTTCGGACGATTGAAAATATCGGACGATATTTTCAAAATCGTCAGAAATCGGGGGCTCCCCCAAAACGATAGGAAAACCCCACGATATTGATCGTGGGGGTTCTCTTATCGTTTTGGGGGAGGGCGGGAAAAGCGGCACACAAAAATAACCCCTAAACCCACCCCGACCCTTTAAAACTAATACCTTAGCTTCCCCCACCTTCCCGACCCCCCAAAAAACTTTTTACAGGTACCTGGTGGTCCAGTGGGGGTCCATGGAGCAATCTCCCGCTCCCGGGCCATCTGCTGCCACTAATCAAAATGGCGCCGATGACCCTTTGCCCTTACCATGTGACAGGATATCCATGCCATTGGCCGGACCCTGTCACATGGTAGGAGCACTGGATGGCCGGCGCCATCTTGTGCTCCTACAATGTGACAGGGGCTGACCAATGGCACCGGTAGCCCCTGTGACATAGTAAGGGCAAAGGCTCTCGGTGCCATTTTGAATACTGGCAGCCGATGGTCCAAGTGCAGGAGGTCGCTCCCGGACCTCCGCTGGACTTTTGGCAAGTCTTGTGGGGGTCAGGAGGGTTCCCCAAGACTTGCCAAAAGCCCCTGGTGGTCCAGCAGGGGTCTTGGAGTGATCTCCTGCACTCGGGCCATCGGCTGCCAGTAATCAAAATGGCACCGATAGCCTTTGCCCTTACTATGTCACAGGGGCTACTGGTGCCATTGGTCAGCCCCTGTCACATGGTAGGAGCACAAGATGGCGTGGGCCATCCAGTGCTCCTACCATGTGACAGGGTCCGGCCAATGGCACGGATACCCTGTCACATGGTAAGGGCAAAGGGCCATCGGCGCCATTTTGATTAGTGGCAGCCGATGGCCCGGGAGCGGGAGATCGCTCCAGGGACCCCCACTGGACCACAAGGTACCTGTAAAACGTTTTTTGGGGGGTCGGGAGGGTGGGGGAAGCTAAGGTATTAGTTTTAAAGGGTCAGGGTGGGTTTAGGGGTTATTTTTGTGTGCCGCTTTTCCCGCCCTCCCCCTTCCCCTCCCCCTTCCCCCGATTTACGATTTTTTGACGATAAATCGGGGGAATTGTTATTGTATCGCGGCTCTAACGATTTTTGACGATTTAAAATATATCGGACGATATTTTAAATCGTCAAAAAACGATTCACATCCCTACTTCTTTCTACCTTTCTTAATGTGTGGAATACATCTGGACTGTGCTTCTAGAATGGTATTTTTTAACAATGAACATGCCTCTTGGACATTTTTTACTCTTGTAGCTACTCCTTTCAGTTTTTTTCTAAACATTTTTCTCATTTTATAAAAGTTTTCCTTTTGAAAGTTTATCACGAGAGCCGTGGATTTGCACACTGTTCCTCTTCCAGTCATTAAATCAAATTTGATCATATTATGATCACTATTGCCAAGCGGCCCCACCACCATTACCTCTCTCACCAAGTCCTGTGCTCCACTGAGAATTAGGTCTAAAATTGCTCCCTCTCTCGTCGGTTCCTGAACCAATTGCTCCATAAAGCTATCATTTATTCCATCCAGGAATGTTATCTCTCTAGCGTGTCCCGATGATACATTTACCCAGTCAATATTGGGGTAATTGAAGTCTACAAATCCAGCGTGCAAGGAACAGTGATAAAGTCCATCAAAGAATTTATAATAGATTTTTTATTGAGCCAATGTATAAACTCTCATTCATGGCAACTCCATGTACCTTCAAGAATGCAAGTGCAAGAGTCCCCCGACACGGTCCGTGTTTCGCGGTAGCTGCATCGGGAGGGACCCACGGATTAATTTCATCTTATGTGTTAATCCTGGAGCGCTCCAGGATTAACACATAAGATGAAATTAATCCGTGGGTCCCTCCCGATGCAGCTACCGTGAAACACGGACCGTGTCGGGGGACTCTTGCACTTGCATTCTTGAAGGTTCATGGAGTTGCCATGAATGAAAGTTTATACATTGGCTCAATAAAAAATCTATTATAAATTCTTTGATGGACTTTGTCACTGTTCCTTGCACGCTGGATTTGTTGATTTGATTGTTGTGCAAGATACCTCTGCTTCATGCTTTTGGGTAATTGAAGTCTCCCATTATTACCACACTACCAATTTGGTTAGCTTCCCTAATTTCTCTTAGCATTTTACTGTCCATCTCATCATCTTGACCAGGTGGACGGTAGTATACTCCTATCACTATAGTCTTCCCCGACACACAAGGGGTTTCTACCCATAAAGATTCAATTTTGTATTTAGTCTCATGCAGAATGTTTATCCTGTTGGACTCTATGCCATCCTGGACATAAAGCGCCACACTGCCTCCCTGAACCCGATACCGGACTCATTTCCGGTATAGGGTTCAGGGGAAAACCACGGGAAATCTTCGTTCCCGCAGTTCTTAGCGTTTTTTTATCGGCTGTCTCATGCCGGAAAAAAAAAAAACTCTGAACCTTTAAATTTAATTATTTCAAATCCCCCACCCTCCTGACCCCCCAAAACTTTTTTAAAGTGCCTGGTGGTCCAGTGGGGGTCCCGGGAGCGATCTCCCGCTCTCAGGCCATTGGCTGCCAGTAAATAAAATGGTGACAATGGCCCTTTGCCCTTACCATGTGACAGGGGCTATCCGTGCCATTGACTGGCCCCTGTCACATGGTAGGAGCAATGGACGGCCGGCGCCATCTTTATTTTCAATCGTCAGAAAAACGATTCACATCCCTATAGTTGTGGAGACCAAGACTACTGAACAGAATATATACGGTGCTGCTTGACATTCTATTAGCAATGTTCATAGTCATGTAGGAATGTATATGCTTATATAGCCTAATAAACCTGTATTTATTTGTACAGACTGCCAGCCTTGTTCAAAGTCCCATTTGTTTCCTGGAGTGATGTATCCAGTATTGACTGGGTAAATGTATCATCGGTACATTCTAGAGATATAAAGTTCCTGGATGGAATAAATAACATTTTAATGGAGCAATTGCTTCAGGAACCGACAAGAGAGGGAGCAATTTTAGATCTAATTCTCAGTGGAGCACAGGATTTGGTGAGAGAGGTAACGGTGGTGGGGCCACTTGGCAATAGTGATCATAATATGATCAAATTTGAATTAATGACTGGAAAGGGACAGTAAGCAAATCCATGGCTCTCGTGCTAAACTTTCAAAAGGGAAACTTTGATAAAATGAGAAACATTGTTAGAAAAAACTGAAAGGAGCAGCTACAATGGTAAAAAGTGTGCAAGAGGCGTAGTCATTGTTAAAAAATACCATCCTAGAAGCACAGACAAGATGTATTCCACACATTAAAAAAGGTGGAAAGAATGCACATGGAGCTTTTAACTGCTAAACACAGTTCCAGTAAGAAATACCTTAAAGTTCAATTATTATGGAAGGACTATGTAAAACTGCTGCCGGTGGAGGAATCCGGAGTTATAGCATGATGTGTTTCATCACCTTTATATTTTGACCTCTGTCTCTGACGTCTACTTAGTATACTAATTATATTAGTTTAAGCATACGGCTCTAAGGAGCCACTGATGTTAATGTCTTGTTTCTTGTGCTCTACACCAGTGCCCGCTCGGGGTGGGAAAGGGGGAGGGGGGAGGGTGTTTTTGTAGTTCCTTATTGTTAAAAACTGGTTTACAGTTGGTTTTTCCTGTGCGACTACCTATCTTGAGTCTTGTGTTTCCTAGTAGACCGTTGGATCAGAAAATTCTGTTTGGACTCCATTGAATTGTGGCTCTCATTGATGTTTTGTCGCACTCTCAGAACTATGTCTGTTACGGATGCTCCTTTACTTACTGTGTTCCAATAAATATATTTACACAAAAAAAAAAAAGGTGGAAAGAAGGCAAAACGATTACTGGCATGGTTAAAAGGGGAGGTGAAAGAAGCTATTTTAGCCAAAAGATGTTCATTCAAAAATTGGAAGAAGGATCCAACAGAAGACAATAGGATAATGCATAAACATTGGCAAGTTAAATATAAGACATTGATAAGACAGGCTAAGAGAGAATTTGAAAAGAAATTGGCCGTAGAGGCAAAAACTCACAGTAAAATCTTTTTAAAATATATCCGAAGCAGAAAGCCTGTGAGGGAGTCAGTTGGACCGTTAGATGATCGAGGGTTAAAAGGGCAGAGAAGATAAAGCCATTGTGGAAAGATTAAAAGATTTTCTTGCTTCAGTGTCTACCGAAGAGGATGTTGGGGAGATACCTGTTCTGCAGAAGGTTTTCATGGGTAATGATTCAGATGGACTGAACCAAATCACAGTGAACCTAGAAGATGTGGTAAGCCTGATTGACAAACTGAAGAGTAGTAAATCACCTGGACCAGATGGGATACACCCCAGAGTTCTGAAGACACTAAAAAATGAAATTTCAGACCTATTAGTAAAAATTTGTAACCTATCATTAATATCATCCATTGTATCTGAAGACTGGAGGATAGCTAATGTAACCCCAATATTTAAAAAGGGCTCCAGGGGTGATCAGGAAAACTACAGACCGGGTAGCCTGACTTCAGTGCCAGGAAAAATAGTGGAAAGTGTTCTAAATATCAAAATCACAGAACATATAGAAAGACATGGTTTAATGGAACAAAGTCAGCATGGCTTTACCCAAGGCAAGTCTTGCCTCACAAATCTGCTTCACTTTTTTGAAGGAGTTAATAAACATGTGGATAAAAGTGAACCAGTAGATGTAGTGTATTTGGATTTTCAGAAGGCGTTTGACAAAGTTTCTCATGAGAGGCTTCTAGGAAAAATAAAAAGTCATGGGATAGGTGGTGATATCCTTTTGTAGATTACAAACTGGCTAAAAGACAGGAAACAGAGAGTAGGATTAAATGGACAATTTTCTCGGTGGAAGCGTGTGGGCAGTGGAGTGCCTCAGGAATCTGTATTGGGACCCTTACTTTTCAATATATTTATAAATGATCTGGAAAGAAATATGACGAGTGAGGTAATCAAATTTGCAGATGATACAAAATTGTTCAGAGTAGTTAAATCACAAGCAAATTGTGATAAATTGCAGGAAGACCTTGTGAGACTGGAAAATTGGGCATTGCAATGGCAGATGAAATTTAATGTGGATAAGTGCAAGGTGATGGACATAGGGAAAAATACCCCATGCTATAGTTACACAATGTTAGGTTCCATATTAGGTGCTACCACCCAAGAAAGAGATCTAGTCATCATTGACATCATTGAAATTGTCAGTTCAGTGTGCTGCAGCAATCAAAAAAGCAAACAGAATGTTGGGAATTATTACAAAGGGAATGGTGAATTAAACGGAAAATGTCATAATGCCTCTGTATCGCTCCATGGTGAGAGCACACCTTGAATACTGTGTACAATTCTGGTCGCTGCATCTCAAAAAAGATATAGTTGCGATGGAGAAGGTACAGAGAAGGGCAACCAAAATGATAAGAGGAATGGAACAGCTTCCCTATGAGGAAAGTCTAAAGCAGTTAGGACTTTTCAGCTTGGAGAAGAGACAACTGAGGGGGGATATGATAGAGGTGTTTAAAATCATGAGAGGTCTAGAACAAGTAAATGTGAATCGGTTATTTACTCTTTCGGATAATAGAAAGAATAGGGGACACTCCATGAAGATAGCATGTGGCACATTTAAAACTAATCGGAAAAAGTTCTTTTTCACTCAACGTACAATTAAACTCTGGAATTTGTTGCCAGAGGATGTGGTTTGCAGTTAATATATCTGTGTTTAAAAAAGGATTGGATAAGTTCTTGGAGAAGTCCATTACCTGCTATTAATTAAGTTGACTTAGAAAATAAAATAGCCACTGCTATTACTAGCAACAGTAACATGAAATAGACTTAGTTTTTGGGTAATTGCCAGGTTCTTATGGCCTGGATTGGCCACTGTTGGAAACAGGATGCTGGGCTTGATGGACCCTTGGTCTGACCCAGTATGGCATGTTCTTATGTTCTTAAGGGAGGGAAATTCCATCCACTAACACCTTCTTCCGCAGGTGGAGGCTCCAAGAACGTGAGGACCGATGGAATCTGCCCTAAGAGGGCTCCCGCCAGGTAACCCAGGAACGCCCCACGAGGTAAGAGGTCAGGAGGCGTTTAATAACACTGGTATAAAACGTTTTAGAAGTTGTCTGCTTCAGCGATAAAATGTGTCATTTATTATTGTTGTTGATTTGCTAAATTCAAATATGACAAACCAGCTGATTGGCTACTATTTCCATATTTAAGTTTGTACATTTTATGTCTATATCTATTATGTTCTCTGGGTAATGTGACATTGATGGTTCAGAACCACAAGTTTCATTCTCTTCCTCTGCTGATTCAAATAAGAATAATTCTGGTGCATCAGGAACCAGCAGTCCTTCTCCGTGGGGTACTGGGTGCACAGCAAATGAAATATTTGGATACTGCAAAGTCCATTTTTTCGTCTTTGACAAACCTTTCCTGACTGGAGGCACTATGCAGAAGTAACAATTGTTGATATGACCTGTTGGCTGTCTCTAAATCATTGGCATTGCAAAAGGCATAGATTTCCTTTACCTGTTCAACCATTGGTGAAGATTTGTTGTGCAAGTGTTGGAGCATATGGGTGATGCCCAGCTCTTGTCCTGATCTCCAGTTTTGCAACCAAAATATGGGTGGAAGGCTTCTTAACCACAGTGGTTATACTGCAATTTTGTGATACAAAGGTCACTTCAGCACAAACACAGCAGAAGTTATCTGCATTGTTCACACAAGTAAAAGGCATCTAGGATCTTGTTCACACAGAAATCAAAATCAAACACTTATAAATGACACTGTATGATTTCTAGAGCTGATCTAGGGCAATATGTTTAGCAAAGTGATGTAAACTGAGTTATGATTGCATTATCCATGACTTCTAGGAATATCAAAATGCAATTCATATGATGTATGATGCAATATGAGGTTCAGATTGCATCATTCATAGATTCAGTCAAAGATGTATATTAGTCATTTCTGGTTTAATTTTAAATCCTTTCCCTTTTTAACTCACTTATCCTCTGTAATTCCCAAGTCAAAGGTTGTATATACTGACCCAGTAGCATATCTTGAAAACTAAAGCCAATCAACAAATGTAAGCATCATTTTCATTCACAGTGACCCAGATTTAGTAAAGTTTGACAACATTTATTTTCAGAGCATTTTGGCTGTAGACCAGTGTAATAATAATGGACCTATTACACAGAAATTGACATAGCGCCAGATTTTCAAAGCTCTACGTGTGTAAATCGCCTTACGCGCGCCGGGCCTATTTTCAAAAGGCCTGGCAACGTGCGTAAAGCCCTGGGACGCGTCTAAGTCCCAGGGCTTTACTAAAGGTGCGGTCCAGGGGCAGGGTTAGAGGCCTCCGACACAGCAGCCATTTGCTGCTGTGCTAGGGCACACGCAACTTACTTCAGCCCCGGGGCTGAAGTAAGTTTAAAAATAACAGAAAAACCCAGGAAAAGGTAGGGAGAAAGGGTGGGGGAAGTAGGGGAAGGTGGGGTGGAAGGGTAGGGAATGGAAGGCAGCGCAGCCTGGTGCGGGCTTGGCTTGCGCAAGGTGCACAATTGTGCATCCCCCTTGTGCGCGCTCACTCCCAATTTTATAACATGCGTGCGCCTGAGCGCGCATGCTATAAAATCAGACATACATGTGTGCATGCCGGGTAGCGTGCGCACATGTACGCCACTACGCCCGCGCGCAGGTTTGAAAATCTACCCCATAGTGAACATTGTTATAAACATGAGCAATTTTTTTTTCAGTTTACTAAAGAAAGAAACTCGGTGCCATGAACACAGGGAGGGAGGAATCGGTTTGGCTCTGCAGTCTACCTTCTGCTCTTCAGTCTTGCAAGCCTATTCAGAACCTGCTCAAGGACAGTAATAAAACAAGGCTCTGAGGCCAAGGCACCATGGACCTTCGTTCCTAAAGGCACCATTTCATATCTTCAACAGGACTGTGGTTTTATTTTGTAGTACGTGTTCTGCATTGTGTATGCTATTAAATCAATGATTTGTAAATCACTTATTAAGGTCTTTTATAATATACTCTTCTGCGCCCTTTTTAAAAATGTTTGATTAAACATTTTGTCAAGGTATGTCTTTTGGAATGGAGTTGACTTTTTTTTCTACCTCATGATCAATAATTATTCCCAGAAACATTTTACGGTGATGCTATCTCCAGATTTCCTTAAGTGAAGTCTGCTCCTCTATTCCCTGGCTGCATCATACCTCACCGTTCCTCTACAGGGAGCACCATATAAAAAGCAATACTCGAAAGGTTAATAGCATTCATTGTGTTACTAATCTATTCTTTCAACTACTGATTAGCATTGAAATTGATTCCGAGCTGCTTCTGTCTGAAACGACATTAATCCAGCCTCTGCTGTTAAAAACAAAACAACTAAATCCTGTTACCAGGTGATAATGTTATTAACTTGATTTTTTCCATTGCAACTTCTTTCGGCATTATATCATGCTGGTGAAAAATTATTATATTCTTAACTAGAATTCTAGCTAAATATTTCCAGGTTGATGTAAAATGACAAATTAAGCGACTTTATGTTTTGCTTTGATGCGTGAATTGGAAGGCAGCAAAGTTTTGGCATGCTTGCTCTTCAAACGTCAGAGCACTCCGCCTTTCCACCATGGACGGCAATCAGAGATGGATAAAAATAATTCAAAGTCAACTTTGAATCTGATGACTTTTCCCAGATGATCTGATATGGATACCACTTGGATTTACCAAAAGCCACATAGAATCTGCTCAAATTCAGAAGGAGCTGAAATTCAAATGCAGATTTTCTTATTTGAAGAATCCGTATTGGATTAAAACAAATAAAAAAAATTCTTTGACTACTGTGTGTTGGAGCACATCTGTCTAATTCAAAAAAAGTGGCCAAGAAGAAGTCACAGTTTTAAATTTTGTAGATGACAGCTTTAAAACTGCAAAGGTAGATTTTTAAAGAAACATGCCGATTTTATAACATGCGCTCGTCGACGCACATGCGCGCCAGATCTTATATCGGCGTGCGCATGTATACGCGAATGACGACTTACGTGTGCAATGGGGGGGAGAATTTTGTTAAAAGCATGCGGCGACGCGATCAGGCCTTTCCCTTACTAAAACCCCTGCCTACCTTGCCTGCCTTTCCCCCGACCCCTAAAACCCTACTAACTACCCTTTTTTTTGTTTCGCAACTTACCTGCTCTCCCGAGCAGCAGTAAGTTGTGCGCGCCGGCTGGATGCCAGTGCGAGCTTTACCGGGACAGCACTTAATGGCGCTGTCCCAGCCAGCCCCCGCCCTGAACAGACCCTGCCCTGGACCACCCCCGACCTGCCCCTTTTCTTACAGCCAGCACTTCCGCACATACTGCAAGATATGCGCATAGCAGTGGGTGTTCTAAAAGTCCCACGGCGCGCGTGGTATCTCGCAAATTTGATGCACGCCAGCGATTTAAAATTATGCCTTAAGGAAATGTATTCTTTTCTACAGATTTCTTATGTATTAATGTACAAATATGACTCCCAGTGTTTGGACTCATCCAACAACTCAATATGCAATCAAGTTTAAACATCATATGAATTGTTGGTCTAGTTATGTGATTTATATATTACAGTGTCCATGTCGATTGATTTATAATAGTTGTAGTAAAAGAATGATGCAGACTAGATTGATAGAACACTGTAGTTGCTTTCAAACTAAGAAAATATAAGCTCCAATATTACAATATCTTTCTGTAAATCCTACATTTCAACAAATGAAATGGACAACAAAAGGAAAATTTTGAAATCCAGGCGCACCTCAAAATCGGGAGATGGAGGCGCATCTAGTACATACATGTGTTCACCTGATTTTAGAAGCCGCCCACATGTGCACATAAGCACTGATGCACGAATATCTCGCATCAGGAAAAAAGGGGCAGAATGTGAGCGGAACATGGGTGCTCTGGGATAGGGTCAAGAGATATGCGTACCCCAAGTATATTTCAGCACAAAGTTGCTTCTGCTATAGAGGAGGTGTAAGTCTTTATAAAACTATTTCCAGACAGCTATGAAGTGTTTGAGGGGTCTGGGTTAACCTGGTAATGCAGGCTAAAGAACCAGGGGGGGTTGGAGGACTTAGCTCCAGACTGGGAAAATTGGTGGACGAATTGGTGAAACTGGTCAAGGGCGCGCTATAAAATGCCTTTTGTTGCGCATCCCATAGTCAACTTATGCTGCTGTGGGCATGCAAGCTTAAAATTTGGAACACACATACATGCGCAGGGGCTATATTTTAATATGCACATGTATGTGCACACAGGATATGAAATTGCTGTGTATCTGACCGTGTACCCATATACACATGTATATATGTCCCTGTATACCCATTTGAAAATTACCATCATACTGAGCAAATATTGGACCCAAAATCAGGAGAGGGGAAGATACAGACACATAGTTAAATAAAGCATGAGCAATTTGTGATTTTTACATTGAATTCAGTGATGCCTTATGGGATGAATGAAAATATAAAATGGTACTCCATATGGAATGGGTTTAGTAGCCTATTAGAAATCCATCTGTAACTTTGAATTGACTGGTCCATATACGAATGCCATGGATGAGTATATAAATGGCTTCCTTTTCATTCTGCAGGAGGCACTGGGTTGGAAACAATATGCAATACCTTGGATGCAGAGGAGTTCTCAAAACACAGAGCCATGTTGAGTGATCTGGTTGTTCAGGAATAAGGAGCCCAATATTCAGTGCCATTTAGCTTACTACGTTCAGACGTTGCCATTCAAATAGCATCATTTGAATATCTGGCTACAATCAAGAGCAGCTACAATATAGCAGGCTAACTTTCTATTCATTTAAAAAGTTAGCCAGCTAACAGGTGAATTTTCAAAGGTGTTATGCATGTAACATAGTGTCGAGGCAATTTTCAAAATCCATTTACTCGCATTAAATGTAGGTAAAACCTATTGACAATGGGCCAGATTTTAAAAAGCATTTACATGCGTAAATCTGGGTTTTACGCATGTAAATGCACTTTACTCGAGTAAGTGGGCTTTCGAAAATTGCTACAATATATGCCATTGAATCGTCCATAGGATTTATTCGCATAAGTGCACTTTACGTGAGTAAATGGCTTTTGAAAATTGCTACAATAGTAGTTACATTTATGCGCGTAACTCCTTTGAAAATTACCCCCAATATATATTGTAGCAATTTTCAATAGCCCAATTACATGGGTAAAGTGCATTTACATGAGTCAAATCCAGTTTTAAGCATGTAAATGCTTTTTTTAAAAAATTAGGTCCTTACAAGGTAATTTTCAAAGGAAAATGTAAATGTAACATACTATCACAGCAATTTTCAAAAGCCTATTTACCCATGTTAAGAGCATTTAATGCAGACAAAACCTATTGACAATACAATAACATATAGCACTTTTCAAAAGCCTTTGAAAATTGCTACAAAATGGGGGTAATTTTCAAAGGAGTTACATGCATAAATGTAACTACTATTGTAGCAATTTTCAAAAGCCATTTACTCACGTAAAGTGCACTTATGCGAATAAATCCTATGGACGATTCAATGGCATATATTGTAGCAATTTTCAAAAGCCCACTTACTCGAGTAAAGTGCATTTACATGCGTAAAACCCAGTTTTACGCATGTAAATGCTTTTTAAAATCAGGCCCAATATGTGAGTTATATGGGTGATAGTGGGTTTGTTTTAAAATTTGCCTGTATGTGAGGGGTGGGTCAGAGGCATTCTAGGACACAGCCACTTGCCCAGCTAACAGAGAGGGTCATTCTTTATTCTGTGATGTGCCGGTATCGTGTGCAGTACGGCCTTATCGCGCTCTATAAGGCTCTACCGCACACGATACCGGCTGCATAGTGGAGATATTATTCTAATTTGGGGAAGGGGAGGAATGTGGGCAGGGTTTGGATGGAGTTATCTCCCAGCAGCACTGTGGGCGATAATGTGTTTAACATCATCACCAACAGCACCACAGGAAATAACTACACCTTTTCCCATGGCGCTATGGTGGCGATAGAGGGGTAGATTTTATAAATCTACACGCGCGTGTACTTTTGTTCACGCACCAGGAGTGAACAAAAGTATGGCGGATTTTATAAGATACGCACGTAGCTGCACGTATCTTATAAAATCTGGGGTCGGCGCGCGCAAGGGGGTGCACATTTGTGCAACTTGCGTGTGCCGAGCCCTGCGCGCGCTGCCCGTTCCCTCCACCCCCCCCCCCCCCGCACCTTCCCCTCCCTTCCCCTACCTAACCCACCCCCCCCCCCAGCCTGTCTAAATCTTCCCTCTACCTTTGTTGGGAAAGTTACGCCTGCCAGAGGCAGAAAGATGAACCTAGGGGATAGCTGGAAAAATGCTGATATTTAGTGTTACCTGGCTTAGATAGCCAGATAAGTCTAGAACAGCTATTAGGTTAAAGTTAGCCGGATAAACTTACCTGGCTAAATTTGAGATAGGAGAGTATATTCAGCAGTTTAGCCATACAATGGCATACATCAAAATGGCACTGTCTGCTGGGGTAAATGCGCCAGAGTTAATTAACTGTGGTTCAACTCTGGAGGATGGCATCAGTTGACTTCAAGAATCGAACATTGAAAAATGGAAGAGGAGCACTAAAAGGCCTGGGCTTTGAGTCCAGGCCCCAGCCAAGGCTGAGGCCCAGGCATCGGGACCATCCTCCAGGTTGGATTTTGGCATTGATCTTGAGTCCGGGCCAAGGCCTTGGCATCAGGACTGGGTTGCAGTGGGCCCTGGCCTAGGCCGAGGCCCAGGTCTTGGGACCTAGCCTCTGGGTAAGGTCTTGGTGCTAGACCTGGGTCCAGGCCAAGGCCCTGTCTTTTGGTCCTGGTCTTTGGACGGGATTGCGGCATCTACCCTGGGCCCATGCCCTGGCCTAGGCCGAGGCCCAGGCATCGTGACCCAGCCTCTGGTGCGGGTCCCAGCATTGGGTTTGGATCTGGACTAAGGCCTCACATTTGGGCCCAGTCTTCTGACAGGGCACAGTATAGGACCTATGCCTGGGCCCCAGCTTAGGCTGAAAACTAGGCTTCGGGAATCGGCCTCTGGATCAGGTTCCAGTGTCGAGCCTAGGTATGGGCTGAGACTGGTGTTTGGATGCAGTTTCTGGACTTGGTCTTGGTGTTGGCCTGGTCCCAGGTCTTAGCCTAAGCTAAGGCCAAGGCGTCCGGGCCTTATCTCCGAGTTAGGTTATGGCATCAGTCTTGGGTCCGGGCAGGCCCTGGTGTTGGGACTCGATCTCCGCAACAGTTCACAGCAGACCCTAGCCTAGGCTGAGGCCCAGATGTTGAGACCTGACCTCTAGTTTGGGTCCTGTGATTGTGCATGGGACCGGGCCAAGGTCCTGGTGACGGAACCTGGTCTATGGACAGGGTCATGGCATCTACACTGGGCATAGAACCTGGCCTCTGGGGCAGTCCTGGTGTCGGGTTTGGGTCTGGCCAAAGTCCTGGCATTGGGACCAGGCTTCTGATTTGGATCCTGGTGTCCAGCCCTGGGTCGGTGCCCTGGCATCGGTATCTGTTCTCAGGACCAGGTTGTAGCATCGAACTCAGGACTAGGTTTAAAGCTTTGCTTTTGCATAGGGCATAGACTGAGGTCATGGTGACCTATTGTGGCCTAGACCTATGCAAGGTCGAGGCTTTAGCTTGGGCCTAGGCGTCGGGACCATCTCAATGCTTAGGCTCAGGCCACGATAAGTCTCCATGATCTCGGCCTATGTCCTATGCAAGGCCCAGGCTTCAGCCTTGGCTTGGCGAAGATCCTTCCTGGACCAGGTAAGTGGGGGATGGGGAGGATCCTGGCACCAGCATTTTTCAGGTGGGGGCTTAGGAAGCCCCGGAAGTCCCCGTTTCTTTTTTGTTTTTTTCATTTTGGGGGATTTTTCTGGTTTAAATGTTTACTTTGTTTTTTTAACTAAATAAACAAAATAAACATTTGATGAAATTAAATTCATGGAAAATCAAACCCCTGAAAACAAAATGAAAAACAAAATGAAAATGTCCTTCTTCCCTCCCCTAATATTTATATATGTATATGTGTGTGAGTGTGTATATTTATATCTTTTTACTGTATATATCTCTCTATATATATAGAGAGAGAGATATGGAACTATATTAAATATAAGTAACTCCTTGTTTTGAGTGATTTCACTCTTATTTTTCTATTTCCCAATATTTTTAGAATTCTTTTAATTATGATTATTTAAGTTAATTATGTACTGTATTTTTGCAACGAGAGCTCTGCCATCTTCTCCTATGATACAGTCATTAGTAAGGTTATGCAGGAAAGGGTTTTCATTTTGTTTTCAGTTTTGTTGTTTTTTTTAAATTAGTGATTGAGTTTGTTTAATGTGTGTATGTTCTGTTTAATAAACTGACATAAACATCAAATTCCCCCCCTGAATATCCCTAGCAACAACCAAGGAATATCTAGAGCTCAGCAGGAAGCTCTGAAGATTTTCCTAGATATACTAATTTGCAGTTGTGTGTGCCTTGTTCAAAAATGCATGGCTGAGATGTATGAACCTGTGATTTGTGCACAGAAATAAGGAACAGGGGGCGGTTGATCAGCTGGTTCTTAATGTTTTGTTTACAGGGACTTCTAATAATTTATGTCAGCACTTTATGTATATATAACAATTATTTTGCCTCTGCTGTTGGATCCATCATTATGGACAACACACACATTTTCCTGTCAAATTTTAATTGTTTTGGCACATGTAGTGGATAAGTGTTCCTCTGCTATGGGCATTGTAGTAATTTGTTTCTTGCTTTCACATTTATTATGACATTACTGAGTTGTATCATGAGACAAAGCCACACTATGAGATAAATGAGAGAATCCAGGAGGTCCATTCATTCATTGAGTAATTAATAAGCCACTTATTTCTTTATGCTTCCACTAAATTTGCTAAAATGTAGAGGTATTCCAAATATTTTGTGAGGGTCAATCTATTTTAGCAAAACACTAAAAAATGTTATGAAAATATCACAAAAAGGGGTTGAATCAGCCCAAGTTTGTAACTTGTGAGCAGCAGCACCAATCGTCAATGCTTCATTCTTAGGTAAGGCCCATTCTTGTTGTCAGAGCAACTATGGATGCTAAGTCAAGAGGAGGTAAGAGTATATCTCCCACCCAGCTTGGTTTGAGGAGGGGCTTGTGTGGTGGGGACTGGGAGAGGAATTGCAGATGGATGACTAGAACATCTCTTCCTCATGCATTTATGTGTAAGGAAGGGGGATGCAATGGCGAGGAGGAGTTTTCAAACCCGTCAATGCCACTTTTACGTTTAGGTGGAAAGGAAGAGAGGTCATGTTAGGGGTTGGAACCCCCTCCTCACTCACACTCACACTCACTCACACACTCACTCACACACACACACACACACTCTTTTCAGTTTTGGTGGGTGGGAGGGGGTTAGTCAGTGGCTGGTGGCCTCCTGCTCCATTTTGAGATTGAGCACGTGTGAAAGGACTTAGCTGGCTATCATGGATTTTCAGCACTAGTTGGTAGGGATGTGCAGAGCAAAATTTTATGTTCATATTTTTTATGTCCGAAAGGGGGTCCCACTTGCGGCCAATATGGACATAAAAAAAATCCAATGAGTTGGGTATATGTACATATGTGCAAAAAAAAAATTTAAACCCCCTCACCCTCCTTAATCCCCCCCCCAGACTTACCACAACTCCCTGGTGATCGAGCGAGGAGTGAGGACGTCATTTCTGCAATCCTTGGCGAGAAGCATGTGACGTCGGTGGCACGTCGAGTGACGCGGCGTCACGTGATTCCCGGCTCGTTCGCGCCGGACGGCTCGTTCGGCCCAAAAAGAACTTTTGGCCAGCTTGGGGGGGCCTCCTGACCCCCTCAAGCTGGCCAAAAGTTCTTTTTGGGCCGAACGAGCCGTCCGGCGCGAACTTGCCGGGAATCACGTGGCGCCGCGTCACTCAGACGCGGCGTCACGTGATTCCCGGCAAGTTCGCGCCGGACGGCTCGTTCGGCCCAAAAAGAACTTTTGGCCAGCTTGGGGGGGCCTCCTGACCCCCCCAAGCTGGCCAAAAGTTCTTTTTGGGCCGAACGAGCCGTCCGGCGCGAACGAGCCGGGAATCACGTGACGCCGACGTCACGTGATTCCCGGCAAGTTCGCGCCGGACGGCTCGTTCGGCCCAAAAAGAACTTTTGGCCAGCTTGGGGGGGCCTCCTGACCCCCTCAAGCTGGCCAAAAGTTCTTTTTGGGCCGAACGAGCCGTCCGGCGCGAACTTGCCGGGAATCACGTGACGTCGCGTCTGAGTGACGCGGCACCACGTGATTCCTGGCTCGTTTGCGCCGGACGGCTCATTCGGCCCAAAAAGAACTTTTGGCCAGCTTGGGGGGGGCCCCCAAGCTGGCCAAAAGTTCTTTTTGGGCCGAACGAGCCGTCCGGCGCGAACGAGCCGGGAATCACGTGACGCTGGCGTCACTCGACGTGCCGCCGACGTCACATGCTTCTCGCCAAGGATTGCAGAAATGGCGTCCTCACTCCTCGCTCGATCACCAGGGAGTTGTGGTAAGTCTGGGGGGGGGATTAAGGAGGGTGAGGGGGTTTAAATTTTTATTTTGGCTCAACAATCGCGATTTCCCACATATCGAACATATCTATGTTCGATATGTGGGAAATCCGATCGTTTATGTCGAATCAATTTTTTAAGTAAAAAAAAAATATGAGTTGCGTTTTACTAATGCGGTCAATCCGAATGCACACCCCTACTAGTTGGTTAAATCCAGATAATCCTAATTGGATGCACTAAATCTGCATGCAGTTTGGATAGGTTGTGTGCATATTGGTAGATGCAGATGCTAATTACCGAAAGCACAACAACAAAAAATAAAGACAATGTCCCAAGCAAAAACTTACTGATTCCTTTCAGCCACCGGCAAGGTGATCCTCTCCTCTCAGTCAGTGCTCCTTGTGGATTACCTTCCTACAGAGCCTCGTGTTGTTCTTAGCTTAAAGATTTTTAGAAAAAAAGTTAAAATATATTTTAATGAAGCTTTTAAGATAATGTTTAATTATACATTTATTGAACACAAATGATGCATCATTTGGTTTGGTTTTGTTTTATATTGTTTTATGAATGTTTTTGCTATAATCTGCATTGGTCATATTTGTGAATGTGCGGAATAGGAGATTTAATAAATAAATACATAAATAAATAAAAATGTATCTCTGTAGCATTTGATAGCTTTGTTGCTAGGCAAGTATTGCTGACTCCACTTGACCCAAACTGAAAAACAACCACATAGAATAACCTGGAAAATGTAAACATGAAAAGAGGATCTATCACATTCTTGGGTTCTATTCTTGGCATTTTTACACTTCCAGGGTTGAAATACCAATAAGGTCAAAGGTGTGGAAAACCTAAAATAAGTTGGATAGGAATATGTTAAAATAACACCCAACAGAAAAGCCAAGTAGCATTGGTGTGTTACGCCAGCCTATACAAGGGCTCATGAGTTCTTTTTGATTGGGGGAAGTTTGCTTTTCAAAGTGTTGCCAAATATTACCACACAGCTTATGTAAGAACACAGAGCAGAACAGTTATCAAATCCAGTAAGTTTATTATAAAAACCTAAAGCAGTTTATATTCCACCTAAGACCTAGATCTAAAAAGCAAGGTACCATGATAAGAGTACATTTCTACAAATATCATCATCTAATCCCTCTACTGACTTCCTTCTAGGGATGTGCAGATGTGCTGTCCTAAATTTATCTGGCAAACCTAGCCGAATAACCTGAATATCAGCGTTGATCCAGCTAAAATGGTTGGATAGCTGACTCTGCCCTGGAATTCCTCTGACTTTTTCAGCTAAAATTTTAGCCAGATAAAGAGTTAGCTTGCTAAGGGGGTCATTTTCTAAAGGGATCGCGTGCGATAGCTAAATCGGGGCGGAGTCTGCTCCAGAAGGGGAGGAGTCGGGGCGGACTACACAACAACTTCGCTGACGGTGAAAAGGTAGGACACCTTATCGCTGCCAGTAGCGTGCCCAATAACACCACCTTTCACGGTGGCGCTATTGGGTGCGAAAGCCGGTAGCGATCGCACCGCGGAGGTGCGATCGCTGCCGGCTTTCACAGGCCCGCCCTCCGCTTCGCCCCCTCCGCCCCCCGTTACCACCAGATTCTCTAAGGTCTGCGACCATAGAAAATCCAGGCCTAAGTGCTGTGGACAGGGAGCGCAGCCAGATAGTGAAACAGAGCCATTTGTTTGACTGTCTATAGCAGAGCTTTCCAAACTGTGTGTCGGGACACGTTAGTGTGTCGCCTGCAGTGTGCAGGTGTGTCGCGCAAGCCCGGTCAACTCTGATGCGAGTTTGGGCTTTTTTTTTTCTAGAGATTCACTTTTTTTTTTTCAGTTTATGGGTTGCTTATTATTGGATGATTTTTGCTGTCAATCGCGTTTTTTTGGGGGGCTTGGTGGGTGGAACGAGCCCAGCCATCCTTGCATTGGCTGTTGCTGCCGATGAGGCCTGGCCATGAGGAGTACTGACTGCAAGCAGCAGTGTCTGGTGATCATGGAAGGGAGTGAAGCACTTAACTGGCAACAATCAAAAAGACGAGGTACATGAGTGTGGGGGGCCAGACATGTGCTGGGGGGAGAGAGATGAGTGAGTGGGGGGCAAACGTGCTGGGGGGACAGACATGTGCTTGAGGGGGAGAGATATGAGTGTGTGGGGGCCAGACATGTGCTGGGGGGAGGAGAGAGATGAGTGTGTGGGGGACAGACAATTTGTTTTATTATTGTTTCTCATAAATTATAACAATAACATGAATCTTGGAATATATATTTTTAATATAAATTTAAGGTTTTCATGAGATAGGTTGTGTCGTGAAACATTTTATTTATGTATATATTTAAGGAAACATATATAAATTGTCGAAATATGTTTCGTTCGTTTAACCTTTAACCTCTGGTTTACTAGTAGACTGAATTACTGTGTCCCGAAATTATGTTTGTCTAAAAAGTGTGTCACCAACATGAAAAGTTTGGAAAGCTCTGGTCTATAGAGTACATAGCCTGACAAACAGCACTGAATATAATGGACCTCATAACAATTGGAACAAATTAACTTTGGAATCAGAACCACAAAATGAATAAAAAGTGGCAAACAAACCAAAATATCAAACCTAATATATGCACACACTAATACTTAATAAATAGGCTTTAGATTAAACATCTGCACAACAGTGTTTCATTCAGAGGAGTCTTCGGGCTTTACGTCAGAAACTATAACCTGCTTTTGCTAAAAAGGAGATGATATCATGGACAGAATTGGTTTTGTATCTTGCTGATGATTTTAGCATAGACATCAAGCAGCTAAGCTTAGGAGCAATCTGATTCAGTTTCCTTGATGCAGCAAATCATATTCCTGGAAGTGTAAGCAGAGCATCTGTAAAGAAAAGGATTTTGGAACTCGTCCTTCATTGTCTGGATGGCTCCCAGCTTCCTTAATCCTATCGTCGCTCTGCCGTATGCCAAGCTGAGGCCGCTGTCTTGGAACCTGGAGATTATTCAACTGATTGCTGAGCGCCCAGGCAGCCAACCTGCCAGCAGCAGCTTGCAAAATGAAAAGTCAGGTGTGCGGATGTAATTCTGTTGCCACAGTTTAATAAGGAAGATATATTAGAATTTTCATACAGGACAAGAAGTTTAGATCATTGTCAGAGTCAGAGGTTCCTGAGGAGGAGCCGTGAGGCTGTTGTGTCTGCTCAGAAAAAAAAAAAAAAAAGTGACCGCAGAACTAATAAAAGAATCATCCAACTTTTTCCTTTTTTTAAAATATTATTTTTTTGAGAGATGGGGAGAAAATTTGGAATTTTCAGTATTTGTTTTTTTTTTATTTAACTAGGCAATTAGAGTCTGGACCAGCATGACTTGAGAATTAAATTCAGGAATTTTATTTCAAGTTCCTGCCACAGCAGCAGTGGCGGTTTTCTGCCAGGTCAAACTGGGTCCCTAACCCAGAACCATTTTCACCATGGGAAATATTAAATCATTGTGAGAATTTTCAAACTCGTAGCTATTAGCCAGCAGCACAACCTCCTTCTAGTCTTGTGCAGCACAAGATCAGCACAGCAGTGAGGAAGTTCTCTCTGGCCTGCAGGTTTTAAAAATTACTCTCAGTAGAGATGTGAATCGGAACCAGAATCGGTTCTGATTCCGGTTCCGATTCACATGTGGGTTTTTTTTCATCGGGCCTGATCGCGGTTTTGTTTATTGGCTGTGCCCGAGCCGATAAACAAAAAACCTACCCCTACCCTTTAAAACTAATCCCTTTGCTTCCCCCCCCCCCCTCCAAACATTTTACAGGTACCTGGTGGTCCAGTGGGGATCCCAGGAGCGATCTCCCGCTCTCAGGCTGTCGGCTGCCACTAATCAAAATGGTGCCAATGGCCTTTGCCCTTACCATGTGACAGGGTATCCATGCCATTGGCCAGCCCCTGTCACATGAAGGGAGCACTGGATGGCCGGCGCCATCTTTAAAAATGGCACGGGCCATCCAGTGCTCCTACCATGTGACAGGGGGCCGGCCAATGGCACGGATACCCTGTCACATGGTAAGGGCAAAGGGCCATCGGCGCCATTTTGATTGGTGGCAGCCGATGGCCCGGGAGTGGGAGATCGCTCCCAGGACCCTCACTGGACCACCAGGTACCTGTAAAATGTTTTTGGGGGGGTCAGGAGGGTGGGGGAAGCAAAGGGATTAGTTTTAAAGGGTCGGGGTGGGTTTAGGGGTTATATTTGTGTGCCGTTTTTCCCGCCATCCTCCAAAACAATAAGAGAACCCCCCGCGATCAATATCGTGGGGGTTTCCTATTGTTTCGGGGGAGCCCCCAATTTCTGACTATTTTGAAAATATCGACGATATTTTCAATCGTCCGAAGCCCGATTCACATCCCTATCAGATAGTGCTCGGGTGGAGACAGTGGCTGGTGAAAATCATCCTACCAGCTTGTTGAAGTGAGGTGGCTCTTGGCAGCAGCCCATGGCAGGGGGCAGAGATCATCCTTCCAGCCAGCAAAGAAGAATGGACACTCATTGCAGCAGCCTCCAGCCTGTGGCAGCTGCCGAAGAAGTGCTGAGGACCGGACTGCTCGGAAAGGTGGGTGGAGTGGTGATTGAAAGAAATAGAGTATGTGGGGGATGGAGTAGGGGGGCTCCACCTTTCTTCCTGCTAGCCCCTTATCTCCTGGCCTAGTCCCTTTTCATTTTCTTTTCTTTTTATAGTAAATCACTCTGCACATTAGAATTATCCTAATTCATACCTCTGCTGTGGGTTTTCCTCTTTCAGAGCATCTCCTCTCAGATGCTACACTTTCTGCCATCTCAGAAAGACTTTTTACTTTTTTGCCATAATAAATTAAATGTGTCACACAGAATCCCGGTGTTTCTGAGTCTCAGTTCATCATCTACAGTCTGTGAGAAACACAGCTTGGCACAGCTTCTCTCAGCCAATGGACAAAAAGAATTGGACAGCAAGGTGTGATGCTGGTCTCCTTTCCCGTGATATAAAACAACCCACAGTGTACCTGGAATGAAAATCTGACAGAATTTTGATGATCAAAATATTTGGTGATGCACATTCTGCAGAAATTAAAGTTCTATTGTGCCCCATCATAGATTCCTAATTTCTTTGAATATCTCATCCAGAACTGGCCGAATCTGGCTTCAAAATTCTCTGTAGTAGGGATGTGCATGCCCAAAATTTTCATTTTGATGGGAATTTTTAGTTTGGGGTTTTTTTTTTTTTTCATTCTCTTTTTTGTTGTTTCTTTATTTTTTGTTGTTGTGCTTTCGGTAATTAGCATGTGCATCTACCAATATGCACACAACCTATCCAAACTGCATGCACAAATTGCCAAAATGAATAAAATACAAATGTTTCTTCTATTTGGGGGTACTGGCTATTCAGTTTGCTCCACATAGCCAGACTCTATTGATACATTCTTGGTTTTTCACACTTTGTCATTAACTTCTATTTTTTTCCCTGAAAATGTGTTACTGTTGGTCAAAAAGCTTTCCTTTTTTTTTCCTGATCTATAAATCTGTAGGAAGCCTCCTCTTTCCATCATTATTGCATATAAAAAAAAAAGAAACAGTTGTATTGTATGCTGTACCTGAGAATTTTTTGTTTGCGCCTTAAAAAGCTCGTGGCAAAATGAAAGCTTCAGCAAGCTGCATGATGACAAAATGAATTCTAAATTCCAAATGACTGGCACCTCCACTGGTGCAGAGAAGGCAGCTAGTGAAATGACACCTAATGAATAGCGGGCTTCCCAGGTGCCTTATGATGAATTCAACCAGATATATTAACTACTTGATAAATATGCTTTTGCCATACTGTGTGTGTTCTCCAGTCTCACTCCATTTAATTTATCCTTCTCATCAAGCTACAAGGGAACACTGCTATCACCTCAGTGGGAAAACCTAGTAAAGAATAAGTGTTTTGTATCTCAATGTTTAATCTCCTTCCCATCATTTGTGTGTAACTGTGACCTGACAAAATGCAGTTGAAGTGAGAAGCCCAATCTTCCTTCAGAGTTGCTTTCAGTTTTCCTTTCATCCTTCTAAATAAACCCGAATCTTGTTTTCTTGTCAGATTAATGATGCAATGTTGTTCCCCTCTTCTCTTCCTACCTGGTCCTGCACATCCTCCTTCCTTCAACGGATGAGGGGCCTCAACATCCTCTCCTCAACAACCTGCAATGGAGGTCTACATGCTATACTGTTCAGTAGCAGGTCAAAATATCCCCACAGCCAGGAGCTTCTAGCTGCTCGCAGCATTGGCAGACGTGAGACTAACTTCTCCTTCTCTTCTCCCTCTGCCCCTCCTCCCTCTCCACCAATAACAACTAGCCACTTAACTCTGGCAGAAGCAGCCATGCTCACAGGTACTAGGGATGGAGGGAAAAGCACTGTTGGTCCTCCTATTCCTCACCCCCACTCTAACTTTAGCATATTATTAAAAATAAATAAAAATGCCCTCAAGAGAAAGACAAAACAGTCAACCCATACACACACACACACACACACACATACACACAAATACACACATATATATATACACACACACCTCAAAACACGAGAACCTCGACCCATCCCCTCTCCAAAAAAAAGAAATGACCCCTTGCTCTCTTTTTCTTCACCCATAGCGTCACACACCTTGTGGGGACTGCCCTTTTATAGCCTCTGTGACAAATGCTGGCAATCTGCCTTGCACTTTGCGTCAGCGGGTCGTGCATTCGAGAGCCTGATGAATTAACCAGACCCGCTTTAGGATTAACTGGATTTTGTCCACCTTCGGAATAAACTGGCCGTTGAAGGATTTGTTCCTTTCTGGTCTTCTCCGATGTTTGCCCACAGCTGAATTCATAACCTGTTAAATAAGAAAAGCATTTCTGAGGCTGATGTAAGTTAACTGCATGCAAGTATTTTTTAACAACGTACAAACCGGATTAACTGCATATTGATCAACCTTGCCCTATGTAAAGAATATGATGTATTTATTTTCCACATTATACCAATATATACAATGCTGGGATCCAATATTGTGGATGTGTACAAGAAGCTGGAGTGGAGGGTAGAGGGGGGGGGAGGGGGGAAGGAGAGAAATAAAATGGATTTTCCAGCAAAAGGGCTGTTTCATTATTCTAGGCAACACTTTGTATTGATCCTCCTGCATTTATTTGTAATTTTGTTTCCACTGATTGAGCTGAGCTCTAAATTTTGCGATGGCTTACATGGTGTTAGGATGCAGCCCTGCTACACAAAGTGCAAGATTGCAGTGTTCTCATTTTAAACCCCAATTTAGTTTGATTTGTAGCAAATTAAGGTATTCAGTGTGCCATTCCCCTACACAAAGTTCACACGTTTGTTACATGTTTTCCATTACCCGTTCGGGGAACACCGTGACAAGCACTCAGCTCAGATTTGCTGGATGAAGGTCTTTGATATGTGAACTTTTATATATACAGTATATCTATCTATATATTTTAAATCAATTTACTTAAAGGTTTCCTTTTGTTGAATAAAAGGTCCTCCACTGATCAAGGCATTCAAGCACTGGGGACAACTGTTACTCTGTCATTGTCCTTTACAATATCGCTCCATTTTGGTTGAACATTTGATTTCTTAAGAGAATCTCAACCATATCGATTTACCCACTGGTAGCAAACTCTTTATAAATTCCAACATACATGTGTAACCCCCTTTTTTTGGAGGCAGGTGTCCCCTTAGGGTCCATAACTACCGTAATTCATACTCTTCGGAGGCTGCTCTGGCTAACCATTCAATCCCACACTGATTCTCAGTCCCTGGGGGCAATTCATTATACGGGGGGGGGGGGGGGGTTAAGCTCTTGCTTATGCCCCAGACAATGAAAAAAGGCCGCCAGTGTGCATGTACTGCAGTGGAGCTTCCCAAGAGGTGAGAGGCTGTAATAAACAGACAGGACCAGGTCTGAGTGTTAAACAAAAGTTTACTGATTAGTAATAATAACAAATTAAAGTCTATTATCCAGAAATGGGAGTTTACATCTGACTGATGGTACATTACTGTTTTCCCTATGTAGGTAGGTGTCCTTAATCCAGACTTCTGGGTAGAGCTCAAGGTGATTTTAGATGTGCATACCCCTCCCAGCGACTGTGTGGGGATCCTAGTGGAGGTATCCCCAGAATTACAGCAAAGGTCCTACCTTTAGACATCTTCTCCTCGGACACCCAGCCTGTCCTGGTCCCTCGGGTGGGAATCCAGATGGGATGTCCTGGTCCTGTTCCTCCTTCCTTTAGTTTAGTTTTTCTTTCATCATTGGCTCTCTGATCTTTCTGGGAGACTTCTCTTCGGGAAAAGTCAGTGGGATCAGGTTATTATTACCCCTGTACTAAAATCCCAGTGGGGAGGGGGAATCCAAGAACCTCCCCACACTGTTTAAGTTCAAAACATACTAAGTCAAACTGGATATCTTCTCTCCTATCACTGTCTCCCGCAGCAGGATCCATCACCGGTGCTTGCTGACCTAGGGTTTAGAGTAGACTCACAGGTCTTTGGTCCCCCTGTAGGGAGTCCCTTCAACCCAAAGGAGTATCAGGCTTAAAATCTATTTCTTTGCAAAATAGGAGAATTCAGGCAGGGCATGCACAAGAAGGTGTCACTTCTAAAAGAAACTCCTTTAGGTGAAGCTGGGAGGTTCCATCAGAGTGTGGAAAAAAAAATACATCTGCGCTCCTGACTTCTCTCTAACTGAATCCCACAGTGTTCTGAAATGGCTGGGCTAGATGGTCCTGAGGCATCCAATCCAGAGGCTCCAGGTGGGAGGGACAGACAAGTACATTTTCAAAGGCCTGCGCATGAAAATACTGGTGGTTACTAGAGATGTGCATCGTTTTTTGTGTTCGTGTCGTTCTTCATTTTTCGGCCGCCATGGAAAATGTCGTTTTTTTTCCGTTCGGGTCTTTTTTTTCGCGAAAAATCGATTTTTAGTTAGTGCGCGCTTACTTCCCGTTAGCGCGCGCTAACTCCTGTTAGCGCGCGCTAACAAAAACAGTTAGATTTTGTTACTTTTTGTTACTTTTTGTTAGTTTTTGTTAGCGCGCGCTAACGGGGAGTTAGCGCGCACTAACGGGGAGTTAGCGCGCACTGACTCCCGTTAGTGCGCACTAATCGGAAAAACAAATTTTTGCGAAAAAACTGGAAAATCCTGATTTTTTTCGGGCTCCCTGAAACATGCCGAATTGGACAATTTCATTGCAATTTTCCAATTCGGCAAAAACGAATGCACATCTCTAATGGTTACGTGCATGCCCGGAGCCTGCACGTGCCGCACGCGTTTTCTAAAGGGCCCGACCATGTGCGTAACCACTGATACTCGCAGAAGTGCCGGGCCTCTCAGAAGGGGTAGGCAAGGGGATAGGGGCAGGGCGGGCCGGGAGAGCACCATTCGACGCTGCCCCGGGGAAGCGTGCTCTGGCAGCCGGCCAGTGTGCGGAATCTACTGCTACTCCAGAGGAGCCAGAATCCGGGCTAGAGATAAGGGTGGTGGGCCACGGAGCGGATGCGTGGCCCACCGAATGCAACACATACACAGAAGATAGAACCATCATAAATTTAGCTAAGGGAATTATTGCCTCACCAATCTGCTACATTTTTTTGAGTGTGTAAATAAATGTGTGGATAAAGGTTTGCCAATTGATACCATATATCTGAATTTCCAGAAAGCATTTGACAGATTCCCTCATGAGCAACTTCTTAGGAAATTAAAAAGTCATGGGATGGGGGAAGTGTCCTAGTGTGAACTGGGAATTGGTTAAAATATAGAAAACAGAGAGTGGGTCTAAATGGTAAATTTTCCCAGTGCAGTGCCTCAGGGATCTGGTTCTGGAAATGGGAAAGAGTGACATGATTTGCCAATGACACAAAATTATTCCAAATGTTAAATATCAAGAGGATTGTGAAAAATTGCAAGAGGCACTTGCAAAACTGGGAGACTGGGCATACAAATGGCAAATGAAATTTAATAGAGATGTGAATCGTGTCATCGATCGTCTTAATGATCGATTTCGGCTGGGAGGGGGAGGGAATCGTATTGTCGCCGTTTGGGTTTTTAAAATATCGTGAAAATCGTTAAAATCGTGAACCGGCACACTAAAACACCCTAAAACCCACCCGACCCTTTAAAATAAATCCCCCACCCTCCCGAACCCCCCAAAATGCCTTAAATTACCTGGGGATCCAGCGGGGGTCCGGAACGACCTCCTGCAATCGAATCGTGTTGTCTTCAGCCGGCGCCATTTTGCGCCGCCATTTTGCAAAATGGCGGCGCAAAATGGCGCCGGCCGTAGACAACACAATTCGACTGCAGGAGGTCATTCCGGACCCCCGCTGGACTTTTGGCAAGTCTTGTGGGGGTCAGGAGGCCCCCCCAAGCTGGCCAAAAGTCCCTGGGGGTCCAGCGGGGGTCCGGGAGCGATCTCCTGCCGTGAATCGTTTTTCCGTACAGAAAATGGCGCCGGCAGGAGATCAACTGCAGGAGGTTGTTCCGGACCTCCACTGGACTTTTGGCAAGTCTTGTGGGGGTCAGGAGGCCCCCCCCCCAAGCTGGCCAAAAGTCCCTGGTGACCATTCGCGGCAGCAGATCGCTCCCGGACCCCCAGGGACTTTTGGCCAGCTTGGGGGGGGGGCCTCCTGACCCCCACAAGACTTGCCAAAAGTCCAGCGGAGGTCCGGAACGACCTGCAGTCGATCTCCTGCCGGCGCCATTTTCCGTACGGAAAAACGATTCGCGGCAGGAGATCGCTCCCAGACCCCCGCTGGACCCCCAGGGACTTTTGGCCAGCTTGGGGGGGCCTCCTGACCCCCACAAGACTTGCCAAAAGTCCAGCGGGGGTCCGGAACGACCTCCTGCAGTCGAATCGTGTTGTCTACTGGCGGCGCAAAATGGCGCCGGCTGAAGACAACACGATTCGATTGCAGGAGGTCGTTCTGGACCCCCGCTGGATCCCCAGGTAATTTAAGGCATTTTGGGGGGGTTCGGGAGGGTGGGGGATTTATTTTAAAGGGTCGGGTGGGTTTTAGGGTGTTTTAGTGTGCCGGTTTTCCCACCCTCCCCTTCCCCTCCCCCTTCCCCCGATTTCCGATTTTTTGACGATAAATCGGGGGAATTGGTATTGTATCGTGGCTCTAACGATTTTTGACGCTTTAAAATATATCGGACGATATTTTTAATCGTCAAAAAACGATTCACATCCCTAAAATGTAATGTGGATAAGTGCAAAGTGATGCACTTAGGGAAGAGTAACCCAAATTATAGCTTCACAATGCAACAGGAGTCACCACTCAGGAAAAGGATCTAAGCGTCAATGTTGATAATACATTGAAATCTTCTGTTCAGTGTTCATCAGCAGCCAAAAAAGCAAATAGAATGCTAGGGATTATTAGGAAATGAATGGAGAATAAAACAGAGAATATCATAATGCTTCCATATTGCTCCATGGTACGACCTCATCTTGAGTATTGTGTGCAGTTCTGGTCACCACATCTCAAGAAAGATATAGCAGAATTCGAAAAGGTACAGAGAAGGCAACTGAGCCTGTACCCTCAAAGATGGTACCCGCAGTGTCTAAAAGAAATAACACAGCTTTTACAAGTTTAAATAAATGTCATAGGTTTATTTTTCTGAAAATAAGTTTCTGGGGTTTACCTACTTAATGCTTTTGCAGCTGCTTTTGTTGGCAGCTCTGTCATCATCTGCATACCTGATCAGATTCCAGGATGTCTGAATTCTTCTCCTTGGAGCAGAATTAACATTTGGATGCAAGTCAAAATCAGAAGGAACATCAGGGAGAAGGAAGTGCATCAGAGATGAAAAGAACAATAAGCAAAACACAAAAACTGAATCCAACATTGCTCTGCAGGTTCCTGGTTTATTTTCATTTATCATAGAGATTTGGTTTCCGGTTTAGGAAATGTGTTGAAACAAATCATTCATATTGAAATACTTAGCTACTGCTTTGTGCCTATGGAGGGTCATTTTCATAGCTATTTTCACAGATAAATCAGTGTTTTACCCACAGAAAATGGCTTTCTGAAAACTGCCCACCCTAAGTGCTTGTAACACATGTACGTAGGGCCTCTATGCCAGGGCTTCCCAAACTTGTCCTGGGGACCCCACAGCCAGTCGAGTTTTCAGGATATCCACCATGAATATGCATGAGATAAATGTGCATATCATGGAGACTCAGTACATGCAAATTTATCTCCTGCATATTTATTGTGAATATTCCAAAAACCTGACTGGTTGTGGGCTCCCCAGGACAGGTTTGGGAAGCCCTGCTCTATGCACACATATTATTTTTACCAGCAGTAGGGGAGAGACATTCCTGCGGCAGGGTTGGGGAGATATTTGCACTTCCATGCATACTTTTACTTTTTCAAAAGCATGCTCGTAATTTTTCTTGGCAAGAACTACCCACACAAATTAGCAGGTCTAAATGTATGCAGGTAGTTTTCTGGGCTAGTTTTCAAAGAGAAAGTGCATATTCCCTTTGAAAATTAGTGCAAAGTTTGAGGGGGAAAAGGTGCCCACAGACTTTGCACCAATGCGGGCAGTTTTAAAATGACCCCCTTAGTGACTCAAAGAAATATTTCAATAAAAGATCGGCTTTATTATGCCCTTTCCTGGATATAGCATGTAGTGCTACCGGCAGTAATATCAACCCCGAAGGATAAACCTGAAAACTAGGAAGCAAAAGGCAACAAAAGTTAGGAAGATAAGCAATGAAGAACAGCCTTGTAAAATAATTGGAGTTGGCAATATACAAGTTCTACCAACATGTTCTGCAATTAAATTCCAGGATTCTTAGAATAATATATCTAACATATTTCAAATGGTCCTCCCTATTGAATAAATTCTCAAAGGGGTGATGTGCAGAAAATTAGCATATATACACATAAGTAGCCAGTATTTGCATACATGATATTTTAGAAACATTGAAACTTTGCATGTATTTTCAGTTTTGTGCACATATTATTGGCACAAAAAGGGGTGGTTTAGGGGTATTCTGGGGAGGATCAAGAGGTATGCATCCTGCTAATTGATTTGGGCAAGTGAAATCGGACTTCTCTGTTTGATATTTTTGAGGTGGGAGGTCTAGGTAAACTGGGGGAAGTTAAGAGCAAAGTACCAGGGGGTCCAGGAGAAGTGAAGATGCTCTTGGTGAGCTGGCAGATGTATCGGTAAACTAATGATTTCAAGTACATGCTCATATTTTAAATAATACCTGCCTCTGCATATAAATCAGGCTTTTATATGGCCATGCAATATTTTCGGCACATAGGGACGATAACTTTCAAACCTTTGCGCATGTGCAGGTACTCAACCATTTTATAACATATGTGCATGTATGCGCGCATCTTACAAAATAGCCTGGCCGTGAGCACGTGTGCGCGCAAATCCTGCAACTACCATGTAAATTGGTGAATTTTAAAAGGGGCGCGCACAGACACCATTCCCAGTTTTACCTGTTCATCCCCAGTTTGCTCATTTAAGAGATAAGTCCTCCAGCTCCCCTGGTTTGATAGCCTTCACTACCCCCACCCCCTCCCCAGTTAGCACCAATCCTGCAGATCTATCTAGTTTTCTTCAAATTTTAACTTACACGGTATCGATAGAAGAAGTAAAGTTACACCCTTGGGTGCCACCCTTGGGTGACACCCACCTGGCACCCAAGGGGGCCTTGGGTGCCAGGTGGGTGTCAGTATATGCGCACACCTTAGGCTCATGCCCCAAAACACCCATGCCCCACCCATACCATGCTCACACAGATGTCCGCACTGCAGGAGATGCGAGTGTATCTCGGTGGCTTTTAAAATCCACTCGGCGCACACCAACCCAACTTCTTCGCACGTCTTCTAATTAACGCATGCATAGGGCTTTTAAAATACACCTCAAAATATATGCACACATGTTTATAATATAGGTAAAATATGTGCTTCCATTGCATTGCAAATATTCACAAGCACGGAAACATATGCACAAACTTTCAGAGCAGAACTATGGGGTAGATTTTATAAAACTACGCCCGCGCGTACTTTTGTTCGCGCACCAGGCGCAAACAAAAATACGCCGGATTTTATAAGATACGGGTGTAGCTGCGCGTATCTTATAAAATCCGGGGTCGGCGCGTGCAAATTTGTGCAGTTTTCACACGCCGAGCCCTGTTCGCGCTGCCCGTTCCCTCCAAGGCCGCTCCGATTTCGGAGCGGCCTCGGAGAGAACTTTCCTTCGGTCTCCCCCCACCTTCCCCTCCCTTCCCTTACCGAAGCCACCCCCCCAGCCCTATCTACACCCCCTACCTTTATCGCGAAAGTTACAACTGCCCCAGGCAGGCGTAACTCGCGCGCGCTGGCTGGCCGCCGCTGCACGATTCCCCGGCCCGGGAGCTATTTCGGAGGCCTCGGCCACATCCCCGGGCTGGAACCATGCCCCTGGAACGCCCCTGAATGACGCACCAATGTGACACGCCCCCGACATGCCCCCAACACGCCCCCAGGAAAGCCCCGGGACTTATGCACGTCCTGGGGCTTGCGCACACCGCCGAGCCTATACAAAATAGGCTCGGTGCGCGCAGGGGGGGTTTGAAAGGGTTACGCGCATAACTTATGTGCATAAACCTTTTAAAATCTACCCCTATGTGTTGCACAATTTAGGGGGACATTTACTAAGGCTTTTCTCCCACTCTGTGTCTATGGGGAAAATGCTTAGTAAATTACCCCCTAAGGTAAATCTTTGTGCATCCATTTGCATTCATAAATGCTCTACCTAGAGTGTAAACAGTTAGTATTCGAAAAGGCATGTATAATAATGCATGTATTATTACATATAATTCATGATCTAACCTTCTGATTGGCAAAAATCATCAGCCATTTCCCCTGTCTGGTTTCTAAATCAGTCTTGTCAATGGTTACTCAATGTAGTATAACTGTTACATGCACTCTGAGGCTTATGAAGCCAGATTTCAGATGCCATGGTTCACAGAGCCTAAGGCAACCAACTGTTTCTTCTGTTATCTTCCTCTTGAGGATGAAGCAAATGCAGGGAGGGGGAGGGGGAGGGGTACATGATTAGGAATGCTGAGTGGAGATAAGAGAAAAGCAGGTGCTGAGGAGACACAAGCTGCAATTTTTAACAGTATCCAGCAGGCTAGCACCATGGGTTAGATTAGCACAAGGAGAGGGGAGGATAAAAGTGATGGCACGGAGCAATAGAACACAAGGAGGGGAACACAATTATGGCTGATGCTTTATGGCCTTGACTTGATTTACCAGTCAAACAACTGGCGTGCTGCCTGTGTTTTCTTAAGCAAACAGTAATTCAGGTTTTGATTGCTTTATTTCCAAATAGCAATTTTGCCCATCATAACTACATTTCATCCATTATCTGAAGGTTAGAAATGACCATCAAACACAACTTAAATGTTATGAACAGTCTGCACATGGTCTTCATTATGCAGAATCATTATATGCTGTAATATTGTTTTATAACCTCTGTCTCCCCTCTACCACTACCACTAGTTTGTTGCAGGATATTTTGGTGATATAGGCCCCTATGTTATAAACATCTTTCCCATAGATGCAAAGTATGTTTAGGCAAGCTGTTAGCCTTAATGCACTTGTGCATAAGTCCACATAAACGTTAATGCAGGCTGAAGTGATAAAAATAGTAATAAACTGTGCAGCACACAAATTCATGCAATGTAGTTGATTAATAATAAAAATGGGTTAAAACAAATCAGGTAAGCAAGATGATTTGTATTAACCCACCAGTAATGTAAAATCTTAACTATACCTCAGAGGCAGGGAAGTGGAAGGTGTATTTATGTTTTTGCATTAGGATTTTAGGAACTGGGGACTAGTGCAGGGTCTGATGTGTACCGTGATCAATTCCACAACAGCCATTCCCCTACTCCCACACATACACAAGTGAGACAAAGTCCTCAAGCTGAACAACTCACCGAGTCTCCCTCCCTTTCCCCACACCACCAGCCCTAGCCCTAGCACAATAAAGCTCTGGAATTTGTTGCCAGAGGATGTGGTTAGTGCAGTTAGTGTAGCTGGGTTCAAAAAAGGTTTGGATAAGTTCTTGGAGGTGAAGTCTATTAACGGCTATTAATCAAGTTTACTTAGTGAATAGCCACTGCTATTAATTGCATCAGTAGCATGGGATCTTCTTAGTGTTTGGGTAATTGCCAGATTCTTGTGGCCTGGATTGGCCACTGTTGGAAACAGGATGCTGGGCTTGATGGACCCTTGGTCTGACCCAGCATGGCAATTTCTTATGTTCTTATGCTATCCGAAAGCTGAAAAGGGCAGGAAAGAGAACTCTTGCCTCTTGGCCAAGTGTCTCTGCCATGCAAAATGATGCCTGCTGACTTCAGGTAGACCTTTGTGCCCATTAAAGTGAGAAGCCCAGATCCAAGATGAGGGAAAAGCAGCTCAAGTGTGTTGCCTGAGATTCAGCTTCCCTTTTTCTTTCTGCTTCTGTCTGAAGGTGAAGTGTAAGGGGAAGACCAGTGTCTTCCAAGTCTAATGGACTCTTGTCATTCACACTGTCAAAGCAGTCACTCAGATCTCCAGTTCAGCATCCTTAGAGACTCTGATGTGCAGACATACACATGCAAGTTTATCTGCAGGTAAAGTACTGTTTTACTCATGGAAATGCCTTAGGAAATTACCAATGAAAACTGGCATAACGACGAGTGGGGTACATTTTCAAAGGAGTTACACGCCTGAAAACGGCATGAATACATGTATGTGAAGCATTTGCATGTAATCCGTGTTTTCAAAATGGGTCACATACGTGCAAAGATCTGCCTGTGCAAGCAAATGTCCACATGAAAAAGGAGGCATGTTAGAGGCATGTTGGGGTGTAGTTTGCACATATGTAGAGGGACAGTAACTTTCAAGAAGCCACGCAGGTGCACGTGTACGTGCGTATGCTGACTCGCACCAACGGGCATGGCCATTTTATAACACGTGTATATGCGAGCATGGTATAAAATAGGCTGAACATGTGCACACAATTTTACATGGACACCCGCACGTACATGCAAATGCTGCCTCTACTGTGTAAGTGGGGGAATTTTAATAGACATGTGCTCCTATGCAATTACCAGTTTCCCCATTTTTTTCCCAGTTCACCCAGGTAAGGGATAGGACTTCCTAACTGCCCTAGTTAAATAGCCTCCCTTTTCCCCTGTTAGTCCCAACCCTTAAAGCCCTGCAGCTGACCGGCCTAGATTTTGTTTACTTTATTACTTGCATGCCATCCATTGCAGTAGTAAAGTTACGCATCGGGGGACCCCAGCGCGTGCTTGTGCGCATAAATACTTATGCACACGTTTCATGTTAAAATCCTGGAATGCCCATGACTGTCCCTTTTTTGTAACTTCTTATTTATGCACGCATTTGGGTTCAGGAGAGGAGGGGGGCTTCATCACGTAAATCCATTTTGAAAATTAGCAGGTTCACATGGAAACTTGTGCAGTATCGACTGGATTTTAGAAGGCCTGCGTGCCTAACATCGCACGCTGAGCGAATTTTCAAAGAAGCCTGGCCATGCACGAAAACCCCGGTACACGCACAAGTGCCAGGCCTTTTCAAACAAGCGGGCAGGCAGGTAGGTGCGGTCTGGGAGGGGAAGGGCTGGGCGGTAGGCGGATCGGGACAGCACCATTGAATGCTATCCCGAAGAATTGCGCGCCGGCAGCCAGCTGGCGCATGCAACTTACTTCAGCTTGGGACCTGAAGTAAATTATAAAACAAAAAAAAAAAAAGAAAAAGGTAGAGTTTAGAGGGAGGGAGGAGAGGAGAGGGGAAAAGGGAGGGAGTTTAGGTAGGGGGGTAGGGAAGTTCCCTCCCAGTCTGTTCCGTAATTGGAGTGGACTGGGAGGGAACTGGGGAAGACCCGAATGCGTCACCACACAGAGGAGGTAATTTTCAATGGAGTTATGCGCGTAAATGTAACATAGTATTATAGCAATTTTCAAAAGCCATTTACTTGAGAAAAGTGCACTTTCATGAATAAATCCTATGGATAATTCAATGTCATATATTGTAGCAATTTTCAAAAGCCCACTTACTCAAGTAAAGTGTATTTATATGTGTAAACCACAATTTTAAGCATGCAAATACTTTTTAAAATCTGGCCCAGAGTTTGCATAAATTCTCCCCCGGCGCGCATGTGCATGCGGACATTGGATTTTATAACATGCCCGCGCTGGGCATGTTATAAAATGCGGACATTGGATTTTATAAAATGAGGACATTGGATTTTATAACATGCCCGCGCTGGGCATGTTATAAAATGCGGACATTGGATTTTATAAAATGAGGACATTGGATTTTATAACATGCCCGCGCTGGTGCGAGCATGTTATAAAATCGGTGCGCCCTTGTGGTGAACGCTGGGAACCACCCGCACCTTATAACATCTACCCCTATATGTGCACATATTTATATCTGCTTGGGAAAAGGCATCCATGAATACATGTTCATTTCCACACATACTTTGAAAATCAAAAGCATGTGCATAAATAGTTTTCCCCACCCCAGCTCCACCCCTTGGAATACCTCTTTTAGATATGCAACAAAGTATGTGCAAACTTGCTTCTGGATGTATGCACAGAAAGCAGGTGCAAATATCCACAGGTACTTTGTACCTGTGGCAAGTTTGATAGGTGAATACTTTTGCTTCGAAAACTGCTGCAAAGTGCATGTGTTTAAGTGCCCACAGATGTTGTCTCAAAGCAGACAGTCTGAAAATCGATTCTAAAATGTACCACCTTTTGAAAATTGCAGATTACCTTATATTAGGTTCTTGAAAGGAATTCTGAAGAAATCAAAAAATTTACTGGTGAGCAGGACATAGATTCGTTTTTTAAAAATGTTATTCAGTAGTTTCTTCCTACCAGCCTTTTCCAGTTGTTAGTTCTCATTGGAATCTGGCTCTGTTTTCAGCTACAGCCTTCAGTGTAATCTTTATTCTTCCCCTCTATTTTTAACACTCTTCCCCTTAACTCGGTCATCGCAGCAACAGTCCTCTGACTAAGTGACAGTCCATAGACGACTGCAAAACTCAGCATTAGGGATGTGAATTCATTTAGAACGAATGCATAAAATACAACAAATAAGGCCATTTCAAAATGGAACAAACCTAAAATGGCCTCCTATAGGGATGTGCAGAGGGACCCCATACATTACATTTGGTACTCGTGGGGGGGGGGGCGCAGATAAGTTGCATTCGGCAAGGGGGGGCCCCAATCCATTCATGCGTTCCATTCTTATTTGTTTCCCAACGTATAGGGTCCCTGAAATATGTTGGTAAGACCAGTCATGTCGTATGCACTCGTATTTCAGAGCTTTGCAGCTGTTTGCATCGTCCACGTATTTTGTAATTGTTATAAGGACTAAATAAACCTTTTAGTGCTTTTGCAACATTTGTGGCCCTACATAAGCGTTTATTCTTGAACTATTACATAATATGCAGTTCTGATATAGTACTGCTGCACCATTTTTTTGTCCTCGTAAGAAAATGCCCCAAAAATGTTTGGATATTTTCATATTTGTTGTTAAAAATTTTAAAAGGGGACCCTGTGGCATAGGAATCACCCTCCTCTCTGCCACAATTTAACCCAGGGTCCAGGCCTCTCTGAATCCCTCTGACCCCCTACTTCTATCACAAATCTAACCCAGCACAGAACCTGGGCCCAGTCAGTCAGGGACTCAATGGGCCCCTTCCCCTCAGAAGCAGACACCAAAATGCTATCACTTTGGTGCCATCTTTCAGATGCATGGCACCATTTTAAAAGTAGAGCTGGGACAAGATTGAGTGGGCTTTGCTCCTGCCTCTAAGGATTTTGCCAGGACCACTGGAAGGAGGTAAAAATTGGGGCTGTGGAGGGAGCTCTCTCATCCTGATAGGTTTTAATAAGGGGGATGAGAGGAGGCTCTGGAGGCTTCAGTTGGTGGCCTGGGTTAGATTTATGGCAGAAGTGATAGAGGGATGGGCCTGTAGAGATTCAGGCCCTGGGTTAAATTGTGACAGGATGGGCTGGTGATTCCTGGACCATGGTAGACCTATTTTTATAAAGCTTTGATTTGGTCTATACACTTAATAAAATAGTCATTAAATACAAACTGTAATCCTTTATAACAATTTTCTCAAACAGATTTTGATGAAAATACAATTTGCATAATCTCTTGGGAGAGATTTGTTTTAAAAAAAAAAAAATTAGCACAGAGTTTGTTGCATGGTCCATCAATGTTACTTTGAGGCTTCTACTCAAATGTAGCCTTATACTTTAAATATTCAGCAGAGACTGAGCTATTTCCATTTCAGGAAAACAAAGGCAACCAGTTTCTGAACAGGCATCACTCTGTAGAAAAGTAATCTGTTAGGGTTTTATTGATTACAAATTCGTAGTCTGCAGCTGTTGAACTGCATAATCTCTGAAGGCCTCTTGAGGCTCAGAAGGCACAGCTTTCATTAACATGATTCGCCAGCCCTAGTACCATGCTTCTGGCTTTGAATCGGGCAAGCTGCGCTTTTCTGTGGCTTCCAGGTATGATTTGTCCCACCACATGATGTGAGCTGCAATGTCCTATGGGTAATTACAATCTTAGTAGTTAAGAAGCAAATGTAAACAGTTACTTCACGTCATTGCATGGAGGCAATTGTTTTCAGTTTGCAAAACGGCTTCAGATAAGTAAAGTCTCAATCCACACCCAGAAGACTGAGACCAAAAGGTTTTGGCTTGTGTTTTTTACTGAATGAGTGAAGGGATGGAAGTAGAGAGAGAGTTTGTTCACTTTATAACAAATCATCGTATGAGATTTTCCAGATACCCATATTGACTTAGAAACACATTACTCCACTGTCTGAAAAATGACTTTCCTTAAATTTGGATAAACGTTTGCTCATCATACTTTTAACCCCAATGAAAGGAAGCATTCCTGGGGGCATGTTTAAGTCAGGGGAGGGAAATAATGCACCTAGATTGCATTTTCAACTCTACAGTGTCATTTTCCATGGAAAAAAGTACCTACAATAAAAACAGGTGCACGTCTATGGGAACAAAGTAGCCAGTTTTTCATTGCCTCCAATATTATCAATTATATTCAGAAATAGACATCGTTACCTACATCAGTGGTTCCCAACCCTGTCCTGGGGATCCCCCCATCCAGTCGGGTTTTCAGGATATCCACAATGAATATGCATGAGAGAAATTTTGCATGTTATGGAGGCAGTGCATGCAAATCTTCTCTCATGCATATTCATTGTGGATATCCTGAAAACCCTACTGGCTTGGGGGTCCCCCAGGACAGGGTTGGGAACCACTGACCTACATGAACCATTATTAAGTGAAATAATTTCCTAGTACTGTCAAAATGTCTTTAGTCTTAGGTAGTGATATCAAGGGAATATAGGTAGGGATGAGCAATTGTTAGAGCTCAGACTTGAACCAGGCAGATTTAAATCTGATTTGACAAAAGACATGGACTGCCCTGAAAACCATTTGGAAATCCCATCAAATTTAATCTTGTGGATCTTGAGAAAATCTGAAGGGACTCAACGAAATCTGAAGTAGTTCTCCTAATTAAAAGCATGGTGAATTTCCTCAAATCTGTTTTGGATTTTCCTCACACCTACTATGTAATTTGAATTGAAAGTGGTTTTCCCAACTAATTTGAAAAATGGGTAGTGAGGGGCCAGGGTTATTTTTTAAAATGGATTGCATATTCCTAGTTACTGATGCACCAGTCACTCTTAGGATATTCAGTGCTGTCTGCAGTGGTACCCAATAAGAACATAAGAACATTCCATACTGGGTCAGACCAAGGGTCCATCAAGCCCAGCATCCTGTTTCCAACAGTGGCCAGTCCAGGCTATAAGTACCTGGTAAGTACCCAAAAACTAAGTCTATCCCATGCTACTGATGCTAGTAATAGCAGTGGCTGTTTTCTAAGTCAACTTGATTAATAGCAGGTAATGGACTTCTCCTCCGAGAACTTTTTAATCCCAGCTACACTAACTGCACTAACCACATCCTCTGGCAACAAATTCCAGGGTTTAATTGTGCGTTGAGTGAAAAAGAACTTCCTCCGATTAGTTTTTTAAATGTGCTACATGCTAACTTCATGGAGTGCCCCCTAGTCCTTCTATTATCCGAAAGAGTAAATAACCAATTCACATTTACCTGTTCTAGACCTCTCAAGATTTTAAACACCTCTATCATATCCCCCCTCAGCTGTCTCTTCTCCAAGCTGAACAGTCCTACCTCTTTAGTCTTTCCTCATACGGGAGCTGTTCCATCCCATTTATCATTTTGGTCGCTCTTCTTTGTACCATCTCCATTGCAACTATATCTTTTTTGAGATGCGGCGACCAGAATTGTACACAGTAGGGATGTGAATCGTTTTTTGATGATTTAAAATATCGTCCGATATATTTTAAATCGTCAAAAATCGTTAGAGCCGCGATACAATAACAATTCCCCCGATTTATCGTCAAAAAATCGTAAATCGGGGGAAGGGGGAGGGGAAGGGGGAGGGCGGGAAAACCGGCACACTAAAACAACCCTAAAACCCACCCGACCCTTTAAAATAAATCTCCCACCCTCCCGAACCCCCCCAAAATGCCTTAAATTACCTGGGGTCCAGAGGAAGGGTCCCGGTGTGATCTTTTACTCTCGGACCTCTGTGCATTGTAGAAATGGCGCCGGCGCTACCTTTGACCTGTCAGGGCAAAGGTAGCGCCGGCGCCATTTTGTTTTTTTGTCCCCCGACCTCAGGAGCGTAGGAGATCGCTCCCGGACCCCCGCTGGACCCCCAGGGACTTTTGGCCAGCTTGGGGGGGCCTCCTGAACCCCACAACACTTGCCAAAAGTCCAGCGGGGGTCCGGAACGACCTCCTGCAGTCGAATCGTGTTGCCGTACGGCCGGCGCCATTTTGCGCCATTTTGCGGCAAAATGGTGCCGGCCGTACGGCAACACGATTCGACTGCAGGAGGTCGTTCCTGACCCCCGCTGGACTTTTGGCAAGTCTTGTGGGGGTCAGGAGGCCCCCCCAAGCTGGCCAAAAGTCCCTGGGGGTCCAGCGGGGGTCCGGGAGCGATCTCCTACGCTCCTGAGGTCGGGGGGAGCGATCTCCTACCGCGAATCATTTTTCCGTATGGAAAAACGATTCGACTGCAGGAGGTCGTTCTGGACCCCCGCTGGACTTTTGGCAAGTCTTGTGGGGGTCTGGAGGCCCCCCCAAGCTGGCCAAAAGTCCCTGGGGGTCCAGCGGGGGTCCGGGAGCGATCTCCTATGCTCCTGACGTCGGGGGACAAAAAACCAAAATGGCGCCAGCGCCATTTCTACAACGCACGGAGGTCCGAGAGTAAAAGATCACACCGGGACCCTTCCTCTGGACCCCAGGTAATTTAAGGCATTTTGGGGGGGTTCAGGAGGGTGGGGGATTTATTTTAAAGGGTCGGGGTGGGTTTTAGGGATGTTTTAGTGTGCCGGTTTTCGATTTACACGATTTACACAATTTTACACAATATTTAAAAAACCCAAACTGCGACGATCCGATTCCCTCCCCCTCCCAGCTGAAATTGATCGTTAAGACGATCGATCACACGATTCACATCTCTAGTACACAGTATTCAAAGTGTGGTCTCACCATGGAGCTATACAGAGGCATTATGATATTTTCCATTTTATTCACCATTCCCTTTCTAATAATTCCCAAAATTCTGTTTGCTTTTTTGACTGCCGCAGAACACTGAGCCGACGATTTCAATGTATTATCCACCATGACGCCTAGATCTTTTTCCTGGGTGGTAGCTCCTAATATGGAACCTAACATCGTGTAACTATAGCAAGGGTATAGTGACTCATAAAGGACGCCACTGCCTACGTAGTGCTTAAGTATAATTTATTCTTCATACAGAATAACCAAAATCTCCTCTCCACTGATGACATCAGCAACCTGTTGCTTTTTATATGCAAAACACAGAAGTTGCTCCGAGTTGGATATTGCAGAAGAAATGGTGAGCCTGTACAGCTCCTAGTGATCCTTGGTTATGCTTCATTTTCAAAACCACCTGTAATCTTTAATAGAAAATCATTGTCAATGAGTGTGTTGATCTTCATAAAATATATTGAAATATCTAGATTACATTAGTTGATTAGGAGATGGCAGGCTATGGTATCTCAATGCTGCTAGGAGATAGTTCAGGTCTAACACCACAAAGAATGAGGTAAATTCTTATGTTTGGCTTGATGAAAAATTGTATTGATTCAGCAAGTTTTGCATAAGCAGAATATTTCTGCTAAATGAAACCTAGCATCATTCCAGATTTTACATACAGGATTGTACTTGCTGTGGAGCTTCACAGCACTCATTCTCACCTCAGCCATTCATTATAGATTCATACAGTGTTGAATAATAAAGCAGCAGCAGAAATATGCTTCACAAAGAATGATTTTGGTCCCCATTGTTAATTGGTCACTTGGGTGTACTGTTTTTAAAACGATTCTTCTGTAGTCACAGAATGGAAGAAATTATTTTGAAACTAAGCTTTACAACATTTTACATAATTTTAATTGCTGACTATTTAGAGGTGACAAGGGTATATGTTAGCACCAAACAACTGTGCATCCAGTCTCAATTTTCAGTATGTACATGCAGCAAAAATGTACCTCCATAGAGGATTGTAATTCTGATTCAACTATACTACCTATAATTATACAATTCTATAAAGAGAAGAGAAAATGCTTGAAGCAATATTGCATGGTTCCCTTCCCTCCTCACACACACACATTCACACACATACGCACAGGCCCGGTGCCACCGGGTGTGCAAACCGTGCAACTGCACAGGGCGGCATACCGGGGGGGGCGGCATCAGGAACAGATGGTGGACACAATCCCACCAATGGTAAAAGAAGCAGGGAGCCCGTGGGGCCGCTGGTGGACCCCATCCCTTCGGCAGTGGAAGAAACAGAAGGCCCATGTAGCCGCCGGCAGGCTCCATCCCACTGGTGGTGGAAGAAGCCCATCCTGCATCTCCTCCTAGGGGGTTAGCCCCACGGTAATTCACAGTACTAGCACTTCCTGTAATCTCGTGTTTTGAAATATTTCATTGGTGTTTGGAACATTTTAAAAAAATTGTATGTGAGATTTTAATTATTTGATCTTTTATTTGTCATCTGTTTTTGGAATGTTATTACTAAGTTTTTACTATAATGATTATGTTTTTATTTTATTTCTTAATTTTATTGTTTGATATTTGAGGAATGGTGATGGTTCTGTTTTTTTGTTGTTGCACTGCATAGAGAGTGTGGCTTCTTTTGGTTTCCAGTTCAGGTTTTGTTACTTTTATATTTGGTTGCTCTGTTCTGTATTTGGTGAGGGTCTGGTTATGTTCTGCATGTGTGAGTGAGGTAAGATATTCTCCTAATAGGAAGTGTTTTAGGGCTTTTGAAGGGTCAAGCCTCACACACAACACACGTTACAATAGGCCTAACATCATATGGGTTCCAAGTGTGTTTTTGCAGGGGTTTCTGGTTGGCATCACAGCAGTGCATGTAAATATAATTTAAGTGATATTTTTACCTCAGAATACGGTCTTTGATATTTTTCATATAAAATGTTATTATAAATACATAGCTCTTAACTATGTTTTTATAATAACTGTGTGTGTATGTAGCGGGCTGAGGGGAGAGGTTGAGGGGTAGGGGGGACATTGTGAAGGCTATAAGGTTCAGCTGGGGAGGGGGATGATGGTGTCAGTTTTTAAAGTCTGTTTCTCTGGAGGGAGCTGGGATATTTTTTGGTGAGCGTGGGACAGACAATGAAAGAACAAGGGGGAGGGGGGAAGGGAGGGCAGCACAATCATTGCTGTAAAATCAGAGCACAATCAGGGCAGTAAAAAAGCTAGCACAGGCCCTGCACACACACACGCAACCTTACACCCCTACAATGGTATCATGAAACGAAGTAGAATTACCAGAGGAAGCTTATTTGCTATTTCAGCAATTTTCAAAAGCCCATTTACCCACACTAAGTGCACTTAACATGGGTAAAAAATATTGACAATTCAATAGCATATATTGCAGCAAATACCCTGTATGTCAGTCAACCTACGGAATGAGAAACAAGAATAATTTGTACTGGAATGCAACATTAGACATTCAGGGGGACATTTTTTAGAATAAGTGCACATTCCTGGCTCTATAGATCTTTAGTTGCCTACATTTTAGCCAGCACGAATCCAGCCAATTTTTAAACATAGGTGTGATGACCCTTTGGGATCGTCACCATTTGGCCCTTGTTCTTACTTTTTTTTAAGCTAGAATAGGCAACAGTAGTAAGAAGGGGAGGCGCTATTCTGAATAGCTCCCCCTTGTGCTTGCTGGAATGGCCGGGCCCTGGGACTATAAAAACAGCTTGCAGCAGTGCAACGCTGGGCAGTGAAGTTTTGTTTTGAAGTTAGTGGAAGCAGTAGATTTCTGTCTTGTTCAGATTTCGGGCCTGCTTTAGGGTCTATTTAGGGTCTAGGCTGTATTGTCTGGAATCCCTGAAAAGGTGGGAGGAATTTCCCTACCAGTCACTCCTTCTCTGGCTGGGTGTCCCCCAAAGTATTTTAGGACTTTTATTAAGTTATATGGAGTTTTTTGTGATACCCCTGTTTTTTTTGGTCCTGGGAGAAGATTACAGAGAAGACTTTTTTCCTGGGAGGGGGACAGGATAGGGAAGTCTGCCCCTCCATTCTTCAGATTTGACAGTGGTGGTATGGTGGTGACCCACTTCAATACATTCCTGGGTTTGGATTTAGTTGAAGTATAGGTTTTGGGGGTTTTTTAGAAGATTTAGGAGGGAGAGGTTGGGGTTTTTTCTTGCCACCTTTCCTGCCCTGGTACGTTATCTGAAGAGCTGCGGTGTTCCTTGCTATATGTACTTTTTGTAAGAAAATTCCTGTCAAACAACAGAAGAGGAGAACCATGAATATGACCATTTGTGACATTCAGAGGACCCCATCTGGAGTCTTCAACCTTGGAGAGAGATACTTTGGGAACTGTGCAAAGACTGAGTTTACCCCCTTTTCACCAGGGTCTGAAAGGGATTTTTTTTTTTCATCCAACAAAGGATACCCCTGTCCACTTGGGAACCTCACTTTTTCCAAGCCCAGAGGTGTGAGAGTTTTCTCTTAACTTAGTAGTGAGAGACCCTTGCATAGATAGAGAAAAACGTTGAGGCTTGTAACTTCTATCTTTCTGCCAAGAACTGATGTGAAAAGTGTAAATTTGCCTTTCAAGAACATTTGCAGTAAAGATTTAATTTTGAACATTCAAACTTTAGTAGAATTGTTTGACACTATCTCCTAAAGGCAAAAGAGAACTGGAGTCTCTCCCAGGTTCAAGATACAGCGTCGCACCTGCCACAGTGATCCTTAGAGGAGAGATTTCTCCTCCCCCTAACCCCCACCAGAAAAAACCCCTGCCCTTAGGTCCAAGAGAACTGTGTGAGCTTGGTGAACATAAGAACATAAGAACATAAGAAATTGCCATGCTGGGTCAGACCAAGGGTCCATCAAGCCCAGCATCTTGTTTCCAACAGAGGCCAAACCAGGCCACAAGAACCTGGCAATTACCCAAACACTAAGAAGATCCCATGCCACTGATGCAATTAATAGCAGTGGCTATTCCCTAAGTAAATTTGATTAATAGCCGTTAATGGACTTCTCCTCCAAGAACTTATCCAAATCTTTTTTGAACCCAGCTAACTAACTGCACTAACCACATCCTCTGGCAACAAATTCCAGAGCTTTATTGTGCGTTCAGTGAAAAAGAATTTTCTCCGATTAGTCTTAAATGTGCTACTTGCTAACTTCATGGATTGCCCCCTAGTCCTTTTATTATTCGAAAGTGTAAATAACCGATTCACATCTACCCGTTCAAGACCTCTCATGATCTTAAAGACCTTTATCATATCCCCCCTCAGCCATCTCTTCTCCAAGCTGAACAGCCCTAACCTCTTCAGCCTTTCCTCATAGTGGAGCTGTTCCATCCCCTTCGTTCGTGAATGAACGACAAGATAATTGGGCCAAGCTACTTCCATGGGCGGAGTTCTCGTATAATAATCACACGCATGCTGCTACTGGAAGTTCGCCTTTCCTCATCGTCTATGGGAAGCAACTTCAACTGCCCTTGCCTTCACCTGAACCCAGTGCACTCCCGGCAGTGCAACTTTCAGCCCGCCATCTTCTTTCCTTATGGACCTCTATCCAGGGAAAGATTAGTAAAGCCGCCCAGTCCGCCAGAAATGGGCGGATAGACATCGTCAGCCAGCACCCATCTTCCTCCCAGGAGATCGTGTCTGGCTTAGTACCAAAATGCTACAGTTACGTATTCCGTCTCGAAGACTAGCTCCGAGATTCTGTGGGCCTTTTCGAGTCGCCGAACGAGTGGGAGCAGTCTCATAGTGATTACGCCTACCCTCCTCCATGCGCTTACATGACGTGTTCCATGTTTCATTGCTGAAGCCTCTTGTTTTATCCAGATACCACTCCTGGGCTCCTGATCCATCAGACCATTCAGTACCGGACGAGGTTAAGTATCAAGTACGTGAGGTCTTGGATGTCCGGTTCCATCAACGCCGCTGGGAGTACTTTCTTGCCTGGGAGGGTTGTGGACCCGAGGACAATTCTTGGGAACCGGCCTGTAACATCCTTGACAAGGACTTATTACGGCAGTTCCATCTGGACCACCCAAGTAAACAGGGACCAGCTAAGAGGGGGCGTAAGAGGGGAGGTACTGTTGCGGTTCTGGCCTCGAGTGCCGCGACCAGACCCTTACCTCCGTGCTCCTGGACCTACTCCCACTTCCGGAGGCCAGGTTTGCACCTTGTTCGGCGGCGTCCCCGTGCAGGCCGCGCCTCCGGGAAGCTTCCCATGGACGCCTTGCTTCTAGGCACGCGCGCGCACCACTTGGACGCTTTTCTAGGCCATTTCCCGCCAGCGGTGACTCCGCCCATTTCCTGACATCAGACACCGTGGCCTTGATAAGCCGGCCGTGGACACTCAGTCTTTGCCTTGCAACGGGTTTACCTCCCGGTTCCCTGTTGCGTCGTGCCCCGGAGTGAGCTGCTTGCTACTCGCTTCGTTCCTGCTTGCCCGCTACAGTACCTGCTTGGTTCCTGCTTGCCTGCTACAGTACCTGCTTGGTTCCAGTACCCGAGTCCTGCTACAGTTCCTGCCTGGTTCCAGTACCCGAATCTTGCTACAGTTCCTGCCTGGTTCCAGTACCCGATCCCTGCTACAGTTCCTGCCTGGTTCCAGAACCCAAGCCCTGTTACAGTACTTTCTACTGTCCTAGTCTGGTACCAGTTCCCAGTCCTGATCATCAACTCAGCTAAGTCCCAGTGGCCGGGCTCCTACGGGCTCCTCCCGGGGGGAGGGGGGGGGGGCTTCGGATTCCAAGGGTGAAGCCGCCTAAGTCCCAGCGGTTGGGCTCCTACGGGCTCCTCCCGGGGGAGTATCAGCTTCCAGGGTGAAGAGCACCTCTACGTCCTGCCTGAACATCTGCCTCCCGGCCTGCTACATACGAGAGACATTGACCACATTTCCCAGTCTCCTGCAGGTCAGCCCAAGGGTCCACTAAACTGAGCGCCCATAACATTTCTGGATTTGTTTGAATCCATTTTTTTATGATCCTGCTCAAGTGACTGTTGCTGGTTCTGCTTTGGTGGACCTGAAGCAAGGCAACCGACCACTGGCTGATTTTGCAATAGAGTTCAAGACTCTTGCTACTGAATTATGCTGGGATTCCAAATGTCTGAAAACCCTCTTCTTCAGAAGTCTGGATACTCGCTTGAAAGATGAGCTGGCCGCTCGTGAGACACCTGACTCGATGGATGAACTAGTGGCTTTGGCTTCTAGAATTGACCACCAGCTTCATGATAAGGTGATAGAACTCAAGCCTAGTAGATGTCCGGTTCAGAAGGAGGTTCATGATAAACCTGCACTTCAGATGGTTCCAGTAATACCTGTCGCCAGTGGAGAGGAACCGATGCAACTTGGTTGCAGTCACCTGACTTCACAAGAGAGAAGATTTCAGAAGAGGCATGGACAAGCTGGTCAAAATGTCCCAACATGCCCAATTCGTCCAGGAAACGGACGGGCCTAAGTCCTGCGGGAGGACTGTTCTTAGGCCTTATTACGCACTCTCCTCCACTCTCTCTCCCAGTCTCCCTGATCTGCGGACCATCCGAAATTCAAACTCTTGCCCTGATGGATACAGGGGCAGGAGGAAAATTTATACTTCGATACCTAGTGGAACATTTGAGGATTCCCCTCGTCACTTTGAAGGTTCCACTGCTCTTATCATCTATCCACGGAGAGCCTTTGCCGGGTGATGTGACCCATCACACGGAACCTGTAACCCTCCATACCAGAGCCCTCCATACTGAGTTGATTTCCTTCTTTGTGTTAGAGAAGGCCATGCACCCTATCATTCTGGGGTTACCCTGATTGCAATCGCATCAGCCTCAATTTGACTGGGCCACCTTGGAACTCTCCCGTTTTGGCCCAGGTTGTCATGGCAAGTGCCTTAAGGAGGTTTCTCCTGTCCTCTGCATGCCTACAACTCCAGTGATGCCAGGACTGCCGCCTCAATACGCATCATTTGCTGATGTGTTCTCCAAAGAAGCTGCTGACAGTCTTCCTCCACACAGAGCTTACAACTGTGCCATAAGGCTGAAACCGAACACTGAACCTCCCAAAGGATAAAGAGCTCCTGGCTATTAAATTGGCATTCGAGGAATGGCGGCCTTGGCTCGAAGGCGCTCAACATCAAATTACCGTGTTTTGCGGACCATAAAAATCTAGAGTATCTCTGCTATACACAACGTCTTAACCATAGACAAGCCAGATGGTCCTTATTTTTTAACCGTTTTGACTTCGTACTCAATTATCGCCCTGGAGACAAGAATACCAGAGCTGATGCCCTGTCAAGCTCCTCTTTCTCAGAGGATGTTCCAGAAGAACCTCAGCATATTATTGACCTGAAGAAAGTCATCTTGGCAGCTACTCATACTGTGCCCGCTGGTAAGACCATCATGCCTAAACACCTCAGGAAGAAAGTGCTCTTTTGGGCACACGATTCCAAGCTGGCTGGCCATCCTGGTTAATGCTGTACCCTGCTGAAGCTCCAGAAGTATTATTGGTGGCCAACTATCAAGGAAGATACACTCTCCTACGTAGCATCTTGTACCAACTGTGCCAAGCACAAACCTACTTCTGGCCAATCATGGGAATTGCTGCAACCGCTTTCAGCTCCAGAACAGCCCTGGATGCATATCGCTACTGACTTTTTAGTTGACCTTCCCCTCTCTGGAGGTATGAATACCATTTGGGTCACAGTCAACCGCTTCAGCAAGATGGCCCATTTTGTGGCACTGCCCAGCTTACCTTCAGCCTTGGAGCTTGTGAAGATCTTCATAACCCACATCTCTCGCCTTCACAGCCTACCGAAGCACATAGTCTCGGATCGAGGATCACAGTTCACGGCAAAATTCTGGAAGGCTTTGTGCAAGCTTTTTGACATCTCTCTAGATTATACATCTTCCTATCATCCTCAAATGGCCAAACAGAACAGATGAATAGGACACTGAAACAGTTCATTCGGGCCTATGTGAGTTGCCATCAGAATAACTGGGACGAACCGTTACCATGGGCTGAATTCGCCATTAATTCTCATCCAGCTTCATCCACTGGATCAACACCTTTTGAAGTGGTATATGGACGTTCACCACCACCGCCACTTCCACTGAAGCTCTCAATGATGTCCCCAGCAGCTCAATCCACTGCTGATGATATCCATCAATTATGGTCTCAGACGGAAGAAATGCTACTCAAAGCGAGTGATCGAGCCAAAAGGTTTTATGACGCTCACCATTCCAAAGCGCCTAGCTTTCAACCTGGTGACAAAGTTTGGCTATCCACCAAGCACCTTAGACTGAAGTTACCCACCACTCAATTTGCTCCTCGCTACGTTGGACAATTTCCAATCCTCCAACATCTTGGCAACATCACTTATAGTCTGAAGCTACCACCTGGATTAAACATCCACAACGCTTTTCATGTTTCACTTTTGATACCACTCATTCTCAGTGAGTTCTCTTCCAAGTCTCAGGAACCATCTCCCATCAATGCAGAAGATAACCTAGAATATAAGGTCGAAGCCATCCTTGATGGCCGAAGACGAGGCAAGACTTTGGAATGCCTTCTTTCATGGGAAGGTTTTGGCCCCAAAGAAAATTCTTGGGAGCCTCCGGCTAATATCCTTGACAAAGAGATGCTCCATCAGTTTCATCTCTCGTATCCCTGAAAACCAAAACCTGGTACCCACAGAGGAGACCGCCCTTTGAAAGGGGGTACTGTTATGATCATCACATCCTGATGGCTTCTCTCCGCCTATCTTTCCTTTCTTGCGACTCCTCCTACTCCTCATGGATACCTGGCTGCCGCGGCGTCCACCTGCCATCCTTTCTGGCGTCACCAGACCGGCTTTGGCGCTGCCTCCCGCCATGCTCTTCAGGTACCTTAGGGCACGCCGTGTGGCCCTCATTCTTATTTCCTCATTGGCGCGTTCCTATGGGGCGTTCCCCTGTGATGACGTCACGCTGCCCAGATATTTAAGCCTACTGTTTATTGCTAGCCGTTGAGTTAGCAAGGGTGATCTTATGGATGGGATTCTCTCTCTGTACCCAGCTACTTTGCCTTCCAACTCCCATTGGACTCTTTCTGCTAACAGGGTACCCGCTCCTCTGGGGCCTCTTTGTTTCTTTCGGGTCGCTATCAGGTAACCGGTACTCGCTCCTTGAGGGCCCATGTTCCCTGACTCGCTGCCTGCATCAATCTCCTCTTCTACTTGGAAGAATTCGCTATAGACACCATCAGTGAGTACTATTATCATCTACTTCTCAGAGCTGTCTCCCTGGAACCAGGTACTCGCTCCTCGAGGGCCTGCCCCCGTTCCAGCGCCAGTGCCATCTCCTACATGGAACTGCTGTGTGAGTACTTTGCCAACAAGTCTCTCTACCTCCAGGGATCTGGAACTCACTCCTCGAAGGCCAGCTCTCCCTATCTCGGGGCTTCTCCATATCTGGGACTCTGTGAATGTTCTATTGTGCTCACTTTCTCAATTCTCTCCACTACAGCACTGCTACCAGAAGAACCGCTGTTCCAGTGCCCTGGGGAATACTAGCCCAGCCGGGCTACATTTTCTACTCACTACTGCCACCTCTGGTGGCTTCTCAAACTCTCTAAATAAAGAACTATCTATGTTTGTATGTCCAGAGCTGAGCCTGACCTGTGGCCCCTCATGGGACTTCCCCCCATGGGCGTGGTCAGCTGCCACAGTTTCCAAGGGTCCACCCAAACCTCACTAACTGTAACAGGTTTATAGCTCCACTAGGCTCATGGCTTGTTTAGCATTCAGTGATTCAGGCCTTCCACAGTCTCAGCTTTTGGTGATTTTGGCTCTGCTAAATTCATGGCAAGTCATTCGCAGTTACCCAGCCTGGATGGGTCACCTTCTCTCAACCAAAACGCCAAGACCTAGACAGGACCATGGAAAGAGAATATGTGTACACCCTTCCATCCTGCCTGGCTTTTTTGTTGTTGTTGTCTGAGAACTGGGTACCCAAGGGTCTGAGTCCCAATGTTAGCCAGTATGAGAATCTGTTTGCTTCCTAGGACTGTTTTTTTTAGTACATTTCTCTCATAAATCCCTCTCTCATTCAGAATTCTCCAGTGTATGACTTTTCCAGTCATTATTCTTTAATTTAGGATTTTACTATCCTTTGATTTAAAGTGATATTTCACTGCAAGTCCAGGGGGCTGTGACATGCAAATCCCCTACCTGAGTTTCTGACTCATCTGTTGAATGAAGGAAGTCTGGCAACCTTTTCAATCTCATTCTAGGTTTCCTGGGCTAGCAGCTCATGTGCATAACTGCATTGTCCTCTTATTTGTTTCTCTGCTGAAGTTCATTTAAATGGTAGCATGCTCTATACCCTCTCTCCCTTGGGTGTGGGTATGGCGTTTCAGGAAGAAAAGCCTTAGTAACTTAGGCCCTTAGATTATGAGCCCTTCAGGGACAGAGAAATACCTAAAGTAAAATGTAATTCACTTTAATGTGCTTGAAAAAGCAGAATATAAATAAATAATTCACTATGATGCTTTGAAAAGAGGCAGAAATACAATTGACATAGCCATATGCCAGTTTACAAAGTGGACTGGAGGAGTAATCTAGTGGTTAGAGCAGTGGGCTGAAAGCTATTCCTTGTGACCTTGGACAAGTTATTTCACCTTGCATTGCCTTAGGTACAAACTTAAGAGTGAATTTTCAAAGAAATTAAGCATGTAAATTAGCAATTTTCAAAGGCCCATTTATGCACTTACAGTCCATTTATGCACTTAAAACCCAGTTTTATGCACATAAATCCTAATTACCTTCTGTGATTGTAAGCCCTCTGAGGACAGGAAAATACCTACAGGATCTGAATATAGCTCACCATGAACTACCAATGAAAAGGCATGAACTTTCTTTGGTCATTCTTTGGTTACCAGTATGCCAAGAAAGCACTAGGTCAGTGGTGGTGAACTCCAGTCCTTGAGTGACAAACAGGCCAGGTTTTCAGGAAATCTACATTATGAATGTGCATGTGAAAGATTTGCATGTACTGCCTCCATTGTATGGAGATCTATTTCATGCATATTTATTGTGGATATCCTGAAAACCTGGCCTGTTTATAGCACTCGAGAAATGAAGTTGGCCTTCACTACACAAGGTAGAAAAGGTTAGTGAATGGTGGGAGGACCCATTCAAATTCAGTCCCTCCCTTTGAGGGTCCTGGGAATGGCTGCCCCCCCCCCCCCCCCAGGAGGCTTTATAACAACTCTCTCTAGAGAGTCTGGAGGCAGTCTTGTATAATTTTTGGAGAGTAAGGAGGTGGTAGGCGCTTACCTTTTGTTGTATTTTTCAGGCCCAGTTGGAGGGAACGGGTTAACCCTAGTCTGGGATTCCTGACCAGGGTCAGGAGGGTGATTCCGTCAGTCTTCTCCCTAGCTGGTTTGAATACTCTACGGGTTACCTTCGGGATTTTGAACTTTTCTTGGTAGGAGCCTCACTGGACATCTGGGCCTGTCTTGGATTCAGGTCATGGGGAACCCTGTGTTCGGGAAGCCCAGGGATAGGGAGGGGAGTAACTCTGGTGGTGTATTTGATTAAGGGAAAAGGACATTAAGTTGAGACATCGAGGAGGAAGATTTTTGGCTGCCCCTTCCTACCTGCAGTGGAGCAGGATAAGAAACCTTGCTTCCAGGGATCCCTCTCCCTAAGAGATCCAGATGAGAGTCAGAGACTGAGATAAATCCAAAGAGATAGAGAATCTGCTAACCATGGTACAAAAACTGTAAAGATCCTAGAGGACACCAATCCAGAGTCTTCAGCCCCTGGGGAGAGGAAAAAGATTTCTCTCTGTCTAAGGACAGGATTTTGGCCATCGGTGGAAGGGGTTTCCTGCCCAGCTTAAAGGCTGCCCTGCCCAGTGGGACCTCCATCTCTCCTAACCCAGGAGTGTGGACGGATCCCTTGCCCTGTGAAAGATTCCTACACAGATAGAGGTGAATACTGTAACTGAGAGATGAAAGACTGTGTTGCTGGAAACATATTTATTGTGCCATCTGCAACTATTTTATTCAGTAAATGTAAGTTTAGACAATAACCCAGTGTGTTCAGTGTCTTTATTTGGCACACAGCGCACAGGAAGAGAAGTGACTCCTCTCCAGAGAATACCAAAAAGGATGTCAGCCACCCCTGAAGGGACCCTTCCCCCCCCCCCCCAAACCAAAGGATCCACACCCTGTGGAAAGGGGCACAGAAAAGAGTTAGAGTTCCCGCCCCAAAGAGCTTACAAATGCTTTTAGGGCCCCACCCATGCAGGACATGCACACCTGGGTGGGGCTACATAAATAAACATTTCTCCAGACAAACTTTCTCACCTATTTTATCCTCATTTTAATGTCACAAATGACCGCTGCCAAGATCAGTGATATGAGAGCATTGTGCATGCAGCAATCCTTTGATACATGGAAGAGATACATTTACATACATTTTATATGTATATTGAAATTTTGTGTATTCAAACCTATTTTCTGATCGAATTCCATTAAATATCTGGATGTGCATTCTTATGTGCACTCAGGGAGGTACCTGCTTCTGTATAACGGTACTTCTCAAAGGATATATATTAATGTAAAACACTTTTATCAGTCACTTTTGACTCTTTTTGTTACTTTTCATGTTCTTCTTGATTTTTAATTCCAACAAAATTCAATTTTTGTGAGCCTCCATTCCATAAATCAAATATAGGTCCCAAAAAGTAAATCCTGTTACTGCAAAACTCTGTAACATGATTTGCTGTGTAAAACACGATTGCTATATTAAAATAAATAAGAAAAGATATGCCAAAAAAAAGTGACAAAATACTATATGTTATGAGTTTGTAAATATATGCTATAGAGCACATCCTTTATATTTTCAGGACAAAGATATAATAATAAAATTAAGAAGCTGCTGTAGTTTAATTTTCAAATTATTTTACTGGGAAATATAATAAAGTCACAGTAGTACCCCTGGAACAAAAAATATATATTATTTTCTCTGTTATAGAGACAAGCAGCCTACGTTGTGGATTTGTCAAGGTATGGATGACAATTTTCAAGAGGCTAGAGAAAAGTAAACAACACGCTCTGAAAAGAAAGTCAATTCTGATTCTCTTTCATGATATTATCTTCAAAGTTCAGTGTCATAAAAAAAAAAAAAGAAAGAAAGAAAACCAGTGATTCCAAAGCTCTGTTGGTTTTCAAATCTTTTTGGTCAAGAAGCTACCAAAAGATTTCAGTTCTGACATTATTTCAAAACGCGGCACTAAATGTATGACATGCAGGCTCATGACTGTCTGGTTTGACGTCTGCTCAGCTTGTGGGGAAGTAGTCTGCATCCTCCTCAATGCTAGAACTGAAGTCAGGAAGACAGGAAGCATCAATCATACATAGACTCTAGTCTGAAGGGAGTAGCTCATTGCCTTACCTTCGGTAGCTTTGGAGGGGCAAAGGTAAAAAAAAAAATCCATTTGAGGCCAAGACGATGCTATGACACATTCAGATGCCAAGGCTAATAAAGTAGTTACTTTCGGCATTGAAAAATCTCAATGCAGTTTTGTGTAGCTCAGGTTTATGTAACTTGCAAGTCTGACGCTTCTCTCTGCTGTGGAATATATTAGCTTCTCTCATTGAATTGGCTTCTCCCCTCATCAGTATTGGGCATATGGTTTGTTCCTAAAAAATGTTCCAACTAGTTTGATTACCATGAAGTAAGTGCATGAGACTACATATGCCCACTTTTCAGTATTATAAGGGGTTTTCCCCTCTAATTTTTGGTCTAAAACACTGACACACAAATCAGAGGAGAACTATTGGAACTGGGCAGTTGCAGCACAACTGGCAGAGCTGCCTCTACTTAATACAGAAATATGAAAGATGACAACCAAAAGAGACAAGATTATATTGGATACCAATGGTTGCGGCCTTTTGTTTGATACCTGCTGTAATAAGGCAATCTAATATGGCTGCTCATGCATATCTATATCTTTTTCCCCATGAGACATGCCATTGAGGCAGGCTTTGAAGGCCATCACATAGGTCTACAAAGCCTGCCTCTGGTCAGCATTGACCTCTTGAAGCTGAGATGTCACAGAGGGTGGCCAGGTTGGGCAGGCTACCTTCCACAGCAAGTCTGATGGCCACCCCTCCTGTCATCAGTGGAATAAGACACTGGGTGTCCTCTCAGAACAATCTGGCAGGCATGATGGCCCTACCATCTAAATGACTGTGCCCTACCCCTCAAATACAATGACCGACCTCCACAAGTCATGTAAGAATAGGTCCTGACCCAGTTCTGACAGGTGTACCTAGTAGGGGGGGGGTTACGCACGCTGAGCCTATTTTGCATAGGCCCGGCAATGCTCGCAAGCCCCGGGATGCACATGTGTCCTGGGGCTTGAAAAAAGGGGTGGGGTGGGGTGGGGCCTCCGTAGGGCCTCTCAGCCAGCACGCACAATTTGCAAAACAAAGGTCTGGGGGGGGTTTAGGTAGGGCTGAGGGGTGAGTTAGGGGAAGGTGTGGGGGGGGGGGAAGGTGTGGGGGGGGGGGGGAGTGGAAGGAAAGTTCTCTCCGAGGCTGCTCTGATTTCGGAGTGGCCTCGGAGGGAACAGGGAAAGCCAACGGAGCTCCCCTAGGGCTCGGCACGCACAAGGTGCACAAATGTGCATCCCCTTGCGCGCGCCGACCCTGGATTTTATAACATGCGCGGCTGCGCGCGTATGTTATAAAATTGGATGTAGATTTGTGCATGCTGGGTTGCGCGCACAAATCTACGCCCGCGCGTAGGTATTAAAATCTGCCCCTAATTATTTAAAATTCAGGAAATTAGTGAAGGTATGGCTATTTACTGCTGTGTTTGAATAGATTTTTAGGACAGTTTGGGGACATATGTCTATGATGATGGGCTGAATTTGCTGGGGACTGGCTAATGGCTAATCTCAACAATAAAAACTTTATGCATGCAAAGTAGCTGATTTCAACTGGGGTGGATATTTAAGTTAAAAAATGTGTCATATCGCGAATATATCATGTGATATCCCCACAATATGGGTATATTGCGAGATAAATAGCATTTATTGTATGACAAATTTAGTTTTACATGTGTTAAACCCTTATTGCAGTTTAGTATATCTACCTATTACATTGTAAGCCCCTTTGGGATGAAGAAATAATTGTTTTTATTGCTGAGATTGTGGAGTTTTTAGTGTGGACTATCACATTTTATTAGTAAATAGACCTCTTAGTTGGTGGAAATCAATTAATTAAATTATGCATCAATCAATATAATAACTAAATAAATAACCATGGGGAGGGAGAATACAAAAGAAAGATAGGTGTCACCAAGAGATTCCCATGTTCCTGAATCCTCTGAGCGGTCCATATTGTCTATGTGCAAATCATATTTAGAAAGACATTAACTTGCAATCACGTCATAAAATACATTGTCAGTTTCAGTTATCATGACATAATTTATATCAAGAACATTGTGTCTACCAGGTGGAAATGAAGAAATAAAGTGTTAATTGCAAAGAAAAGGGATTAACTGTGGGGGAAGGGGGATACAATCAACCATGGGCAGTTGCCTTCACACTAGTGGCGCTGACTGGAGTGACTGCTGATTCCCACCACATATTGGTAGTTGGCACTATGCTAAAAAAACAATTAAATTGTAGTTAGTGCAATGCCAGATAAAGCATGGACTGCAAAATGTGATAAGGGACCCAGCTGTCTCCAGAGCTTCCATAATGGCTTTGGATAACCTAGGATGAATTTTATATTGTATTTTGACCGAACAGACATATTTACAGAAAAATCAAAGGAAGGGAATAAAACTAGGGATGTGCATGCGTGTCAAACAAATGCCAAAAATGTAATGAATGAGGCCACTTTCAGCTCATTCCAAATGTGCTGAATTGAAAATAGGTTCCTATGAAAATACCCTCAAATTTTCCAGGTATTTTCATTGTGGTATTTTGAGAAAATAAATAATGGGCCTCCTGCAGTGCTGGCTGAGCCTCCCCAGGCCCCTACGATCCCCACCCCCAGGCCAAAAAAATGGATCTGGTCCAGCTGGGGCCTGCCCACAACTGGCCGGGCTGGGGACTGTCCAGATCAAGCCATGGACAATGCCCCCCTAGGCCTGCCTGGGCGTCACTCATTCATGCTCAGCTCCCAGTTCTTTAAAAATGGTGCCATTCACTTGAAGGATGGCACCAAAATGAAGTCACTTCACAGAAAGCTTTATATCTATTTATTTAACAACTATGCCCTGGCTCCTAAATCCAAACTAGTTAACGGGAATGGTAACTTTTAAACCGACGTGTGGGCGCACATATGTGCATCCTCGTCGGCCCATGCCCGACGAGGATGCACATATGTGCATCCTCGTCGTATATGTGTGCATGTTATAAAATTGCCTGACCTTGCACAATTTTAAGTGGACATGTGCTTACGCCTGCGTGCAAATGCTACTTTTACCTCTTTTTTTTTTTAAAGCCATGCACACTGACGCCAATGGCCATAATCCCAGTTCATTCCCAGTTCACCCAGTTAAGACTTCCAAAGTTTAATAGCCTCCCTTCTTCCCTGTTAGCCCCGACCTTCAAAACCCCGCTGATCTTTCTTGAACTTTTTATTTTACAATTTACATGTCATCCATGGCAGAAGAAAAGTGACGCAGCAGAGGACTCTAGCGCACACCAGTGCCTGTAAGAATTTATTTATTTATATTTATTTTTAATTTTTATGTACCGAAATTCCTGTATGAGATACAAATCAATCCGGTTTACATAGAACGGAAAAAAAAAATTGGAAACAATTTATTTATTTATATTTATTTTAAATTTTTATAGACCGAAATTCCTGTATGAGATACAAATCAATCCGGTTTACATAGAACGGAAAAAAAATTTGGGCGCAGATTTGTAGTTTAAATCCAGGAACACCCCTCTGCCACCCAGACCACGTCCACACCTGCCCCTTTTCTTGAACCTTTCATCTGCGCATACAGCGGCAAGTACGTGCATATCCAGGCGGCTTTCTAAATCCCCTCAGTGCCCACAGGCCCAACATATTCGCCCATACCCCTAATTTTGGTGCACGTCGGGCTATTACAATTCACCTTTAGGAGTTTTTGTGGACTTTTATAAAAAATCTGGTGTGATCAAATAATGGCTCAGATTTATAAAAGGAGAGATACGAATTGCCTGGGGCAGGGCTTCCAAATCCATCCTGGTGACCCCCACAGACTGTCGGTCTTCCGGGATATCCACAGTAAACATGCATGAGATGCATTTTGCACATCTTGCATCCCTAGTGCATGCAAATGTTTCTTGCATATTCATTGTGGATATCCCATAAGCTTGAATGGCTGTGGGGGTGGCCAGGACAGGTTTTAGAAGCCCTAGTCTGAGGCCAAATCCTTCCCATTCATTCTTACAGATTGTAACCCACTTCTCCTGGAAAATCATCCCACACATTTCTAGCAAGTGATCATTTACACTTATCAGAGCAGTGTACGTCTCTCTTTTTTTTTTTTTTAACAGTTTATTCTTCATCACTCATGGAAATGCTAATGAGGTGCTATTTCACTTTGTCACTCTATGATGGGATGAAGAGATCCTATTCAGATTGCAGGCAGGGAAAGGCTTAAACCCTCCCTTCTCTAAAGATATAGATGCGGGCAATTTTTAAATTGCGAGCCTTGGCGCAAAGTTCACGTGTACCCTTTACCTTTGAACTTTGCACCAAATTTAAAAGGGAAAGTATGTGCCTAAATTCCCTTTGAAAATTGCCTATATGCATACATTTAGAGTTTTAATTTATTTTTTTAAATTTTAATTTATTTGGTTTATATTCCATCTTTCAAGTGCTCCAAAGTGGATTACATTCAAGTACTGTTGGTATTTCTTCATCCCAAAGGGGCTTACAATGTAATAGGTGGATATACTCAAACTGCAATAAGGATGTAACACATGTAAAACTAAATTTGTCAAGCAATAAATGCTATTTATCTCGCAATATACCTATATTGTGGGGCTATTGCATGATATATTCGCGATTTGACACGTTTTAACTAAATATCCACCCAGTTGAAATTAGCTACTTTGAATGCATAAAGTTTTCTAACCCTTGCAAAGCAGCTAATGCATAGGCTATATAATGCTAATAAAATAGCATGGTTGTCTTGAAAAAAAGCAAAAAAACAACCACATTAATTTATTGCGTTTGAAGGAGGTGTAGTTATTTCAAAAGGAAATGTGAAAACCAATGAAATTTTGTCGGATTTTCAATCATTTTGTTTTGAGAATGAAATGAAATAGGGAATTTTGTCTCATTTCCTATTTTGTTTCTCACAAATGCCCAATCCTAAAAATCTTCAGTATCTCTGGGGACTAGGTGTTAGTGCTGGCGGCGTCAACAGGCCGTAGGCGCCTCCCCTTACCCGCAACCCGACTGCCGTTATTTCTTCGGGGTTCCCCGCAGCAGCAGCAAGCCACTACCGCCTCTCACCACCAGCTCAGACCTTTCCGTGGTCGCATGGAGGCCGAGACGCTGCGGGAAAACCAGGCCCGGCCCCTAGATGACATCACAACCCCCGGCCTTCTTAAGGAAGTCCTCCTGATCACCCTAACGATTTGGCAACAAGTTGCTGTCTGCTTGCTTCTGGGCTCCTGAGTTGGTACGCCTTCCAGAAGTCCTTCTTGTCAGCGTTCCTCCGTCTCGGGTTCCAACCTCCTCTTTTTTCAGTAGCCTCTCTTCTCCTCCCTGAGGACCTTTGGCTGGACTTGGCCTCGGCTTCGGGCTTGCAGCCCTGGCCTCTGGGCCACACCTCTGCGTTCCTTCTGCCTTGAACTTGGACTGGAACCAACCTTGCTTTCAGCCACCTGCCCTGACCTCGGACCATAACTGACCTTGCCTTCAACCTCCTCTGGCCGCCCTAGGGACCAGCCATGCAGAAGGTCACCTAAGACCAGCCGGCCCCGGCACCCAAGGGCTCAACCTGCAGGGAACGAGGGCTGGTATTGGTGAAGTGTCCGCTTGCCTCTGCTTCCCGTCTGGCCTCGCTTCCCGAAGGAGGGGACCTGTGGAGTTTGCCCCACAGGTAGCATCAACTCCACTTCGGTCCAAGGGTCCATGTGCCTTAACAGATTGCTAAGTCCATGGACCCAGTGGAGGCTTCCGTGCTTCAGGCCATTCCGGGCCTGGCTCAAAAAATCTTGGAACAACAAAAGGCCTTGGTGACCTTGGCCTCGGCAGTGGAGAACCTAAGTCTCCATCTTGACTTGGGGCCCTCCACTTTTACGCTAGCAGTTCCCATGCCAGTTCACCGACTGGTGATTCCTTTGCCTTCACTTCCGCGCTACTTGGGAGATCCTCAGCTGTGCCGTGGCTTTTTAATCAGTGCAATATGCACTTTTGCCTACAACCAACCCTCTTTCTGGAAGACATAACAAAGACCACCTACATCCTCTCCCTCTTGACAGGAGAATGCTGGCCTAGGCCTCACCGTTGTGGGAATGCACGGATCCAGTTCTACGGGACTTGACCAGCTTTCTAAACCTTTTCTGCACGGTCTTTGATGACCCAGCTAGGCAAGCAGTCTCCGGGTTAACCTTGCTACACTTGTACCAGGGATCCCGACCCTTTGCTGACTATTTTATCGAGTTCCGAACTCTCTCTTCTGAACTCCACTGGGATGCTGGTTGCCTATGGGCCATCTTCCTCAAAGGTCTAAGCCCAAGGATAAAGGATGAACTTGCAGCACGCGAGTTGCCGGGCTCCCTAGACTTGCTCATTGACCTTGCTGGATGCATTGACTGGCACCTTCAGGAACGTTCCCGTGAAGTCCAGTTCCTCAAGAGGCAAGTCTCATCTCACAGACGTCCCCGGCATTCACCTTTGCCCACGGAGCCCTCTACCGCCCCAGGGACATCCGGTGAAGAGCCCATGCAACTGGGTTGTGGGAAGCTCTCAACTAAAGAACGCCTTTGATGCAAGCAGTCTGGCCTCTGCCTCTATTGCAGGGAAGCGGGTCACATCGTAGTCACCTGTACAGTAAGACCGGGAAACTTCCGGGCCTAAGTTCGGTAGGAGGTCTCTTCTTAGGCCTCACTTCACCTTCTCCTCCTCCACTAACCTTACCTATATCCCTCACGGTGGGAACCCAGAATTTTCATACCTTAGCCCTAGTTGACGCTGGGGCTGGAGGCAATTTCATTATGAAATAACTAGTGGAACATCTCCGCATTCCTGTCAACCGTTCGCTGGTTTTCCTGGTGCTCTCCTCTATCCAGGGGGATCCCTTGCCTGGTTGGGTGACCCTTACCACTGACCCACTTACAGTCCAGATGGAGCACTTCATGTAGAGCCTCTCTCCTTCCCAGCAGTTCTGGGGCTACCGTGGCTACGGAAACACTCTCCACTGTTCGCTTGGTCTACGATGCAATTTTCCATCTGGGGCCCAGCATGTCACTCCATGTGCCTCGAACTGGTCACGCCCCTCTGCTGCGCCACCACAACTACCCTGTTACCTGGTCTACTGCCTTAGTAGGCAGCCTTTGCCTACGTCTTCTCCAAAGATGCCGCAGATTCCCTACCTGCTCATCGCACCTTCGACTGCGCCATCAACTTGCTGCCTAACTCGGAGCTCCTTCCCCCAAGGCCGTACCTACCCGTTATCTCCTGCTGAGACTCGAGCCATGTCAGAGTATATCCACAAGAACCTCACCAAGGACTTCCTTCACTGCCCTACATCTTTGGCAGGAGTGGGATTCTTTTTCGTCTGTAAGAAGGATGAAAGCCTCCGCCCATGCATTGAGTACCACAGCCTAAACACCATAACCCTCAAAGATCACTACCCACTGCTGCTCATTTCAGAGCTCTTTGACAGGCTCCAAGGAGCCAAGATATTCTCTAAACTAGACAGAGGCGCGTATAGCCTGATCCACATTAAAGAAGGTGATGAATGGAAGACGGCTTTCAACACCCGGGATGGGCATTATGAATAGCTCGTGATGCACTTCAGACTCTGCAATGCCCCAGCCGTCTTCCAAAACATGATGAAAAAGGTATTCCGAGACATGCTATACGATTGTGTCATGAACTACCTGGATGACATATTGGTCTTTTCCAAGGACCTCCAAACGAACCGCAAGGATGTTGCTCAGGTGCTGCGGCAGCTACATGAGAACCAACTCTATGCCAAGCTTGAAAAATGCTCTTTCAAAAAGGAGACAGTGCCCTTCCTAGGATACGTGGTGTCCAGTTGAGATTTTCGCATGGATCCTGAGAAGCTCAAAAGAATTCAAGACTGGCCTCAACCCTCAGGTCTATGTCCTCTGCAAAGGTCTCTGGGTTTGCTAACTACTACAGATCCTTTATTTGTAATTACTCCACCTTGGTGGCTCCGCTCACTGCCCTAACTCGTAAAGGGGCTAACCCCAAACAGTGATCTCCTGAAGTGGTCACGGCCTTTTTAAACCTAAAAGCCGCATTCCTCCATGAACCATGCCTCCGCCATACCGACCCCAGGCGGCCAATCATTGTCGAGTTGGATGCCTCCTCCAAAGGGGTAGGAGCCATCCTAAGCCAATACTCCACCACCAATACCCTTCACCCATGCTCCTTTTCGCGACTTCTCCCCAGCAGAATGGAACTATACCATCGGCGACAAGGAGCTGCTTGCCATCAAAATGGCTTTCGAAGAATGGCGCCCATGGTTGGAGGGTGCCCAACACCAAATTTCTGTCTACATTGATCACAAGAATTTGGAGTATTTACATCGGGCTCAATGCCTCAATCCTCGGCAAGCATGCTGGGCCCTTTTCTTCATGCAGTTCGACTTCGTGCTCCGCTATTGGCCTACTAGTAAAAACCAAAGGGCAGACGCCCTTTCCCAGTTATTCGATGTCTAGGACAAGCCAGAACCCCCTCAACATATCATCAAGCTTGCTAGAATTCTCCTGGCCGCCACTACGCCTGTTCCACCGGGGAAGACTCTGGTACCTCCCCGACTCTGGAGCAAAATCCTACACTGGGCCCAGGACTCTCGAATTGTGGGACATCCCAGTCAACCGTGGACTCTGGCGCTCCTTCAACGATACTACTGGTGGCCTACCACGAAAAGGACGACCAATTTTATGTAGAATCCTGCCACACTTGCGCCCGTCACAAGAATCCCACTAATCGACCTTGGGGCCTGCTTCACCCGCTGCTTACGCCTAGCAAACCCTGGACCCATATCTAGACTGATTTTATCATTGACCTTCCTCCATCTAAGGGTAACACCATCATCTGGGTGATAGAGGACCAATTTTTTAAAATGGCACATTTTGTTGCCCTGCCTGCTCTTCCTTCCACTCCTCAGCTAGCTCATCTTTTTGTTTAGCACATCTTTCGGCTGCATGGCCTTCCCAAGTACATTCTCTCGGACCAAGGGTCACAGTTTACTGCCAAGTATTGGAGGTCTCTATGCAGAACGTTTGATATCACCCTCGATTTCACCACTGCCTATCATCCCCAGACCAACAGGCTGGCTGAGAGAACAAATCGAACCCTCAAACAGTTCTTGAGGTCCAAGCAAGATGACTGGGCCGAACTGCTTCCATGGGCGGAGTTCGCTCTCAACTCCCATCCGTCCTCTGCCACCGGGTCATCCCCATTCCAGTTAGTCTATGGCAAGCAACCGCTTCCAACCCTACCATTACCCATCGCAGTGCCCTCTTCCGTGGCTCAGTTAACCGCTAAGGAACTATACCAGCTTTGGACCCTCACTCGACAACTGCTTCGCAAGGCGGGGCAGACCACTAAAAAATTCTCAGATGCCCAATGTAGGCCTAGTCTGCAATTCAGACCAGGTGAAAAAGTGTGGCTTAGCATGCAGTACATCCATCTTAAGTTCCCTTCCATGCACCTAGCCCCCCGCTACATTGGACCCTTCACAGTTCTACGCTGCCTGTGTTCAATCTCCTATCAGCTCCTACTACCATCTTTGCTCAAGATTCATAACTCCTTCCATGTATCCCTACTGAAGCCCTTGGTGTTATCCTTGCCTTCAAAGAAACCACCGGAACCCCAACTCCTCTCTTCCGAAGATGACATCACGTATCAAGTCCATGACGTCCTGGATGTTAGGAAACGTGGATGATGCTGGGAATATCTCCTCTCCTGGGAGGCCCAAAAGGCCCAAAGAAAACTCCTGGGAACCCTCATCCAATATCCTGGACAAGGACCTCATTGCGCAGTTCCATGACGCTTACCCACAGAAGCCTAGACATCCTGAGAGGGGGCCTAGAGGGAGGGATACTGTTAGTGCCAACAGGCCGCGGGTGCCTCCCCTTACCCATGACCCGACTGCCGTCATCTCTCCAGGGGTCCACGCCGCAGCAGTAAGCCGTTGCCACCGCTCACCACCAGCTCAGGCCTTCCCGCGGTTGCGGGGACGCCGAGACACTGCCAGCTCTGATGCTCCCAGACTCCCCTTAATGCTGACACTCCGCCTCTTAAAGGGGCCGCGGTGGGTAAAACCACGTCTGGCCCTAGATGATGTCATGACCCCCGGCCTTCTTAAGGAAGTCCTCCTGATCACTCTAATGACTTGGCAACAAGTTCCTGTCTGCTTGCTTCTGGCCTCCTATGTTGGTACACCTTCCAGAAGTCCTTCTTGTCAGTATTCCTCCGTCTCAGGTTCCAGCCTCTTCCTTCTTTCAGTAGCCTCTCTTCTCCTCCCTGAGGACCTCTGGCTAGACCTTGGCATCGGCCTTGTGGCCCTGGCTTCTGGGCCACACCTCTGCGTTCTTTCTGCCTTGACCTTGGACCGGAAACAACTTGCCTTCAGCTGCCTGCCTTAACCTCGGACCAGAACCGACCTTGCCTTCAGCCATCAGCACTACCTCCTCTGGCCGCCCTCGGGATGAGCCACGCAGAAGGTCACCTAAGACCAGCCGGCCCCGGTACCCAAGGGCTCAACCTGCGGGGAACGAGGGCTGGTACTGGTGAAGTGTCCGCTTGCCTCTGCTTCCATCCGGCCTTGCCTCCTGACAGTGGGGTCCTGCGGGGTTCGCCCCACAGGTAGCGCCAACTCCACCTCGGGCCAAGGGTCCACGTGCGCTAACACTAGGACCATGGGCATAGTACTGTCACTGTTTGGGGAATGGCTAGAAATTAGAGAAAATGGACTGAGAACCAGGGAAACCAGGGTTTAAATCCTGCTTCTCCCACGAACTCTCCTTATGACCTTGGGATAGTCACTTTATCTCCATTGCCTCAAATACCCATTTAGATTTAAGTTCTTTGAGGAGGGGTCTTATCATATCTGAATATTTATCACAATTGTGTAGCACTGCCTATGTCTAGTAGTGCTACAAAAATGAGTGTTATAGCTCCTTAGCAGAGCTCTACTATCAGTATTAGCAGCACTCCATTTAAGACCCGAGCTACTGTGAAAATGAACTGGTTAACCGGCTAGAATTTAGTCAGATAATATGGGAGCATTCCAGAGGTGGGCAGGAGGTGTTCTGAGGAGGAACGGAGTTAGCCACTTAAGTTAACCACTTAACCCCGATACTCAAAGTTAGCCAGTTAGCTTCTGCGGCTATCTCTGGTCAGAATATAGGACTGTCTTAAAGTTAGCCAGTTATACTTAGCCATCTAATTTTAAGCTTCCCAGGCATATTCAGTGGCACAACTGTATAACTGGCTTACTAGCACAGCCGCATAGCGGCTGAATATGGACCCCCTGAAGCACAGAGCCACATTACATTTTATAAATGATCTGGAAAGAAATACGACGAGTGAGATAATCAAATTTGCAGATGACACAAAATTGTTCAGAGTAGTTAAATCACAAGCAGATTGTGATAAATTGCAGGAAGACCTTGTGAGACTGGAAAATTGGGCATCCAAATGGCAGATGAAATTTAATGTGGATAAGTGTGTTTAAAAAAGGATTGGATAAGTTCTTGGAGGAGAAGTCCATTACCTGCTATTAAGTTCACTTAGAGAATAGCCACTGCCATTAGCAATGGTTACATGGAATAGACTTAGTTTTTGGGTACTTGCCAGGTTCTTATGGCCTGGATTGGCCACTGTTGGAAACAGGATGCTGGGCTTGATGGACCCTTGGTCTGACCCAGTATGGCATTTTCTTATGTTCTTATCTTCTTACATCAGGAACATCCTAATAGAGAGCCGGTCTCAAACAGGTCTGAGTTTCAGTATATCCACACTGAATAGGCATAAGCTATATCTGCATACAGTAAAGGCAGTGAATGCAAATATATCTCTTGCCATTTAATTGTAGATATTCTGAAAACCAGATCTGCTTGTGACTCTTGAGGACTGGAGTTTGCTCTATTCTATAATGGTGCCACAGCAAATTTATTAACATGGAAGCTATCAGTGTCAAATAAAGGAAGCCAGACCCTCCTTCAAGGTGCCATGCCCAGTAGCCAACCTCCCCCTCTCATCACCACCCTTTGGAATAAGTTCTTATCATTCCAGTAGGCCCACTACCATCACCAACAAGAGGAATGTCAAAATTTCAGTCATCGTATGTTGGTCACTTGGGATGGTCTGACTGGGATGGTGCTGTGAGGGGGGATTGTTGAGGATGCCACAGTGAGGGAGATACAGATGGTCCAGGCAGGTTAATGGTGGCCTTTCTCACTGGGATCAGGTAGACGGACCACCCAAGCAGCAGAAAGGCATTGTGATGGGTATGTAGTTATGTGTATTTTAATAAACCTGTTGCCCTTGGTTTCCAAATGTTCATGTTGCTGTTTATTCTTGCATTGTTCCTACAAATTTGTGTGAAAGAGCATGTGAGGAAGAGGAGACTGAGATGTTTCAGCTGCCCCTGTTATGAGAATGGTTTTAATATTTCCTATCAGATCAGTGGGTTTTCGTTGACTTACCATGAACATTTCAAAAGGGGATTCATGTCCTTGCTCCTTGTCTACCATGTACTATGGATTTCATCATGTATTATTTGAGTTATATACTAATGTCCCCTTTAATAACTCTATCTACTTTACAAGAAACTCATCTTAGATTTGGAGCATAGGAAATGAACAGAGAACAGAAACTACCCTGGGGGGGGGGGGGGCCTCTCCCACTCTTCATCCAACGTTGTCTGAATGTGATTTAGTGATGAAAAAGAAGCTTTCTCTCATACCTCCCTATTCATCTCTTTGTACTTTTATCTGGGAGGTATGAAGTGACTCCTTGGATAATATTCTTACATAGATGAAATAAATAAACACAAAAATGTAATTTTATAGGATGCTTTCTCTTCATAACAGGTTGATTTGCAAGTTAATTTTAAACTGAGGATGTTTAATTAATTCCAATATCAAACAGGAGGGAAGACAAGATAGCACAGAAAGTTAAATTTCTCTCAATAATATTCAGCCTATGCTTTCTTATAAGACTAATTATAATTCCAAAAAGAAACATGTAAAGACATCTAAACTGGCTATGGCTTAGCAAGTTAAATCTGTTCGCTTTATTTAAAAGTTTATGTTGCTGTCTTTTCATACTATAAGAAAAGTTATGCTTTGCAAAGACACTTGTATAGGGCTTGTGCCTGTCACACTGCCATGTCTGTGGCCACCAGGCAGTGCCTTGAAAAGTGGAAGGGGCATTGTGCAAAGTCCTGTCTTAGGCTCCTCCACCCTCTCTTACACATGGGCTTTCACTATCTCAGGCTCATACACACACACACACACACACACACACACAGGATCTCACTGTCTCAGGCTCACACACACTCACTCTCATATACACAGCTCTCATTCTCTCAGGTTCCCATACAAACACACACACTAGTTCTCACTCTTTCAGGCTCACAACACACACACACACACACACACACACACACACAGGATCTCACTGTCTCAGGCTCACACACACTCACTCTCATATACACAGCTCTCATTCTCTCAGGTTCCCATACAAACACACACACTAGTTCTCACTCTTTCAGGCTCACAACACACACACGCACACACACAGGCTATCAGGCTCTCTTTCTCACACACACACACACACACACACAGGCTCTCAATCTCCAAGGCTTACACACACAGACATTGGCTCCCATTCACCCCATACACACTCACAGACTCCCACTCGCACATACACACACACAGGTTACCACTAACACATGCTCATACACACAGGACCTCTTTTTCAGCCACCACCAGACCCTTTTCTACAGCCACCATAGGATAGGGTCTAGGGCGGCCCTCTCCTTCTTTGACCACTGGGGGATGGTACCAGTGGCAGCCATGCTACAAGCTCCTTCTTCCAGTGTCTGGCAGCCCTGATTAGATGAGCCTGAGCCTAAAGTGGATGGGCCACAACCCACCAGGTCCACCAGTGGCTATACCACTACCGTGTATTTTGAACTATCAGAATAGAATATTTTACAAGACATCTCATGTAAAAAAATTATGATATATAAAATATGTGCATTTAAAAAGTCATTCAGGGGTAAGATAAATTTGGTGTTTGCACTTTGAATGAAAACCTTTTTTTATGGTGCACACCAGAATTACATCAGACATCAGTACAAAACCTTCAGATGCAAAGAAAGCCCCATTTTATGTTAAAAAAAAATATTTGCTTTAATTAATGCAGATCTGACAAAATACATGGATTTCAGCTTTCACACAGACAAAAGCTCAGAACTACACTTTCATTTATGAGAATGCCAGCGGCAATAGAATCAGTCAGTGGTAAAAATAACAAATACTACCTTATACAAGCTGACACCTGGACAGCAATGCAAATATTCATGCAAAGCCTGCAGTGATTCTAAACCATCCTATATATCTTGTGACTGTATTTTTTTTTTTTTTAAGAAAGTGTCAAAACATGGTGTTCCAATTATGCATTTGCAAACAGCCGTCACCATCTTGTTCCTGTTACATTTCCATAAACACTTACTTTAGTAGCTTTCTGGAGTTAAACCTGGGTGTGAACACACATTTTCTCTCATCTAGGCAGATGCCTTATAGATAAGCCCCTAGACTTGAACATGAAAATATACCATGATGACATAAGAGCTGAAAGATTTTTCCTGCTAATTAAAATGTCTCAAACATGTGCATATAACTCAAGAGTTTTGATCGTAGGGACGTGCTTTGCTTTGGGAAAAAAAAGTGTCTTTTCAAATGAAAATGCCGACTGGATCAGCAGTGCCTTCGAAAAGGATGAAAACTATCATTTGAATTGGTTTTCAGATGTTTTTGCCTGTGGTTGATAACTGCATCCACAAAAAGCACTTTGTGCATGCCCATCGGAATTATATGTACAAACTTCCAAACACAAAAAAACTGAAAGGAAACATATACAAAAAGGAAGGGATTTTCAAAGGAGTTGCACCTGCAAATGTAACATACTATCATAGCAAAGCCGTTTACGCACATAAAGTGCACTTATACCTGATTCAATGGCATACATTGTAGCAATTTTAAAAGCCCATTTACATTGGGAAAGTGCATTAACATGTGTAAAACCCAATTGTAATTGTGTAAATGCTTTTGAAAATTAGGCCCAAAGAAACAAAAATGCTCACTGAGATGAACTGAAATGAGATCCCCCACTGATTGTGCAAATCCTGAAAGCAAGTCCTGTTTGTGGCATTTGAGGACCAGAGTAAAGCATCCCTTCCCTATATCCCTTCCCTATATCACCGGATTTACGCCTGCTGGAGGCAGACGTAAAGTCCTGTTTGTGACATTTGAGGACCAGAGTAAAGCATCCCTTCCCTATATCCCTTCCCTATAGCGCTGGATTTACGCCTGCCGGAGGCAGATGTAAATCTGCGCGCGCCAGCGGGCTGCCGGCGTGCCATCACCCGACCCGGGGGCTGTTGCGGAGTGCACGGCCATGCCCCCGGAACGCCCCCGGGCCGAAACCACGCCTGTGGCGCCGCCCCCGAAACGTCGCGTCACCCGCACCACGCCACCGAAACGCCGCGTCACAACCGCCACCCCCCCCCCCCCCGACACGCCGCCCGGCACACCTCTCCATGCAAGCCCCGGGACTTACGCGCGTCCCGGTGCTTGCGCGCGCCGCCGAGCCTATGCAAAATAGGCTCGGCGCACGCAGGGGGGGTTGGGGTGGGTTTTCGGGGGGTACGCGCGTATCCTACGTGCGTACCCCTTTGAAAATCTACCCCTTAGAGAATAGCCACTGCCATTAGCAATGGTAACATGGAATATACTTCGTTTTTGGGTACTTGCCAGGTTCTTATGGCCTGGATTGGCCACTGTTCGAAACAGGATGCTGGGCTTGATGGACCCTTGGTCTGACCCAGTATGGCATTTTCTTATGTTCTTATACCATACGTAGGAAAACAAAAAATAGTAAATCCGTAGTAGATCAAAGTGTCATTTGAAAAGAAATGAGTTTAAAGTGACGATCTCAAATGTTCTAACTGCTAATACATCTTTGGCCTAGATAAAGTGTCCCCAAACTTTGTCCTTGAGGGTCGCAAACCAGTTGTGTTTTCAGGATTTTCCAATATATATGTATGACACGTACTGTATTTGAATACAATGAAGGCAGTGCTGGCAAATGGATATCATACATATTCATTGTGGCAATATTGAAAACACAACAGGTTGCAGCCTTTGATAACACAGTTTGGGGACCTCTGCCATAGACAGTAAGACCATATCTCTTATAATTACAGATGGATCAACTCATTCCATAGTAAACCGGTGTGATATGTATATTATAAACCGGTGTGATATGTATATTATACAGGAACATCGGTATATAAAAATAATAAATAAATAAATAAATAATAAATACATAATCAGAATGCATTGGCAAACAAAGATCCATAAACTAGAGTTTTCCAAATCATTTCTGTAGGAGATGGTAAAAAACAAAAACAGGCAAAGAATTCAGTGAGGGGCAAGATGGTCACATGAGAACTCTACGCCACTAGATGCTCTCCGGCGTTTCTTCATATTATTGCTTTTTAACTGGTTTACTTTACCATGCCCCCTAAAACGAAGAGGAAGGTTAGGTCTTACCCTACCAAGCCTGAGACCTTGGCTGGAAAGCGTAGGATTGATGAATTTGTGGCTCCTGTTTCTGATGGGGATATCTGTGTTGCCATCCCCGATGGAGGAGCACTGAGACTGGCTGCAGAAGAGGCTTCCCTCAGTCCCTTTGATGACAGGCTCTCTCCGCCACCACCGAGCCACTCCTCCGAAGTGTCAACGTCCCTGACTGGTGATGTTGGGAAGGAGAGAGAGGACTCAAAGATGATTCTAGGTTATGGGCCAAGAGATTAAACATGGAGGTATGTATATTTAAAGTATGCATGAATATTTGTAATTATCGGTTTGCTGATACTGCCACCATTTCTATCAGTCCTCTATTTCATCTAGACCATTTAGAACTTCACCCTTAATCCTTATCACTTCACTCATATTTTCTAATCAAAAATCACAGACAACAGATTTTTGATGTTTTGTTGAACTGTTTCTATGTTGAATTTTGTATTTTATATTTTAAATATCATGCTGTAAATTTTTATGTACCTCAGTTAGTGCAATTTTATTTGTAATCTGCGGTCTATAAATGTTATAAATAAATAAATAAATAAATACGTCTGATTTCACTTGTGCCATCAATTAGCAAGTCTTGCCTCACAAATCTGCTTCACTTTTTTGAAGGGGTTAATAAATATGTGGATAAAGGTGAACTGGTAGATGTTGTGTACTTGGATTTTTAGAAGACATTTCACAAAGTTCCTCATGAAAGGCTTCTAAGAAAAGTAAAAAGTCATGGGATAGGTGGCGATATCCTTTCATGGATTACAAACTGGCTAAAAGACAGGAAACAGAGAGTAGGATTAAATGGACAATTTTCTCAGTGGAAGGGAGTGGGCAGTGGAGTGCCTCAGGGATCTGTACTGCGACCCATGCTTACAATGTATTTATAAATGAAAGGAAAGGAATACAATGAGTAGTTAAATCACAAGCGAGATTGTGATAAATTGCAGGAAGACCTTGTTAGACTGGAAAATTGGGCATCTAAATGGCAGATGAAATATAATGTGGATAAGTACAAGGTGATGCATATAAGGAAAAATAACCCATGCTATAGTTACACAATGTTAGATTCCATATTAGGTGCTACCACCCAAGAAAGAGATCTAGGCGTCATAGTGGATAACACATTGAAATCGTCGGTTCAGTGTGCTGTGGCAGTCAAAAAAGCAAACAGAATGTTGGGAATTATTAGAAAGGGAATGGTGAATAAAACGGAAAATGTCATAATGCCTCTATATCACTCCATGGTGAGACCGCACCTTGAATACTGTGTACAGTTTTGGTCGCCGCATCTCAAAAAAGATATAATTGCGATGGTGAAGGTACAGAGAAGGGCGACCAAATTGACAAGGGGAATGGAACAGCTCCCCTATGAGGAAAGACTAAAGAGGTTAGGACTTTTCAGCTTGGAGAAGAGACGGCTGAGGGGGGATATGATAGAGGTGTTTAAAATCATGAGAGGTCTAGAACGGATAGATATGAATCGGTTATTTACTCTTTCGGATAATAGAAAGACTAGGGGGCACTCCATGAAGTTAGCATGTGGCATATTTAAAACTAATCGGAGAAAGTTCTTTTTCACTCAACACACAATTAAACTCTGGAATTTGTTGGCAGAGGATGTGGTTAATGCAGTTAGTATAGTTGTATTTAAAAAGGATTGGATAAGTTCTTGGAGGAGAAGTCCATTACCTGTTGGAAACAAGATGCTGGGCTTGATGGACCCTTGGTCTGACCCAGTATGGCAATTTCTTATGTTCTTATATCTCTTATAAAACAACAACTTCTGCACAAATTTTTTAACCCCTCCCAGAATGACATTTGACCACTCCTTTTTCCTCGGTAAAACGTATGTTCGAACCCAAAAATATTCTCACACTCTTGACATTTATAAAATAGCAGGTGCATGTGTATATACTACTCATGTGCATTTATGCTATGTTTTACATGGGAAATCCCTTTGAAAATTTATTTCATATTGGGGTAGATTTTCAAATAGCGCGAATTGGCCTACTTTTGCTGGCGCATCAGGCGCAAGCAAAAGTAAGCTGGATTTTAGTAGATACGCGCGGAGCCGCGCGTATCTGCTAAAAACCTGGATCGGCGCGCACAAGGCTATTGATTTTGTATAGCCGGCACGCGCCGAGCCGCGCAGCCTACCCCCGTTCCCTCCGAGGCCGCTCCGAAATCGGAGCGGCCTCGGAGGGAACTTCCTTTTGCCCTCCCCTCACCTTCCCCTACCTAACCCACCCACCCGGCCCTGTCTAAGCCCCCCCCTTACCTTTGTCGTGGGATTTACGCCTCCCGGAGGGAGGCATAAATCCCCGCGCGCCAGAGGGCCTCTTGCGCGCCGGGACGCGACCTGGGGGCGGGTACGGAGGGTGCGGCCACGCCCCCAGACTGCCCCGGGCCATAGCCACGCCCCCGTACCCGCCCCCAAAACGCTCCCGGCACGCCCCGAAAACGCAGCGCAGTTCGGGCCCCGCCCCCCCCGACACGCCCCCTCCGAAAACCCTGGGACTTACGCGAGTCCCGGGGCTCTGCGCGCGCCGGTAGGCCTATGTAAATAGGCTTACCGGCGCGCAGGGCCCTGCTTGCCTAAATCCGCCCGGATTTGAGTGGATTTAGGCGAGCAGGGCTCTTAAAATCCGCCCCTTTGTATAGCCGGCGCGTGCCGAGCCGCGCAGCCTACCCCCGTTCCTTCCGAGGCCGCTCCGAAATCGGAGCGGCCTCGGAGGGAACTTCCTTTTGCCCTCCCCTCACCTTCCCCTCCCTTCCCTACCTAACCCACCCACCCGGCCCTGTCTAAGCCCCCCCCTTACCTTTGTCGGGGGATTTACGCCTCCTGGAGGGAGGCGTAAATCCCCGCGCGCCAGCGGGCCTCTTGCGCGCCGGGACGCGACCTGGGGGCGGGTACGGAGGGCGCGGCTACGCCCCCGGACCGCCCCGGGCCGTAGCCATGCCCCCGTACCCGCCCCCAAAACGCTCCCGACACGCCCCGAAAATGCCGCGCGGTTCGGGCCCGCCCCCCGACACGCCCCTGACACGCCCCCTCCGAAAACCCCGGGACTTACGCGAGTCCCGAGGCTCTGCGCGCACCGGTAGGCCTATGTAAAATAGGCTTACCGGCGCGCAGGGCCCTGCTCGCCTAAATCCGCCCGATTTGGGCGGATTTAGGCGAGCAGGGCTCTTAAAATCTGCCCCTATGTATTTTAAAATTAATCCAAGAAATTCACAAGTATTCCTCAAAGGACTTTGTAATCTTGATTTTGATATACAGTGCTAATTTTTGCTGATGTATAGCATTTTCTACTAAGCAAACCACAACTGCAAAATAAATTGTGCATTCTACAAAAGCATGTGGAAACCTTTCCCAATCTTAAATTCTGTCCCTAGAAGTATTCATTTTTAAATTCATTGTAGATAGTCCGGCCTTTGCAATTTCATGGCCTTTTTTTTTTTTAAGTGTTTTCTCCATAAACAAAAGTATGGAGAAAAGAAGACCACTAAGGGAACTCTCCAGTGCATTAGTTCCTTTCTCTCAAATGAATCCATGTGACATTCCGATGAAATATCATTGGTGTGATGAGTGCCATGAGAGTGAGCCCTTGATGCTGTCGCTGCTTTGTAGGTAAACCTACCAGGCCCACACCAACAGCTGGTGAACGTGCCCTGTAGCAGGTCAGGCTGGAGCTTCATCTATACCAGCCGCCTTCCCCATAGGTTGAATTGTTGGGTTCTGTTGGCTGGCAGGACCTAGGTGGGTCCCTAGGGTGTGAGAGAGGGCAAGAGTCTGAGGTCATGCCAGGGATAGGACAGGCAGTAGACTTGGGATACTGAGGCATGCCAAAGATTGGGACAGATGGCAGGCAGGCATGGTTAGGTCCAATGCAAGGGTTAGGTCCAAGTGGCAGGCAAGTGTGGACAGATCCAATGCAAGAAATCAATACCAGGAGATCAGGCCAGGGATGGATGAAGACACACGAGAAATACTGAATGAGACTGGGATGAGGAGATGAGACTGGATGAGACAGGCTGGGCAAGGCAATGCTGGATGAGACAGGAACAATCAGGAACATAGGAGCAAGACACGCTGCTCAAGGCAGGAGAGGAGAGCCATTGCTGGGGGAGAGCTTCGGTGCACAACTGAGCCTTATATACCCAGCCGCTTGATATAATCAGGAGGCACTGAAAGCCCGGGTTCCTTCCACGGGTCCTTTAAATGACAGCCCGGCGGGCACATGTGCGCCTAGGGAAAGCCTGTGGGGGAGGAGAGATGGCATCACGCTAGCAGTATCCTGCTGCAGGGGTGGCTTCCAGGCCATGCCAAGAGCCGGGGTGTCATGGGGATGAGTGATGGCAGTCCAGGGCAGATCCTATACTTGGGACACTCCATTCTTGTTCACTCTTTAGTACAAATACAAGCTATTAACTTTTATTTTCACTTTTTTATAGTCTGTTTTTAGTCAAGGAAACTCCAGTGTAGCTGCATAAATTCTAAAGTTTTGGAATTCTAGTTTACTAAATGCGATATAAGAAAATCACCAGTAAACTACACACCAGTGTTCACATTATTCTATGCTACACTTTAATAAATGAATGAAGAAGAAACAGTTAATGAATTATTTGGTTATGGTGTTCAATTACAAAAGATTGTGAGCAAAGAAGCATGGTTGCAGTGCTAGTCCACATGGATACATGGAAATGCGGGTCAAATCAATGGAAGGTGGTACTTTTTTATTGGAATAATGTAATACATTAGAGACATTTTCAAAAGATTTTACTTGGGTAACTAACTAAACTGTTACCCAAGTCAAATTATCAGCTGAAAACTGACCATGCTGCAAAAAGGGAGGGGCTGGCTCCAGCAACCAATGTATGGGAGTTTTACTTGGAAGTACCCTCTGCACCCGCCATCCCCTGCATTTTCAAAGGGAAACTCTGTTAGGAGTTTCCCTGTGAAAATTTGCCTTGTACTCATGGGCCTGCAAGCAATAGAAGGATTTTATTTTTTTTAAGTTGCCCCAGGCTAGCTTTCAAGATCTATAGTCCTTTCATCAGATCGATGAAAATGAATTAACAATGATGTTGCCTGAATACAAAAGTAAATTACAGGTAGTGTTACAAATTATGATGTCGGGTTCAGTGTTTGGTATGAGATTCAAAGCAGCTTTCATATTTCTGGTTTATCCCTGTCCTGATGGAGATTCCTAGGTCCCTGTCCTCAGCTTGGCCCCACTGCCTCCTTCTCCTCTTTCCACTCCCTTTAGCTGCAGGGGAACAGCTTTTGCCTTTGGTTTGGGAGGGGGAGGGGGAGAGAGGGTGGAAAGTTAGTGCCCCCATGCAGTTTCAAGCCATGCAGCACTGAGTCGTTTGCTTGTTGGTTGGGAGTCCATGGGAGCAAGGGAAAAGGGAGGTCCTCGGTAGTCCAAAAAAAAAATTGAGCAGAAGGATGAATACAACCCTTCTTTGTTTCTGTGTGGGTTGCACCCACTCTCCCTCCTCTTTCACCTGTATTCGTGCAGCAGGGTTTGTTCTACTGTTGGGTTATCCTGGGGTGTCTTTGGCTGGGTCAAAGCTGGAACAGGGAAACTGACCAGGTGGACATAAACTGATTGGTTGTCACTATATTTTCAGAGATGGTTATACAGTTGGGGGCTGGTTTCAGCCTTAAGGGTTGTGGGATCTTTGCAGGCTATAGTGGGCACCTGGTACTTACGGCTGTCTGCAGGTCGGGTGACCTGGGGTTAGGGTCTCTTGCTGGGGTATGGCAGATAAACTTCAGGGGCAGATGGGTGGGCGGTAAGTAGACTTGTGTGGTATGCGGTTCAGGGACTAAGTTGTCATAAAGTTGTGGCAGTGCTTGTTTGTGCTTTGCTGTGGTACTTATATGCGTGAGAGAAGGTGGTGTGAACCGTGTGATGGAAGATGAATGGCCCAGGGTAGCCCTTCTATTATAGGATCTCCTTTTATAAGAAGGGGTTTGCTCCTGGCACAGAAAGGGAAGAAAAGCTTTCTCAAAACAAGGCCTATAAAATGTATCTAGTCACCCTAGCACAGATTTTTTTTAGAGTTCAAATTCACGTCAGTCAGTTAGTTGAAAATCTAGTATGCACTTATGTATTTGATCTAATCCAACTATTATGTGAAAGTAGTGAACAGCATAGAGATTACTCTTTGATTGTAATTTAAATGGATTTTACCAGTAAATTGGATTTTGTTATGCTTCATAAGAATGTATTTCATGAAGCAAGCTAAATTACCTACTTCTATAAATTGATATGGATCAGAGGAGAAACTTCATTTCATGCAACCTTTGAAATATCTGTGAAAAAAAATGTAAAATTTACTCTTGCAAGTCATCTGTGGTTCTAGCGCATTATGAATTATTTTCCATCTAAGCAAATGTTCCTCTTTCTAGGTACTTTTCTTTTTTCATCTACGTTATTAAAATAATTATATATATGGCAGCTATCAAAGTTTGCTGATCATTTTGATGACACCTTTGTGCCACTGCCTTGGAAATGCTGTCATTATAAGCCACTGACTACATTTCTTCAGAAACTTTTACAATGAATAGTCAAAAATGGGCTTAATATTAAAAGATATTTGCAGCAGCATTAACACTGATATCACCACATCTCATAAAAATGGAGTATTCATTTTTACAGTGCTGAGAATCTAAATTAAAACATTTTCAAATAGCAAGCCAAATTCTAATATCATTTCTTATAACAAAAGTGTTTGAGTATATTGGCCCCTGAGCGAGATGTTTAGGAGACGAAAGCTAGCTGAAGAAAGCTACTATCCTTCAGAAGAAGGGTTTTCATAGATTGCATTCAATTATACCAGTACTAATTATGGTGATGTGCTGTATTTTGGAAATTATTGAAATACCAGGTTGCAAGCAATGTTAAAAATGCAGAAGGAAATGATGACCCATGAGATGGCATAGGGTTACTGAGCTTTTCATCTATAGGCCACAGGTTCAAATGCAGCTGAGTTTGGTAGTGACTAAAAACTTTTACCATTTGAAAGTATGTCACTGACCTATAAGAATTGAATTGTCAAGTCCAGTTTCCCAAGGACTCATGTCTACATCATGATAAAGCCACCATCACAACTGGCACCATTTTGGGGAGTCTCACCAGAGAAAAATAAGATCACAGAGACATTGACAATGAACCACCCTCTCATATTTAGAAATGGACCCACCAGAATTTGACAAAGAGAGGAAGCTTGACATGAATAAATAGAGGATTTCATGATTTTTTGTGCTGCTAATCTGGCACCTATCAGGAATACCTAATTCACCTCAAAAAAGGGATTATATACATGCTTATGCCAAAAAAAACCCCAAAAACATACAGCAGATACATATTTTGATGTGTACTCCTAGTAAGCATCTTTTATGCCAAGTCTTTAACTACACTAGCCAATATAAATCTGAGCAATTCAAGGTTCGAGCATTTAGGTTGCAATTTGGTGGAAAATTCAATTGTGTTTTGGCTTAATAATTTTGTATGTGTCCATTTTAATTTCAGTTTAGATTACTAAAGCAAGTCACACCATGCCCAGTTTAAAAGAAGATATTAAGGAGGTAATTATACAAAAAAAAAAAAAAAAACCAAAATAAAACTAACAAACCTCCAGCCCACTGTCGGCACTACCATTTATTTGCCATGGTCTGAAAAACCAAATATTTGGAGAGCAACAAGAGCAGAAACCACCACAATCAGTCCATTTACTCCATCTGCTCAAAGACAGGCCCACAAAGCGTGCTCAATGTATGTCCTCTGCCCAACTCCAGATGCAGCTCTGCATGCGTGAAAAGCGATAATGTATATTTAATGACGCCAAAGCATGGCACAATTCTGAGTGGGAGACGGTCCTAAAAACCTGCATAAGAATCATCCTTTTGATTTCCCTGAGATATGCAGGGCCTCTAGGTCACGCTGGAACATAGGATATGATTATTTTTATTTTTCAAGCAGACAGAACCTGCCATAAATATTTCTAGGTGTCAAATTTGTGAGAACCAAGCGCTATATATTTATAGTAAACATAGAATATACACTACTTTGGCTAGCTCTATAAAACGATGTGAAAACAAATATCACTTTTTTACACACGGTATCTTTTGATATAAATAAATAGAGCACTTGGGCCTCCCCCTAAGAATAAAAACAAGCAAAATATCTAATGAAAATATTCATGCTGTTTGGGAATGGGAACTGTAGTTTGTAAAAAGTAAATTAAAGAACTGGAATAATGAGTTATATGTAGAAGTCGTCTGGTAATCAGCAGAGGTAAACCTTAACATTTCAAGCTAGGGGATTTTGGTGACTAATTAAATTAATACAAATTATAATTTAGCACAAAACCCCATGAGCTGCTATTTGAGTTGGTGTTCATTAATTTGAAGTGAATGAAATTTTAATTGGGATCTGTTTTTCATTCATTTCACCTTCACCATAATGAGGAAAAAATTATGCAAAGGATGAGGATAATTAGAAATATGTAAACTTATTAATGATCGCTTGCAGTTCCAATAACAATTGAGCTAAGGTTAATGGTATTTGACTTATCACACAAGGAATAAAAATGAAGAAACACACTTTTACAATTTCTAATGTGTTTGATAAACAATTGCACTTTGAAATCAAAGAAAATATGTAATGTGTAATACAGGGCCTCCCAAACTGTGGGTCATGACCCCAAATGGGTTCATAAACCCTTCAGATGGGATCATAAGTGCCTGAAAAGGCAGTGCTCTTCAGATGTCAGCTGTGACAGCATTAGTAGTGGAAGTCAGAGTGGGGCCTGTGAGTCAGCCCTCGCAGTGGCCCTGCCCTCGCATTCATTTCTGTGGTAAGAGGGAGCCTGCAAGAGGAGGGATCAGGGCCACTGCAGGATCTGTGAGCTTGCAATGGCTCACAGACCCCCACGCTGACTCGTCATTAATGCTGCTGCGACTCACCGATCACCGTCGGGCTCAGAACCAACCATGAAGCAAGGGAGGACTGAGTGTGCATAGATCAGTGGAGACTCAGACTGCCACTGTTTCACTCTCTCCATGCTCGCCACTGAACCTATTCAAGAGAAAAATGTTGCCTGTCATCAGCCTACACTCTTTACTCACTAGTTATCATCCACCACTGGACAGAGGACCAAAGGACCAAAGGAAAATGCTGCCACTGACTCTGGCCAGGGAGATATTTGGAGGAAAGGATGTTTAAAGGGAGGGGTCAGATGCAGCAGGAATTTAAGGGCTGGATCAAATGGCAGGGGGCTTCAGAAGAGGCATCAGCTGTAAAGGGTGTGACGATGGAGGGGGATGATTGGCTGCTGAGGAGAGAAGGGGAATAACAGAAGATTGGGAGATATAAGAGAAGGGATAAAGGGAAGAAGGTGAGGCTGGGAGGTGAGAAAGAATGGATGGGGTGAGCGTGAGGGAATGGGGGAGGGGTGAGAGGAAGGAGATGGGTGATAGGGAAGGAAAGAAAGAAAGGATCAGTTGGAGGGTTATAAAAAGGGCTTTGGGTGAGAGGGATCATCTGGAAGGATGCAAAAAGGGATGGAAGAGTGAGAGAGGAGATAGGCAAGATTTGAAAGGAGCTTGGAAATTAAGAGGGAATCAGCTGGAAGGGAGGAGGTTAAGAGAAAAGGGGGATTCCTCTGAAGGGGTGAAGGCTGAGATAAAAGAATTAACTGGGGAGGATGAAAATCAGATCAGATGGCAGGCAGAGAGGGTGAGTGGCATGATTGGGACTGCACCCCTACTAAATTATTTTTGGTTGTTCTCTGGGGGGTTATGTGAATTTTCAAATGCTAAAATGGGGTCACCTTGGCTAAAAGTTTGGGAAGTCCTGATGAAATATGTACTGTGGGTATGTAATATGGCTTGTAGAATAAAGTATGCTTCTAAAATTCATATAAAAATTAGACAATTTTGCTTTTTGTTAAAGAGAATTCTTTTTCACTCAAGACACAATTAAGCTCTGGAATTTGTTGCCAGAGGATGTGGTTAGTGCAGTTAGTGTAGCTGGGTTCAAAAAAGGTTTGGATAAGTTCTTGGAGAAGAAATCAATTAACGGCTATTAATCAAGTTTACTTAGGGAATAGCCACTGCTATTAATTGCATCAGTAGCATGGGATCTTCTTAGTGTTTGGGTAATTGCCAGGTTCTTGTGGCCTGGTTTGGCCTCTGTTGGAAAAAGGATGCTGGGCTTGATGGACCCTTGGTCTGACCCAGCAGGGCAATTTCTTATGTTCTTATAAATGCAACAGAAATACATGTAGTACCCCATGCTTCATTATATATATAAGCTACAATTTTGAAACAGTAAAAGCACATTTAGATAAAGAAAAGGTTTTAGTTGAAATTCTTCAACTGTAAAGCTTGATACAGTATTACTGAAGGAATGAGGTATGGCTCACTGGTTGGAGCATTGAACCAGGATTCAGTAGAATTCCTAAGCTATAAGTAGAGACATATGAACAATTCGAGGTCAAAATTCAAACAGGTAAATTTCAGCCTAGTTTAAGTTAAACAACATTTTCAGATTTTCCCCAGATCCTTCATCATCATTGGAAGCAAAGTTTGATTTCTTAACAGCAGCAGATTTGGTGCCTATTCAAAAAATGTTTTACCTAGATTTGAAAACTCACTTTAGGTTTCTGAAGACTCCAAAGCAAAAAATTTGTTTTGGATTTCTTTAAAAAAAAAAAAAAAAAAAGTTCATCAGATCAATCCAAGATCTTCAAATTGTTCAAGGAAGCCATTTTGAAAAAGCTCACACATCTCTAAACAGGAGTTGAAGACTCACATCTACAGTTTACCATTTATGTGATATCAGGCAGGTGATACTGTCTAGGGATGTGAATCGTTTTAGGACGATTAAAATTATCGTCCGATAATTTTAATATCGTCTTAAACCATTATGGAACACAATACAATACAGATTCTAACGATTTATCGTTATAAATCGTTAGAATCGTGAGCCGGCACACTAAAACCCCCTAAAACCCATCCCCGACCCTTTAAATTAAATCCCCCACCCTCCCGAACCCCCCCCCCCAAATAACTTAAATAACCTGCGGGTCCAGCGGCGGTCCGGAACGGCAGCGGTCCGGAACGGGCTCCTGCTCTGAATCTTGTCGTCTTCAGCCGGCGCCATTTTCCAAAATGGCGCCGAAAAATGGCGGCGGCCATAGACGAAAAAGATTGGACGGCAGGAGGTCCTTCCGGACCCCCGCTGGACTTTTGGCAAGTCTCGTGGGGGTCAGGAGGCCCCCACAAGCTGGCCAAAAGTTCCTGGAGGTCCAGCGGGGGTCAGGGAGCGATTTCCCGCCGCGAATCGTTTTCGTACGGAAAATGGCACCGGCAGGAGATTGACTGCAGGAGGTCGTTCAGCGAGGGTTCCGGCGCCTCGCTGAACGACCCCCTGCAGTCGATCTCCTGCCGGCTGAAGACGACAAGATTCAGAGCAGGAGCCCGTTCCGGACCGCTGCCGTTCCGGACCGCCGCTGGACCCGCAGGTTATTTAAGTTATTTGGTGGGGGATTTAATTTAAAGGGTCGGGGGTGGGTTTTAGGGGGTTTTAATGTGCCGGTTTTTCGATTTTTCGATTTTTCGATTTTTAACGATTTTTCATGATATTTTACCCCCCCAAACGGCAACAATACGATTCCCTCCCCCTCCCAGCCGAAATCGATCGTTAAGACGATCGAGGACACGATTCACATCCCTAATACTGTCTCCTTCTGCTTGCTTCTGGGAAGCGGTTGAAAAATGAGATTTTGGCTTATTCTAGTTTTCCTAGCCAATATTCAATGTATATGCCAAACCAAAAAATAGTGTAACCCTCTTTTAGTCTTAGCACAGGGGATGGAGGGGGGAGGCAGCAATGGATCTAGCGCCAGTGATTTTGTGGCTAGATTTGGCAACTTTAAAGTTTCCATCAGGTTCCTTACTAACCAAGAATGTTTAGAAGTAGGAAAGTGTTTGGACATATGTTTTTTGCAAGGCTCAGCCTACTTTTGCATCCCTCTGATGATGTCCATATTCCCACCGACCAACCGTATGTGGACAGACTCTGTCAGATCACATAATTCCTCTTCTTTCACTTTTAATTGCTATCACAATCCCTTGTCTCCTTATTCCTTAGATCAGGGAAAGCAACCCTCTAAAGGACTTCTTACAGAGCCCCTTCCTGGCACTCATGCAAACCTTTATTTTCTACAAAGCAAAGAATTAACCCAATTTGCCCCAGGGGGAATGAAAGGCAATCTGCCCCTTCGTCTCTTTGAACAAAATGAGCACAGCCAGAAGCTGCCTCGCCCTTGCTCTTCTCAGTTGATGCATCCTCACCCTAGAGCTCATTGAGCACTTAGAATGTTTCTGTAGAAGGACCCTTCCTGTAGGGATGGCTCATTGACAAGTGTACACACCCAAATACCTCTTACCAAAAACTCTATTATCCTCTTTGGAAAAGGCTCACTAAGCCTTACAATTGTATTTCTAGATTCAGCATATTCAGGACTTCCCAAATCAGCTTTAGTTACGTCTAATTCCACTCTGATAGGACAAAGAGTTCTCTCATTCAGAATTTCTGTACATTGACAGAACAAATTTAGCACCCTAGCTCTTCTATACATTTTCTAAACATAGGATTCCTTGTGAAGAAAGGCTTCATAGGTTAAGGTTATTCAACATGGAGAAGGGATGACAGAGGAGATGTAAAAGAAGTTTATAAAATCATGAGTGAAGTGGAACAAGTAAATAAAGAATGGCTATGTTACCCCCCTGATGGGGCACATAAAATGATGGGTGGGAATTCTCTCTTGTAGGTCATCTCTTCCATTTTTTTATGTGGGTTCTTTAAAGTAGGTCATGCAGCTGGTGCATTGAATCTGATTGGGACCAGCATGCTCCACATGCTCTTAGCTGTATGGAAAAGGAGGACATCCCTTCACGTCCCTCCGTGATCTCTGACTACATAACATAAATCAGGCTGCCTGAAAATGACTCACTGTATCAAATTCAAAACAAAACTTGCAACTTTATTTTCTTGTATTTCCAGCCAGTCAAAAACTATTTTACATGGATGAGAAGGTGTTTCACAAGATACTAAACAAGTCGGAAAAAAAATCATGGCCTTCCTTACAGTGAAAAATATTATGATTGCTGCTGACCTCAGGGTGTCACCTTGTTATCCTTTTCACTACTTTTTCTCTCCTTCAGCCCTATATCCATATATCAAAATTTGCATCCAGTGGACACACAAATACATAGCACATAATTCCATGACAATAGAATACACCATCACTGTTATCAGGGCACTGTTCATACCCCACAAGGTTTTGAGACCTATTAGTACAAATCTCTCCATTACCATCATTCCAGGCTGGTTTTCCCCAGGCACAGCACTAGTAAGGACTTCTTGAGACAATGCCTCAGTACAAATTCCACTCTCTTGAACACAGTTCTTTCCCTCTCAGACCATCCTGCTCTGCACCTTTGTGGGTAAATCCTCAGGAGGAGGACAACAGCATTCCGCTTCACCACTATAGCAAACCCTTCTGGGAAAGGAGAACATCTCTCCTTTCCATCTGTGCTGGGTTCCCTGGACCCCACAAATAAGGAATATTATAGGGCAGATCCCCATTGGGTTAACTCACCCTACTGCGGCACTTATCCTTTTACTTATGGTAGTTCCTTCGGGTGGAAACACCCCACTCCTTGTCACTCCGGTAGTTCATGGCTTCCAGTCCAACTCTGAAGGTGAATATATATCTCCTCCAAATCTTCTCAGCCTCAGACCTCTTCCCTTGAAAGGGAGACCCCCTGCAGGATCCCAATCCACTTGGAGGATCCCCAGGCCTCCCAGCCTATAGGCTGAGTATACCAGTGTGGTCACATCTCTAGAGGTCCCTTCTTCCCAACCTATGCAAGAGAGATCGGGGAGGAAAGGACAAAAACCTGTCAAATCCCCACTGTTTTATATCTTCCACTCCAAACTTGGGATCCAATAGGAAAACCTTCCAAACCTTAAAGGAAAACACATACATTTACCTCAAACACAATACATCAAATCACCCAATGTGCACTTTTCAAGAAATGCCATCTAGTGGCCAAACACCATTATTACAAGCAATATTTATTTAAAACATTTCTTCCTCTCCCAACTCGTCACCTCAGAATTTCTAGGGGTATCCCCCTTCCCAGATCCCTCAATACCCCCAAGCTCAAATGACAGTCACAAATTTGTTGTTATGCGCCCCGCCCGCGGCGTTCCGCACGCGCGGGCCTGCTCACCTTCATGGTTCCACAGCGGGTCCCGGGACAACTTCCCTCATGGTAGTTGCCAATCCTGCCAGGCACCGGCGCCCCGCGGCGGCAGTCGCCAGGCCTTCCACTGCACGCCGGACCTCACGCTGAGGTTCAGCATCCTCGGCCATGTTGGCCACACCCTTACACGCGTGTGCGCGGACTGCCTGGTCTCATGTAGGGCCAAGGACGGTTCCTAGCTCCGCGGCGTGCCCTGATTGATCCCCCGATATAAGGAAGTTCCTGCCTCTCTGCTTCCTTACCTTGGCAATCGGGTTGGTTTGTTCTGAGATTGCCTCTGCGCTTGTACTTGTTCCTGCTTGTTCCTAGTCTCGTTCCATGATCCTTCTGTTCCAGTTCCGTTCCTGACTCGTTCCTGCATCCTAGTTCCTGTGCCCTGCTTGTTCCTGTGTTCGTCTGTCTGACTACCCAGGAAGTCCCCTCAGACTGTCTTACTGGTACTGACCCCAGCTTGTTCCTGACCTACCTGCCTGCCTGTCACCTGTCTCAAAGACCACAGCCTGTTCCTGACCTGCCTGTCGCCTGCCTCAAGACCTCAGCCTGCCTTTGACCTCATCTGACCTCTAGTACCTGACCTCTGCTTTGCTGACCACTCCTCGGACTGACCTCTGGACATTGACCTTTGCTTGCCTGATCTTGTCTCCAGATTCTGGCTCTGTTCCTCGCCTTGTCATCACCAACTCTGTTCTGATTCTCCTTGTTCCAACCAGCAGCTACCTGTGAACCCGATCATGCTCCCCCTGTCTCCGTGGGCATGCCGGACTTTCATTCTTTCAGGAGACCCTGCGAGGCCCACCTAAATCCAAGCGGCACGGGCCCCTATGGCCTCCTCCTGGGGGGACCTCGGGCTTCCAGTGGTGAAGCTCTTCCTAGCCTCTGTCTTCTCCGGTGCTCCGCCCCCTGGGGGTAGTTACCTCCTGCTCCCTTTCAGGAGGCAATCCACCTCTATCCCAGGACAAGGGTCCAACCCTGAGCGCAACATTTGTGGCTTCCTACAGTTACTTACCCTTTCAAAGAATGGTTAGTCTAGGAGACACTGTATGAAACTAACTGGTAGAAGATTTATAACAAATTTAAGAAAGTATTTTATCAGTCAATACACAATTAAATGGTGATATTTGTTGCCAGAGAATGTATTCAAGGTCAATAGTATAACAGTGTTTCAAAAAGGTTTGAACAAGTTTTGGGGGCCATGTCCATTAACAAACAGTGGAGTGCCTCAGGGATCTGTACTTGGACTGGTGCTTTTTAATATATTTATAAATGAACTGGAAAGGGGATCAGCGATTGAGGGGATCAAATTTGCAGATGATACAAATTTATTCATAATTGTTAAATCACAAGCAGATTGTGATAAATTGCAGGAGGACCTTGCAAGACTGGAAGATTGGGCATCCAAATGGCAGATGAAATATAATGTGGACAAGGGCAAGGTGATGCATATTTATTTATTTATTTATTTAACTTCTTTTACTATACCGACACTCAAGACCAGGTCTTATCGTACCGGTTTACATTAGAACAAGGGGAAAAATCAATTAACGTATAAGTGGAAAAGAGAAGTTACATTAAAACAGGGAGAGTAAAAACATGGATGTCGGAAGATAGGACAGAATTAAGTAATTGAACAATAAGTTAACAAAATTACAAACTATAAATTAACATAAAACAATAAATTAATAATACAGAAAACATGGATTATAATCAGCGGAAGTATACATGGAAATATATATATATGGAATATATACAGCTGGAATATACATGTTATGTCAGATGGGAGGAGTGGCGGGGGTGAGGGGAAAGGGTGGGTTGAGGTTGCGAGTGGAAAAGGGAAAAAAGTGAAAAAAGTTTGGGAGTGCGGGGAGGGAGAAGGGTGGGTTGGAGGGTGAGAGAGAGTTGGTTAATATGGAATCCTTCAACGATAGGCTTGTGTGAACAGCCAGGTTTTAAGTTTTTTTCTGAAGGTTAAATGGCATTGTTCCTGGCGTAAGTCTTGAGGAAGCGAATTCCAATGTAGGGGACCTGCTGTTGAAAAAGCTCGCTTGTGGATGGAGTTGTGAACTGATGATTTGTTGGGAGGGGCCTTGAGCTTACTTTTGTAGGCAGTTCTTATTGGTCTTGAAGATGTAAGTAGTTCCAGAGGTGAGTTGGAGAGAGGATTGTTGGTAGACCGATTTGTGGATGATAGTGAGAGCTTTGAACAGTATTCTATGTTGAATAGGAAGCCAATGTAAGATTTTTAGGATAGGTGTGATGTGGTCCTTGCGCCGTGTGTTTGTAAGGATCCTGGCTGCTGCGTTTTGCAGCATCTGTAGAGGTTTGGTCGAAGAGGCGGGGAGACCGAGTAGAAGAGCGTTGCAATAGTCAATCTTTGAAAACAGTATTGCTTGAAGCACAGAACGGAAATCCTGGAAGTGTAAGAGCGGTCTTAGATGCTTCAGGACCTGTAGCTTGAAGAAACATTCTTTAGTTGTAGCGTTAATGAATTTTTTGAAATTCATTCTGGAGTCAAGGGTGGGCCCCAAGGTCTCTGACATGGCTTGCTAGTGGGGTTATTGTGTTATTAGTGAAGGGGTGGTTATCGCTAGGGGAGATAACCAGGAGTTCCGTTTTGGACGTATTTAGGACCAGGTTGAGATTCGTGAGAAGCTGGTTGATGGCATGTAGGCAGTCGTTCCAGAAATTTAGGGTTGAGGAGATGGGGTCCGAGATGGGGATTATGATTTGCACATCGTCTGCGTATATAAAATGGGTGAGGTTGAGGCTATTGAGCAGCTGGCATAAAGGAAGTAGGTATATGTTAAACAGGGTAGGGGACAGAGAAGAGCCCTGTGGTACTCCTTGTTTTGATGGGACGGGGTGGGATTCTTTGTCGTTTATTTTAACTTTGTAGTGCCTGTTGTTCAGAAAGGATTTAAACCAGAGCAGTGCATATAGGGAAAAATAACCCTTGCTGTAGTTGCACAATGTTAAATTCCATTTTAGGCGTTGCCACGCAGGAAAAAGATCTGAGCATCATAGTTGATATTACATTGAAATAGTCGGCTCACTGTGCTGTGGCGGTAAAAAAACAAACAGAATATTAGAAATTATTAGGACGGGAATGGCAAATAAAACAGAGGATGTCATAATGCCTCTGTACCAGTCCATGGTGAGACCACACCTTGAATACTGTGTGCAGTTCTAGTCACTGCATCTCAAAAAGATATAGTTGCACTGGAGAAAGTAAAGAAAAGGGCAACCAAAATGATAAAAGGCATGGAATGGCTCCCCTATGAGGAAAGACTAAAGAGGTTAGGGCTGTTTAACTTTGAGAAGATTCGGCAGAGGGGGATATGATAAAGGTCTATAAAAACATGAGAGGACTAGAATGGGTAAATGTGAAATGGTAATTTACTCTTTCGGATAACACAAGGACTAGGGGGACACTCCATGGAGTTAGCAAGTAGCACATTTAAAACTCAATTCACAATTATGCCCTGGAGTTCATTGCCAGAGGATGAGGTTAAGGCAGTTAATATAGCTGGGTTTAAAAAAGGTTTGGATAAGTTCCTGGAGGAGAAATCCAGAAACTGCTATTAATTATAGGGTATAGTCAATGCTTGTTGCCAGCATTAGTAGCTTGGGATCTATTTAGTGTTTGGGCACTTGCCAGGTACTTGTGACCTAGATTGGCCACTGTTGGAAACAGGATACTGGGCTTGATAGACCTTTGTCTGACTCAATATGGTATATCTTATGTTTTTTTGTTCTGTTAGATAGGTTTCTTACTTCTGGGAGTTAAGTATGAACATCAGGGAATGGATCTCCCAATTAGGATCTGTTGGAGTAAATTTTCAAATTATTTTGTGCATAAAAATAGTTTATAAGCATGTAAGCAGCATGTACTTATGGATATGCTATTTTCTAAACATCAAGAGTATGTGTGCATATTCATGTTCGTGCATATGTTTTACTGGTGTAGAAAAAGGGGCAGGCTCTGGGCATTCTGGGGTGGGGTGCAGAAGTACACGTGGTAGTTGCTAGTTTTTAAGAGATATGCGCACATATTATCCGTACACTTTTATACCTGCTAATTGACTGGTGCCAATGAAATCAGACTTGTCTGTTGGCTATAGTTTTTGGGTGGGAGGTCTAGGTGACGTGGTGATTCAGAGTGAAGTGCTAGAAGAACATCTGGATGAACTGAGGATGCACTGGACAAACTGGCAGAGGTATCAGCAAACAGGTGATTTCAAGAATTTTCCAAACAGTATGGGCCGGATTTTAAAAGGGTTACGCGTGTAAATGGGTCTACACGCGCCGGGCCTATTTTAAAAAGGCCAGGCGATGCGCGTAAAGCCCCAGGACGAGTGTAAGTCCCAGGGCTTGCAAAAAGGGACGGGGAGGGAGCTCGGAGGGGGTGGGGAGGTCCGGGGGCGGGGTCAGTCTCCTGGTACAGTGGCCATATTTGCTGCTGTGTCACATGCAACTTACTTCAGCCCCAGGGCTGAAGTAAGTTTTGAAACAAAAAGAAAACGTCAAAAAAAAAGTAGGGGGGAAAGGGCGGGGGAGGTAGGGGAAGGGAAGGAAAGGTGGGGTGGGGGGTAAGGGAACGGGGAAGGCAGAGCGGCTCGGAGCGGGCTCGGTGCACGCAAGGTGCACAATTGTGCACCCCCTTGCGCGCGCTGACCCCGGATTTTACAACATGCGCGCGCCTGCACGCTCATGTTATAAAATCGGGCGTACATGTGGGCGCGCTGGGTAGTGCATGCACATGTATGCCACGCGCACTGCTTTTAAAATCTACCCCTATATGTGCAAACTTTCTATAATACCTGCCACCATGTATTAATCTGGGTTATTAGGCATGCATGCTATATTGTTTTTACTCACCTAGTATATACATGCATAAGTTAATAAAATAGGTAGAGAAAAGTATGCATTTTCTTGCATTGTAAATATTTGCACATACTTAAATGTGTGCATTCACTTTTGGAGAAAACCTAAGCAGTATTTTCTAAATTGTGAAGCTCCTTCTGCACAATTTATAAGATATCAGCATAAGTCTCTGCACATCCACTTATACATGTAAATGCTGTACCACAGATAGGTCTGAAAGTTAGGCTCAATACGTATTTAAGTTCTTAACTGATATCAACTTTCCCACAAAGATTTGTTACCCATAACCCATCAAACTGGAGCAAAAAATAAATCCATAGACATTTCATATTTCTACCCCCATACCTCCCCCATCAGTCTAAGCAATTTATGTCAACATTGAAAGAGACAAATATCTGGTTTGCTTTGAACTTTTTTTCATTATAGGGATACCAAATATAAGTACCATATCTTTCATTTATACTATTTCCAAAAAGCCCTCCCCACTCCAACAAAAACATATTTTTCACTCACAAAAGGATGTACCAGACTGTGAATCACCAAACCTTAAGAAGCGTGAAAGTCGGAAATTTAGTAAATCTTGAAAGAGATCATTTCTTCATGAAGCAGTCTCCATGTTAGGATGGATATCTTTTAGGATAGTGTCAACATCTTACAAGCTGAAATTTTTTTTGAGCTGTTTGTTGGCCCAACTTCAGAGTTGGGAACTATTGTTAATTTTTTTGAATATAAATGTAAATATTTTTCACGCTTAGCCCTTTTTTATTTTAAACACGACACATGAAAAAGAAAAGTGAAAAAGTGAAACAGATGATTATAAAGGGGTAATTTTCTTAGCCATTTTTGCACATAAAATGCTATCTTTATTATGTTAATGGCTCGTTAGAAAATCTGCCAGACTATTTTTGTGCAAAATATATGCACATAACTTGATTTCGTGCATATTTTTCTACATGCAACAATAGAGCATTCTGGTCACAAAATTGGGATGAAGTTCGGATTTATGTGCATACTTTTGCTTTTAAAATTTGTGGAACGTCATCAGGTACCCACAGACTTTCCAATCTTTGAAAATTATACTCCCTATGGATAGTATGAACATTTATTGTGCATGAAATTGAGTCTCCGCTCCTATGATTGTCCCTTTATATTGTCATGTAGGTTGTTGCAGCTTTATAAATTTATGGAGTACATTTCAATGTCACTTTTTTATTTTCATTGTCACACACATGTAGTAATATTTGACATATTTGGTTTTGGTCAAGACTTATTTTTTATAAAGGTTTGCAGCAAGGTCAATGAGCCATGAAGAAAAGATAACTAAGCAGCATGTTTAGCCTACATATGCTATTTATGCTCCATACTAGGGATGGGCATTTGCATGATTCAGATGTGAAGTTTTGATTTGAATGAGTTGATTTTCAATTTGGACTGGGCTGTCCAAACCAAATTGGCACAGTCTCTGGAAAAATACAAATCCTTTTCAACTCATTCGGTTTGATTCCATTGAAGTCTGTGGGAGAAACAAAGCCAGACTTCAATGGGATCAAACCAACCAGAGGAAAGCCTGATTGGAAGAAGGAAAGAACAGGACCAACCAAGTTTCAGAACTTTTTTCAACCAGCCTATCCCAGCTGGCAGCTGCATGGATTGACATCATCAGTTTTTAAAATGATAGTAAAACTAAGAGCACGTTGAGCAGCCAGTGACTATTTTGCTGTCATTCCTCTGCTGGATCTCAGAGGTTTTGTTCCTTGCTTTTAAATTCCAGGGTTAAAAAAAAAAGATTAGGAAAAAAAGATTGAGAGTTAAAAGCAAGGTATGTTCTTCCATTCACTGTTGTAGATAAAAAGGACAACACAAACCTAAGGAAAGCAATGCATATCAGACATTTTGAAGACATTATAATAGAAAAGGTTGCACAAATTCAGTTCTCAAGAGTTACAACCCAGCAAAGCTTTTAGGATTTCCATACTGAGTATAAATGAATTCTATTTGCATTCAATGCCTTCATTGCATGCAAGTAGATATCATTCATACTCATTGTAGAAATCCTGAAAATACAGTGGAGTTGCAGCTCCTGAGAAGCGAGTTGCGCACTACTAGTATACGGCTTCTAGTTCAGGACAATATGCAGCAGTCTTTGCAGACACTACAGAAAAAAAAAGTATTGTAGCACATCACTTAAAGTTAAATTAAAATGAGATAAAGAATGATGGCTCATTAAAACCACTACAATTGAAGGGATAAGGATAGGAAGAAATTTACGAGGAGGTATAAAGTACATTTTGGGTCTGATGTACTAAAGTGTTTCTTTCATTTTCTGTCTATGGGCATAATATTTAGTATATCAGGCCCTGTGAATAGTAGGGATGTGCAGGGGAAAAAAATTCATTTTCATTTTTCAGTTCGTTTTCAGAAGAATTTTTTTCCATTCATTTTGGTTCATGGAATGTTTGATTTGTTTCATATGTGTGAAAAAATGAATCAAGCATTTAAAAAAAATGGCGAAAAAACCAAAAACGGGGCCTCCTGGGACTTTCCAAGGCCTCCAATCCACTCATAAAAATGCCGGGACCAGGATGCCCTTGGCACTCACTTACCCAGTCCAGCGAGATCCAGGTCAAAGACTCGGCCTTGCATAGACTGAGGATGCAGTAGGTCACTATATATCAAAAAAGCACCTTCCACTGGGTAAATGCAACTCTAGCGTGACCACAGCAGACAGTGTCAGTTGAAGAAAATAGAAGAGGATTTTGGCCTAGGCTCCAGACTTGGCCTGACCCTAGGCTGATACCCAAGCATGGAGAGCCAGTCTAGGCCAGGCACTGGCATTGGGCCTGGGGCCAGGCTGAGGCCTTGGCATCAGGATGTGGCCTCTGGGCCCAACTGCAGCATCAGTTCCAGGTTCAGGCTGAGGCCCAGCATCAGGACCCGGCCTCCGGGCTAGGCCGCAGCATCAGACCTGAGTCCAGGCTGTGACCTAGGCTGAAGCCCAGACATTGGACCCTCCATATGGACCTAGCCCCGGCATCATGCTGTTGCATCCATCACTGCTCGACGCCCTCACTCCGCCCTCTCTACCTCTGTGGCGACTCCCTCCAGGTCTGATGGATGTTTGCTGCTGCGGCGTCTCCATGCTGTCTCCCTCCAGCGTCTCCGGACCGGCTCGACGCTGCGGATCCACCATGTTCCTGATGACATAGGGCGCGCGCACACGCGCTCCCATTGATGTACCAGCAAGGGCGCGAACCTCAGGGGCGTCCTCTGAATTGACATCATCCACTTTATTTTATTTATTTATTTATTTATTCAACTTTATATACCGACTTTCAAATACATGTCAAGGCGGTTTACATTCATAGAGTTTGCAGTAGCAAATTCAAAAATATATATAAGCAACTTGTCAGTTTAACTTTTACATACTTTCAATAGTCTATTAATCTGAAAAATAATATAAAATATACAATTAAAACACTAAAAAAAACACTTTAAAAAAATATAATTAAATTTAAAATAATATAAAAGGTCTCAGTATTTGCTAACGATTTGAGTTAGCAAGGACTCACTATAGATTCGTCCAAGCTACTCTGCCTCCTCGGACTTACCAGGGGTACCCGCTCCTCAGGGGCCTCGCTTTCTTTTCTCTATTTCAGATTGCAGATAGGAACCTGTACTCGCTCCTCGAGGGCCCATGTTCCTGAATATTCTGAAGATTCTCTACTGCCTAGAAGCTATCACAGATACAGACAAGTGTGAGTTACCATCATTCTCTCAGAGCTTTCCCTGGAACCAGGTACTCGCTCCTCGAGGGCCTAACTTTTTCCAGCTACTGAGCTTCCTCAAGACCTTATGTGAGTTTTGTCATCTATTCTGGCTATGTATACAGCATACCCTGTCTACTCACTATCTATAGTCTCTCTACAGTTCAGCAACCCTGGGATCATGGTTCCAGTACCTGAGGGACTTCAGCCCTGCCGGGAATATCAGCTCACTACTGCCACCTCTGGTGGTTCTACTAACCTGCTAACAAAAGAACTATTTGTGTCTGTCTCCATATCCAAGCCTTGCCGGTGGTCCCTCTCAGGATATTCTCCTGAGGGTGCTGTCATCTGCCATCGGCCCAAGGACCCACCATTCTACATTTCTCTACAGCTGAGTGCCCCTCCAAGCACTCCGCTGTAACAGATTGTTATCTACTCCTTCTACAGGAGCTGAGCATATCAGCTATTTCCTAGCAGATCCATGACAGATTGTTAACTCCTCCTTCCACGGGAGCTAATTCCTAACAGATTGCTAACTCCTCCCTTGTCCGGAGTGAATTCACAACAAGATTGCTAACTCCAGTGGATCCAGCTTGAAGGTATGGGAAGCCGCTAACTCCGGTGGATCCGGCTTGAAGGTATGGGAAGCCGTTAACTCCAGTGGTTCCATCTTAAGGTAAGGGATGTCAGTAACCTATGGACATGGCACATCTCTCCACCTTGCAGGCTATACCGGGCCTGGCTCAACGCATCTCAGAACTGCAAGAAACCTTGGAGAAACTTACTGCAGCTTTCCATCAGCTTCACACTCAGAAGATACAAGGCACATCTTCTACCCAAGAAGGTCAGTTACAGGAGGTAACTTTAAAGACTGCTGTTCCTCTGGCAGCTCCTATTCGCTTCTCCGGAGAATTCCAGAAGACGCGGGGCTTTTTGAACCAGTGCAGCTTACATTTCACCTTACAACATTCATTGTTTCCCACGGGCCTCTCTAAGACCTTCTGTCATACTTGGATGGGAGAGCCTTATCGTGGGCATCTACCTTGTGGGAATGTAAGGACCCTATTTTGCAGGACATAGAAGGATTTATGAACTTGTTTAAATCCGTTTTTGATGACCCTGCTCGTATGTCTGTTGCTGGGTTTGCTTTAGTGGACTTGAAGCAAGGCAACAGATCATTGGCTGAATTTCCCATAGAATTCAAGACTCTTGCAGCGGAACTTCGCTGGGACCCCAGATGTCTCAAGACTCTCTTCTGCAGAGGCCTGGATACCCGCTTGAAAGACGAGCTGGCCGCTTGCCAGACACCTGACTCGCTGGAAGAATTGATAGCCTTAGCTACTCAGATTGATTGTCGGCTCTGAAACAAGGTGAAAGAACTCTGGCCTAAGGTGTTAACTGGGTTGAAACAGGCCAGTATCCCTGCACCCCGGATGGGTCCAGCAATTCCTGCTGTTGATAAAGAGGAACCGATGCAACTTGGTCACGGTCACTTGACCTCAAAGGAGAGAAGATTTCGGTAGAAACGCGGCCTGTGCATGTACTGTGGTCAGTCCGGCCATGATGCCTTTACATGCCCCATTCGTCTGGGAAACGGATGGGCCTAAGTCCCGCGGGAGGACGTTCTGGGGCCATACAGCATTATCTCCTCTGCTCTCTCGTTCAGTCTCTGTGACCTCGGAACCAGCTTCTGTTCGGACTTCTGCCCTGGTGGACTCAGGGGCAGGAGGCAACCTTATTCTCAGATGTATGGTGGAAGACCTGAGGAGTCCCTTTGTCAAAGTAGAAGATCCATTGTTACATCACAACTTGAAGTGGGTTTTTGGACGTTCCTTTACACCACCACTTCTCTTGAGGATCTTAACAACGTCCATAGCAGTTCAACTCCTGGCTGCTGATATGCATAGCGGTTGCTATGCTCGCCATGGCTAGATGGCGCTCTACATCTTTACCGTCTTCACGGACTTTAACTTAGAGATATCTGCTATGATTGTTTTACTCGGAAGTCGTGCTTGAAGTATTACAGCACTGTTGATTCCGAAGAAGATATCCCTAGCTACCAGCCTGTTTGATTTGCTGGTGCTGCTACCATCTCTCTTACAGCTATTCTACGGAAGAGTTATCCAGAAGTGGGTTTTGGACGTACCCCAACATTGCCACTTCTGTTGAAGTTCATTGACGTCCATAGCAGCTAAACTAGTGCTGCTGAGTTCAACTTATCATCCGGTAACATTACTGAAGAAGTACCCTTAAAAGTGGTTTTGGACACACTCCCACATCACAACTTCCACTGAAGGTTCAGTGACATCATAGCAGCTGAGCTATTGCTGCTGAATTCTGCATCTCTTTCTGTTGCTTACTGAAGAGTTACCTTAGAAGTGGGTTGGACATACCCTAGCTTCGCCACTTCCATTAAAGGGTCAGTGACATTATACCAGCTAAGCCATTGCTGCTGAATTCAAAATTTCATTCCGTTTTTCTGAAGAAGTTACCTTTAGAAGTGGGGTTGGATGTACTTTGACATCACCACTTCTGTTGAGGTTTCAGTGACATCTATAGCAGTTAGCTATTGCTGCTATATGCTACCATCTCTCATCCAGCATCATCTACTGGAGAGTTATCTTTAGAAGTGGATTTTGGACATTCTTCAACATCACCACTTCCACTGAATTCCTCAGTGACGTCCACAGCAGCTCTACCCATTGCTGCTCATATCATCAATAACACTCTGCAAGATTCTCTCTTATCTCAAGATCCACCTGTCACCTTTGCAGAGGATGAAATAGAAATCAAGATCAAAGAGATTCTGGATATTCACAATAGAGGCAAGAATTTTGAATACCTTCTGATTTGGGAAGGCTTCGGCCCCGATTTGATCACTTGGGAACCTCAGACCAATATCTTGGATAAAGAGATGCTTCATCAGTTTCACCTCGCACATCATTTGAAACCTGATACCTGAAGAGGAGATCGCCCTTTGAAGGGGGGTACTATTGCGTCTGTCACTGCTCAACGCCCCCACTCCGCCCTCTGTACCTCTGTGGTGACTCCCTACGGGTCTGATGGATGTTTGCTGCCATGGCATCTCCATGCTGTCTCCCTCCGTCGTTCCCGGACCGGCTCGACGCTTCGGATCCGCCATGTTCCTGATGACATAGGGCGCGCGCGCTCCCATTGATGTACCAGCAAGGGCGCGAACCTCAGTTGCTTTCCCTGAATTGACATCATCCGCTTCCAATATAAAAGGTCTCAGTATTTGCTAACGATTTGAGTTAGCAAGGACTCGCTATGGATTCGTCCAATCCAATGTCTCCATATCCAAGCCTAGCCAGTGGTCCCTCTCAGGATATTCTCCTGGGGGCGCTGTCATCTGCCATCGGCCCAAGGACCCACCATTCTACATTTCTCTACAGCTGAGTGCCCCTCCAAGCACTCTGCTGGTAACAGATTGTTATCTACTCCCTCTACAGGAGCTGAGCATATCAGATTGCTATTTCCTAGCAGATCCATAACAGATTGTTAACGCCTCCTTCCACGGGAGTAGATTCACAACAAGATTGCTAACTCCTCCTTCTCAGGAGACGTATTCATAACAGATTGCTAACTCCTCCCTCCTCGGGAGCTAATTCCTAACAGATTGCTAACTCCTCCCTCCTCGGGAGCAAATTCACAACACATGCCTGGGTCTAAGTTGAGGCCCCAGTGTCGGAACCTGGCCTCCTGCCTAGGCTGATGCCCAGGATTTGAGACCCAGCTTGGCCACTTCTGCAGATACCTGACATATCAGGTAAGTTTGTTTGGAGGGAAATGGCCAAGGTCCAGCATCACACTTGGGCCTAGGCCATGGAACCTGCTTTGGGTTTTGGCCTATGCCCTATGCAAGGCCTCAGCTTTGGGCCGAGATATAGGCCTATGCCAAGGCACCAGCATTGGGACCTGGCCTCTGAGCCAGGCCGCGATGTCGGGCCTGAGTCCAGGCTCCTGCCCAGACTGAGGCCCATGCATTGGGACCCAGCCTCCGGGCTGGGCCCCAGTATCAGGCCTGGGCCCCAGCATCAGACCTGGGTCCAGATTGAAGTCCCAGACAAGGCCCAGGTATTGGGATCTGGCTTGGCTGCTTTCACAGATACCAGATGGATCAGGTAAGTTTGTTCTGGGGGGCATGGCTGAGGCTCCAGCACTGCACATGGGCCTAGGCCACTGCCCTTGTTTGTGCCTCCGCTTATGCCCTAGGCAAGGGCTCAGCTTCAGGCCTAGACCTCGACCTAGGCCTGATGCATGTATTTAAAATGAATGCAATGAATAAGGTTTGTTTCATTCAAGGGCCCCCGATTCATTTAGGGGCTCCCGAATGAACAGATTGGCCTTATCGTGTTTTGTATATTTGTTTTAAACGAATGCACATCCCTAGTGAACTGTGCTATTCTGTCCAAATTTATGCAAAGCAAATCCCATTAGTATATGTCTCACTCTATTTGCCATGCCTATATTCAATATTTAATAATAAACCAGGACCAAGACTAAGTTGAGGGTAAACATTTTTTTAAATAAACTTTCTACATTTTTGCTTCAAATAACATGATTAAAGTCAAGTCAAAGGTGATCAGTCAGTCAACTTTGGCTACATTTGCCCTTTTCCCTACAATTTTTCATATATAAGCTTCTTGGTAAATGTAAAAGTGAACCATTTCCATTTTAAGATGGGAATTTCCTCTAAAAATGGATATACATTTCCTAAGAATAACATAACTTAGTTTGCAAAAATTCACTTAAAAACTGCAGAAATTTATTTGAAAAATACCCTCATTAGGTAGGCCTTTGAATGCTAAGCAAAGCATTTTAAAGATAATGGAAGCCAGTGTTGCTTACATAATATAAGGGTAACATGATCTTGAAGACTATTTGAACAAAGAAGTTTAGCCTTAGAATTTTGCTCCAACTTGATATAGTCCAATTTTAAATCACTGGTGCATGAAAAAGGTGGCTAAATCTTTATTAGTCAGTAAGAATTTGACCTGATAAATCATCTTCAATTTCAAATAACATCTTTTAGCTATAGCTCCAATTTGAAGATACATACTTAAAGAGGTATCTATAATAGACCGAGAATCCACACATGAGGTCTGGAGTGTACAAAATACTCCCTCAGTTAAGAGCAGCAAAGGAACACAATGTAAATTATGTAACAATACTGGCTTCTAGGTGACCCCCCCTTGCCATCAGAGGTCCTCACTGGGCTATGTTTGGACCTGCTCTAGCCTCTGCCTTGAAGGCTGCATGATGCAGAAAGGACAGTCCTATAAAATCCTGCCTTATTCTTAGCTCAGGGCCTTATCATCAAGTCACCCTGGATCCTTGATTTTGCCCTCCTTCCCATTATCTTGCCTTGCCTATGGTTCCTGTTTGCTTGCTTTTGTGTTTCTTGCCTTGTTCTTGTCCTGTCAAGGTCTCCTGGTGGCCTGACTTACCTGTGTATTCCTTGCTTTGCCCTTGTTCTGTCTAGGTCTCCCGATGGCCGGTGGCCTATCTTACCTGTGTATACCTTATGTTACTAGCTTGCCTCTAGCTTGTTTTGGGCCTCTCAATGATCTTCCTTGTGCGTGTGTTCCTTGTCTGAATATTCTCAGCATTATTCTTGTTCTGTGTTAGGACTTTTTTTGGCCTATCTCACCAATGGTCCTTCTATCCCTTTCTCCCCTGTCTCCTGTTGGCCTTCCAGTGGCAATCCTGTCTCTTGCCTATCCTCGTTTGTCTGGTTCTGTCTTGCCTGCCCTGTTTCCTGCCTAGCTCTATCCCTAGCCATACTCTGCCTTCATTTCTGCCTGAACAATGCAAGTGAATACCTGCTGGCCACCAGAACCTGCGGGCTCAATCCAAGGGGGAGTTGATCAGCCAGGCAGGAGACCTTGTTCTGTCTGCTCTGACTTCTCCTGTCTGGGAATTTCCTTGCCTGCCCAGCCCTGACAAATTCAGAGGACTAGTCATATACTCTCTGTCTTATCAGAGATCATTTGAGTATATTTCCTTTAAACCAAATATTTAACATGGCTACCTCATCTGTCAAATCCTTTTTACACAACATGTATAATAGGAAATCAGCATAAATCTGACTTTTAATGCCAAAAGACTGAATGAGTTTTGCTAATTGGATTAGATAAATAATAGTGGAGCCAATATTGAGGGACTCAACTGCTTAATGGGTAAAGATCAGGAAACACATTTCCTACCAATTGTCCTGGTAAACAGCTTTGAAAACTATCCTCTCTGTGTCCTTGGCAAAGTGAACATGAATTATTAGTAATTGACAAAATGATGGTTTACTGTAAAGTCATAAAGGACATGAGATAAAAGGGTCAGTTTATGGTGATTCTATTTACAATACAATATTCCGTTTAACACAATTGTATTGATTTTTGCTCTCAAAATGCTGCAGTATCCACTGAAAAGATAATAGTTTAGAAATCTTTCAAACCTTTTATGTGAATCTAGCACATGAGAGGCCAAAGAAGTTAAAATCAACAATATAAATATATATGAATTTACAAGATTTTAAATTTAACATGTATACTATAATATAAATTTCAACTTATAAGTGCAGATGTAGTTTTCAAAGAACAACACATTCAGTGGCACAAACTAAGGACCACAATAAGAACATCATTAATTACTCTTTCTCTTATTTCAAACATCTTCAAGGGATTTCATGTGACTAATATCCAATCAGTTACAAATTTGTGGACATTTATGCACCTAAGTTACTATTTCAAATGCCACTTACATGTATAAATTTGCCAAGAAACTCACATAATTTTACACTTGCTAATTATCTTGCGTAAGTGATATTATTTATTTATTTATTAACATTTATTAATCGCTTTCCAGATAAAATCTTATCACCCAAAGTGATGTACAGCATAAAACATAAGTACAAAAATAATATTCCTAAATAATAAAACCACATGCAATATAAAACAAACATACATATTTATTATGTAGTATTGGTTGGATAGAGGTCTGGGGGACTGTGGGGAGTTCAGGCTTAAGAACCAGGAGGGTCTCAATGACCTGGAGAAGAACTGGGCAGACTGGTGGAGTAATTAATAAAACTGGTAATTTCAATTACACACGCATGTTTTAAAATATACAGACTTGTGCACTTAAATCCCAATTTCCATTAAGTCCTGCTTTATTTTTGAATATAAAATATACACAATATATTTTTCAAAAAGATAGGAAAAGTACATGCATTCTGGAGATGTGAATCGGAGCTGGAATCTGATCAGTTCCGGTTCCGATCCAAAATCTTAAAATTTTTATCGTCCGGCTCGATTTTTTTTTTATCAGCTGTGCCCGATCCGATAACAAACCCTCCCCCACCCTCCTGAACCCCCAAAAACCGTTTTAAAATTATCTGGTGGTCCAGTGGGGGCGCGGGGAGCGATCTCCCGCTCTCGGCCATCGGCGCCATTTTGGCTGCCACTAAAAAAATGGCGATCCAGTGTTCCTACCATGTGACTGGGGCCGGCCAATGGCACGGATTCCCTGTCACATGGTAAGGGCAAAGGGCCATCGGCGCCATTTTTATTAGTGGCAGCCGATGGCCCGAGAGTGGGAGATCGCTCCCCATGCCCCCACTGGACCACCAGGTATTTTTAAAAGGTTTTGGAGGGGGGGGGTCGTGAGGGTGGGGGAGGCTAAGGGGGTCAATTTAAAGGGTCGGGTGGGTTGTTTTTTTTATCGGGCCATCGGCGCCATATTTTAGTGGCAGCCAAATTGGTGCCGATGGCCTGAGAGTGGGAGATCGCGCCGGGACCCCCCCACTGGACCACCAGGTAATTTAAAACATTTCGGGGGGGGGTTCGGGAGGGTGGGGGATTCGTTTTAAAGGGTTGGGGTGGGTTTAGGGGTTGTTTTGGTGTGCCCATTTTCCCGCCCTCCCACCTCCCCCGATTTACGATTTTTCACGATAAATCGGGGGAATTTCTATTGTATCGTGACTCTAACGATTTTTGATGATTTAAAAAATATCTGACGATTTTTTTAAATCGTCAAAAAATGATTCACATCCCTAATGCATTCAGTGCATTGAAGTACTCACTCAATGTATACATACTTACTGTAATGGAAGTACTTGGCCAAGGATGTGATCAGAATTGAGGCCTTAGTAGATTCAGAGTTTTCAAATTGACATACATCACATGACTATATAAGCTGTGAAAATATAAGAAGTAAACAACAGATGTGCAATAGTTCAGTGAGAGAGCATTCTGTGTTGCTCTGTGTGCTATGGGATTAAGGGGGCGGGGGCAGGTGCCATTCCTCCTCCTCCTCCTCCTCCCCCTCCCCGGCACTCAGAGGCTTCACAGAATAAGATAAGACACACAGCAGTCTGTAACAGGCCATGGAGAGGGATATCTCAGCCTCTACTTTGTTTTGGGAATACCACATGTGTTTCTCACAACAAGTTTTCTAATATGCAAAGGGAAGAAGAACAGATAATGAGATTCCTCCCCAATAGAAGTAATTCACCTGCCCTAAATGTAAGAAAATTAATTCTACTATATTTTTATAATTGTAACTATATTCTTTTATATATCTGTGCATTCTGCTTCGCTTTCTGGAATCTAGCCTATTATTAATAATAATCACTATTATCCCAGTATCTATTGTGTGCTGACTCAGAGAGTGTGAGATTAAATGTTTGTGAGTGTGACCATGTGTTTTCTTAAGTAGTGGGTCTTGCTATGAAGGGAAGAGCCTGGGGGATTCCACCTTTGGTCTTAGTTGTTCTTTTCTTTTCCACACTTACACAGCCAACCTGCAACATTCATGTATGTTGTGGGTAAAAATACACATATTTTATAGAGATGTGATTCGACCAAAACTTTTGGTTCAGCCTTCATTATTGGCCCACTGTGGGAAATTTTGTTTCCTGCAGTTTTGTTTCCTGCAGTTCGGGCCGATTTTTTTTCCAGCTGTCCTAAACCAAAAAAAAACTCCACCCCAACCCTTCAGATTTAATTAATTACAACCCCCCACCCTCCTGAACCCCCAAAAACTTATCGAAAGTCCCTGGTGATCCAGCGGGGGTCCCAGGAGTGATCTCCTGCTCTCGGGCTGACAGCTGCCAGTAAACAAAATGGTACCGGTGGCCCTTTGCCCTTATCATGTGACAGGGGCTATTGGTGCCATTGGCCGGCCTTTGTCACATGGTAGGAGCAATGGACGGCCAGCGCCATCTTAAAAAATGGCACGGGCCATCCATTGCTCCTACCATGTGACAAGGGCCGACCAATGGCACCAATAGCCCGTCACATGGTAAGGGCAAAGGGCCATCAGCGCCATTTTGTTTACTGGCAGCTGACGGCCCGAGTGCACATCCCTAATATTTTATAATACATGCATATCTGATATGCACGGATTATAAAATACTGTCATAAATTTGCATGCAGCCATATATGTGTGCATAAGCCACAGTATGCAGTTGTTTAAAAGTTATCCTCCCTAGTTATATAAGGCAACACACTCTTCCTTATTAATATAAATAAATCCATTATGTTTCCCACCTTCTAGGCAGTTCACTACACTCAAAACTGATTCCTTCAAGATAAACAATACTAGGTCTTATGGACCTGAAGGACACCGAGAAAATTTATTTTGGTCACTTGAAAGATCTCTATAATTAACAGGATTTTCTTGAAAAAATACCTTAATTTGCAGCTTTCTTAAAAACCATTTTAAGTTCACTTTAAAGGTAAATGGATCATGAAATACAGTGGAGACAAAAGAGATACCTCTACTCCTCTAGCTAGTATAGAATCTTCCAAAGGAGTCAATACTTAATCTAACAAATGTATCACTATTGACTCTGATTCTTTTGAGATTGAGTGAAAGGTTGATAGCCCTGAATGACATAATTTCTCATTCTGGGATTGAATCACTTGACAGATGCCAAAGAACCAGAACTTTCATTTGCATTTGGTGACTCCTCTGATAAAGACAAATCAAAAGTCACTTTCTTTATATATATATATATATATATATATATATATATATCTCCTTCATCCCTAGTGGATTTGGTCATTTTATGTTTTTTTTTCAGTTCTTGACTAATAATATGGGCAGCTAGTACTGATGGCCCCTCCCCTCGGCTCCTTACAGTAGATAACATTAACCAATAACACTCACAGACAAAATTGGAGTTAAACAAGGCAGTAGCTTTATTGCTAACATCAAACAAACAAATACCAGTGCCAGGTTGCCATCACAAGTGCCCACCCCAATCAATCATCTACCACGCCCCACCACAACCACTCCTTCGCAGGCCACCAAAACTGCAAATCTCCAGCAGCCTTCTGCCGCTAAACGGGGATCCCCACCACAGCCGCAGCAAAGGGTCCCCCAGCCATGTGGCTGAACCCAGTCACATGAAACTAAGGCAGAGACAAGAAAGTCCACCACCTAGCGGATTCCTTGCTCTACACCCCACCCCCAAAAGAGTAATGGTTCTGGTAACTCCGCCACAGGGAGAGGGCAGGGTGGTTGAATCAACACAGCCCACTCACCCTCCACAATCAAGCTGTGACCTAAACAATGTGAAAAACATATTCCAAGGCCTCCTGGATAGAATTAAGGAATAGATCCTTTCCTACATCAGAAAGGTGAACACCATCCCTTCCAAACAGGCCAGGACAGACATCCCAGGACCAGATATGAGGAACCTGAAACCCCCCATGCCTCGATAACCAAGACCCAATCTATTTATTCAATTTGATTCTACTGCGGCCCCAAATCCTTTGATCCAAACAGATAGGCCTTGTAATGATATCAGACCATAGCAAAGTTGTCTCAGGCAGCCACAACGACAGCACAGCCAAATCCTTTCATACTGCATTCAATAGCTGCCTGGAGGACCAGTCCCCCAGGTCATTGCCTCCAAGATGAATGAGCAGAACCTCCGGAGGTGGCCATTTGGACAAGGACGACCTCACGAGAGGGAATAGCTGGTTCCATTTCATTCCACGGAGACTAAGCCACTTCACCCAGACTCCATGTCATTCCAAACCCAGATAGAGGCCGTATGGTCTCTTTTTGGCCCAACGACATACCCAAAAGACATAGGAGTGGCCAACTAGCCATACCCACCGCTCAGGTCACCGTGAATGTGGAAAAACAGAGAGATTAACGCAGCAAGCAGACTATAACATAGCACAGTTAATGTTTGCCAGATCTCACCTCTGTGACAAATGCTCCTGACTTCAATGGCCGATGCGACGAATTACACCGCTGGACAAGCCAGAATCTAACGCTGAAGTCGCTGCCCCGATACGGAAAGAATGAGTCCCGTAACGACCTCCACCCAAACCAAGCACCGCGAGTACCTTTCATTAGGCCATAGTAAATTGATATTTTGTGAGGGGAGATCCGCAGGCATGCACGAAAAATGGGATACCGCCGTGGGTTCGCACAAGTAAATAAGCCCGAACGTTGGTCACTGGACAAGTGACAAGTCCATGGACACTAGAGAGGACCAGCTATGCTCCACTCCTGGACTTGGACTGATGAATTTTGAGCCTCAGCCTGTTGCCCTCAAAGAAAACATTTTCCACCCGCAAACCATTATGTTCCTGACATGTTCCGGAATGATCCACAAATTCGCTAACCCAAAACACCCCGAAAAAGGCCAGAACAAAAGCTGCCCGGAATAGGCAAAATTCAAAAGGAGAGAAACAAACTCCCAACAAGCACTCCCACATTTGCAATAACAAGGAGTGGGTAATGGGTAGCCTATCGTCAATATGCTTAGGCAAGTGACCCTTTGCTGCCTCACCAGAAAGCTCTCTGCAGGATTACCCCAACCATGTGCTTTGAAAAAGAAGGCCAATCCTGAAATGTGAGAGGCCACTGAGGACTTGGACAAGCCTGTTTCCATGGAGGAAGTGATGTAGGTAGAAAGCAACTCATCCGAAACAGGTCCCCAAGATCAACCATGCACCGCCAAAAATTGCACCACTTTTGAACACCCACACAGGTAACCATTCCAGGTAGAAGGAGCCACCAATGACTTCAACAGCTGCCAAGCTTCGGGACTCCGTAGTGCTAGAGGAAATCTGGGGTGACCACGCCCTCCAAGTCCGCATTCAAAGCCAGCTTCCGAAAATGCTCCCACTTAAAACAAGAGAGAGAGTCAGCTAATTTGTTATCTACATGAGGAACATGTTTAGCAGAAACCATTGCATTTAATTACAAACACCATAAAACAAATTTGCACATCAGATCAGCGATTAACACGCATTTTGTGGATAAATTGTTGATAACCTGCACCACCCCTAAATTATCACACCAAAATATGACCTTCCTATTACGCAATGGTTCGCCCCAAATTACTAGGGCAACTACGATTGGGAACATTTCTAAAAAGGTAATGGTTCTGGTAATCCCAGCTGCAACCCAGGACTCCGGCCATGGAGCTGCGCACCAAGCCCGCTTACAATAAATACCAAAACCGATACTCCCTGCCGCGTCCGAAAATAATTCCAGTTCATGATTCAAAAGAGAATCAGATTGCCAAACCGACACCCCATTAAAGCCTTCCAAAAAGGCATTCCACACTCTGAGATCCTCAAGAATATGGCGTGTAATCAGAGTGCAATGATGCCGCTTTTTCACACCTGCCATTGCCGCCGAGAGGCACCGCAAGAAGACTCGCCCAATCGGAAAAACCCGGCAAGCAAAATTCAAACTGCCTACTAGAGACTGCATTTAACAAAGCATGAATTTCTTAGCTCGAAGCGCCTCAGAGACCAACACACACAATTGTTGAAGTTTTGTATATGGTAGTTGAGATACCATAGCCACCGAATCTAATTCAATACCCAAGAACACCAAGGTAGTGGAGGGGCCCTCCATCTTATTTGTGGCAATCGGAATTCCAAACAGACCCACGACTTCAAAAAAGGTACACATGAGTCAAACACAAGCGTTGGAATTCGCCGGACCTACAAACAGAAAATCATCCAGATAATGTACTACTCCTTGAACACCCGCAGAACGCTCAGTCACCCAATGTATGAAAGAACTAAAAAGCTCGAAATATGTACAGGAAACTGAGCAACCCATGGGAATACACTTGTCAAAGAAATATTAACACCTGAATTGAAAACCCAATAGTGGGAAATTATTGGGATGTACTGGAAGGAGGCGAAAAGCAGACTTGATGTCCACTTTAGCCATCAAAGCCTCCACACCACAACGATGTAACAATTGAATAGCCAAATCAAAGGAGGCATAAGGTACGGAGCAGAATTTGCAGGGAATGAAATCATTAACGGAGGAACCTTTAGGGAAAGACAGATTATGAATTAAACAATATTTACCGGGCTCCTTCTTCAGAATCACCGCCAACGGAGAAATAATCATTCTTGCAAAAGGTGTTTCCAAAAAAGGACCCGCTATCCTGCCCAAAACTATCTCATCCACCAACTTCTGACAGACCACAGCCTCCATCCTACCAACCGATACAGAATTAGTACTTGAACCTTCGAGGACACCCACCACAGGGATACGAAAGCCAACAGTAAAACCTTCATGTAACATCACAGCAGACTGACGCTTCGGGTATACGCTTATCCAGGGAGCCATTCTCGCCACTGATATAGGAGTAGGTGCTCTGCCAAAAAAGAAATTACTTAGGGGCAACAGAAGATCCCCCACTCGGCTTGCAGGGGCATTTTGTGGAGGGGTGACCGGATGTGCAGATGGAACATAAATGTTTGAATTTACAATTAGGGAACAAATATCCCGATCTGTTAACACACCAAAAGACTTCTGGTCCAGATGCAGACTTCCCCTGTCCCGCTCTGGCACCTTGTCCACGAAAGGGCTGGCTGACCTGAGAAGGGGCCCTAGCCACTGGACGCACGAGTTGACTGGAAGCGGAAGGACCAGCAGGTTGAGCCTTAATGGTCATTTAGACTAACATCTTGTACACCCCAACCTATAGACTTATTGCCAGTCATTCTATCCCAAAAATGCTCGTCGTAGTTGAGCCAAGCCCAACCTTAGTAATCCTTAAGTGCCCCGATGATGGTGTCGGCGTATGTTAAAAGTGCACGTATTGAGAAGGGTCACGATGACCCACTACACTGGCTAAACTAAGAAAAGCCTGGACCCAATTAAGTATGTTTTTTGGAATTTTACGTTCCCCTCCCAAGGAATCGGATTTGCTCCTCTTCCTCCTTGAGCACTTAGACAAATATGTCTATGTATTTACGTTTTCTAATTTGCTTCCTGCAAGAGTGGGAAACCTCCACCCAAAGTTCGGTGAGGGCTACGAGCGCCGGTGCACCTTTTACCCCCGCTTGGGAAGACTGACCCTGAGTATCCGCTAGATCACTTGACAATGAGGAGGAGGATGTTCGCGATGAGGAGCTGGAGTCAGAGGAGCTAGACTTCCTATGCAAGCTATGCCACTTGTGTCTCCTTCTAATACCACCCACCTTTCTATCACCCACGATAGTTACCGGCCCGAGCTCCTGAATGGCTTCAGCCTCGACAGCACCGGACCCATCAGAAGCTGCAACCTCTGAGGCGTCAGTCACACTCACCACAGGGGGAAGTGGAGGTGGCATCCTTGCAACAGCACCCTGACTAACCGAACCTGCTGTTAATCTGGAAGATAAAACCTCATTAGCGGGCAAAGACAACAGCCCCCAACATTCACTGTAAGAGTTATAGGATTACATCATGATACTTCACGCATATCCAGCATAGCTCCCTGCTTCAACGGCAGGGGAGAAGAAAAAACAACCAACAAGGGCTGTACAACATAGTCTGGGTAAAACAAATAAGCATGGGTGTAACTTGCTTATTGCGGCGGTTACTACCCCTACTACCCCTAATTAATCAAGCTAGATATTTCACTTGGATGCAACTCCATCACTGCTCTCTACATTAATGGTGAGGGTGGAAGGGAACTAGAACCAAGAGCTAAGAGAAATAGATAAGAATGAGAGAAAAAAATGTGTGAAGCTTGCTGGGCAGACTGGATGGGCCATTTGGTCTTCTTCTGCCGTCATTTCTATGTTTCTATGTTTCAATAACTCACCAGGGGCAGCCACACTCTGTGAAAATGGAGACTGTCACCTGAGAGTGGAGAGCCGGGCCTGCAATAGAAGAACCTTTGAGCCAAGTCCCAGGGCTGTGTACTGCCTGCCTCCGGTGATGATGCTCGCAGCCAACTACTGATTCCGCCAATTCTCAAGGCTAGAAGGGCCTGGCCTGTCAGCATCATCAACGCTGGATCCCCTCCACACTCCAGGCTGTAAAACAGAAGACGAGGACACCGAAATCCTCCCCACCTGCCCCCTGTGAACCCCAGCGCTTGAGCTTGAGAAGAAATAGTAATGCAAGGTGCACCCACTGCGGGGACAACTGGAACACCACTCCAGGATGATGAAACCGAAACAGGAATTGCAGCTATCATTGAAGACATAACATTGCTCTCTGAGACAACTGGAACACCAGAAACTTCTGAAGAAAACCAGCCAGGTCTCTGATATTCAGGATTAACATAGGTAAATGACCCCCCCCCCCCCCCCGGAATCATTAGGAAGTACTTGAGGCATATTAGGAAATTGAGAAAAAACAGCAGAGGGAAGGGGAGCAAAACAAGGATTAATGCGTGCATGAGACATTGGAAAAATTCTCACTGAAGCTTGCAGGAACAGGCAAACTAATGGCCATGGGAGGAGGGTACATGCCAGAGCCTGAAGCACAAGTAAAGGCAGGGATAGCGGGGCTGGAGCCTGCCTGTCAACCAGGCGTCGACTGGTAACAGAGACCCTGTAACCCGAATGTTCCCTGTGCCCATGGGGGCCCCCAGCAATGGGACTCTCACCACAGCTGCTCTGGATTCACCACCAGGCCTGGATGAAGCAGGAACTCCACTCGAAGTAGAAGTGGAAGGAGCAGGGGCTCCTGCATGAACTCTGCTGTGCGCTGGCATCCTGAGACCAGCCCTGGTAACTTTATTTATTTTATTTTTTTTTAAGTAATTTAAAGAAGGTCTTGAACCTGTGTACTAAGGGAAATGCTTCTACAGAGTCTGCTGCTCTAAGAGATGTGCCAAAGAAGGGACTAAGGAATGAGAGCAGGAGAGGCAGAGAAAGACTCGATCGCCGTGGCAGCGTGAGCCAAAGGGGGTGGAGCGGTCGGGTGCCGCCCCCTTTTATAACCCCACCCAGTCGACAAATCATGCATCCCCTGGTGCATCAGGGCTGACCAAGCAGACCTCGCCGAGTCCCAAGGGGCAGCCCCAACACACCAATTTGAACGGCATCGAAGGACGGAGGGGGGCAGGGGGGCCGGCACTAACCGTCCCGACTGCCCCACTCCCCCACCCAGCCCGCACGTGCCAACTGGAGGAGTCAGCCCGGCGCCCACGTTATGGGCCTCCGGGACTGCGCTCCTCCAGCCCTTCCATACTATCTATAGATTTCTTAAGGTCAGTATATTAAAGATCAACGACATCAATGGCCATTTCCACTTTCAATAAAGATAACATATTGTACAGATCTTTTTTAAACTTGTTACCAACTTCTTTAGATTTCTCTACTTTCAAAATCATAAGGTCAAGTGAACATTTATTTAAAATTCAATTGAATCATTCCACAAATGTTTGATCTTGAATAAATAATTTAGGCTCTTTCAACATTCTTAAACCCCTTGGTATCATCTTATTTTTACAGCATTCAATAAGAATTGCCCCATGTATATCTAATCTAGTGATTTTTTTTAAACTTACTGACCATCTAGTAACATTCTGGCAGGCTGCAGTTAGGCCCTGCAAACAGTCATACTTACCCCGAACCCTGCCAGACTCCCCTTGTGGTGAGAATTCTACCTGCTCATGGTTCATCGTGCTGTGCCTTCCCCTAGACACTTATACATACCTGCCGACGGGAGGAGCCAGCCCGGCACCCACATTATCGTGGGCCTCCAGGACTGCGCTCCTCCAGCCCTTCCATGCAGCTTTCAAGATCCTGTGGCTGGAAAGTCTGAAGGTATGTCCTGATGATATCAGCATGACTGGGTATTTAAACCTCAGCCACTCTCCTAGCAGATGACTCAGCAACAGGACCTCATGCCTTATAGTGCATGTTGCTACTTCCAGTGCCTTTTCTTGCTTTTCCTGTTCCTGTGTTTTATTGTCCTGTACTTGACTTACCTCCTTGCCTTAATCCTGTCTTTCCAGGTCTGTCTATGTCTTGCCAGTCTGCCCTGCCTTGTTTTCTTGGTCTTCTGTCTGGTCTATCTTGATGGTCTTGGCTGGATTCCCCGGTTCTGACCTCTGCTTTGGATTCCAATTTCACTCCTGATTGCTGCCTGTCCTGACCCTTGGCCTGGACCTGGATATATCTATTTGCTGCCTGTCCTGACCCTAGGCCTGGACCCAGAGTTTGTCTGCTCACTGGCTGCCTTGATCTTTGGCCTAGACCTGGATACTGTCTACTCACTCCCAGTCCTGATCACTGCCCTGCTCTCAACTCTATCTGATTGCTCCTTATGAGACTTTCAACTAAGCCCTGGCAGCCTCTGGAACTCAAGGGCTCAACCTGCTAGGAACAGAGATGGAATAAGCAAAGCTCCAGTTCTTGTCCCAGAAACAGTGAGTTCGCCAGCTGTTGGCATGGGTCTAGCGGGTTCCCCACTAGGCTGCATCAACCCAATGGCTTATGTCCTTGACACTAGTGGAGAATGACACAGAAGAGGTTTCTTCAGAAAGAGATGATTCTTTCAATTAAATGGAGACTTGTTCTTGAATATACTGTGCCACATATTGTGTATCTTATCCTCATTATATAGATAGAAATCTAGCACAAAAGAGGCCAAAAATCAACAATATAAACAAATAGACTTCACTCATGTTTTACTAACTCATCACATTTTATTTTTTTACATTTTGTACAAAGTAGCAAATAATGTTTTAAATTTGTAATATTTTTATAAAAGTTTTACTTGTATATATTTAATTTGGATATATGTTATTTGTTGCATTCTATGATTTATTTTCTACAATAGTAAAGTTTCTTTAAGACCATCCTATAACCATAATTCTCTGACCCAGACATAGCCCTACATGTTGCTTGACATATAGAAACATAGAAATGATGGCAGAAAAGACCAAATGGTCCATCCAGTCTGTCCAGCAAGTTTATGGTAGCGTCAGCTGCACCGTATAGCCTCCCCCATAATGATAGAATCTGCCGTGCCATACAAGTCATCCCAATACCTAGTTTCCCAAACCGTCAAAGTCAGGGCCCTTGATGGTTGCTGTCAGAGTCCAGTTCCCTGTTACCTCTTGCCATTGAAGCAGAGAGCAATGTTGGATTTGCATCACATGTATATAAGGCTTATTGGTTAAGGGTAGTAACATCCACATCAGCAAGTTACCCCATGCTTATTTGTTTTCCCAGATAGTAAAATTCAGTGTCCTTGGTTGCTGTCTGAAACTAATTCTCCTTTTCCTCTTTTCCCTCTATTGTTAAAGCAGAGAGCAATAATGGAGTTGTATCAACAGTATGAAGGCTTATTGGTTAAGGGTAGTAACCGCCACACCAGCAAGTTATCCCCATGCACTCTTTTCCTCATTTCAATCCTCTAGCCTTTAGGAATCCACAGTGTTTATCCCATGCCCCTTTGAAATCTTTCACCATTTTTGTCTTCACCACCTCCTCAGGAAGGGCACTCCAGGCATGCATCACCCTCTCTGTGAAGAAATATTTCCTGACGTTGGTTCTGAGTCATCCACCCTGGCGTTTCATTTCATGACCCCTAGTTCTACTGATTTCCTTCTGACAGAGAAAGTTTGTCAATTGTGCATCATTAAAACCTTTCAGGTATCTGAAGTTCTGTATCATAACTCCCCTGCACCTCCTCTCCTCCAGGGTATACATATTTATGTCCTTCAACCTCTCCTCATAAGTCTTTTGATAGAGACCACCCCCCATTTTGGTCGCCCTTCTCTGGACTGCCTCCATCCTGTCTCTGTCTCTTTTGAGATATGGTCTCCAGAACTGAAAACAATACTCCCGGTGAAGCTTCATCAAGGACCTGTACAAGGGGATCATCACCTTTTTCTTACTGTTTATTCCTCTCTCTATGCAGCCCAGCACTCTTCTAGTCCCTCTCTTGCTCCATGCACAACAGCCCTTCACCCCCCTTCACATAGAACTCCTTTGGATTACCACACTCCAAATGCATAACTCTGTACTTCTAAGTATTGAATCCTAGGGATGTGAATCAGGTGCCCAATTGTTCCCGCTTTCAGGTTCATCTGGCCGCGGGAAAATCTCATTTTCCCGCGGATCCCGGTTTTTTTTTCATGAAAAATCGGTTTTTGGGTTAGTGCGCGCTAACAAAAATAGCAAAAACCTCGTTAGCGCGCACTAACCCGAAAAATGATTTTACAAAAATTTTGGGGGAAAAGTGACGTTTCTTTTTTTATCCTATATATTAATGAATTTAGAAATATCATACGATATTTCAATTCATTAGAAAAATGATTCACATCCCTATTGAATCCCAGCTGCCATATCTTTGATCACTGTTCAAGCTTTCTTAAATCATGTCTCATTGTCTCTACTCCTTCCGGCGTGTCCACTCAGTTGCAGATCTTAATATCATCCGGAAAAATACAAATTTTACCTTCAATCCCTTCCAAAGTGTCGCTCACAAAGATATTGAACAGGACCGGTCCCAACACTGATCCTTGTGGCACTCCACTTAACACTGTTCTGTCTTCAGAGTAGGTTCCATTTACATTCACATGCTATCTTCTATACGTCAACCAGTTTTTAATCCATGCCACCACCTTGACACTCTCTCCCAAGCTTCTCATTTTTTTCTCAAGTCTCCTATGCATGACCACATCAAAAGCTTTGCTGAAATCCAAGTAGATGACATCAAGTGCTCTTCCTTGATCCAAATTCTGTAGTCACCCAATCAAAAAAATCAATCAGATTAGTCTGACAGGAACTTCCTCTGGTGAATCCATGCTGCCTCAGGTCCAGCAATTCTCCTGAATGTAAATGGTTCACTATTTTTTCCTTCAGCAGAGTCTCCATTAATTTTCCCATCACCAAGGTGAGGCTAACTAACCTGTAGTTTCCAGCCTCCTCTCTGCTCCCACTCTTGTAAAGCGGGATCACCACCACTCTTCTCCAATCACTCGGCACCACTCCCATTTCCAGGGATCTATTGAACAGGGATCTATTGAACAGTGGACCCGCCAGCATATCTCTAAGTTCCCTCAGTATCCTGGGATGAACCTCATCAGCCCTCAAGGATTTGTCCACTTTCAGTTTTCCTAGCTCTTCCTACACATTCTCTTCTGTGAACAGAGTTTCATCTATTCCACCCCCCATCCACTGTCTTGTTAACTAGTGACAGTCCTTCTCCAGGGTCTTCTTTAGTGAAAAACGAACTGAAATATTTTGTTTAATATTTACGCCATTTCTTCATCTCTCTCCCCACATTGATCCTTTTCACCTTTCAGTTTCACTACACCACTTCAGACATCTCTTCTTTCTCTCATGTATCTGAAAAGTGTTTTGGCACCTCGCTTTATCTCTTTGGCAATCCTTTCTTCCACCTGACTTTTTGCTTTCTTGATTACTTTCTTAGACTCCCTCAGTTTCACCAGATATTCTTCTCTGTGTTCCATTTTTTGGGATCCTTTATATTTCTTAAATACTGTGCTTTTTGCTTTTATTTTATCAGCCACCTATTTTGAGAACCAGATAAGTTTCTTATTTCTCTTGCTTTTGTTTACTTTTCTAAAATATTGATTTGTTGCCTTTGCAATTGCTCCTTTTAGTTTGGCCCACGTGTTGTTCCACCTATCTCATTTTCTCCTAGTCTTTTAGTTCTACCTCCAGGTACTTCCCCATTTCAACAGAGTCTGTATTTTTGAAATTCAAAACTCGGGTCTTCATGTGACTTCTCCGTATCCTATTTGCGATATTAAACCATATCATTTCATGATCACTGGTGCTAAGGTGAGCACCCACCTGGACATTAGAGACATTATTCCCTTTAGTGAGCACTAAGTCGAGTATAACTCCCTTCTTCATGGGTTCCATTACCATTTCTTTAAACAAAGCCCTTTGCAGGGCATCCACTATCTCTCTACTTCTGTTAGATTGCGCAGAAGGGATTCTCCAGTCTACATCTGGCAGATTAAAATTTCCAACAATCAACACCTCCCTTCTTTCCCACCTTTTGGATGTCTTCAACCAGATCTCTGTCTAGTTCTTCAGTTTGAATCGAAGGCCTGTAAATCACTCTAGTAAAAATAGATTCACCATCATCTTTTTTTAGCATGGCCTATAATGCTTCTTCTTTTCCCCACATTCCTTACAGTTCAGTTGCTTGGATATTGTTTTTGACATAAAGAGCTACTCCTTCCCCTTTTCTGTCCTCTCTGTCCTTCCTTAACAAGTTATAGACCGGTGTGGCCGTATCCCAATTATGAGAATCTGTGAACCTTGTCTCTGTAACAGCAAACCAACCTCCACCATTAGGGCTTGCGGATCTGGGATTTTATTGCCCAGGCTACATGCATTTGTGCTCATAACTTTCTGACTATTCTCCTTCAGATTACCACTCTTCTTGGACTTCTTTTGTGCCTTATTCAGCTGACTTTTGTTATCCTCTTCACCCATTTCCTTGAGATTAGGAGTGTGACTTTCCAATTTCCTTCCACCACCCCAGTCGTCTAGTTTAAATGCCTTACGGCATACGATTTGAATTTATCTGTTAGGATCCTTTTTCTTGTATGCCATCTTAGACAGAGTTTTTTACTGTTCCATACATGGCCCCAACCTCCTATATATCCAAAACTTTGTTCCTTATACCAAGTTTGGAGCCATGCATTGAAGTTATCTATATGGTTTAGCCTCTCATTCCCCTTTCCATGAACAGTTAACACATCTGAAAAAACAATAGTCTTTTCCATGTGACTAATCTGCTTCACCAGAGTCTGGAAATCTCTGTACCACTTGGATGTTGTTTCTAGAAAGGTCATTGGTTCCCAGCCGTATGATAATATCAATTTCATATTTCTTACTTTCTCTTGGATTGCATTGACTATCTGAATAGCATTTCCACCAGCTGATGATCCTGGAAGGCTTTCAATTGTTAAGCGCCCTGGCCCTCGGGGAGTTGGGCCAGGTGTCCTCACCTGCGTGGGCAGGAAGCCCGCTCCTGCATTCCCCTGCCACTGCCGCATCCCAGCTCGGTTTACTGCCATTGTGGCCTGCTTGCAGCACTCCTGATGCCGCTGCAATCTCTGGGCCCCCTAGGCACATGCACGCGCGCCTGGGCTCAATTTAAAGGGCCAACGGCGGGAAATTTCCCTGCAGCCCGGGATGATGACATCATCCTTGCCTCACAACAGGCCCAGCTCTTGGTGAGTGCATGTTGTCTGCATCCTGATCCCGCATTCCTGTGATTCCTCTGTCTCCTGCTCTGGATCCTGCTCCAGCCCTAGCCCTGTTCCAGCTCCTCCTCATTCCTGCTCCCTTGGATTGATCTTCTGGCTCCGACCCTGCTCATTTCCTGGTTTCTGCTTGTCTGCCACCTGCCCTGATCTTCAGTCTGGTTCATCGTTTCTGCTTGTCAACTGCCTGCCCTGACCTTCAGCCTGGTTCATCGTTCTGCCCTCATTGACTTGCCTTGTAGCTAAGGCCCTGCTTTTTTTCTGAAGGCTCCCAACTCCCAGCTTCCAGCTCCCAACTGCCAATCACTTCAAAGATTTAACCACACTTAGATTTCTCAAAGACCTAGCTTTCAATGGGTATCTGCCTGCTACAAGACTGCTTAGCCTTATGTTCTACAAGTCATTCGGGATCATGTGCTTTTGGAGGACTCTTAGACCAAAGCTCCCAGCTGAGAGCTATCAGTCACTCCTTGGTGTATAAACCACCTAGCCCCCTCACCCACTTCGACCCCAGGTAAACAATATCATCTATAACAGTAAATTGAATTCAGGCAATCATCAGAGCTGCTCTATCAACTAGATCTGGGTCTGAAGTGTAATTGTCATCAGCTATTTCCCATTTATACTGATTTAACAGGACAAAGAGTATAACTAAAGAAGTAGGTGTTGCCCTATATAACCTTATTGGAGATCAATCTAAAGTGATCAAAAGAGCTGATAAATGTGGATCAGTGGTATATTTCAGAGGTAAATAGACAGATACCTGATAGTTCTTATTATAAACAGTGAATTTAAATTTTTAAATGTAAAATTTCCTAAGATCCCAACATTTTATATACTTCCAAAGAACCATAAAAAATTAATCAGTCCTCCAGGTAGACTAATTGTTTCAACTAATGATTATCTGTTAGTGCCTCTTTCGATATGTTATCTTCGTGGACCCTTGGACCGATCGGAACAGAAGGATGGAAGGAGGCTGAGCGGAACTCAGCACTGGTGCCGATCGGAAGGCGGCAGAAGCGGATTCGGGGAAGGCTGGCGGATGGAACCGCGGAAGGCCCTATGCGACCAAGGGCCTGTCAGGGAGATGAGGAGAAGATGAGACTGGCCTGGTGGTGGAAGGTCTTCGCCCTGGAAGCCGGTACTCCCCCGAGAGGAGCTCGTAAGAGTCCGGCCGCTGGGACTTAGGAGATTCACCCTGGAAGCCGGTGTCCCCCCAGGAGGAGCCCGTAGGGACCCGGCCGCTGGGCCTTAGGAGATACCTTGAAGACGGAGTCCAGGAGAAGTCCAAAGGTCGAAAGCCAGAGGAACGTCGCTCACCAGGCCAAGTCGAAACCAGAGAAGCACCGCTAGCCGAACCGAGTCAGGAACCAGGGAACCACCGAAGCCAATCCGAGTCAGGAGCCAGGGAATCGTCGAAAAGCCAAAAGCCGAGTCAGGAGCCAGAGAGTCGTTGAAAGCCAAAGCCTAGTCAGGAACCAGACGACGCAGGGGAGAAGCAGGAAGTGAGCAACTGGGAGCAGGCAGGACCTGGGAACCTCGTTGCAAGGCAAAGAGACGCTCTAGTAGCAGGGTTTAAATACCCTGAGGCATCTGACGTCATCCGAGGGCAGAGCTGCAATCTCCCGCGCTGGCCCCTTTAAGAGCAGAGCCCTGCCGCGCGCGCGCGGCTAGGGGGCAGGGCCAGCCGCAGGAGGATGCCGGCTGCTAGCTCGGCGTGGGGACACCATTCTCGGGGCCTGCACGGCCCGAACGCGGCTCGGGGAAGCCCGAATCCGGGTCGGGGCAGGTAAGGGACCGCGTCCGGGTGGGTGGCGATCCCGGGGGCGGCCCGGGGTCGCAACAGTACCCCCTCCCCTGCGCCCCCTCCCCGGGGGTCGAGGCTTGGCCGGGTGGTCCAGATGGAACTGGCGGAGAAGGTCCTTATCCAAGATATGAGAGGCAGGCTCCCAGGAGTTCTCCTCGGGCCCGTACCCCTCCCAGGAGAGCAAATACTCCCAGCGCCGGCGGTGAACCCGAACGTCCAGGACTTCTTTCACTGTATACGTGTCTTCTGGATCAACAGCGGACGCAGCGGGTTCCAGAGGCCGAGGGTGGAACCGGGAAAGGACCACCGGTTTGAGTAAGGAGACGTGAAAGACGTCATGTATCTTCAACGTGGAGGGCAACCGTAATCTGTAGGCCACTGCTCCAATACGTTCAGCCACGAGGAAGGGGCCAATATAGCGGGGTGCAAGTCTCATGGAGGGGACGCGCAATCGGATATTTCGTGTGCTTAACCATACCTTGGTCCCAGGGAGGAACACTGGAGCAGGTCGCCGGGCCTTATCTGCATACTTCTTGGATCATGCGGCCGTCTGCTGGAGCTTCTCCTGGGTGGAGTGCCAGAGGTGATGTAGCTGGTCAGCGGTCAGTCGCGCCGCCGGGGAGGAGACCGACAGAGGCAGTGGTAAAGGAGGCTTGGGGGTCCTTCCATACACCATCTGGAACGGAGACTGTAGGGTAGCAGAGTGTTTGTGGCGGTTGTATGAGAATTCAGCCCAGGGTAAGAGGGCGGCCCAATCATCCTGTAGCTCACCGACGAAGGACCTAAGGAAGATCTTTAGAGTCCGGTTGGTGCGTTCAACTTGGCCATTACTCTGGGGATGAAAGGCAGTGGTCAGATTCAATTGGACCCCGAATTTCCTGCAGAGAGCCCTCCAGTATTTTGCCGTAAATTGAGGACCCCTGTCCGATGTAATGTGTAGAGGCAGACCATGGAGTCGAAATATATGTCGGGTAAACAATTCTGCCAGCTCGGGAGCTGTGGGAAGTTTCGCAAGGGGCACGAAGTGGGCCATCTTCGAGAAGCGGTCGACGGTGACCCAGACTACGGTCTTCCCCTCCGACGGAGGCAATTCCACTACAAAATCCGTGGATATGTGGGTCCAAGGTTCCTTGGGAATAGGGAGTGGTTGGAGTAACCCCCAGGGGCGGCCTGGCAGGGGTTTTTGTCGAGCGCAAGTAGCGCAGGACTGGACGTAGAGTCGGACATCCTCCTTGACCCGTGGCCACCAGTAGAATTCGGTTAGGAGCTCAAAAGTCCGAGCCACTCCTGGATGTCCGGCGGTTAGTGAGTCATGGGCCCAAGCAAGTACCCTTTTCCTTGAACGGAGTGGAACCACCGTCTTCCCAGCTGGTGCCACTTCGGATGCGGCCACGAGAACCTTGGCTGGATCTAGGATGTACCGAGGTGTTTCAACGGTGTCGTCCGTCTCGGAGTTCCGGGAAAGGGCATCTGCCCTAATGTTCTTAGCTGCTGGTCTGTAGTGGAGCGTGAAATTAAAGCGACTAAAGAATAGGGACCAGCGTGCCTGCCGGGGATTGAGACGTTGGGCACGGCACAGGTACTCCAGATTCTTGTGATCCGTGTAGACTATTATAGGATGCAGGGCTCCCTCCAGCCATTGGCGCCATTCTTCGAAAGTTAGTTTGATGGCGAGCAACTCTTTGTCCCCAATACCATAATTCCTTTCAGCGGGCGTGAATTTCCGGGAAAAATACGAGCAGGGCCGGGACTGACCTGTCTTACAAATTTGGGCTAGCACAGCCCCTACGGCCACATCGGAAGCATCTACCTCCACGATGAATTGTTCCTGCGGGTTGGGATGGCGGAGACAGGTATCTTGCAGGAAGGCCTCCTTGAGACGCTGGAAGGCTTGTACGGCTGCGGGAGGCCAGTTCCTGGCGTCAGCACCTTTCCGAGTAAGGGCTGTCAAAGGGGCTACCAGGCTGGAGTAGTGTGGGATGAATTGACGATAGAAGTTGCCGAAGCCCAAGAATCGCTGAAGCGCCTTCACTCCAAGTGGCTGCGGCCAGTTCTTAATAGCGGCAACCTTGTCGGGATCCATATGGAAGTCAGTGGACGATACGATGTACCCTAAAAAGGGCAGGGACTCCTGCTCGAATTGGCATTTCTCCAATTTGGCGTACAGCTGATTCTCCCTCAGTCTCTGGAGTACTTGGCAGACATGTTGACGATGAACCTTCAGGTCCTGGGAATATATTAATACGTCGTCGAGGTACACTATCACGCAGGTATGAAGCAAGTCACGAAGAACCTCATTCATCAGATTCTGGAACACAGCAGGGGCATTGCAGAGGCCGAACGGCATGACGAGGTACTCGTAATGGCCATCTCTGGTGTTAAAGGCGGTCTTCCACTCGTCCCCCGGACGGATTCTCACAAGGTTATAGGCCCCCCGGAGGTCCAGCTTGGTGAATACTTGGGCCCCTTGCAGGCGATCCAGGAGTTCGGGAATCAGGGGCAATGGGTAGCGATCACGCCTGGTAATGCGGTTCAAGCCCCGGTAGTCGATACAGGGTTGAAGAGACCCGTCCTTCTTCCCCACGAAGAAGAATCCGGCCCCGGCCGGGGACTTCGAGGGTCTAATGAACCCTCGGTCCAGGTTTTCCTTGATGTACGCGGACATAGCCTGGGTCTCAGGCAGCGATAAAGGGTAGACCCTCCCACGGGGGGTTGTAGTTCCTGGCAGCAGGTTGATTGCGCAATCAAAGGGTCTGTGCTCCGGGAGTAGTTCTGCTTTTTCTTTAGAGAAGACGTCCTGGAAGGCGTGGTACTGCGGTGGTACCGTCAACGGAGTTGCGAGAAGGGGAAGCGTTTGCAGAGGACGAGCGGGAAGACAATGTTGGACACATGCGGGACCCCAGGACGTGATCTGAAGCGTACTCCAATCTATCACTGGCGAGTGTTCCCGGAGCCAGGGTAGACCCAGGACGACTGGATGGATAGACCTCTCCAGGATTAGGAACGAAATCTCCTCTGTATGCAGGATGCCGACCTGAAGCTTCAGAGGACAGGTGCGCGTAGAGATGGTCCCCGGAAGCGGAGTCCCATGGATGGAAGAGACTCGCACAGGTGGTACTTGAGGCTGGACCTCGAGCTGAAGTTGCTGCACCAAGTCCCGAAGGATGAAATTCCCCCCGGACCCAGAGTCAAACAGGGCTAAGGCGTCAAATCCTCCCTCCGGGAGACACAGCCTTACCGGTACGGTACATGGGGAGTGGGGTGACGTACTGCCTAGAATCAACTCCCCATTAGACTCTAGGTTCGGGCGTTTCCCGGACGCTCGGTACAGCGGGCCAAGAAGTGTCCCTTGCCCCCGCAGTAGAGACACAGTCCTTGGGTGCGACGGCGTCTCCGCTCTTCAGAAGACAGGGGACCTCTTCCCAATTGCATAGGCTCTTCTGCCGAGGCGGTCGCGGCAGCAGGCGGAGAAGATCGGGTACGAGGCGGAGTGGTCCTGCGACTGGTCTGTCCCTGCGTAGGTCTTCGTTCACAGAAGCGACGATGAATGCGTCGATCGACTCGCCCAGCCAGCTCAATCAAATCTTGAAGATCGTCAGGAAGATCCCGAGCCGCAAGTTCGTCCTGGAGCCGTGGTGACAGTCCTTCCAGGAAAATTCCATGCAGACTGTCTTCACCCCAGGCCAGCTCAGAGGCGAGGGTCTGGAACTCCATCGCGTATTCTTCCAGAGGCCGGTTCCCCTGTCTCAGCTGGAGCAGTTCCGAGGCGGCTGTGGAGGCGCGAGATGGTTCATCAAAGACTCTCCGAAAAGACTTGACAAACTGCACTAGGTTGTTCAGTCGGAAGTCCTGACGTTCCCAGAGGGACGAAGCCCAGGCCAAAGGTTTTCCATCAAGGAGGGAAATGATATACGTCGTCTTGACTCGATCCGTAGGAAATTGTGCGGGCAGCAGGTCAAACTGGATATAGCATTGATTGAGGAATCCTCGGCATGATTTTGGATCTCCTGAGTACCGGGCTGGTGCTGGCATCTGTACAGGAGCGGTGGAACTCATACTGGCCTGGGAAGAAGATGCCACAGGGGTGGCTGCGGAAGCCCCCTCCACGCGATCCGCCAGGCGTTGAACAGTCGACATCAAGGTGTCGAGGCAGATCTGTTGCTGCTGTAGCTTCTGGGCTATGCCCGGAATGGCTTTGAGTCCAGCAAGGTCCGCCGGGTCCATGGCCTTGCAATCTGTTATCTTCGTGGACCCTTGGACCGATCAGAACAGAAGAATGGAAGGAGGCTGAGCGGAACTCAGCACTGGTGCCGATCGGAAGGCGGCAGAAGCGGACTCGGGGACGGCTGGCGGATGGAACCGCGGAAGGCCCTATGTGACCAAGGGCCTGTCAGGGAGATGAGGAGAAGATGAGACTGGCCTGGTGGTGGAAGGTCTTCGCCCTGGAAGCCGGTACTCCCCCGAGAGGAGCTCGTAAGAGTCCGGCCGCTGGGACTTAGGAGATTCACCCTGGAAGCCGGTGTCCCCCCAGGAGGAGCCCGTAGGGACCCGGCCGCTGGGACTTAGGAGATACCTTGAAGACGGAGTCCAGGAGAAGTCCAAAGGTCGAAAGCCAGAGGAACGTCGCTCACCAGGCCAAGTCGAAACCAGAGAAGCACCGCTAGCCGAACCGAGTCAGGAACCAGGGAACCACCGAAGCCAATCCGAGTCAGGAGCCAGGGAATCGTCAAAAGCCAAAGCCGAGTCAGGAGCCAGAGAGTCGTTGAAAGCCAAAGCCGAGTCAGGAACCAGACGACGCAGGGGAGAAGCAGGAAGTGAGCAACTGGGAGCAGGCAGGACCTGGGAACCTCGTTGCAAGGCAAAGAGACGCTCTAGTAGCAGGGTTTAAATACCCTGAGGCGTCTGACGTCATCCGAGGGCAGAGCTGCAATCTCCCGTGCTGGCCCCTTTAAGAGCAGAGCCCTGCCGCGCGCGCGCGGCTAGGGGGCGGGGCCAGCCGCGGGAGGACGCCGGCTGCTAGCTCAGCGTGGGGACGCCATTCTCGGGGCCTGCACGGCCCGAACGCGGCTCGGGGAAGCCCGAATCCGGGTCGGGGCAGGTAAGGGACCGCGTCCGGGTGGGTGGCGATCCCGGGGGCGGCCTGGGGTCGCAACACGATATTTGTGTATATTTGTGTATTACACTGCAATCCATCATCCTATCTAAAATCGACTATTGCAACTCCCTCCTGCTTGGACTCCCTGCCAACACCATCAAACCCCTCCAGATGGTTCAGAACTCTGCCGCCAGAATTCTTACCAGCACCAACAAAAGAGAATACATCACCCCCATCCTTAAGAACCTCCACTGGCTGCCCATTAAATCCAGGATTCTCTTTAAAGTTCTCACAACTATCCATAAAGCCACGCAAAACCTCACCCCGCTCTCTTTACGCTCCCAACTGCATCCTCATACATCATCCAGACCCATCAGAAGAGCATACAAAGGCACACTCTATGCCCCCCCAACAAAAACTTCCCTAAGGAAGCGCACCTTATCTACAGCAGGCCCCACACAGTGGAATGTGCTCCCTCCAGACATCCGACAAGAACCTTGCCCTTCGACGTTCAGAAAGAAACTCAAAACTTGGCTTTTCTGCCAAGCTTTTCCAGGAACATAAGTCCCTTGTTCGCATCTAGCTTGCTCATCCCTCCTTCTCAGCGCCCATTTGTATTCCTTCTCAAAGTGTTTCATATATCTTGTACCCTTCCTGACAAGATCACCCACCCAATTTGTAGGTCCAGATCTCCAGGTTCGGGTCCCTCTCAAAACTTGGTATTTATATCCTTTATATGTTAACCAGTTTTATTAAGGGATGTCAAACTTTTCTCATTTAATCTCATTTTTTGAGCTTATTAAGGTTGTTTCTGGGTCACACTGCACCCTATTGTATTCTATTCATTTCTGTAGATCATTGATGGTTACTTACACAAGCTGTATTTTATTTACTCTCCATTTATTATTGTTCATATTCCTTTATCTAGTTAACTGTTGTTTTTCTGGACCAATTCGTAATATAGTTAGAATAGTTTCAGTTTTAAGTTTCCCATATCCCAGTTTCTTGTATTCCCTGCTCCATATACTGCCTCCGTGCGAATTCTTTGTTCTCAGTTTCAATGTAAACCGATGTGATTTGTATGTCATACAGGAACACCGGTATATAAAAATTAAAAATAAATAAATATAAATATTTGAAGCCTTTTGTTGTACAGATACCATCTTTCATTAAAGATTCAACCAATTTTTTTAAATGTATCTGATACAGAATTATCTGAAGATATGAAATCTGTTACGCTAGCTGCCACATCTCTTTATAAAAGTATCCCTCAAGATGATGCACTTAAGATTATTTTTTATGTATTGGAGTCTCACCCTAAACCTCATAAGGTCCCTTCGCCTTACTGATTTCATTGTTAGTTTAGCTAATTTAGCATTCACAAAAAATGTTTTCCTTTTTCAAGAAGTTTTATTTTCAAATCTTGGATACAATCATGGAAGCCACCATGAATCCATATCCAGCTAATCTATAGGTGGAACATTTTGAACAGACTTTGATAGGAGCATCTCCATTTAGTTCTTGCTTATTTCTGTGGCAGTATTTCACTGACGGTATTTTTGTCCTATGGAGAGACAAAACTGAGCACCCTAATTCTTTTTCAAATGGCTAAATACATGTGATATACATATCCAACTTACAATGAGTTTCAGAACATTCAGATATCCTATTAACATGAACAAGTGAGTTGGGATCCATCAGGAAAGAGTATAACTTCTCTTTATAACAAAATTAGTGACCCGAACTCGCTTTTACACTACACTAGCGCACATCCACATTCTCTAAAGTATAGTTTACCAGTTTCTCAGTTTATACGATACCGAAGGATTTGTTCTGATGTGAAATATTACAAAGAGCAGTCAAAACATCAGTCATCAAATTTTTTACAACGTGGATATTCCTTATAATAAAGATGCTTACCTCCAGGGATTCTGCATGTGGAGAGCCTGTAAAGAAAAAAAAAAGACAATACAAAGAATCATTTTCTTAAAAACACCAGTTTTGACTTTTGAGAGCATACACATGGTTAGAATAACAGATATACACGTACAATACTTATCTGATGCTTAGCTGGACATAATATAAGGTTTCTGTGGGGAAAAGAATATAACTGTAACATGTTTGAAGATATTTTGCACTACACAAAACAAGTTTGAATTGTTTGAAATCTATAACTGTGGTTTAAGTATATGTAAGAGTGCATAAAAGGAGATCACGTGATGTGATGAGCGAAGGAGGTCGGGTTTAGGAGAGCTCCGGGTGCTTCGCTCTGACTTTGTACCTGCCTCGACAATTTAGCTGCAAAAATTCTTCAAAATTAATCGGGGAACATAAGGTACATGTCCATCACGAATTATATGAATCGCTCCTCACCCGGCATGCCAATAAGAGCTGGAAGGAAGGAGAGAGAAAAAACGAAAACGGGAGACCCTAAAATGGCGGCGAGTGAAGCGCCGTCTGATCCAATGGCTTTAACATCACCGGCAGCAGAGAATTTCAAGGCGATTCTAATGGAAACCTTAGACCTCAAATTAGCATCCATATCAACTCAAATATCGGATGTACGTACGGCATTAGAAGACATAAACCCGAGATTTGAAAGACTGGAAGGGAGAGTCGGCCTGCTGGAAGATGATAATCTATCACTCACAACTAAAATACTGGCACTGGAGAACCAAGTCGCGGCACATGCTAACAAAATTGACGACCTAGAAAACAGGGCGAGGAGGTCCAACATCCGCCTAATGGGACTACCAGAATCGCTGTCAGAAACTAATCTAGGAAGCTTTCTTGAATCCTGGCTCCCCGATGCATTGCATGTGCCAGAAATCTCCCCAGCCTTCCACGTGGAACGAGCGCACCGGCTGGGACAAAGGAAGGAAGGAGACAGTCGCCCGAGGCTTGTAATCGCAAAAATATTAAACTTCTCTCACAAACAATACCTGATCTTGCATACGAAGGGAAAAAAATAAGGATTTTTCAGGACTATTCGGCTAAGGTATCCGGCCTAAGGAGAAGCTTCTCCCCCATCTGCTCCGAGTTATTTGATTAACAAGTCCGGTTTACCCTTCAATTCCCGGCGCGGCTAAAAATTTGGCACGACAATCAAACATCTGTCTTCGACGAGCCAGAAGCAGCACGGAAATTTTTGGCATCGAAAGTGCGGTGAATGGGCACAGGAGAAAGAAATCGTCGGCCATCTTGTTTGTCTTTTGGACATATGAATGGCGCAGTAATTTCTCGTCTTTCCTCCTTTACCTCAATTCAATTGTGGAGAGCCAGCGGTAAAGAGCAGGCATGCAAGGTTCACTTACTGTTTTATTTATTGTTATTTGTTCTTGTGATACCCTGCCGTAGACAATAGGATCATATTATTTAGTTGGAGGACGGTAAATGATTGATCAGACTCAGGACGCAGCAGTTAAATCGTCATCCAACAGCACCAAGTCTTGAGGAAATTTTGATGTAGAAGGACGATGCACATTGTTAACATCTTAGAACTCTCGGACAGCTATTTCTGTCTGCTCATCCTCAGCTTATTGTGCATATGATATGAACCTCCGTTATTTCATACGACCTGGTGTTTTTTTTTTGCTCTTTTTTTTTTTTCTTTTCTTTTTCCTTTTATATGCCTGGTTAACTATTGAATTTAACAGCAGAGTAAGTTCCATATATTTGCCTATAAATGTGAGTGGGGACACAGAATAGAAGGTTCAAAGAATTGACATAGAATCCTCCCCAAGGGATACTAAACCTCTCTTTCTTTAGATGGCTAAGCTAGTAGGGGCCTTACACAGAGAGAGGATGATATTATTGCATTGAGTCTCTAGGAGAATAATTACTGTTGGCAGTATTAACCACTATGATTAGGGACCCTGCCTGGATAGGGTAGTCTTATATAATCTTATCCTTTACTTACTTAATAATCTAATTAGGTACTTATTGATAATGTTGTTTATTTTATCTGTTGGTAAATTCTTATATGTAATGTTAGTTTCCGCTGTGAGGAGTGCTGCGAAGCTACGAATGTTGGACTCACAGCTGCACAAAAGGAGGAGCGAAGCACCTGAACACATTATAACGTGATCTCTACCCCAGACTAGGGGAATAGAACATAAAGGTTTTCCTCTTCAGGGAGGTTAAGGGGCGGTGGGAAGGGATGGGGGGACAGGGAAAGGGGGAGAGGGTACTAAAGAGGGTTAGGGGATGTACGGGAGGGATTAGACGGGAGGGGGGGGGAAACTGATATAAGATGTATGTGTGTGATGCAAAAATGTCAAAACTGTTTGAACTGGTGTCAGGCAAATTGTGGACAGCACAGGAGAAAAGGGTGGAGAATATTTGAGCTAGACTGTGGCATAGGACTTCTGGAAATGTTTCAGATAACAGCAGCTTTATCTAAGAGTTTTAGGTTGGGAGGCGATGAGTTCGGGACGGCAGGGTGCACCCCAAAGTTGCGGTCTAAATTGGCAATTAGGTGCCTGAGTATTTCTTTTTTCTGCACCTCAGATATGATTTTTCAGGTAAATGGCAAGTGATCTCAGAATTCTCTCGTGGAATGTGAATGGGCTGGGGTCACCTGTCAAAAGATATAAAGTTCTGAAGCAGCTTAAAGCTTGTCATCCCACGATTGCATGTATACAGGAGACTCATTTGAATGCGCTGGAAAGCCAAAAATTAAAACGGGATTGGATTGGATCTTGTCACTACACTCCAGCAGCGGGGAAAAAAGGGGGGGTAGCCATATTAGTACACAAGGACGCCTCCTTTTCCACCTCTAATATTTTACATGATCTTGAAGGACGTATGGTAATGGTAGTTGGTACTCTTAACGGCAGGGAAATTACAATATGTTGTTTATACGCGCCCAATAAATACTCACATGGTTTTTATACATACATTCTTTCACAATTAGTAGCGCACGCTAAGGGGTATGTAGTGGTTGCGGGAGACTTTAACTTTCCTGCTGATCCCACGGTAGACAAAGCTCCGCCGGGCCTAATGGTGGCAAATAGGGAGGGGAAGGGGGTCCCTTTTCTCTGTTCTGAGTTTTCCCTATTAGACTCATGGCGAACTCTGCATCCGACAGAAAAAGACTTCACCCACATATCTAGAGCACATGTATCCCTATCCAGAATAGATTATATTTTAATTCCCAGAGATGGGTTTCATGCACTCACTAAAGCAGTCATTGGTACACAAGGTATTTCAGATCACGCCATCATATGGGTGGAACTAAGATTCCAAAAATGGGAACCAGAGGAAAGGTTTTGGCGTTTTCCAAGTTATTTACGTACAGACAAGACTTTTCAGGCATTTCTACAGAAGAAATGGGAGGAATATGATTCTTACAACTCTCAACATTCTTCTGATCCTCAATTATATTGGGAGGCCGCTAAGTCCGTACTCAGAGGAGAAATCATATCGTATGTAGCTTCTCGTCAGAAGAGACTAAATCTACAGATATTAACTTTAGAAGAAAAGCTGGGAAAGCTCAAGCAAGAACTTGCAGCCCATCCCTCATCACAACACCAAAAAGAATACTTTAGAGTTTTACGAGATCTTAACTGCGTTTTACATCAGAGGGCCCAAAAAGCATTCCAAGTGGCAGATAGGAACTTCTTTAAATATGGCAATAAAGCGGGGAAACATATGGCTAATCTAATACGAGTACATAAAGGAAAGACTTTTATCCCCTTAATGAGAGCCACTTCGGGGCAGCTGGTTTCTTCAAGGAGAGAGATTTGTGAGGTCTTTCGCACCTTTTATGAAGAACTATATTTGGATGATGTCACAGGGGGAGCCAAAGAGGAGGAAGATTTCTTTAAGAATCTAGCTATCCCTACTCTATCCAATACCCAACTTTCCTTTTTGAACAGACCTATCAACCCTATAGAAGTTCTTACGGCTATTTCCACTAGTAAAGTGGGGAAGGCTCCAGGACCCGATGGTTTCTCATTTGACTTTTATAAAATATTACAAAATCAGCTGACCCCCAACTTAACAAGCTTTTTCAATGAGGCGGTCCAAAAGCAATCGCTCCCTGCTCAATTTAATTTGGCATACATTACCGTCCTTCCAAAGCCAGGGAAAGATCCTTTGGCGCCTAGCTCATACAGGCCCATATCACTGCTAAATTGTGATCTCAAACTACTAGCCAAGATCTTAGCAGATAGACTAAGCACTATACTACCACAGCTCATTTCAGAGTATCAGGTGGGATTTGTCAGGAACAGGCCGGCCTGTGCTAACATTATTAAACTTATCTCGGCCATGTCTCTGTCTACAATACAAAATACTAGTGCGCTGGCGATAGGATTTGACTCGGAAAAGGCGTTTGATAGAGTCTCCTGGCCTTATCTTTTTTCAGTTCTGCAAAGGTATGGGATGGAAGGTAACTTTCTGAGATATATTCATATGCTTTACACAAATCCCATTTCCCATATTGTAGCGAATGGTTTCAAATCAGAGGGATTCCATATCAATAGAGGGGTACGTCAAGGATGCCCACTTTCCCCACTACTATACATTTTGGCAATTGATCCCCTCCTTCAGAAAATAGCAAACTCGCCAGAAATCAAGGGTTACGGTGAAGAACCTCATGCATTTAAAATCGCAGCCTTTGCAGATGACATTTTAATCTATCTTACGAATCCCCAAAACTCATTACAACCCTTGTTAGCTCTCCAAGAGGAGTATGGCAGATTTGCAGGACTGCGCATAAACAAAGATAAATCCGAGGCCCTAGATGTAGGGGGGTGGGTAAAATTGACTTGGCAGGGTCCATTCCCCTTGAAGTGGGTGTCTACTGCAATGAAGTATCTAGGTGTTAAGATACCCCCAGATATCAATGATTTCTACAGAATCAATATAGACCCCCTGTTACAGGATACAGCGCACAAACTTCAGAAATGGCAAGGTTTGCCGCTTTCTATAACAGGCAGAATACAGATACTTAAAATGTTAATCCTGCCACGATGGTTATATATATTGCAGATGTCCTCCCTATGGGTTAGCCGAAAGGACTGCAGAGCGGTACACGCTACTTTTAGGAAATTCATTTGGAATGGACGCCGGGCACGCATCTCCCTGCATGTATTAATGCAATCTCAGGCAATAGGAGGCTTAGGTTGTCCAAATATCCGTTGGTATAATCTAACATGTCTTCTGAGACATATCACAGACATAGTGGGTGATCTCTCGTATTATACACCCCAAAATCTCCTGAAGGTCTGGTGGGGGTTAAAGTCTCTAAATCCTTTGCTACATATTTCGAGAGCTTCTCTCTTGCCACTAGTTGGCTCGCAACCCCTAATACAGGCCTGTCGGAAGGCATGGGCTTTTCTTTGTACGCGGGTGCGGCTGCCTACTTCACTCAATGCATTTCTGTCGATTTGTGATCATGATATCTTCCCTCCAGCGGCTTCGAAGTCCGTATTTCATAGATGGAAAACTAAAGGGCTGGTGTGGATATACCAGTGTTTCTCTAAAGAGACGGGGGACCCCTATACATTTTCTGAATTACAAAAGATATATATGTTATCCTCCACGGACTATTTTGCTTATGCGCAGTTGTGGAACTTTCTACACGTCCATGGAAAATACATGAATATCAGCAAACCATTTTGGTCCTTACACAGTATTGTGTTCGCTAATCATTTAAAAAAACCCATGATCGCCACTTATAGCAAAGTATTACATAACACTATTGCGCAAGACACATTTGAGAAGGTATTTTCAATGTGGCAACAATGGTCGGACTTCCAACTGACGGATCAAGAATATAGACGCTGCTTTGTAGAGTTACCTGAGTGGTCTGAAAACATACTATATAGGGAACTACAATACAAGTTTCTAAGGCGGTTCTATTTGGCGGCAGATGTAGCCCACATAGCCGGCATAACAACCTCCTCAGAGTGTCTTAAATGTAAAGGTGCTGAAGGATCATTTAATCACAATTTTTGGACATGTGAAGTGATCAATAGTTTCTGGGAACACCTTATCACTATGTGTAATAAGTTATTATCTGTACAATTGCCTATAGATCCTATGTTATGGCTCTTTGGGATAAGCAAGACACCTGCTCATAACATAAATAAATATGGGTTAAAGTTTATACAAAAGGTGAGCATGACGGGGAAAAAATCCATATTAGCATGTTGGGTATCCTCAGAAGGTCCAAAATATGAGCTCTGGTTTAAATTGTTGATACGATTGTATACATTGGAATATACAAGCTGTCAAGAGTCTTCAGAAAAAAGGAGAATGGAGATGAATAAAACTTGGAAACCCTTGGCTGAATATCTGACACCCAAAACATTCTAAAGGGTGTAGACGTAGATAGCTTGGTGTAGAATTAACAAGTTTTTAGAAGTCTTCCGTGCACGTGAAGGAACAGCCAAAAACTCATCAGCATTTTGAATTCTTATGATGTCAAGTACTGTATCCTGCTGGGTTTTAAATTCTGCAAGAAATGGTTTTGTTACACTGCAAGGGAAGAGACGCTGGTACTCTGGATATATCACAGTCCGAAACAGGATGGCGTTTTCCAGGCCACCATGTACACCAATTCTGCTAGATTATGCAGGAACAGAAAAAGTTCTTCCTATAAAGAAAGCCTTCAGACACACCTCCACGGAAGAAGACTTCCATTTTCAATTGGCTCCATCACATATAAACTATCTCTTGAGGGCTAACGAGCAGTCCTACAAAATCCCTGAGTTTGATGGAAGAAATTCCAGTTCAATTTTGAAGTTTGAAAGCAACCAGTTAGGAGCAAACACTCCCAATGAGGACCGTAGAAGTGCGGCTACCTGTTTGCAGACCAAAGGGCTGCTCTTTGGTGTCTTTGATGGTCACGCGGGACATGCCTGTGCTCAGTCAATAAGTGAAAGGCTCTTCTATTACATTGCCATTTCTCTAATGCCTCAGCAAATGTTAGAAGAGGTTGAGTTTGCTATGGAGCATATGAAACCTGTGTTGCCAATTCTACAGTGGCACAAACATCGAAATGATTACACCTATAGAGAAGTAGCTTCACTCTATGTGGACCACCTTCGGGTTTATTGGCAGGAGCTAATAGAGCTTGATAATGAGATGGGACTGAGTGTAGAGGATGCTCTGGCTTATTCGTTCAAGAAGCTAGACTCTGATATCTCACTAGAAGGGCAAGTTCCCATGAAGAATGACTTGATTAGAAATCTTGCCCTTCAGGTTGCTTTCTCGGGGGCAACTGCTTGTGTTGCCCATATTGACAACATTCACTTGCATGTAGCCAATGCTGGGGACTGCCGAACGATCTTAGGGGTTCAGGAAGAAGATGGAACATGGTCTTCTCTTCCTCTCACCCAAGACCACAATACCCTTAATGACATGGAACTTTTAAGGTTACGAGGCGAACACCCCAAATCAGAAGAGCAAACTGTAGTAGTAGATAACAGACTTCTGGGAATTTTGATGCCTGTAAGAGCATTTGGAGATGTCCGCTTCAAATGGAGTAAAGAACTGCAGCAAAGCATCTTGGAAAATGCTTGCGATATTGAGGCTCTGAATATTTATCAGTATACCCCTCAAAACTATCATACACCTCCATATTTAACTGCTGAGCCTGAGATAAGGTATCATAAATTACGGTCTCAAGACAAATTTCTTGTGATTGCTTCTGATGGGCTGTGGGATATGCTGGATAACGAAGAAGTTATTAGATTGGTAGCAGAACATCTTTCAAGCATTAACCTGGAGGAGCTGGAACCGGAATTGACTATCGAGAAACGAAGCCTAGGCTACATGCAGAACCTGTTGCTGAAGAGGAGGGTCCGAGGGGTCCAGACCTATGACCAGAATAGAGCTACCCATCTGATAAGGCATGCCTTGGGAAATAACAAACATGGTGCCATCGAACAAGAGAAGCTTTCAGCAATGTTGAGTTTACCTGATGACTTGGCGAGAATGTACAGAGATGACATTACGGTCACCGTGATTTACTTTAATTCCAATAATGTTGAAATGTACAGCAAAGAAAAATAAGGCATAGTGATTTTTTTCATCAGTCTTTTCAGGGTTTATCCAAAGTGCTGTATTTCTCACAAAAGTCAAGCATTAAGTTCAAGTAGTAGAGAAGGCAATATTCAAAGGCATTTAGCCAGATATCTCACAAAGAGCCAAATTTTAACAGTGCCACTGCTTACCTGGCTAAAAATTAGCTGAATACACAATGAGTGTTTCAGGGGCGTTCTAGGCTGAGAAACTCATCTGGCTGAGTAGGATTTTTGTCTGCCTAGCTGTGCTGTGGAGCAGGGCTGAAGTTATCCAGGAACGTGTTCTGGATAATTTTAGCCTTAACCAGCTATATTCAAAAGAATATAGACTGTATAAAAAAAAAAAAGTGGTGCACCTGATTCCCAGCCTCCCACTCAATGCAAAAATAAAATGTCTTGTCTGGCCAGACATCTCCAGTTAGGAAAACTTTGAAATCGATGCCCCATCCTACGAACCCCTTTCTGCGCTGAGATCATGGTTCACACCGACCTATCATACCTTTATTTTTAAATCATATCTTGAGTGAGGTGGGGGGAGGCACTTTATTTTCATAACGTTTTATGTTCTATGTAATCGCCACTCGCGACAGTTCTGTTACACTGTAAACCGGTATGATCTGTATACTTTACAGGAATGTCGGTATATAAGAATTCAAAATAAATAAATAAATAGAATACTGTATTGTATTTTATTATGCTTCACAGAGTAACTTGGTATAGAAGCTAGTAACTATCCTAGTAGCTTCATTATCCTGTAACTCCATTACTCTATCATCACTCTCTTACTCTTTTATTACTCTATCATTACTTGTAGAGCTTTATACTGTTGTCCTTTATACCTGCTTATGCCTGATTGTAAGCCATCAATAACGCACACACCGAAAAATCAGCAAAACCAGGGGTAGTGGGAAAAAGGGGGGGGGAGTGGGAAAGGGATGGGGAAGTAGGGAAGATTTGGGGGGGGGGGAATATACAACATCATCATTTTTGCATACACTGCTATGGCCAGGTCAGTTGTAAAGTTGTAAAGTTGACGAGTGTTATACTTCAACACATTGTTTCCAGCTGGTTCTGTTGTATTTCAATGCTTATTTGTTAGCTTTGTTTGTCAGTAACTGATCACAGTTTCAAACACGTTAACGTCAATCCTTGGTATTGGCTCAGCAAGTATTAACTTAATTTTGTTAATTTAGCTAATTTAGCTCTTTTGAATTGTGTATATGCATAATTTGTACTTGCAAAGCTTTGTATATTGCCACTTTTAAAAGCAATAAATATAATATACAAAAAAAAAGAGTGCATAAAAGTCTTTGTTTCTCCGGAAGTACTGTTTAAAGGGAAAATAATTTTTGAGATATATTGTTTATTGCCACACTGTTTTAAAAAATGTTTTGTTTTCCTAGTGTAATAAACAAGATTTTTACCTCAAGGTTCATTCATTGCAGAGATTTATTTTGGGCCAACTTCCACTCTCAGGAAGTTTTCCTAATTTTTCTCCCTGCTTTCCCTCCCTACCCACTGGATGGGTCACTTTATTTGGCATCACAATGCCCGGCAGGAAAGAGGGATTTTCAGAGGTGCCCACTTCAAGGGAACAATGTGAGTCCCACTCCCTACCTATCATCGTGCCCCCGCCCTCAGCCTAGTACACTAAAGAGTGAGGGTCTCCACCCTGAGGTGGGTAACGTATATTCATCTTTAGAGAACAGTTGAACTTTGAACACTTTTGAAAGATCTCAATAAAAATATATTTGAGTTTTGGGACTAGCAAAGAGGGTTTTTATACTGTACAAGCTTCATGAAAATGGATTATTGTAAGGATTATTCTGCAATGTTTCACTGATGATATATGGGTGGCCACCACCTCTTCTGACACGGCATGTCAGGTGGGCAGGCTCCACCGAAAATGGGGTGACCAGGGAGCCCCCCACCTGTCATGGGCAACAAACTGCCACTTCTCCTTCCCCTATTCCTTCCCTCAATGTGACATCACCACCTTGGTACTCGCCCATCTGAGGTGGAGGGAGGGGTCAATCCTCCCCACTGCCAGTTGGAGTGGTGTTGCAGGCCTTCTTCCGGCATCTGGGGGGGAGCGGGGGGTCAGTTGAGGGAGGCATCAGGTTGAACGATTCTCCTCTGTCAGGCACAGCATTATGGCAGCCTCTGTGTGGCATCTGCATTGCATGCTGGGGGTCTCCTGGAAGCACATGCACCTGTGTAATGACAGCCCCAAGAGAGGGGCCAGGGATTGGCTGGCTGGCTGCATAGGGTTAGGATGAGTAGAGGACTTTAAACATTGGCAGCAGTGGTGATTGGCCCTTTTGAGATAACCACTACCAGTCAGCTATTGTGTCCCTCCCTCCCAGCCCCACATGAACAACCGAGTTAATCTTTATATTCATGTAATTTGTTTGTGACCTCAGATGATACCTGTATTAGTCATCTTTGTCTCAGTGGGTGTCTGAGCCTCAGGGGAGGAAGCTCAGCCCATTTTTCCAGTGTGGGGTCTGTTCCGACCAACTTTACTAGGAGCAGGAATGGGAGCTAGGGTTCGGCAAACACTGGCAAGGCATTATGGGACATAGCAGGCCTTGGAAGTTCTGCCTAGGGGCAGGTTCAAACCCATTGCTAATGTGGGTCTGATGAGGGATCACAATGGTGGCTCAGGGTTCTTGGCCCTGGTAATAATTCTATGAGACCAGCCAAGGGCCTCAACCCAGTCCTGACCAAATGGGGGATGGTCCAAGGGAGAAGAGGTATTGAGGTGCAACACCAGAGTTCTTAGTGGTATTGTTGTTTGTTAAGTGAATAAAGCTCCAGCCATACTTTTCCAAATCAAATCAAGTGTCTACTCCTCCTTATTCTGGGGGAGAGTGGGGGCAGTGAGCAGTGAGCAAAGGCCGGTGAGGGGGGGTGGTGGTCCCACTGTCCCAGTTATTGTGCTGGAATGCATGCAAGATGTGGGTTTCCACTTCATAATTTAAACATTTTTTAATTAAAATTGTATTAGGTTGGACAGAGGTTTTTTTCAACTAATGATGTTTTTTTTAATCTCTGTTGAGAGATCAGCTCCTGAATATACCTATAGCCATTTCCTCCAATCTTTTTTAATTATTACTGTGTAGAATAATTGTTTTTTGTGTTATAGGTGAGTTGATAAAACTTGAGTGAAGTCTGTTTGTTAATGAATCTTTAATGTAACCAAAATATCACCAGATATTGAACTGCTACTTGGAATGAAAAACAAAACCAAATAATTTAGGTTTTGTGAGCAAATAAAATTCCTGTTGCAAAACTACAAATCAATCAACCAACCATCATATTCTTTGGGAAGAAGTGGATCAGAGAAGTGGCAGGTATGAACTCCCATTATATTGATATTCTTGGGGTAGACCCAAAAGAACCACTGCAGAACCAATGTCAAGTTAGATGTAAAATATTAATAAGACAGGCTAAAAGAGAATTTGAAAAAAAGTTGGCCATGGAGGCAAAAACTTGTAATAAAAACATTTTAAAATATATCCAAAGCAGGAAACCTGCAAGGGAGTCAATTGGACCATTAGATAATTGTAGGGTTACAGGGGCTCTTTGGGAAGATGAGGCCACTGCAGAAAGATGTAATGAATTCTTTGCTCCCGTGTTTACTAATGAAGATGTTGGGGAGATACCGGTTTCAGAGATGGCTTTCAAGGTTGGTGATTCAGATGAAATGAACCAAATCACAGTGAACCTGGAAGATGTAGAGGCCAGATTGGCAAATCACCTTGACCAGATGGTATACACCCCAGAGTTCTAAAATAACTAAAAAAATAAAATTTCAGATCTATTAGTAATAATTTATAACCTATCATTAAAATGTTCCATTGTACCTGAAGACTGGAAGGTGTACAATGTAACTCTGATATTTAAAAAGGGTTCCACAAGTGATCTGGGAAACTATAGACTGGTGACCATGATGTCAGTACTTGGAAAAATAGTAGAACTATTCTAAAGAACAAAGTAACAGAACATATAGAAAGACATGGTTTAAAGGAACACAGCCATCATGAATTTTACCCAAGAGAAGTCTTGCCTCACAAATCTGCTCCATTTTTTTTGAAAGGGCTAATAAAAATGTGGATAAAGGTGAACCAGTAGATGTAGTGTATTTGGATTTTCAGAAGGCATTTGACAAAGGCCCTCATGAGAGGCTTCTAAGAAAACTAAAAAGTAATGGGATAGGAGGCAATGTCCTTTCCTGAACTGCAAACCAGTTAAAAGACAGGAAAGTAGGCTTTAATGGTCAGTTTTCTCAGAGTAAAAAGGTAGAGTGCCTCAGGAATCTGTTCTTGTGTTTTTCAATATATTTATAAATGATCTGCAAAAGGGGCACGATGAGTGAGGTGAACAAATTTGAAGATGACACAAAATTATTCAGAGTAGTTGAATCTCAAGCAGATTTTGAAACATTGCAGGAGGACCTTGTGAGACTAGAAGATTGGGTGTCCAAAAGGCAGATGAAATTTAATGTGGACAAGTGCAAGCTGATGCATATAGGGAAAAATAACCCTTGCTGTACTTACACGATGTTAGATTCCATATTAGGAGCTACGCCCAGGAAAAAGATCTAGGCGTCATAGTGAATAATACATTAAAATTGTCAGCTAAGTGTGCTGTGGCAGTCAAAAAAGCAAACAAAATGTTAGGAATTATTAGGAATAAAACAGAAAATATCATAATGCCTCTATCGCTCCATGGTGAGACTGTACCTTGAGTACCAGGTACAGTTCTGGTCACCGCATCTCAAAAAAGATATAATTGCGATGGAGAAGGTACAGAGAAGAGCGACCAAGATGATAAAGGGGATGGAACAGCTCCCCTATGAGATAAGGCTAAAGAGGTTAGGGCTGTTCAGCTTGGAGAAGAGATGGATGAGGTATATGATATGATATGATAGAGGTCTTTAAAATCATGAGAGGTCTAGAACAGGTAGATGTGAATCTGTTATTTACTCTATCAAATAATAGAAGGACTAGGGGGCACTCCATGAAGTTAGGAAGTAGCACATATAAAACTAATCAGAGAAAATACTTTTTCACTCAACACACAATTAAGCTCTGGAATTTGTTGCCAGAGGATGTGGTTAGTGCAGTTAGTGTAGCTGGGTTTAAAAAAGGTTTGCATAATTTCCTGGAGAAGTAAACCGCGTGGCGAGCACCCGCTCTCCCGACGCGCACCCAGGCCACTCTCCTGGGCGCGTGATTCACTAAGCCAAGCTATGCAAATTAGGGCCCAGGGTAAAAAGGAGGCGCTAGGGACACTAGCACGTCCCTAGCGCCTCTTTATTGACAGAAGCGGCAGCTGTCAGCGGGTTTGACATCCGACGCTTAATTTTACCAGCATCGGTTGTCAAACCCGCTGACAGCCATGGGTTCGGAAAATGTACGCCGGCATAATTGAGGGTCTGTCTTACAACCCGCGGGCCGATTTTTAATTTTTTTTTATTTTTGGGGCCTCTGACTTAATATTGCTATGATATTAAGTCGGAGGGTGTACAGAAAAGCAGTTTTTTCTGCTTTTCTGTACACTTTCCTGTGCTGGCCAAAATTAACGCCTGCCTTTGGGCAGGCGTTAATTTCTGAAAGTAAAAGAGCTTTCTCAATAGCAGGTTCCTCGATGTGGAATGCCATGCCCCCCGACCTCCGTATAGAATCTTGCACAACAAAATTAAAAAAAATGTTAAAAACATGGCTGTTCCAACAGGCCTTCTACTAGCCCACTCCCACCTTGCCTCCAGTCTCCCCCCTAATTTGTACTTAATCTAGCTTGAACTTAATTTTTACTTAATCTAGTTCCCCCCCCTTTTCTTTTCTTATTCTCCCCTCCCCCAACATAGTTAATGCCATTCATATTTATTGCCTCTGTTATCATGTACCATTACACATATTTATTATTATTATGTTACGAAGTTACTTGTTTTCATATGCGTTCTATGTAATTGTTTTGCCATATATTTAGGCCTTGTTCCTTGTTCACCGATACGATGTGAAAACGTTTGTCGATATATAAAAACTATTAAATAAATAAATAAATGAAATGTGTGGCTTGGCTGAACATTTTACTTTCTGAATCGTGCGGGAATAACTAATAGGCTCATCAACATACATTTGCATGTTGCGGGCGCTATTAGTTTCCGGGGGGTTGGCCACGCGTTTTCCATGTGCTATTACCCCTTACTGTATAAGGGATAAAAATAGCGCGTGGAAAACGCGTGGCCAAACAGGGCTAATGGTGCGCTCTGCCAAGCGCACCATACTGAATCGGCCCGTTAGGGAATAACCACTGCTATTACTGACATTAGTAGCATGGGATTTATTAAATGTTTGGGTACTTGGCAACTATTTGTAGCCTGGATTGGCCACTGTTGGAAACAGGATGCCTGGATTGATGGACCCTTCTTACGTTCTTATGGTAATCCACTATGATTTATTGATTTTTAAAACATGGTAAATCCAAAAATTTATCCATAATTCATATACCCCAGTAGACTGTGACTCATGACCCATCAATCAGAAATTTAGTATAAGAACATATCTGCTTTATTTCCTTTGCTGTGTTGTCAGTTCATATTTTGTAATTCTAGAACATGTTAAAGAAGAAAATGAAAACCACACACCTGATAATACTCCTGTCTAGTTTTATATAATATTCATGAGTATATCTGAAATGTTTTATGTTAATGGCAATCACTGGAGCAAAACACAGTAAACAGATTTATATATATATAAAAAATATGGAAAGAACTACTCATAAAATAAATCATAAAAATGTTCAGTGAAAAATCATCAGCACCATCATCATTTCATGCTTAGAGTTCCTACAGGTCCCTTGTTCAGTTTTTGGGTTTTTTTTAAATCAGTAATGAAATATTTGTGAAATACTTGAATGAGTATATAACCATGTTTTACCTTCATGCCAAGGCAGCACATCAGATATCATTTTAGAGAAAGAACTATCACAGTATAGCAAATTGGCCATGATAGAAAATTCTATTTTAGGAATGATGCCCCCGATTGAGTATTTTTGCATGACCTTCAATGACTACACTAACCACGGTAACCACTGCATAAACATCACAAATGTGCATCTGGTCATTTAGGGGTAGATTTTAAAGGTTGTGCATGGGCTTACATGTGCGCGCGCTACCCAGCGAGTGCACATGTATGCCTGATTTTGCGCGCGCATGCTATAAAATCCTGGGTCAGTACGCACAATTGTGCGCCTTGCGCCCACCGAGCCACACTGCCTTCCCCCATTCTCTTCCCCCTAGCCTGACCTTCCCACCCATTCCCCTAACATTTTCCCCCCCCAAGCCCTACTCTAACCTCCCCCCCCCCGCCCCCGACCTTTATTTTACCTTTTGATGTCCTTCGGAGTGAAGAAACTCACACAATGAGATTTGTACAATGTTCTCTCAACCTAGCTTGATGTTACCCAGGTAGAGAGTCCATCAAGCTAGGTTGAGAGAACATTGTACTAGAGATGTGAATCGGAACCGGAATCGGTTCCGATTCCGGTTCCGATTCACATGTGGATTTTTTTCCATCGGGCCCGATCGCGTTTTGTTTATCGGCTGCGCCCCAGCCGATAAACAAAAAACCCACCCTGACCCTTTAAAAGTAACCCCTTAGCTTCCCCCACCCTCCTGACCCCCCCAAAACCTTTTTACAGGTACCTGGTGGTCCAGTGGGGGTCCCGAGAGCGATCTCCCGCTCCGGGCCGTCGGCTGCCACTAATCAAAATGGCGCCAATGGCCCTTTGCCCTTACCATGTGACGGGGTATCCGTGCCATTGGCCGGATTCTGTCACATGGTAGGAGCACTGGATGGCCGGCACCATCTTGTGCTCCTACCATGTGACAGGGGCTGACCAATGGCACCGGTAGCCCCTGGACAAACCCCAGGACATGAGTAACCCATTGAAAATCCGCCCCCACCCCGCCCCCTTTTTCAAACTCCGGGACATGCATAACCCTTTGAAAATCCACCCCATAGCATTTTAGTAAAATAATTTATTAGCATTAGAAATAAAAGAAAACTAGCTTTTTGTAGATTATCACAGAAAGCCACTAATCCTGCCCTATATTTCAGTTTTCAGTTCAAGTAAATTAAAAAACTGAGTCCTCAAACTTCATATCTAAATTCTGGCCAGAATATTAGCATATTATTTCAGCCAACCTCATATGATTGCAGAATACTTTAGAAGAATTCCTCTGCAGTCCTGATGATTGATAAATACAATAGTAGATGTTTGGGGAATCTGCAATTTTTTCCAAAGTTCTGTGGTTGATCCACTGATCTTCTCCAAAATAAAGAATTAAAAATTCCCTCTTTTTCTGAATAAACTCACAACAAATCTTCTGAAAAGTTCCACAAAGGTATCGTTGTCCAATACTCATAAGTAGTAATTTTAAAAGTTACATACATAAAAATTAGCATATAAGCACGTGCAATGGTTCCCCCCATTTCAGTGCTTTATTCTAGACTAGGAGTGCTATGAGTCTAAGTTCAGATCCAGACGGAGAGGAAGACTCCTCTTCCAGGGCCCCTGGCACTGTCAATCACAGTCTCATTGACCACTTCACACTCTAGATCAAATAGTTCCAGAAGGTGCCAGATAGTGAAAAATAGCAGGGAAGCAAAAATTACAAAACAGGGAGAAACCAGGAATCACAAAAGAGTCCATCCATCCCCTATTAATTCCATATGAGGAACATTCAAAGAAACCATTGGAGTCCATAGTTGGTATACAAATAAAATAGTCTTTACTGTACCTTATAGAAGAGGATTCAGATCAAGATGTCAAAGATAAGAATCAACATACATCCAATCATCAATAACAATCCAAATGGTTTCTCTGTCCATCCTTATTCTGTTCAATTCCCATCTAGCTTTTGCACCTTCATCTTGATTGAAAATATCTTCACCAGTGAAATTGGGATAACTAGAGTGTAGTTCCAGATCTGTGATAAACTGGGCTGGAAAAAAGCAACAATATTCAAGAAAAAGAGTTCTAAAAAATCAAACTCTTCCACTGTAATTCAACTATCAAAAATACAAGTCTCTTGAGGTAGTGGCTCAAAAGTCTACATCCTTCTCTTCACCCAATCTGTTAACTGGTAAATTGGGTCAAAAGATCTTTGTTCCCACCCTATACTATACCGAGGTATGCTCTTCCTTCAGTCAAAATCCAAAGTCTTCTTAAAACATCTTTCTCAAAACCTCTTTGCCAAATGCTTGAATTGCCTTCTGTGAGATCCAGGGGGAATCTCCAGCTCTCCAAACACCTTGCTTTAAGATCTGGAGAAATCTCTTGCTCTTCAATCCTCTTTCTATTGAAACCATGGGAAGGTTTCATCTCCTCACTCTTCCTCTCACCAACTCCACTCATCACCATCTAACCCAGGGAAGCACTGGGCATGCTCCATAAGACCTTATACCCCAAAAAGCTATTCCACAAACTGATGGTGTTATAGCAATGGGAGGTATCAAAAAATATCTTAATTCCTCTTACTACCCCTAGATAGAAAAATCACATAAGAATAATTTTAGTGCCTGGCAGAGCCCCGTCACACATGCAAGTAGCCCGTACTTGCATAATCACTATTTTATGAAAGTTGAAAGTCCATGCATACTTTATGTTTTGAGCACACATATACTATATGCACATAAGAATGTTAATTTTCAAAATGGCGGGCAGGTGTATGTTTGCACGCACACATTGGCCTGCACCCAGGGATGCAGCTATTTTATAGTATGCGAGCATATATGTATGCATGCTATAAAATAGTTTGACTGCATGCACGTATGTGCCAAATTTTAAGTGGGCATGCGCATGGGTGTACAAATCCAGCTTCTACTACGAAAGTCAGATAATTTTAAAACGGATGCGCAGCAACACCATTCCCAGTTTTACCAGTTCATCCCCAGTTCACCCAGTTAAGAGAAAGATCCTCCAAACTCCCTTAGTTTAATAGCCTTCACTCACTCCAGTTAGCTCTGACCCTTAAAACCTCTTAGATCTGCCTAGTTTTCTTTATTTTACAACTTACACTTCATCCATAGTTGAAGTAAATTTACACAACAGGAGATCTTGGCATGCACCGGGGCATGTAAGTATTTATGTGCATATCTCTGGTTCATGCCCCAAAATGCACATACCCCACCCAGACTACTCCCACGCCATACCTCTTTTTGAAAACTTTGGAGATATGTGGGCAGTGGGAGATACACCCATATCTGAGTAGCTTTTAAAATTCACTGGGTGCGCACAAGCCCAACTAATTTGTGCATCCCCTAATTGATGCATGCACTGGGCTTTTAAAATTCACCTAACAAAGAGGCGGTGTAGGGGCATTCTGTGGCAGGGCCAACAATTAAGCACATAAGTGGCTATTTTAAAAGACACACACGTGTATATCTGACAACTTAGGGAGTCATTTTCTATAGCTTTCGCATGCGAAAAGGGACTTTTCACATGCAAAAAGTCCCTTTTCACGTGTGATAGCTAGATCGGGACGGAGTCAGGGCGGAGTCGTCACCGGAATCTGTATTCCTGAGGTGCCTACACTCGTCAGAGGGGATCCCCAGCTTACCCCATTCCGCGGGTCACTACCATATCTTCTCATCTGGGGTCTCGCTCTGGGCATTCCCAGGACCACCGGGTGAATGGCCCTCTGAATGAGATAAAAGGAGATGTGCTCTCGATGCCTAGGTTCAGCAAGACACTCCAGAGGGATAGTTGTGTGGGTAATCCGACCAGGCAGGGGTTCTCTGTGGATCAATGAGAGAACTAGTGGAACAGGACAAGGCTGAGTGGGAATTGTTAGTTGATCCACAATCTCTTGCATGAGGAAATTCCCACCCGCCCATGAATCCACCAAGGCCAAGGCAGGAAGGCTGCAATCTTTAAAGGCCAGAGGCTGCAATCTTGAAAGGCAAGGTGAGTGGAGGGACAGGAGCAGTCAGGCCTAGGGTCACCCCTCCAGAGAATCCTAGGCCCTGGAATTTACCGGCCGCACTGGACATTGGGCTAGGAGGTGTCCAGAACCCCCTCAGTAAAGACAGAGACCAGATCGGCGCCGCCTTTGGCATTCCTCTGGCAACAATGGGCCTCAGCCCAATTGCATGGGCTCTTCTGGAGAGGCCTCAGAAGGGGACTGTGGAGAGGCGCCCGGTAAAATGGGACAAGGTCGAGGAGGCATGCTAGTGCGTCATTTAAAACCCACTAGCTCGAAGGATCTCTCCCGGAGGCGGCGGTCAATTCTCCCGTTTAGGTCAATTATCATGTCCAGTGTTGCTGGAAGATCACGGGCTGCGAGCTCATCTTTGATCTTAGGCGAAAGACCATCAAAGTATATAGCACGCAGACATGGCACCTCACAATGGAGCTCAGAAGAGAGGGTGCGAAACTCCAGAATGTAGTCTATCAGAGAGCGACCGCCCTGTCTAAGGTGAAGGAGTACTGTGCTGACTTGCGTCTGCCACCCAGGGGTTTCAAAGATGGCTCGGAAGCATGCCAATAAACTCGAACGGTCCAGAAGCAGTGGATCTGAACGTTCCCATAAGCGAAAGGCCCAAGCCAGAGCCTTCCCTTCAAGCAGAGACATAATGTACATTGTCTTGGACAGATCGTCTGGGAACAATGCAGATTGTAGGCAAAAATGCATATTGCACTCGTGGAGGAACCCACAACAATACTGAGGGTCCCCTGCATAGTGAAGTGGAGTCGGTAAAGTAATTACCAGGTGAGGAATCGAAGCTGATGCCAACGAGCCGGAGGGAGAAGTGGCCTGAACAGAGGTGGCGGCCACAGAGTCCAAGCAAGCATTGAGGCGCTCCATAGAAGCATCCAGTGATTCCAGGGCCTTCTGCTGTTCTAGGATTCTTTGGGCAAGTCCTGGAATTGCCTGCAAGGCAGGAGCCTCAGCCGGATCCATGGCCTTGGATAGCTATTACAAGAGTGGATCCTTGGGCCGGCGGAATTGGCAGCCAATGGGGAGGAGCCCCAGAGGACCCTTCCGATGGCAGGCGAGGCTGTAGGAGACCTGAGACGCCGCAGGACCTTCACCACCTCCAGCCCTCATTCCCTGTGGGTTGAGGCCTTGGGGACTGGGGCCAGCTGGACTTACATGGGGTCTCAGGCAGGTGGTGACACTCGTAGTCAGGCAGGCAAGGGTCTTGGCAGGTGGCGTATCTCATAGGCAGGCAGGCAAGGGTCTTGGCAGGCAGCATATCTCATAGGCAGGCAAGGGTCTTGGCAGGCGGCGTATCTCCTAGTCAGGCAGGCAAGGGTCATGGCGGTAGGCATATCTCATAGGAGGGCAAGGGTCTTGGCGGGTGGCATATCTCGTAGTCAAGCAGGCAAGCAGACGAAATACAAGAACCAGGAACAAGGCAACAGGAGTACTTCACAGGACCAGGAGCCAGGAGTATCCAAGGCAAGATCTGTGTTACGATTCCTGCCCGCGGAGCTAATCTCCACAAGCAGGCCTCTCCACCCACCTGGTTCCCAGCGCAGCCGGGTGCCACTGACCCCGTTTCCTGTGGCTCGGAGGCCGCAGCGGTTCCTGCCCTGCTCAACAGGGATGGCCCCACTGAGCAGCTGCCTCTCCCGATGCCCACGCCAGGACCCATGCGGCAGGGCTGCTGCCGGCGCCATCTTGTTGCAGCCCTGAACCGCCGCTGAGACCTGCAGCCTGGAGGCCATGCTTGTCCGCCTCCTCTTGCGGCCTGGAGCCGCCCCAGGTCAGCCTCCGTGGCAGGGAGCCGCAATGTCATCTTTGGGGTCCTTGGCGGATGGCAGGAGGCCGTCCTGAAGCCTGCCTGCCTGTCTCCACGCTGAGGTGCAGGAGAGCACCACTGTCCATGGTGCTGCCTCTCTCTTCAGCCTTTCCTTAGGCGCCAGCGTATGCCTCTTCATTCTATTTAAAGGGCCAGCCACAGGAAGTGCTGCTGGCTCCTTCTGACGATGACTTCCTGCTTCAGCCCTATAAAAGGTATTCCTCTTCAGTCTCTCATCACTTTCGGATTGGGTTCCACAGTCATCTGTGTCTCCTGACCGGTCCAGTCCTCCGTGGTCTCCTTCTGCTTTGATGGCTTCGTCTCCATGTCTCTGATGTCTTTCGTCCAGGTCTTCAGTTGCCTCCATGTTCCAGGTGTCCATCGTCCAGGTCTTCAGTTGTCTCCATGTTCCAGATGTCCATTGTCCAGATGTCTTCAGGTTTCTGATGTCCTCTGTCCCTGTTGTCCAGATGTCTTCGTGTCCCTGGTGCCTGATATCCTGCTCTTCTGTTGACCCGATGTTCCTGATGTCTTTGCCTTCGTCTCCATATCCATGCCTTGGTTCCTCGATGTCCACTTTCCTGGCTTACCGCAGTCGTGGTCCGTGACCAGTCCCGCGGGTGGACTGTGTGGGGCGCCTCACGGTACAAGGCCATCCTCATCTCCGCAGCGCAACCCTCTGGAAGACCTCTTGCTTCAGTCCGTTGTTTTTAATCCTTGAGAATCGAATCCTGCTTCAGAGTTGTCCCGATCTTCAGAGCCTATTGCAACCTGCGTGATGTCCATGTCAAGTCTCTGTTTGAACTTGCCCTGAGTCTGGCGTGGTCCACGACCAGTCCCGCGGGGGGCTGTATAGGGCACGCTCCAGTGCAGGTCTCTGCAGTTGCTTTGTCATGTTCCGGTATCAGCTTCCACTATTCCTCCTGGAGTACTGCCTCAAGCCCAGCATGGTCCGCCACCAGTCCCGCGGGTGGACTGTGTAGGGCGGCTGCTTCGCAGACTCGCCCCAGCTCTTGGTCCTGCTTCAGCTCTTATCTACAGTGTCTTGCTTCAGCCCTCACCTACAATGTCTCACTTCAGCTCTCATCTACAGTGTCTTGCTTCAGCTCTCATCTACAGTGTCTCGCTTCAGTCCTCATCCATGATGTCTCCGCTCCAGTCCTCGTCTGTGGTGTCTTACTCCAGCCTTCATCTTCAGCATCCTCGTCTTCAACGTTCTTGCTTCAGTCTTCGTCCAAAGTCTTCTGTGTTCTAAGGACTCCGTCTGCCCTCATCCACTGTCTGGCCTGCCGCCTATTGCCGTATCCAGCGGCAGGTCTGAAAGGGCTTGGAACGGTCGGAGGACTGTTCATCTATCAACATTGCATTGTTGGTATCCTGGGGCGTGCAGGTCCGGTTCAGGGTCAGACATTATATCCTAGTCCTTGCTTCAGCCTTGTCCTGCTTTCGTACCCATGTTCACATTAGTTCACCTCCTGCGGTGTGGCTTGTGGCTCCTCCCTGGGCCATGCCGTGGCCCAAGGGCTCACATCACCAGTTTCAGAGATGACCGCGCCTCCATGCCTCGAAGTGTAACAGCTGCCGGAGGTCATACTCCTAACTGGACTTGAAGGCCCGTGCCCTCAGGTCGTAATGGGATCCAAAGACCCCAAGCCCTCGGTCCCTACAGCTGCCGGAGGTCGCGCTCGTAACAATCTGTGAAGCAGGCCTTGCCTTAAATAGTTGCAGGGCTGGAAGGAGGAGTCCTGACCCCTTCCATGCTGCTTCCTGAAAAGGCGTGAAATGATGCGCACGTGTGCCTGAGGAGCCGGGAGTCAGGGTGTAGGCCCTAGCAGGCGCTGCTGGCATGCCGTCCTGCACAGCGCATCGGGAGAAGAGCCAAAGAGCAAGGCCGTGATGAGGCTCATCGGCCGCCGGCCAAAGCAAGATTCCCGGGCCCGAGGAGGCGTAGTCGGCCGTGCCAGGAGGTGGGGGAGTCTGGCTGCAGTCCTGTGGCTGACTCTCGCAACAGTCCCTCCTGAAATTTAACACAATATGCTTATAATTTAACTACTCCGAATAATTTTGTGTTATCTACAAATTTGATCATCTCACTCATCATATTCCTTTCCAGATCATTTATAAATAAATTAAATAGCACTGGTCCAAATACAGATCCCTGAGATACTTACATTTTTTCCATTGTAAAATCAGACCATTTAATCCTATTCTCAGTTTCCTGACTTTTAACCAGTTTGCAATCCACAAAATGAGATTGCCTCCTATCCCATGACTTTTTAGTCATGGGGTAGGAGGCATTGTCCGAGTACTGAGTTTAAATAAAAATATATTTCCTAATATCTCAATCACAAAGGGGGATCCACTTCCTTAGTTCTATGCAGAGATTATCCTCAGTACATATGCAAAACCCACCTAAACATATTTGAACAGAAAACAATTGAACATATATTGGACACATGGTTAGAGACACAAAAACGGACTTTGTGAGCAGTAGAACTAATCATCAAGGCTTTTTAACAAGAGTCGAGGATAGATCTTTTAATATTTTTAAGATGATTGACTTACAAATCTATATGAAAGATGTGTGAATGGACAGTAGCCAGGGTTAAAGGTACAGAAAATTATATCTCCTTGGTTAAATATGTTACAATTGTCTGTCTTCTGCTCTCTTCATTAAACCACTCAGGAAAAATGAAAAAAAAAAAAAACCCCATCCCCTGTAGTTAAATATCACAACTGCCTAGCAGTAATTTCTTAATTATTAAATACTATTCTGTAAATCTCCTTTTATTATTGCCTATGATCTTTTAATGTACTTCTGATATTAAGGTGATATAATTGTCCACTGCATCTATATGAGGGACGCTGCACAAAATATTTGATATTTAAAAATATGTAGAATATGCAGAAAGTGTTTTTGAGAGCAGTAATTGCTAATTAGCATTTTGTAAAGTCTATCCTCAGGCATTAGCTACTCGAATGGATTTTTGAAGGCATACAGGCAGAGACTTTCAGTGTGCTGGGCTGCGAAAAAGGGGTCACTATTTTATTGCAAGCCTATCTGTTTTGTTACAACCTTAACCTTTTAACTGATATGTTTCCCATTTTGTTCATCTGTGAAATATTGAGTTGTTGTAATTGTGTTATGTCATTTTCTTGTAAAAACATTCAGCAGCACTAGAGTACAGTATGTCACAGTACTCAGTTTCCTTTAATGAGATCACACAGAAAAAAATGTTAAGGTTTAATATATCTTATATAAATATATATATATATTATCACAGCTCCTACTCTTGCAAGTCACATCACCACAGCCTTGGATTCTTCAACAGGTTCTCCCCTGTAATAAACTGGACTAAATTTCCTAGGAGACTTGGAGCACATTAGCAAACCATAAATCTAGCTAGGGTGCTTCTTAAGTCTGAATGAATGTCCCCTGCCCGGGGTCAGGATGAGTATTAACTGATGCAACAACAGAAGAAAAGTGAAAGGAAAATTCACAGCATGCCGCTGAAGGCAGACTGTAGGCAACTGAGACCATGTTCGCTGCCCTGCTGAGCATTTGGTGCTCGCCCCAAAATAGAAGGACAGAAAGCTATACTTACGGTTTTAAAGCAAATCATTCTAAAATGGAAGCATTTTTCTTAATTTCCATATTTGAATCTTAAAATAGGCTTCTGAGCCATGCCCATTGCCCTGCTGAGCATTTGGTGGTCAGAGAGAAAAAAAAAACCTATAAGTACAAAAATAAATGTCTCACAGCTTTCAAAATGGAGAAAGGTACTGATTGAGCACAAGCTAAGTACTTTTAAACAATTGACTGAAATGGGTTGCTTAGTTTAGCCCCTGAGGAAGCGTCGTATTGCGAAACACCAGCCGGGTTGGGCTCGGGCTTTACATATGGATTAGAGACTGTTTGTCTATGAACACTTAAATTGCATACTCAAAAACATTCTTTAAAAAGCTGTTTGTGCTCAGAAGCTGGTAAATTTTCAAAAGATTTACGTGTGTAAATGTAACATAGTCACGTAGAGTACACTTTTGTGAGCAAATCCTATGGACAATTCAATGGCATAAATTGTAGCAATTTTCAAAAGCCCACTTACTCGAGTAAAGTGCATTTACACCTATAAAACCCAATTTTAAGTATATTAAAGCTTTTGAAAATCAGGCCCAAAGTGTGTGAAAGAGTTGAAGGGCACACTGACAGGCTTGCTGACTCTTTGCATTTACCTTTACCTTACGTTCTGAGTTATACAGACTTCGTTGATCACCCTTCTTCTTCAGATTCTTCTTTGGGATTCGATGGCTCTTTGTTTCTTGTAATTCATAGTCTATTGAAACCATATACTGTATATCCTTTCTTCCAACCCATAAAAGATGTCACAAATCTGCAAAGAATCGAATTTCTTCCAGAATCAACGCAACTATTAGAACTCTGCAGTAGATAATATCGAAGAAATTAAGAGACAAGAGGTTAAGAAGAAATAAAAGTCAACAAACAAGCTGTAGTTGATATCACTTGATTGGATAACTTGATACGTTTATAACTAGCTTTTGAGAACTTGGCTTCCTTCATGAGGTCAATGCAAAATGATCTAGGGATGATGTTTCCTGAATTTACTAATAAAAACAGATTGTATTACAATGCTGTCTGTTTTCAAGCTGAAATTGTAAAGTCAGTTTGGGTGATGGAGAAGTCTGATATATTTGCAGAAGGATAAGAAAGCTGATTTTTTTTAGCATTAGGTGTAGGAGTCTGTCTGGCACTGCGGAGGAAACCAAAGTACTTATTAAATCTCTTTGTGGCTGATGCATTAACTTGTGAATCAACACATATAAAAATGCTCACAATGACCTGAAACACATAAAAACATGGGCACTTCAGGTTTTGTGTGTTTTTACATGTCTGGTGCCTGTTCGTGAAAAAATTAGCAAATTATCCTCTTTAAAAACAGTAAACGTTCACATGTAGTTCATATAATTCTTACCTACAGGTAAATTTTTAAAAGGGTCGCGCATGCATCCAGGCAATTTATAAAATATACGCTTACGGGTAGATTTTAAAAGTGCTGCAAGCGTAAAAAAACGGGGGTTATGTGCATGGCCAAGCCTTGCACGCACCGGGCGCATTTTCAAAGGGGCCCAGCCACGAGCGTAACTCCTGTTATGTGTAAAAGGGCCCGGCCCAAGGATAGGGGCGGTCCAGGGGCGGGGCTTGAGGCGGCCGGTACAGCAGCCATTTGCCGCTGTGCCGGGGAAGCGCAAACCGTCAGTCGGCCGGCGCGCACAAGTTGCTTCTGCTCCAACGGATCAGTAAGCAAAAAAAAAAGGAAAGATAGGCAAAAGAGTTTAGGGGGTGGAGGAGGAGAGGGGAAGAGGGAGGGAGTATAGGGAGGGGGGTAGGGAACTGGGAAAGGCCCGATCTCATCACCGTGCGTACTTTTCTAAAATTAGGCCCACCTGCATGTGCCGCCTGCACATGCACACGCGGATTATAAAATCTGGCGCGCATGTGTGCATGGCCTATGGATTTTATAACATGCGTGTGCCGGTACATGCATGTTATAAAATCAGCGCACCTATTAAAATCTACCCCATAGGTTTTAAAATATATCTGCAGCCTTTACATGCATATCGAGATAGAGAGAGAGAGGAGACAAAGAGACTTTGTATAGGGCTCACCTGACACTCATGCACCATTATAAAGGGGGGCACTTTGATTCGGGGTGAGTTTTTGGAATGTGGGTTGGGGTTTGGGGAGTGGTGATACAGAAACATTCAGAGGTATTCATTGACATCATTAAATAATTTTAGTCCTTATAAACAATGAAAAGGAATTGATTTGGACAATGCAGCTAGCAGCTTATAAGGTCTAAATTTTTTTTAATGATGTCAATTTTACAATGAATACCTCTGAACGTTTTTATAACACCACCCCATAAACTACCTCCTGAAAACTTACTCCGCATCAAAGTGCCCCCCTTACAATGGTGCATATATTGAGTGTCAGGCTGAGCCCTATAAAGAGGCTCTCTCTCTCTCTCTTCACCAGACTCCTACTGAGGAGCTGTAGCAAAGGTACAGCATAGGTAGCTGTTGTGATGCAGTATCGTGCAAAGCAATTTACTATTTATTTATTTATTTTATTTATTAACTTTTATTTACCAACATTCGTGCAGCACATCATGCCGGTTTACAAAGAACTCAGGTGGGCGATACAATAAAACATTAAAACAAAACAATGTACAAAGAATAAAATAAAGTAAAACCATAACAATGTAACCTTAGAACAAAATACTATTTCTTACAAAAGGACACATTAACCGATCATGATCAAAAAATAAATTAAGCCGTAGGGGGAATGTTGTTTCTTCTAGGGTATCCATGGGAGGTGCGGGGGGAAGCGGGGGAAACATAGGATGGGGTGGGGGAAATTCGAACAGAGGGGGCTGGGGAGAAATTAAATTTGGTTTGTGTCGGGATAGGCCTGTCGGAATAGCCATGTTTTGACTCCTTTCTTGAAAATTTGCAGGGATGTCTCTTGGCGTAGGAGGATGGGGGCAGCGATGGAGAAGGCTCTCTCTCTGGTGTGAGTAGAATGTGCTGCCTTTAGGGATGGGGTGTGTAGAGTACCTGCATGGGTTGTTCTTGTGGGTCGGTCGGATGAACGGTAACGAGGCATTTCGTCGAGCCAGGTGTGATTATGTTTGTGTAGGGAATTGTGAAGGATGGTGAGGGTTTTGTATTGTGAGCGGAAGGAGATGGGTAACCAATGTAGGTCTTTTAGTATGGGGGTGATGTGTTCCCTTTTTTGTGTGCCTGTTATGATTCTAGCCATGGAGTTTTGTAGAATTATTAATATTATTAATATTATTAATATTAATATTATTAATTATTAATAATATTAATATTATTAATTATTAATAAGATTAATAATATTAATTATTTATAATAATATTAATATTAATAATATTAATAATAGTATTAATATTAATAATAATATTAATAATAATAATTATTAAGAATTATTAATAATATTAATATTAATGCACAATCAAGCAAAAAAAACAACCCCCAAACACATCTTCGCAAGATGGTTTTCACAAAAAAGTTAACTATGGGCCTCATTTTCCACGCCGCTCGCATGCTTTAAGGGACCTTTCGCATGCGAAAAGTCCCTTATCGCGTGCGATACCAGGATGGGGGTGGAGTCAGGGCGGAGTCGGCCCCAGAAGAGGAGGAGTCGGGGCGTCACCGGGGCCGACTCTGCGCCGACGCTGTGGACAGCGAAATGGTAAGTGCCTTTTCACGGCAGCTTTCGCTCCCAATAGCTACACCTCCTATGGTGGCGCTATTGGGTGCGAAACCGGCAGCGATCGCACCGCGACGGTGCGATCGCTGCCTGCTAGCGCAGGCCCTCCCCCTGTTTCGGCCCCCCACCCCTCACCTTCTAAAGTATCGCAGTCCTGTGATACTTTAGAAAATGAGGCCCTATATCTCAATAAGGTATCATTTTTTGATTGTTTTGGGAGCTAAGTTTCACGTGCAAATTTTCTACCCAGCTCATTTGCATGAGCAGAAGACTGGCACATAAACAAAGGCACTAGACTGCAGGAAATCCCACAGGTTGGTATATCAGCCTCTCTATGTTAGCTTCAAAGTCTTTGATCATTTAATTTCAAATCTCTTTCATTCCTTGATAGTTTGTACCTCCCTTTTAGCATCCTGATTCTAAAATCATCGATGTAGTGCTCTCTGCTCTGACCTGTAAAAATGTTCCCACACAGGAATATTTCCTTGCTTTTCTCAGTGATCTGTTCCCTTGTATCTGCAAAAGTTTTTCTTGTCTTTAATTTCTGACCCATTTCACTGATATAGCATCAGCCTCCACATTTTCTGCACTAGATAATATATAGTAGATTAACAGAGGAGCAGAAATGTGAATCCCTTAATTTGAATGCCTTTTCCATATAGGTAACTCGAGGATCCTTTGATGTGTGCTGGCACAGCTTAGGGGTTCTTGCAAGGCTTCGTGTCATTGTCTTTTTTTGAGTTTCTTTGAAGCTTGTTTCTCACTAGTCTTTAGGATAAATGGAAAGGGAGTTTATAAAATTTAACAAGTTGCTGCATTTGCATAACTCACAGAAAGTCTGTGATAAGAAATACTGTAGATAGTCACATTTGCTTGCAAATAACTGGATTGACTGTAGACTAGAACATTGTACAGAATTTTCATGGTAAATGCTATTTTCAAAATGATATAAAAAAGAATATTTATTTGTATACCTTACTGTAGTATAAATCTTATCCATGCATGACAGTAGGTTATGGTTAAGGCAGTAAGAGTAGCTGGGTTTAAAAAAGGTTTGGATAAGTTCCTAGAGAAGAAGTCCATAAACTACTATTAATCAATACAGAATAGCCACTGTTTGTTGCCGGCATTAGTAACATAAGATCTATTTAATGTCTGGGTACTTGCCAGGTACTTGTGACTTGGATTGGCCACTGTTGGAACTTGGAAACAGGATACTGGGCTTGATGGACCCTTAGTCTGACCCAATATGGCATATCTTGTGTTCTTATATTAGTCCTTAATGCTTTGCACGGTTGAAGTTCCTTAGGCCTTGGGCCTTGAGTCTTTTAGACAGGATGTTGGGTATTATTGCTTAAATTAAAGCAACTAAAATACTACACAAAAATTGTACTGGAGTAATATGGAATAGAATGGGAAAGAAAGATACTTGCACTCAACAGGTTGTCTCCATGGATGTCATTCATCCTAGACATCTGAAATCAACAAACTGATGGGTCTCATGTTGTCAATAATTAATATGTATTATTTCAATGACTTTTGTAAGATGTCAAGCCTTCTGAAATAGGGAGGGCAATTTTTAAACAGCTTGCAAAGGCTAAAGTTGGAGTCATCTTTTACCGGCAGACTTTAGCCAGAATTTTCAAAGCAGATTTATGCACATAAATTTGCTTTGAAAATTTGTGGATATACACAGAATCCCATACCATATACATGAGTAGTAACCCTTAGGGATCACCACTAGATGTCCTTAGCTCCCAACCTTTGAGCTAGGAGTAGGGTTTAGGCAGAAGAGGGAGGGGTGTACTATTTTTGGAAGAGCACCTCTATTGATAGCATTTTTCCTCTGGGTCCACCCTCTATCTCAAGTCCAGTGCCCGCATCAACCTCCAAGCATGTACAGAAGGGATTATGAAAGAAATCCCTAATCTGGAGGCACTTTAAAGTGAAGAAAGACCCACATAGGAGTAGGTGGGGTGAAAAAGGGCAGAATGGGGTGAGCACCAAGAATGTAATATTCTGTAAGCAGAAACCGGTAGATACGTCGATACAGTTGCTGAGTATATTTTATATAAATGCCTGCTCAATTACAGATAAATTTTAAAACCCTGGTGCACATAAAAGCATGGAGATATGTGCGTGGTCAGGCCGCGTACGCGCCGTGTGCATTTTCATAGTGGCTCAGCCACACACTTATTTCCCTGTAGGCGTGAAAGTGCCAGGTATTTGAAAAGGGGCAGGCTGAAGGTGGGGTCTGGGTGGGGCAGGGGGTTTGGTGGAGAGGGGAAAAGGGAGGAAGCATAGGTAGGGGGTTAAGGAACTGGGGAAAGTCCTACTCGTGTTGCTGCACATTTTTTAATAACTCCCCCCCAGTCGCCACCGGCACGCACATGTGCGTGCTGATATAAAATCGGGTGCACATGTGCGCACAGGTATCATATTTTATAACACGTGCCCAGTGATGTGCGCATGTTATAAAATCAGCACTTCCATGTGCACGTGCTGGGAACTGCACGCACATGGACACCCACATGCATGTTTAAAAATCTACCCCTTAGAGCAAGAATTGATTTAATTTGTATTATTTTCTGGGATCATCATACAGATTTATTGCTTCTAAATGAAACTTGACACTCACAGGCTGATAATATGCTGTTGAATCAGGTCTGTCCCCCAGAATATAGATATTTTTCTCATGCTAGAGAAGGCTATAGAGGGGATGGAATAATATTTATTTTTAAGGAAACCTTAGATGTCCGAGAGACCATGCATAAGGTCGGGGTAGGAAGTGAAAGTATGATAATTACATTAGGATCTTGGGCTATTGGGTTGGGACCTCGACTGAGAAGATTTTAGATTTTACCTCTGTGATGTATTTACTAAACTCACGGCTGTTGGTCTTAGGAGATTTTAATATTAGCGTCAACAATGGTTCGGATAGGTAAATTAGGGAATTTTTGAATGCTATTCAAGCTATTGGCCTTTCTCAATTAGTCAATCATCCCATTGGGCAGATCAAATTCTTGATCTTTTATTGGTTCCATCAGAAGGGGAGATCCATGGTTTGTTTAGGGATTTGCAATTGGAGGAAGATTTATGGTCTGACCACTTTTCAATGTCTTTTAACTTTGTAGGTTGGGAGGAGTTTTAGATTAGGCCAGGTAAAATGATTGAATGAGTCTAGAGGGGAGATTAATGTTGATCAATTTAGACAAAAATGAGAGAAAGAGATGGGGCAGTTGGATGATAGTACGGCCACTACTTTGACTGACTCCTTAGAGTTTACCTTAAAGACAATATTGGAAAGAATAGCCCCAAAAAGAGCTATCCCTCCCTCTGCCGCAAAAGCATGTACCATGGTATACCATGGCAAAAGTAGCAAAAAATCATGAAATGTGGTGTGCCAAGAGGAAATGGTGAAAGGATAAGGAGGAGGGTTAGAAACTGCAATTGTTATTGATTAGAAGCCAATATAATTGTGAATTTGAGGTGTCATGAAAACAATGCTATAAGAAACAGCTGCAATACTCAGTGAATTGTCCTCAGGCTCAGTTAGATCTAGTTTCCCATTTGACAGAGCAAACTGAGGTTCCAGATAGCTCGACCATAGTCGATTGCAATAGATTTGCATCTTATTGTGGGGATATGTTGACCAGAGTTTGGGCTGAATTGCAGTCATCTATTCAACCAGGGTTAATACCTTTCATTAACTGACAATGATTTGTGGAATGCTTTTGAACCAGTGGCCTCCATGGAGGTTGCAGAGGGATTATCATTGCTGAAATCCTCTTTCTGTCCCTCGGATGTTTGCCAATTGTGGGCTTTAAATATTTACAGATTTGATTAATAGAGCTCTTGAGGAGGGGGAAATGCCGGCTTAGTTTAAGAAGGTGATTGTTCGTCCTATTTTAAAAGCCCCATACTTAGCATGGGGAGAGCTACCTAGTTATCACCCTATCTAAGTGTTTTCCTCATTAGTTAAGCTATTGGAGAAGGTAGTATTATTAACTCAATTGGTTGATTATGTTAAAAGTAAAGAGTTATTGCATGATTGTCGGTGTGGCTTCTACCAAGGGCAAGGCACAGAAGCTTTATTAGTTTCAGTATCAGATTATATTTTGAGGAATTTGGATGAGAGATGAGCTGTTATGGTCATGTTGTTTGATGTCTCCGCAGCCTTCGACTCCCTCTCCCATGCAGTTCAACAGCAAAGGCTGAAGGAGGTGGGAATTGGAGGAACAGTTTGCTGTTGGTTCTGCTCCTTCCTGAAGGGTCATACCCAACAGGTTCAAGTAAGTAGGGAATAGTTCTTGGTATTTTGTATCTTTGGATCTGCCCCAGGGTTCCCAGTGTTCTTTAATTTGTACTTGACTCTTCTTTGTTTTTCATTTCAGGACTTGGGAGTTTATTTTATGATCTATGCAGATGACATCCAGTTGGCGTTCCCATTACTGGTTTGGTTGAGGATACTCTCTCTTTTGTTAGGCGTGTACTGAAGAACATTAAGGACTAGATGAATGATAATAGTCTCCTGTTGAATATTTCTAAAATGGAGATTTGGGGTATTGCAAGGGCTAACAGAGAGACCTTGCCAAGCCACGTTTCTGTGGATAGCCTACTTTCAGTTCAGGCTAGGTATTTGGGGGTGAATGTGAATGCTGATTTTTCTCTGCAAACTCAATTGTAGGCAGTTGTGAAATCAGGCATTGTTAGACTCAGTAAATTACAGTACCTGAGGTTTATTTTGAATAAGGCTGAGTTTAGGATTATTATCAAAGCTTTTGTATTTTCGGAATTAGACTGCACATTAGGCTTCCAAAATGTCACTTACAGTCTCTACAGCTAGTCCTTAAAGCAGCTGCCCAATTACTTACTGGCACACCTTTTAGGGTGTGCCAGTAAGGAATTGGGCAGCTGCTTTTGGGCACCTTTTAGGGACACATTAGTCTGGAACTGCAAACCCTACATTGGCTCCCAGTCTGTCAGAGAATTAAATTTAAATTGTTGATGCTTATTTTTAAAGTTTTGTTTAAAGAGGGACCAGTATACTTGAGGGAGTTCTTAGTCTGGTATAACCCTGGGAGGGCATTAAGGTCTGAAGATACATGCTTATTAATTGTTCCTGGAATTAAAACAGCTCGTCTACAAGAGACCAGGAACAGGGCTTTTTCTTGGGTTGCCCCTGTCCTTTGGAACAGTCTTCTAATGGAAATCCAGCAGCTGCAGCACTATAGAAATTTTCCGAAAAAAGGTTAAGGCATACTTGTTCCAGAAAGCTTTTAATTGGAATGTTTTATTGTTTGATTATGTTTATTTTATATTGTGTATGTTAGACTGTGAACTGCTCTAACAGATGTCTGGGAGTCGGGCGGGATATAAGTTACTATAAATAAATAAGGGGCAGATTTTAAAAGTCCTATGCGCATAAATCCAGCGACACGCACAAGCCCGGGGACGCGCGTATGTCCCGGGGCTTGAAAAAAGGAGCGGGGTGTGGTTGGTCCGGGGCGGGGCGTGGGCGTGCCCAGAGACCTTCGTAGGGCTGGTAGGCCGGCAGATCACATGCCGGCACTTGGTTGGCACACGCAACCTATGCCTGCCCAGAGGCAGGCACAACTTCTAAAATAAAGGTCAGGGGGGGTTTTAGGTAGGGCTGGAGGACAGTTTAGGTAGGGGAAGGGAGGGGAAGGTGGGGGAGTGGAAGGAAAGTTCCCTCCATGGCTGCTCCAATTTCAGAGCTGCCTCGGAGGGAGCAGGGAAAGCCATCGGGGCTCCCCTAGGGCTTGGCGTGCACAAGGTGCACAAGTGTGCTCCCCCTTGCACGCGCCGACCCCAGATTTTATAAAATGCGCACGGCTGCGCACGCATGTTATAAAATTGGGCGTAGGTACTAAAATCTGGCCCTAAATGTTTTGCTCACTGTATTCACTGCAGGAAGGATATCAGTAGAATGAAGCAAGTGGGCATCTGACAAACACTGGTATGCAGCCTCACTTGGAGAAGCATCACCCACTAGCATTACCATCAGGGGATGGTGGCAGTACTAGACTGGGCACCCCTTCTGCCACTCCAAGTAAAAGCCAAAGGAAATGAGTAAAACTTTCTTAATAAAGCAAATTTCATAAATGACAAGGAAAGGCACACAGATGAAGGACCCTGTTATCTGTTAACTGTTATCAGCATCACTTTTGAGAAACAAGCTTTTATTTCATTTCCTACTTGAAAAATGATCTTGCTGCTGGTTGAAATTTACTTTTCGATTGAAACTTTTGTGACAATCAGAACATATTTCTGATTTCAGACTTCACCACTTCCGGAGGAAGTGGTGAAGTCTGAAATAGTGGTGAAGTATAAAACTGTGAACGACTTCAAAGGGGCGTGGGATAAACACTGTGGATCCATCAAGTCTAGAGGGCGTGAATAAAGTGGAGGCAGCAAAACACTGCACGGAGCGGCAGTAGCCACAGAGGCGTTCAAACACTGCACGGAGCGGCAGTAGCCACAGAGGCATTCACGGAGCGGGATGCCAGTGGCCAATAGTTAGTGTTCCATCTTCACGGAGCGGAAGGATGGAGGGCTGCTATCTCAAAAATAAATAAATAAATAAATAAATAAATAAACAAACAAAAAAATAAAAACAGGGGTGGATAAGAGTATGGGGCAAGGGTGTGGCCTGCTTGTTACAGCGGTTGCTACCCCTGATTGAGCTGGACGTACACTTGGATGCAGATACGGCGCTGCTCTCTAGATTGGTGGTGGGGTGGAGGGGAATTGGGGCTGGAGGGTACTGGAAGCCAATAGTAACAGGTGGGAGAGAGAAAAAGGGAAAAAAAATGGATAAAGTGCGTAGCTTGCTGGGCAGACTGGATGGGCCATTTGGTCTTCTTCTGCCGTCATTTCTGTGTTTCTATGATTTCTGATTGTGACAAAAGTTTCAATCGAAAAGTAAATTTCAACCAGCAGCAAGATCAGTTTTCAAGTAGGAAATGAAATGAAAGCTTGTTTCTCAAAAGTGATGCTGATAACAGATCATTCTCTTGTACTAAATCTGAAAAGTTGCATATGCTGCAATAGGAAAATAGATATCCCCCATGCCACTCTACATTGCTGCTATTCCACTTATGCCATACTTTGAGGTCTTACTGTCACTCAGTTTTGCTGCTATGCCCAGACTTTATACCTTCGCATTCTTCCTGCCACTCTGCCTTGATGCCATACCCCAGAAATGACACCTTGGGGTGTAATTGCCACTGTTGGGGGCTGCTTTGTATCTCTCATTTTTCCTTGGTACGTTGATGCCACTTTTTGTTCTGCTTTGCTCCTTGATCAGTGTCTTGAGGCTTTTCCTGCCACCTTTTCTGCTTTGTTCCTCCCTCAAGGTGCCTTAGGATGTTGATGCCACCATGCCTAGTGTCCCTTTGCCATGGCTGCTGCATTTGAGGGTTCATTCCATTGTTTTTGGTGCCCCTTTGCCATGGCTGCTGCCTTCGAGGGTTCATTCCATTGTTTTTGGTGACCCTTTGCCATGGCTCCTCCTTCGAGAGTTCATTCCATTGTTTTTGGTGCCCTCTTTTAAAGTCTTGGGGTTTTCTTCCCATTCTTGCTGCTTCTTTGCTCTTCTGATGCTGCTTTGGAGAATTCCTGCTACTGGTGTAACTCCTTTGCCCCTTTACCATATCTTAAGCTATTCATGCCACTTTTGGTGCCATATTGACATAGTCTTGATGCCTTGCAATATCTTCATCCTTCTGATGATGTCTATCCACCAATTTTAGTAGAAATCATAAATAACCCCCAATTGTAGATCCCAAAATAGGCTGCAGTTCATCCCCCTAGATTTAAATGGTAATCAAATGAATTAAACAAATGAATATTTTTTTTGTTTTAAATTAATGAACAAAATACAGATGCCCTACAAAATGAATGAAAAAACTAAAGCAAAATGTTTTTCTCTGTATATCCCTACAACACACATTTGAGGTAATACCATTAAACATAGTAAATGTCAAATGATGGCAAAAAAAAAAAAAAAGAACAATTTGCCTTTCCAGTCTACCCAACAACAATAATAAGAGCAACCTTGTTTGAAACTTTTATTGTACTTTATGCTGATTTATTGTATTTTATTGATTTATTGTATTTATTGCTAATTTTTTGTATTTTATGAAATATATCTTTTTTGCTAGTTGTAAATTTTGGATCCATTTGGGAGAAAAGCAATATATAAATCCAAATGGAAATGGAAAAATGAAAAATATCTCACATGACAAATTTGCAATTTCCATAGCTACTTTTGTACCTAGATGCATATTCATAAACTACAGATTGTGTGCTATATGCCGTGATGCTGATATTTTTACGGGAAAATAACATTTTATAAAATGTCAGCATTCAATCTTGCTCCCAAGGGTATTTGCCACCTCAATGGGAAAATGAATTTTGCATTTCCACAATAAATTTTCTTTGCTGTGCCCCTACAGTGGCAATGAGGGTTAATAGCAAATTTCTGATGATAGTTTATGACGAGATTGCTGCCATGTAATATGATTTAACACAACCAGAAGTCTCTGTCCTCTATGAGATCCAGGGCTTCCTTTTAACTCAATTTAATGAGATGTCAGGATAAAGCATATCTTGTTAAACTGTCCATAAATTCATAGCTCTGCTGTACAAGTAGGCAAGCCAGATGGTAAAACTAGAGCAGTGCTTGACAAAAAAAAAAAAAAGCTCATGTGGTCATATAAACAAGAGAATCCAGTAAAGTTGTAATATGTTCTTGTACTATGCAGTTAAGTGCTCACCCAAGTACTGCAAATTATAACTCAAGGCATAACATGAACTCATTGATCACCATATGAAATCTATAGCTTTACTCCATTACTGCATTATTGCAGGGCACCCTTGAGGAAATATACCTGAAACATGCATTGGGCTATCAACTGTCAACATATGCCTCCCTTCTGGCCAAATGCAACACATTTTGGACTCTAACTGTAAGGATGGAACAAAGTTGTGACTTATATTGCATAGTGATGATTCATTTGTTGATAATACATCTCGACTTGAAGTTAGTAACTTATCATTGTAGACAGGACAACTTCATTTCCTCAAATATTGAATCTTGACTTCTTTTTCTGGGTCTTCCCTTGCCTTACAAGATAACTTTCAAAGAAATGCAAGTAGCTTCACAAATGCACGTATAAGGGGCCACTTAGAAATGTGCATGTATTTGATAACCTGCGCAGTTTATAAAATATGTGCGGACACAAATATTTGTGTGCTAGTGTCTTTATATGCACATTTATTTGCGTGAATGATGATTGTAGGCATGTATGGCTTTCCGCAGCACGTGCAAACTTCTGGTTCTTCCAGGATAGGCTCATGCCAAGATAGCTCCCCCCATTAAGGCAGCCTACTTTTACCAGAGGGATGCCCCTGGTGGTGAGGGATGAGGCAATCCTTTTCCCCATCTTGGGGGGAACTGCAGAATATTGTGCTCAGGCTGGCTGGAGGAACCTGCAGGCCTGTTTCAATTGGTTGGCTTCCTATCACCAAGGGGATGGAGGGGTTAGAGAGTGTTACAGATAGGGCAAAAGGGGGTTGGGTGGATAGAGTGCAATGGGGCACTAGGGGGTTGTGGTATATAAGAAGTGCTAAGAGTGGGTTGGGGCAATAGAGAATTAGGGGTGATTTAGAGGACAATAGGATGGTTTGGGGGTAGGTAGGGGTATTAGGGCTGGGTAGGGGCAATAAAGGGTTGGGAGCTGGGTAGGGGCAATTGGGGCAAATGGTTGTGAGTAGGTGGGTAGGGACAATAGGGGTCAATAGGGGATTGAGGTAGGTAGGGGGAATTTGGTGGTTGGGGTTGGTAGAGAGTGTTAGGAACCAATTAGTGAAGCAATTGTATGTTGGGGATCTTTCTTGAGGTCATTGTTTCAGCTACATTGAACTAATTGCTTTGTATTACTTTTTCTCTGAATAGACTGAGTACATCAAGAAGGAAGATGGAACCTGAGACCAAAGGAAGGGGACTGGCTGGACCAATTGCATGCCTGGCGGGAGGTGCATTGAGGTAAGTTCATAACATGACCATCAGGGAGATGTCAACAAGGAATGTCAATTTCCTGCTTCCATTACTGATGCCACTATTGCCCCATTACTCTAGAAGACTCTGTCTCTGCCTACAGCTTCAATAAAGCCTCATGCGCAGTTACTTTATCCTTTTCAATTCTCTGGAACACAGGCATCATGGACAGGAAGCAGTATTTATTAGGGATGTGCATTCGTCTAGGATGAATTAAGCAATTTCAACGAAATTGCCAAATTCATCCTGGTTCCGGGAGCTTGAATCCTGAATGAGTTTTTCATGAAATTTCGGGAAAAGTTTGTTTTCGGGTTTAGTGTGCACTAATGGGAAATACGAAATTTCCTATGGCGGGCCAAAAACAATGCACAAAGCCAACTTCAGGAGGCTACTTGAGGTGGTGAAGCAACTTGCCAGTGCTCAAGAGGGCTTCACAACTGCTCTTGAGCTGATAGCCATGAGGTGACTGCCATAGCCACCAGCCCCCTAAGACATTCAGGACCTGGCCTCTTTTGAATGTAAATAGTTTAGTCCCTAGTTTGCCCCACCCCTTTCCAAAACTTTGGTATTTTATGTGAATAATCATTCCAGCTTTCATTCTGACTACCATAAACTATTGTAATTATTTATATATAGGTGTACCCGAGTACATGTTGCAAGCCTTACAGTTATTAAGCTTGGGAAGGGGGAAACATGTTGTTTTGTTTTTTATTTCATTTTGGGGGGAATCTCCACAAATTTTGTTTTATGTAATATTTATTTTGTTTCTTTAATTTTAGAAATATAAATAAACATAAAACAAAAACAAAAATGGACAAATAAAGGTTTTCCATGTCCCCCAACCATCTCTCTCACCTGAAAAAATGCCGGGGCCAGGATCCGCCCCTAATGAAAAACCAAATGGTATTAAAGAATTGAATATGAAAATCCAGCATTGCTCCCAACATGTTAAAAGACCTGAATAATCACCACCACAGGGTGGTGTGAGAACAACTTCCAAGGCAAAAAGGTGAAATCAGATGAAAACTGTCCAAGTTCTAGCCAGTGAGTGACCAAAGGAGCTTCTCACCAAGAGTTCCGAATGTATGACGCATGCTGAAAACTTCTTGTCTTGACAAGAAATCTTTTTAGTGATTTTTTCATTTAGTTTCTTGCAATCTTGTCCTTGAGTTATCTCTTGCTGCTCTTCTCCATACAAAATGTCAATCACATCTAGCTATTGACATCAGTAGTTCCTCCCTCGGGGCATCCCCCCCTTTTCACCGTGACATCGTTTATCCCACCTTCAGGTTACCCTGCCGCTGCTCTTCTAGCGTTTGTTTCTTCTGCCGGTATATCTTTCAGACATCTTCAATTGCCACAGCTTTTAAAGTCTCACAACATTTTGTTTATATGAAGCCGTTTTACATTTCGTTTATATGAACTTTCAACAAGGTCTGTATCGCTTGCGGCTTTGGACTTTATCTATAAAAACTGAGTCTTTGCCTGAATATTGCTCTCTGATGTAAATTTACACTACATATTTCTTTTACATTATTTCAGATTTGTTTACTATCAATGATCTATCTACCACCAACTTGGTATGTATGTTCTTGGTTCCTCTGCCTTTAACCATAACATTGTTGGGTTTGGGGTTTTTTTTTTTTAATTATATAATCTTTTAAAATTTTCTTTCACTTGTTTCTTTATTGTAGAATGTTTCCTCCCAATGCAGGTTTATGCAAAACAGGGTCCCATGTCGGTAGACAGAGGAATACTAAACTATTTACTTTAGAAATATCCCTTTATTTGTTTTGGAATTCACTTGCTACTACTAGCATTTAACTTGTTTGGAACTTTTTTTGTCATTACCAGTGACTGGATTGTTTGTATTCACATTAAAACTTTAAGTCCTTATATGAACTCAAAGACTGCAAAGTCCGTTTTTGCAGCACACTTTTGCCTTTGACATTTATTTTTGGTGTGTCCTGCTTTCTGTTTCCACATCTACTGTGGAGTTTATTAACTATAACAATTGAGTAATATATGTTTAACAAAAAAGTACTGTTTGAAATTATAGGCAAAGTAGCCTCCGGGATATTTAAATTTTCCATCAAATACCTCCTCCATAGTTGCACTGGTGTCGAGGTGGGGATTTTAGGAAAATTTACGCATCATATATTTCTTATTCTAGTAAATTTTCCAATTTTTCTATTTTTGCCTGTAATATAGAATTTTCCTTTATCATCAAAGTTTGTACCTCTCTTACCTTCCCTAATTCCTCTTTTACCTTGATTAGTTCATTATTCATATTTTTATTTTCAATTTCTATCAATTCTACATTCTTCTTAGTTATACCAACAATGTTTGAGGGTAGGGCATATATAAATCGTGTGTTTTGTGGGCAAATAACATCAGAAAGCTTGCTGCCTGGTCAAACATGACTACACTTGTTTAACATTTCACCTCAGCCACGACAGAAGCCTTCATCACCATAGGCCACGGTTTACATTAGCAAGCCATAAACTTGCTTGGGATTCTATGTTTGTCTTGCTAATCTGTGTATGACCGTGTTCTTGTTTTTAGCTTGACCTTACTTTTTATTTTGTATGTTCTATTGTAACCCAACCTGAACTTTGGAGGGTATGAGCTGTAAGTAAATTTTAAATAAATAAACACTCTGGCATCTGATACCTCCCTAGATGCAATCCCCACCAGCCTTTGCTTTACCATAACCCTGGATAGTGCCTCTCAATGCTGGAATTCCACCTGCACCATTGGCAGCTCCCCATCTTGCTTCCCTACCACCAATAATGTTTTTGCCTCCTCGTATGGCAACACCATCCGTACAAACGCTACCTCCTGGAACATTATCACCATCACAGAGAGATGCTCCCCACTCTTGAGGGCACAGGTGAAAACCTCACAGTCTGCCATGATTGGATGACCTCAGCTAGTGTTGTGGCTGAAGAGGAGAGGCCCTCCAGTATTCACAGGCCATCTCCTCTGCAGCCTTACTGCTACACTTCTGCTCGCGGGCCAGTGACCTAGTCTTGTATACTCTGTGTAAGGGGTGCTTCCTCTTCCTACCCCCAGAAAAATCAGATGCATATTTCCATGCCTGCTTTGTTCCCGAGGCAAGTTTCAAATTGAAAGTACTCTTGTACTTCTGCTTAGAGAATCAATGCAAAGCCTGTGGGTAAAAAGCACATGCAGTCTTTGTCCCAAGGTGGACTGGTGAAAATTGCTGCCACAATGACTTGAAAATGTGCAGCCCAGAAAACTTCAGAATTATCAGATAATGCCTGGCAGCAGCATATTTATATGATACAAGTGAAAAAAAAAAACTTAGGCAATCTGTTGGGTATGGGACTGCTGTCACTTTCGCTGTAGGGTGCAGGTAGGCACACTATGGAGAAAATTTTCAGGTCATCAACTTTGGGACAAAGTCTACAGGTATGTCTTACTTGAAGACTTTGTACCAAATTTCCAAGAGAGAGTATCACATTGATTTATTTATTTGTTTATTTAAGGTGTTTTTTATATCATCATTCGGTTTCGCCATCATAACGATTTACATAAACATACAAGATATTACATCATCATCATCACAGAGATTTAACATGTATAGAAGGTACTTAATTCTTCTAGTTCTTAATTGAGTTTGAGTATGATCTTGTGAACAGCCAGGTTTTTAATTCCTTTTTGAATGTTTTAATGCTTGGCTGATTTCTTATTCCACTTGGGATTCAGTTCCATAGTTTGGGGCTGGCGATGGAGATTGCTCTTTCACGTGTTGAGTTTAGACGAGTGCTTCTAGGGTGGGGGATTTTGAGGAGGCTTTTGTTCTTAGATCTTAAATTCCATTTTGGATTGTGTGTTACTATGTATTTGCTTAGCCAATTGCTTTGCTGTCCTATGATCATTTTGTGCAATGTTGTCAATACTTTGTATTCAATGTTACGGTTCTGGCTGCGAGTGCCGCAACCAGACCCTTACCTCCGTGTTCCTGGACCTGTTCCCGCTTCTGTTGGCCTAGTTCGCGGCCTGCTTGGCGTCGTTCCCGCAAGGGCCGCACCGCCAGGAAGCCTCCCATGGATGCCCTGCCTTTAGGCGCGTGCGCGCGCCACTTGGGCGCTTTTCTAGGCCGTTTCCCGCCAGTGGTGACTCCGCCCAGTTCCTGATGTCAGATGCTGCGGCCTTGATAACCCGGCCGCGGACACTCGGGTAGATTTTCAAAGGGGTACGTGCGTAAGATACGCGCGTACCCCCCCGAAAACCTACCCCAACCCCCCCCCCCCCTGCGTGCGCCGAGCCTATTTTGCATAGGCTCGGCGGCGCACACAAGCCCCGGGACGCGCATAAGTCCAGGGGCTTACAAAAAAGGGAGGTCGGGGGGTGTGGCCAGAGGGCACGGTTTGGGATCGGGGGTATGTCCGGGGGTGTGTGGGCGGTCCAGGGGCGTGGCCGAGTGCCCTGACACAGAGGCCTGTGTCGGTGCCTGCCGCACCGGCGCGCGTAAGTTACTAATGCCCGGAGGCAGTAGTAACTTTTCCGATAAAGGTAGGGGGGGTCTAGATAGGGCCGGGGGGGTGGGTTAGGTAGGGGAAGGGAAGGGACTGTGCAGGGGGGTAGAAAGAAAGTTCCCTCCGAGGTCGCTCCGATTTCGGAGCGGCCTCGGAGGGAACGGGCAGCTCACGCAGGGCTCGGCGCGCACAAGTTGCACAATGTGCACCCCCTTGCGCGCACCGACCCCGGATTTTATAAGATACGCGCGGCTACGCGCGTATCTTATAAAATCCGGTGTACTTTTGTTCGCGCTACCTCTCAGTCTTTGCCTTGCAACGGGCTTACCTACCGGTTCCCTGTTGCTCCGTGCCCCGGAGTGAGCTGCCTTTGGAACTCTCTCCATTCCTGCTTACCTGCTACAGTACCTGCTTGGTTCCTGCTTCACTGCTACAGTTCCTGCCTGGTTCCAGTACCCGAGTCTTGCTACAGTTCTTGCCTGGTTCCAGTACCCGAGTCCTGCTACAGTTCCTACCTGGTTCCAGTATCCTGGTCTTGCTACAGTTCCTGTCTACTGTTCTAGTCTGGTTCCAGTTCTCAGTCCTGCTCATCTGCCTGCCTGCTCCAGTCTCAAGATCATCAACCCGCCTAAGTCTCAGCGGCCGGGCTCCTACAGGCTCCTCCCGTGGGGGCTTCGGCTTCCAAGGGTGAAGCCTCACCTAAGATCCAGCGGCTGGGCTCCTACGGGCTCCTCCCGGGGGAGCACCAGCTTCCAGGGTGAAGAGCACCTCTACGTCCTGCCTGAACATCTGCCTCCCGGCCTGCGGTGTACCAGAGACATTGAACACCTTTCCCGGTCTCTTGCAGGTCGGCCCAAGGGTCCACTAAATTGAAACTCCATAACATTCAATTCGGTATTTTATCGGGAGCCAGTGTAATGAGATTAAAGTTGGTGTTATGTGTTCCAGTTTTATGATCTGGTCAGAATTCTGGCAGCTGCATTCTGTATTTTCCTTTTGAAATTTGCCATTGTTAGAAAGTACCCGCACACTTTTGCACCTGTTTTTTCTGCAGATAGACAATTTTTAAAGAAAATAACCCACATAGATTTGAAAATGCAGTCTATGCGTGTTATTTTCTGTCTGATCCCACCCAATGCATGCATGCCTCCAGGATTATCCCCCCTACAAGTGTCTGAAAGAGCACGTTGTAGAATGAGCATATTTTTACCTGCTTTCAGCAAAGTCAATATTCAGTCAATTTACATGCATGATTTGCTATTTATTTACATAAGACCTTTAAAATTGTCCTCTGTATGTATTGTATGTGAGACTGGCTTTCATGCTCCACTTTCAGACTGTGTTATCATACTTTTTTCCCCCTCTTAAATTTGTCTTTTTTCCCCATTGTCAGACATTTTGCTCCTTCTTCCCTTTTGACTCTACAATCCCCATTACCCTTTCCACTAAATGACATATGCTCTCTTCTCCATTCATTTTGCATTCCACTAAGGGAAAGAACATGCCAAACATGCTCGGGATTTCTTAGAGGCTGGCATACCATTAGAATAGCTGGAAGTAGTAATTTCTGTGGTACTTTGATATGAATCTGAACTGAAAAAAGTTATCTAATCCACAAGTCATGAATTGAATTTTGTCATTTTGACTCAACCAGACCACTTTCCGAATTATGATCTTTCTAAAATTCCTAACTTAAGGGTTTATAGTTTTCAAATATCTTGAACTCATCTCAATAGTTATATGTAGAGGAAAAAGGCAACTGTTTCTTGGCCTGAACATTGGACTCTGAGGATTAGAGATGTGGGAATAAGTGCAAGTCAGACTCTGACAGGTTTGGCTCAAGTCAACTCAATACACAGAGAAGCCAATGCAATGTTCCAAATAAAGAACAAAGACCAAAAGGAACAGCTTTAAAACTGAATGATTGTCCAAATAACAGTATCAATTAATATAGTATTTATTTATCTTATAAGGGCTGGTATCATGCACTTACTTGATTGCCATTATACAGGCATATTCATCTTTAGATATAATAATCTACCAACCCACCACTACTACCCATTTCAATAAGGTAGTGCAGCTCCCACCAGTGTACAATTTTTTATATGTTTTATATCTTATGCAAATAAAATCTATTAAAAATAAAAATGGTTCATGTATCTTCTTCAAAATGCTGATGCCCAAATCAGAAAGCATATGGATATTCACAGGTTTTTCCATTCAGCCAAATGTTTCTATAACTTTAATTCAATACAAGATACATTTTGTTTTAATATTGACACTCGCTGGTAGCCGATATCGCCCTCGTAGTATGAGCACTCGCTGGTATCAAATGACAGGTTCAAGTCAACACCAAGATCTTAATGCATTCCACGCCAAAAAAAAAAAAAAATCTATCAAATAAATATCTTTCCAAAATCCATAGAAATGCTGTAAGTTTTCCCAGTTAATCTTTATTTCTTTAGGGAAAAATGGTGCTTGAACTAATTTGACAAACCCATTTTATGCATGTTTGGCAAATTAGTTTGTGAACATTTATAAAGAAGTTCCTACATACAATATGTATTCAGACGTCCTAGGGCAAGAGTTCTCATCTCCCCACTGCAATAATTCTCTATATGGTCTTGGACAATTGCTATTTTCCTGTGCCTTGAGAACCCAATTGATAACAAGGCATTGGTTTGACTTTCCCAGCCAATTAAATTATTATTTGTTATTATGTGCTGTCCCATTATCTTCAAGTATCCTTTCTCAAAGTATTCTGTTAACAAAACTGAATTATCAAGTGACAAAAATGAAATGAAACAGTAATCTTTGCAGTCAGAGATCAAGATTTATAGCTTTCTTTACAATTTCTTTTGCTGACCCCAGAGCCATTCAAATCCAGGGAAACTTGATGTATTCTATCATTGTGACGGAATGACATGACCTCCCACAAAAGTAGGACATTTTGCTCCTAATGTAGTGATTTAAACATCCATCAACATGGCATTTTTTCCCTCTAGAATGTAAAAGGGGTTTGTTTTCAGCAACCTGCAGGCCATAAAAACACAAAAGTGAATTAACTGCTAATTTGTGTTTTCAATAGGATTGATGAATCATCTGAGTAATTACGGTACAGCTCCCACATTAATACAACCAGTTCAATTTTTGTAGCACTGGTTGTGTTGAAGCTGTTCTCTCGATAGACAATGAGAAAGATGCAGATCGATCTATTTCTTTCTCTTTCTGTCTGTACATACAGATATGTATTCACTGCCTGGAGATATTATGTTGGATAGAAATTGTTTTACCTTTTGAATAAAGGTCAAGACTTGGCTTTATTCCCAAAGATAATGATCAGTAATAATAATTTAGGTTTGGGGTTTTGTAAATGCATTCTTCATTTATAGTTATGATGGCTGCAGGCATGGGTAGGTTTTAAGTTAATTTAAGATTATTTGTTTTATGTTTGTGAGATTTTATTATTTTTATGATTTGTGTGACTGTCAGCATTTGTATTAGGGATCTATGATTGTGATTGTATGTAACATATTAATTATGTATGCTCCTATTGTATACCACTTTGACACTTTTTTGAGTTGCAAAAGCAGGCATACAAACAAAATAATTAAAGAAGAAAAGGACCAAATGGTCCATCCAATCTGCCCAGCAAGCTTCTTTCAGTAGTGCAGGTTACCCCCATGATTCTCTTGCTCCAAGCACTTATTCCCAAGCTTTATGATAAGAGTAGTAATATTTAGAATCAAACCCATAAAAAAATTACTGCTAGCAACAATTTTACTGGCTGAGAAGCCTTCTTGAAAATTCAAACAATGCTACTTGACGTGCTTTGCTTTTGGCCTTCGCCGTAGAAGCCATCCTTTGCTTTTTCCCTTTTGTCTTCATCTCAGTACCCCAGACCGTAAAAATCGTGGCTCATGTTGGTTGTCATCTGAATCAAATTCTCCTTTCCCCACCCCCAAAGGAATTTTAAATAAATAATTATACATTAAAATATACACAAATATACATTAACAATGTAAACTTTCTCAACCATAGAAAACAAATGTGTGCTACATTGACATTCAAGGTGGTTGCATGCAAATAAGTATCAAATAACTAGAAACAGAAAGAACATCTCAATACTTGGTCAAATTATAAAGAGTCCTTTTAATCAGGGATAGTTAAGAGCACAATTTTAAAACTGGTAGCTTAAGACTTTCTGAAGTTCAGTCCCTATTCTTTCTATTTCTAGATATTTAATATTTATTAGCACACAATCACCTTGAATGTCAATGTAGCATACATTTGTTTTCTCTGGTATTTTCCACTTGTATGTTTCTGCACATCAGTCCACTTTATTTTTGTGGTATTTACTATTTACCAATAATTTTCTGAACCATATCAGGTGCAACTTACCTCCTTACCTTCCCAATTCCTTTACCCTACCAACCCCATCTCCTACCCTTGCCCCCTTTATTCCCTGCCCCTGCAAAAGGAAACTCTTCATCAGACTTTTGCTAAGAAAGAAAATATATGTTGGAAGTATATGGCTGTAGCATAGGTCACCTACTTACAACAATGCAATCATTGTATATAAACAAATAAACCATCTAATTTCCCAAAATGCCTGCAGGGTGGCCACACCCTCATCTGTTGCATTTCAACTCATAAGGGCTCAACTAGCATCATGACTAGCACTCCATCAATTATCATGCCACTGCAGGGTTGGCCGTAGAAGCCAGCCCCTCTACTAGGGATGTGAATCGTGTCCTCGATCGTCTTAACGATCGATTTCGGCTGGGAGGGGGAGGGAATCGTATTGTTGCCGTTTGGGGGGGTAAAATATTGTGAAAAATCGTGAAAAATCGTGAAAAATCTAAAAATCGCAAAACCGGCACATTAAAACCCCCTAAAACCCACCCCCGACCCTTTAAATTAAATCCCCCACCCTCCCGAACCCCCCCCCCAAATGAGTTAAATAACCTGCGGGTCCAGCGGCGGTCCGGAACGGCAGCGGTCCGGAACGGGCTCCTGCTCCTGAATCTTGTTGTCTTCAGCCGGCGCCATTTTCCAAAATGGCGCCGAAAAATGGCGGCGGCCATAGACGAACACGATTGGACGACAGGAGGTCCTTCCGGACCCCCGCTGGACTTTTGGCAAGTCTCGTGGGGGTCAGGAGGCCCCCCACAAGCTGGCCAAAAGTTCCTGGAGGTCCAGCGGGGGTCAGGGAGCGATTTCCCGCCGCGAATCGTTTTCGTACGGAAAATGGCGCCGGCAGGAGATCGACTGCAGGAGGTCGTTCAGCAAGGGTTCCGGCGCCTCGCTGAACGACCTCCTGCAGTCGATCTCCTGCCGGCGCCATTTTCCGTACGAAAACGATTCGCGGCGGGAAATCGCTCCCTGCCCCCCGCTGGACCTCCAGGAACTTTTGGCCAGCTTGTGGGGGGCCTCCTGACCCCCACGAGACTTGCCAAAGTCCAGCGGGGGTCCGGAAGGACCTCCTGCCGTCCACTCGTGTTCGTCTATGGCCGCCGCCATTTTTCGGCGCCATTTTGGAAAATGGCGCCGGCTGAAGACAACAAGATTCAGGAGCAGGAGCCCGTTCCGGACCGCTGCCGTTCTGGACCGCCGCTGGACCCGCAGGTTATTTAACTCATTTGGGGGGGGTTCGGGAGGGTGGGGGATTTAATTTAAAGGGTTGGGGGTGGGTTTTAGGGGGTTTTAGTGTGCCGGCTCACGATTCTAACGATTTATAACGATAAATCGTTAGAATCTCTATTGTATTGTGTTCCATAACGGTTTAAGACGATATTAAAATTATCGGACGATAATTTTAATCGTCCTAAAACGATTCACATCCCTACCCTCTACACATTTTTCAGTCTGGGGATGAGGGCCATCAAAGCCTTGCCACATGCATTGTCCTACAAGTGGATCGTTGATTATCAGGTAACATTGTCTGCACTTGAATGATATCCTGGTCCAAAAAAGAGCAGGATTTACTTGAGTATGCAACATAATTCTTTTGGTTGGTGAGCAGCCAGTCCTGGCCATCAAAGCCAAAGACTGAAAGACAATTGATCTCAGCTTTCCCACACCCAAGCAACGTAGGCACAGAAAGGTTGGTTACTTTGGTATTAATTTGTCTAACCAGCTTATAAATCAACACTTGCTGTGAACCTTTGGATGTAGTCAACCCCACCACAGCCCATGGCAGTGAAACCTCTCTTGCCGAGGGTTCCCCACCAACCTAGCTGCAGCTATATCTTTAAACATGATGCTGTATAGATACGAGATCCTCTATGACTTCACATTGCGATATACCCAACAATGCCCATTAGACACATTGTAATGCACACTTTAAGCAAGCACCAACCTGGAGGCCACATCAATGATTATCACCACCATTCCTTCAAATTGATTTGCCTATATCTGACACACTGCAATTACCCATACCTTGTGTTCCCAACATACATATAGAAGCCACATCAAATGATTACTATCGCCATCTACTTAGCTGCTTCTATATAGGTTGCTCCTTTACAACAAGGTAAAGGCAAACAAGGGGTACCCTCCTAGTGACGCTATCAGATAGATGCGCCGCCCGCACTGTCAGACAGGGATATGAAATGATATATTTAACCAGCGGGAGTGTCCAATGTAATTTATCCTCAAATCAGAAATGAGTTATTTGGCTAATGACATACCACATATTGCTGAAGCCACACCTGTTCCCCTGAGCGGAATATTCACTTTGTGTTGAGCAGTGGTTCTCAACCCTGTCCTGGGGACCCCCCCAGCCAGTCTGGTTTTCAGGATATCCACAATGAATATGCATGAGAGAAAATTTGCATGTTATGGAGGCAGTGTATGCAAATTTTCTCTCATGCATATTCATTGTGGATATCCTGAAAACCCGACTGGCTGGGGGGGGGGTCCCCAGGACAGGGTTGAGAAGCACTGGTGTTGAGCATCACCACACCAATTTGCAGAGGGGATCTGCTATCCCTTAACTTACCCAATCAACAAGTGGGTTTACCATACTATTTCAACCCGCACTAACAACATCACATGGTACTTAAAAGTCGCAAGTGAAAAAACGTGCGAGGCTACCCACCACATTAAAGGAAGCAAAGAAACAAACCCCGCTCATACCCAATCATACAGTGGGAAGCCAGAGGCAGCCCATAGCAAGGAAATTGTGTAGAAGTATAATGCCATTTTTGATCAATGCAGATATCTCTTCCTGCAGTGTTAGCCCGCATAGAGATTATGAGTGCAGTATGCTAAGATATGAGAAATGACTGTGTTTCTGTAACATTGCTTTATGGTCCTTTAGATTCTATGATTCCTATGATATGCGCATTAGCCTGGCACATGCCAAGGCTATGGGCTTTGAGAAAGGGTGTACCCGTACATGAATTAAGTTGCAGAAACTGAAGGGTTGGAGGAAAACACAAGAGCAACCCAAGTCCCTCAGATGCAGACTGAACTATGATATCTCCGCTGAAAAAAGTGAAATATTTGCAAAGGAAGCAACCTAACCTGTAGACAATCCATTGTCCACATGCCCTGAAATTCAACTTGACTGTGTAAGAAGTAGTCCAAAGACAGGTAGACAATCCTAAAACCTCAGAATAAGCAACTGAAGAGTGGGGAAATGAAAGACCACCAGGTACACCTGAGGAATAAATGTCCTGCCTGTAAATTGTTGTTCATTAGCAGAGGTCAACTATACAAATGCCATGAAAGCCATGAAGTCACCTTGTTGAACACTCAAAGAACTGTCCTGCCTGGAAAGCAGCTGGTCATCAGCTGAAATAACAGCTTGTGGAAGAGGAACTGGCTGGAAAGAGCTACTACTGCTGGTGGCCATCACAAAAATACTCTTATAATGATGTGTTATATGCACCAGTCCTGAACAAGTAGAATGCTAGTGGCAAAACACTCTTGATGAGCTGTCATTTCATTGTAGAGCTATTAATGCTGAAGGCTTTTCCAGAACACTTCATAGATGTTCATAAATTGGGGGTTGTCAGTAACACCTGACAGCTAGCCCTAGATCATTCTTATCCATAGGAATAGATGCAACACTTTCTCAAATGGTAAGGGTAATATGGAAGATTGATTGTCTCTAAATATTTACAACAACCATAGCATATACAACTGAAAACCGCATGCCCGCAAATTAAGCAAATAGGTTATTGGCCAAAAAGCTGATAGTGTAATTCAGAACATAGCCAATGCATAGGGATCCTACATTTGCTTACAGTCTGAAGGCCAAGTGACACATGTGCTAATGACAGGGGTGACATATATAAGACCTAAAGAATATAGACACATCTATAACATTAAGGTGTAGCTTCACTAGATTCCTCTAGGCTTAGCCGCTTGCACTAGATGTTAGATGAGAAATGCATCATTAACCATACTGGAAAATCACCTTGTGGGTGTTGCTGCCAGGAAAGACACACAGCAGGTGACAGATTACTATGTGCCATGAATAATCTGCTACAGAAAACAAAAGATGACACACAGAAAATTGCTGACATGCACATGCTGTAGGTGTAGCCCCATTATTCCTGACCCAAAAGACCGATAGTGATCGGTCATTAACTGAGCAAACTGAGACAATATGTAAAGAATTTGCAAAGAACTGTGGATGTTTCAAGCTTAGAAATATTGCTGCAGTGGCGTGGCGTGTCTTATTGATATTGGCTGCCTAAAAGGGATGCGAGCACTCCCGAATAGCCCCAACAAACCAGGCCTGAGTTCACCCACAGGGATGGGCAGCTGAAGAGACAAGAAAACCACAAGACCACCAAAAGCTAATAATCTTAGCAAGTGCAGAAGGATTGGCATGTTTGGTGAAAATTCAGGAGAGAATGTGGTGCATCCCCTATTACTGAATTGCTTCTATTTGGTTCCTTTAATGTTAGCCCACCTGTATTATAGACCAGACCACCACATCCTTCAGCAATGTATTTCAGAGCTTAATGGTGTGATGAGTTAAAGACCTTGTCCTGTGCAACATGGTATACTTTGCAGCATGCTTCCTAAAGATGCATTTAGTTATTACATATAGTCTAGATGAGAAATCCTATTCATTTGAGAGCCTTTGCTGGAGACTCCTGTTGCTGGAAAAGTAAATGTGAGCCTAGATTCTGACTTGACCATTAGTCAGTGGTTACGTTTGTGGCTCACCTGATCAGAACTATAGGCACACCAGTGTGCCTTGGCATACTGGTTGGGAAATCATTCCCTAGTGGAAGACTTGTGCCAATGCTGGTATATATATAAACACTAACACGATAAGCAATAGTATTACAAAAATTAACTAAAAAATTATATATATATATATATATATATACACATATATATACACCTTGAAAATTCCTGGATATAACCTCATACCTAAGCACATGGAAATGTGATCTTTTTCTTAGACTCTGTAAAGAACACTGCATTCATCACTTAAATATCAGCCCACCTGTGTAACAACAGACTAGAAATTGTCAATTGTAGAATTAAACTAATAGAATGCCTCCCATTTAATTGGCTCCTGTTTGCTCAGACTAGGGGCCGCAGTTTGTGTGACAAGCTGGTGCAGGCGTATGCTTGTGACAATTCTTCCAGGGTACCTTTTGGGCAATTTTCCTGTAGTGACTGCTCGGTTAGCAACAATATACATCAGATACAGGTTTTCCATCATTCCGGTGTCGCATGAGATCAGAGAACATTTTGATTGTAGCACCACACGGGTTGTTTATGCCATCATCTATCCCTGTGCCAAGCTGTACATCAGTCAAACCAAGCTTTCAATACGTACACACATTATTCAACTCAAACACTGTATACTTACAAGGAAACTGGAAGCTGCTCTGGTACAACATTGGTTGCAATTTGATCACTTCATTGACCAACTAAAATTTTTCATCATTCAACAGCTTTCTAACCCTAGAGGTGGTCACATTGCATTACAGTTATTGCAGTGTGAAACGAAATACATTTACACCTGGCAGACTGTAACCCTGGGAGGTTTAAATTCCATGATTGAGTGGGAGGCATTTTTTTGAAATCTGATAGGGATGTGAATCGTTTTAGGACGATTAAAATTATCGTCCGATAATTTTAATATCGTCTTAAACCGTTATGGAACACAATACAATAGAGATTCTAACAATTTATAACGATAAATCGTTAGAATCTCTATTGTATTGTGGGTTCCGGCGCCTCGCTGAACGACCTCCTGCAGTCGATCTCCTGCCGGCGCCATTTTCCGTACGAAAACGATTCGCGGCGGGAAATCGCTCCCTGACCCCCGCTGGACCTCCAGGAACTTTTGGCCAGCTTGGGGGGGGCCTCCTGACCCCCACAAGACTTGCCAAAAGTCCAGCAGGGGTCCGGAAGGACCTCCTGCCGTCCAATCGTGTTCGTCTATGGCCGCCGCCATTTTTCGGCGCCATTTTGGAAAATGGCGCCGGCCGAAGACAACAAGATTCAGTAGCAGGAGCCCGTTCCGGACCGCTGCCGTTCCGGACCGCCGCTGGACCCGCAGGTTATTTAAGTCATTTGGGGGGGGGGTTCGGGAGGGTGGGGGATTTAATTTAAAGGGTCGGGGGTGGGTTTTAGGGGGTTTTAATGTGCCGGTTTTGCGATTTTACGTTTTTTCGATTTTTTACGATTTTTCACGATTTTTCACGATATTTTACCCCCCCAAACGGCAACAATACGATTCCCTCCCCCTCCCAGCCAAAATCGATCGTTAAGACGATCGAGGACACGATTCACATCTCTAAAATCTGAAGCCTTTTACAAAAAGATTTTTTTGAGATCTGCAGCTTTTCACATTTCTTTTGCCTTAGTGAACTAGCCCCTTTAGCATATGATGGTAACTAAACTTACAGCCTTTATTTTATTTCTATCAGGCCGATTCAGTAAAGTGCGGCAGGGCTGGTGCACCCTTTTATGCAAATTAGACGCGCTTTTTTTTTTGCGTTAGCAGGACGTGTGATTCAGTATAGGCACTTGCGCGTCCTTAGCGCATGCCGAAACAGACGCGTAAAAATTTGCGCCCGCCGCATGCAGATGGTATGTAAATGGTATGTAATGACCGGATCAGCTATTGCCCTCGATACAGTAACGCACGTCCACAATAGCGCGTCTGTTGCAACCGTCCCTTTCCGACGGCTTCACTCCGCCTACCTCTCTTTGTTTGCTCCTCCTCCTGCTGCGGATGGACGCCTGGCTACTGCGGCGGCTGCCTGACGTCCTCTCCGGCGTCCCCGGACCAGCTTGGGCGCTGCCTCCCGCCATGCTCCGCTTGTACCATAGGGCACGCGCACCACGCAGCCCTTCTTATTTCCTACTTGGCGCGTACCTCCGGGGCATCCCCCCGTGATGGTGTCATGATGCCCGGATATTTAAAGCCTACAATGTTTGCTAGCCTTTGAGTTAGCAAGGGTAATCTTATGGGAATTCTATGGATGGGATTCGCTCTCCGTACCCAGCTACTCTGCCTCTCCAGTCTCTATTGGACTTTCTAACGCTAACGGGGTACCCGCTCCTCGGGGGCCTCACTTGTTTTCCAGGTCGCTATCAGGAAACCGGCACTCGCTCCTTGAGGGCCCATGTTCCCTGACTCACTGCCTACTCCTACCTTCTCTTCTGCCTGGAAGGATTCGCTAATCTTCAACATCAGTGAGTACTACCATCTTCACCTCAGAGCTGTTCCCTGAAACCAGGCACTCGCTCCTCGAGGGCCTGCCTCCGTTCCAGCCCCAGTGCCATCTCCATGGAACCGCTGCGTGAGTACATCATCTGCAAGCCTCCCAGCTCTCAGGGTTCAGATACTCGCTCCTCGAGGGTCTGCTCTCCCTACCCTGGGGATCTCCATACTGGGGTCTTGTATATTCTCCACTATACTCATTCTCTCAGTTCTTTCCACTACAGCACTGTTACCAGAGGAGTTGCTATTCCAGCGCCTGAGGGATACCAGCCCTGCCGGGCTATTCCAGCTGCTCACTATTGCCAACTCTGGTGGCTTCCTTACACAGCCCAATAAAAGATCAAACTGTGTTTGTGTGTCCTGAGCTAAGCCTGACCTGTGGCCCCTCACGGGACTTCCCCCCGTGGGTGTGGTAAACTGCCAGAGTGTCCAAGGGTCCACCCAAACCTCACAGTTTACAACAGCATCTTTAATGAGCTTTTTTTAACCTATATATTTTGCACCTACCCTGGCCCTGGCGTTAGTGTGGTGCTGTGCTTTGTGACAGTCAGACTCAGACAGCATTGGACAGTATCATGGACTACATGTGCATATTGGATTTGGTGGACTTTTTCCTATGGATGAAAACCAGAATAAGAAATGCTCGGCGAGCGAATTCTAGACGACCAATTAGAAACAACACCCAAGAGGAGAACCCAGCAGCAAGACCAGAGGAGGTATGTATATTAGAGATGTGAATCATTTTTCTGACGATTGAAAATATCGGAAGATATTTTCAAACTCGTCAGAATTCGGGGGGCCCCCAAACCCAATAGGAAAACCCCACAAAAATTTTTGTGGGGTTCTATCGTTTTGGGGGGGAGGGAAGAAAGGGCACATGGTAGGAGCACTGGATGGCCCACGCCAATGGCACGGATACCCTGTCACATGCTAAGGGCAAAGAGCCATTGGCGCCATTTTGATTAGTGGTAGCCGACGGCCCGAGCGCGGGAGATTGCTTCCGGGACCCCCACTGGACCACCAGGTACTTTAAAAATTTAGGGGGGGGGGGGGAGTCACGAAAGTATTAAATTTAAAGGGTCGGGGTGTTTTGTTTTGTTTTTCGGCATGACACAGCCGATTAAAATAGGTAAGAATCGTGGGAACGAAGATTTCCCGCGGTTTTTACCCGAAATCGGTACCGGAAACGAGTCCGGTACCGATTCACATCCCTAATGTATATGTGTTGTTTGTGAATGTTGTTAACGCTGCACCATTGACAGCATCTCTGGTGTCTATATTTGGGAGTCCCAGAGGCTCTACAGGACCAGCAGCGACATGGATGCCTCTACAGAGGCCGGGAGAAGAACACCACGCCAGGCGTCTAGATTTGGGCATCCCTGAGGATCTACTGACTGTTGTGCAGTTGTTTCCATAATATATATTTGTTAAATTAATTATCAAGATTGTTTTACTATGTTATGCTGATTTTCTTGTGTTGTGTTGTTTTTCATGAAGGCACAGCAGGTCAGAGTCATCCGTGGACAGGACAGGGCCATCGGCAGACCATTTCCACGACTTATCTTTTGCCCATGGACAACTCTCTTTGGCATGTCCGAGCGAGATGTAGTCCAAACGTACCGGCTCAGCTCACGGGCAATCCTGTTCCTATATGAAGATCTGCGCTGTGACCTTGAGCCCCTGGCCAATTGCCACCATGCTGTGCCAGGGTTGATGAAAATTCTTGCTGCCTTACATTTTTTCGGTACCAGACGTTTTCAGAACCCCTGCGAGTGTCATTGCGGGTATGACCCAGGCCTCCTTCTCACAGCATCTGGCACAGGTCTTGAAGGCCATGATGAGGTGGGGATGAGGAAGTACATCATGTTTCCTACCAATCCAGTGGAGCTGCAACAGATCCGCAGTGGGTTCATGGCTATTGCAGGGATGCCGAATGTGTTGGGTGCTATAGACTGCACCCATATTGCGTTTACCCCCAAGTCGGAAGAAGAGAGTTTGTTCCAGAATTGCAAGCAATTCCATCAATGAATGTTCAAGTCATGTGTGATGCACACCTTTGAATTCTAAATGTTGTTGCGAGGTGTCCTGGGAGCTGCCATGATGCCTACATTCTGGCGCATTCATCTATGGGGACCCATTTCCCACACGGGAAGTACGGTGAAGGCTGGCTACTTGGTAAGTGACATCGGCTGTGGTTTGGGATTCTAGGGAGCGGTGATATTATATCATGTGTACAGGGCTGGTATACAATTATGTATACATTTATATATGTGATGTGGTTTTGGTTTTTGATGCATTCCTGATTATACCCCATATAGGTGATGGCTGCTATTGCTGTAAGCCCTGGTTGCTTACTCCACTCCAGTCTCCACACACACTGCGGCCAAAAAATGCTACAATGAGGCTCATGGCAGTACGAGAAAAGTGATTGAGCGAACTTTTGGAGTTCTGAAAGGCAGATTCTGATGTCTGGTTCACTCTGGGGGAGCCCTGCAATACAGTGATGAAAAGGTGGTGAGCATTATTGTTGCCTGCTGCATGCTACACACTTGTCAGAGATCTGGCGTGGATGCAGAGGTTGCAGAAAACTTGCCGCCAGATCCACCTGTGAAACTGGCTGCAGAGGTGGAGAAAACTGCACGGGGGAATGATGTTCACTGAAGGATCATCAAGACTTATTTCTCGTGTACGTTCTTATCTGTTATACATTCATCTCTCCATACTGATGTGGCGCTTTTATTCTTGTATATAACTCTGCTTGGCTGCACATTTTACGTTCTGTGTCACGTGGGAATACCTAATAGGGCCATCAACATGCATTTGCATGTTGCGGGCGCTATTAGGTTCGGGGGGGTTGGACGCACGTTTTGGACGCGCTATTACCCCTTACTGAATAAGGGGTAAAGCTAGCGCATCCAAAACGCGTGTCCAATCGCGGGTTAACAGTGCACTCCACCGGAGCGCACTGTACTGTATCGGCCTGATAGTGCTTTGCATAGGTATTACTGCAAAGAGCATTAACTTTTCACACTAATACCTACATAATTGCATTTACCTACCTGCAAAGGGGAGAGACTGAGACTGAGAGAGAGAGACTATCTACAAGTACCTTGTAGTAGTTAGCTGTTTATACCTCTATAGTATGCCTTCTAGTAACTAGAGGTGAGGTGAGCTTGATGTTACCAAGGTAGAGAGTCCATCAAGCTAGGGTGAGAGAACATTATACAAATCTCATCATTGTGTGACTTTCCTCATCCAAAGGACATCAAATCTTCACAAGATTGTATGGTTCTGTTCGTACGTCTCAATCTTCATGTAAAGCTGGCCCCTAACCCCTACACTACTGCCTAAACCTCACCTCGAGTTACTGTGTGGGGCTCCTATAGTAGCATAAATAGCTGCTTATTATGGTGCCACCCCTAGAGGCTCTCAGGCCCTTCTGGAGTACCGTGCACAAATGTACCCGGCGTGTAAGTTTTAAAATCTGCCCCTTTGTGTTTAGTTATAGAATGTTTATGTTCTTCAAACTTGTTTGTGCTCATTTTGCCTAGTATGTGTATATACTTTAAATGATTGTGTTATGTATCATTTTAGTTTGCTCTTTTTAAATTAATGAATCATTAATAAAAAAAAATGTTAAACATTTTTCACATTTCTCATTAGTGCTTTTTTCCCTCTAGTTAGGATTTTTTGGTTGTGTTTTTTGAGCACTTTATTTTGTATACATTTAGCCCATATTTTGTTATATCTATCTATCTATCTATCTATCTATCTATCTATCTCCTGGGCAGGATGGCTCCCATAGACTGAACCGAGGGGCATATAGTTTCTTCATGGACAGCTTCACACATCTGATTTCCAGGGCTCCCTGCTGGGCGAAGCTTAGGTTCAAGGCCCCTTTTGCATTAAACCCCATACCAGCCCATCTTCCTTCCTTCTCCACAGCAATGATAATAGTCAGTCTCTTGCATCCAAAAACCGCAGTAAGAAGCAATATGGCTTCAAACGTCTTTACTGATAGCCGATTAGATGACTGAAGAATATTTACAGCACTCCAATCAGATTTTAAATAAAGGCAATAAACAAATAAGACAGAAGAAAGATGAATACATTTGGGACCTCACTCTCCTAGTAAAGTTTCTGATTCTCTATGGAAGCCAAGGTCTTACACTTGTCCTCCTTCTCTCTCCGGTTATTCAGATTATAAGAACATAAGAACATGCCATGCTGGGTCAGACCAAGGGTCCATCAAGCCCAGCATCCTGTTTCCAACAGTGGCCAATCCACGCCATAAGAACCTGGCAAGTACCCAAAAACTAAGTCTATTTCATGTTACCGTTGCTAGTAATAGCGGTGGTTATTATCTAAGTCAACTTAATTAATAGCAGGTAATGGACTTCTCCAAGAACTTATCCAATCCTTTTTTAAACACAGCTATACTAACTGCACTAACCACATCTTCTGGCAACAAATTCCAGAGTTTAATTGTGCGTTGAGTGAAAAAGAACTTTCTCCGATTAGTTTTAAATGTGCCCCATGCTAACTTCATGGAGTGCCCCCTAGTCTTTCTATTATCTGAAAGAGTAAAAAACCGATTCACATCTACCCGTTCTAGACCATATCCCCCCTCAGCTGTCTCTTCTCCAAGCTGAAAAGTCCTAACCTCTTTTGTCTTTCCTCATAGGGGAGTTGTTCCATTCCCTTTATCATTTTGATCGCCCTTCTCTGTACCTTCTCCATCGCAATTATATCTTTTTTGAGATGCGGCGACCAGAATTGTACACAGTATTCAAGGTGCGGTCTCACCATGGAGCGATACAGAGGCATTATGACATTTTCCGTTTTATTCACCATTCCCTTTCTAATAATTCCCAACATTCTGTTTGCTTTTTTGACTGTCACAGCACACTGAACCGACGATTTCAATGTGTTATCCACTATGACGCCTAGATCTCTTTCTTGGGTTGTAGTACCTAATATGGAACCTAACATTGTGTAACTATAGCATGGGTTATTTTTCCCTATATGCATCACTTTGCACTTGTCCACATTAAATTTAATCTGCCATTTTGATGCCCAATTTTCCAGCCTCACAAGGCCTTCCTGCAATTTATCACAATCTGCTTGTGATTTAACTACTCTGAACAATTTTGTATCATCTGCAAATTTGATTTCCTCACTCGTCATATTTCTTTCCAGATCATTTATAAATATATTGAAAAGTAAGGGTCCCAATACAGATCCCTGAGGCACTCCACTGCCCACACCCTTCCACTGAGAAAATTGTCCATTTAATCCTACTCTCTGTTTCCTGTCTTTTAGCCAGTTTGTAATCCACAAAAGGACATCACCAACTATCCCAAGACTTTTTATTTTTCCTAGAAGCCTCTCATGAGGAACTTTGTCAAATGCCTTCTGAAAATCCAAGTACACTACATCTACAGGTTCACCTTTATCCACATGTTTATTAACTCCTTCAAAAAAGTGAAGCAGATTTGTGAGGCAAGACTTGCCTTGGGTAAAGCCATGCTGACTTTGTTCCATTAAACCATGTCTTTCTATATGTTCTGTGATTTTGTTGTTTAGAATACTTTCCACTATTTTTCCCGGCACTGAAGTTAGGCTAACCGGTCTGTAGTTTCCCGGATCACCCCTGGAGCCCGTTTTAAATATTAGCTATCCTCCAGTCTTCAGGTACAATGGATGATTTTAATGACAGGTTACAAATTTTTACTAATAGGTCTGAAATTTTATTTTTTAGTTCCTTCAGAACTCTGGGTGTATACCATCTGGTCCAGGTGATTTACTACTCTTAAGTTTGTCAATCAGGTCTACCACATCTTCTAGGTTCACCGTGATTTGGTTCAGTCCATCTGAATCATTACCCATGAAAACCTTCTCCAGTACGGGTACCTCCCCAACATCCTCTTCAGTAAAAACCGAAGCAAAGAAATCATTTAATCTTTCTGCAATGGCCTTATCTTCTCTAAGTGCCCCTTTAACCCCTCGATCATCTAACGGTCCAACTGACTCCCTCACAGGCTTTCTGCTTCGGATATATTTTAAAAAGATTTTACTGTGAGTTTTTGCCTCTACGGCCAACTTATTTTCAAATTCTCTCTTAGCCTGTCTTATCAATGTCTTACATTTAACTTGCCAACGTTTATGCATTATCCTATTTTCTTCTGTTGGATCCTTCTTCCAATTTTTGAATGAAGATCTTTTGGCTAAAATAGCTTCTTTCACCTCCCCTTTTAACCATGCCGGTAATCATTTTGCCTTCTTTCCACCTTTCTTAATATGTGGAATACATCTGGATTTTGCTTCTAGGATGGTATTTTTTAACAATGATCACGCTTCTTGCACACTTTTTACTTTTGTAGCTGCTCCTTTCAGTTTTTTTCTAACTAATTTTCTCATTTTATCAAAGTTTCCCTTTTGAAAGTTTAGCACGAGAGCCATGGATTTTCTTACTGACCCCCTTCCAGTCATTAAATCAAATTTGATCATATTATGATCACTATTGCTAAGCGGCCCCACCAATGTTATCTCTCTCACCAAACCCTGTTCTCCACTGAGAATTAGATCTAAAATTGCTGCCTCTCTCGTCGGTTCCTGAACCAATTGCTCCATAAAGCTATCATTTATTCCATCCAGGAACTTTATCTCTCTAGCTTGTCCAGATGATAAATTTACCCAGTCAATATTTTTTCTTCTTATTATTTAAAATAGTCCTCCATCCATAGTAACAAAAATGACTCTGACTCTTAACAACCATATATTAACATCGCGCTACACAGGCCAGTGTTTTGCTTGATCAGCTTCCTCAGGGGCATGTGGAAAATGCCTTAGCAAGAGTCATTTACCTAGAAAGGTTAATAATATTACTATTTTAGTTAAATAGCAAAATGAAGATAAAGCCAATACTTATCTGAAAATAGCATGGCTACCCATTCAGACAGGACCAGACGTCTCAACCATCTTGACAGGAAAACAGGAGGAGGAACCGAAACCGAGGCTCACGTCTCTTTAAATTCTCCCTTGTTGTATGACGTCAGCGACCAGATCATACATTCATAGTATGTCAGTGTGATAATCTGCCAAACATAGTGAATGAAAGTGATCATCCCAGAAATGCATATAAGTTCAACTCACTATTTAAACCTGATGCATGAACAGTATTCAATCTGTCCCAATAATTTATCAGAACATAAGTCCCAGTTCTCATACCTTTCCTGAAGTCTTCTTAAATATTGTAGACCTCTTTTTGACAGTTCCAGTGGGACCATCCTCTCAAGTGCAGTACATCTAAGTCAGCAGCATACAGTTCTTAAACATCTTCCCTCCTCAGGCTCTTCCTATGTGAAAAGCACCTCTTCTTAATAGGATGGAAACTGATTCCCTGGTACCAAGAACACCCAATTCCAGGTGGCAAACAAAAGGCTTTTGCCTTCAAAAATAGGGAAACTAAACAAGAGACATGAAGTATGGAAAATACTTCCATGCTTCCAGAACTGAGGAGATAAATACTGATAGAAAAACAACTAAAGATCAAAGCTCCTTTTCATTAGGTCACCAATAGGTCTATACTCTGAAGGAGTGACGGAACACTACCAGAGTCTTCCCTACCCCTCGATCTAACCTTTCATAGGGACTCTTCAAGCCATTGTGAAGAGGTATAATGGCTCTCACAGGTAAAACTTGGATCAAAAAGACTAAGGGCCTCATTTTTTAAAGTATTGCAGGCCTGCGATACTTTAGGGAATGAGGGGCGGGGGGCCGAAATGGGGGGCGGGCCTGTGCTAGCCAGCAGCGATCGCACCGTCACGGTGCGATCACTGCCAGTTTCGCACCCAACAGCGCCACCATAGAAGGTATAGCTATTGGGCGCGAACTCGGACGCGAAAAGGGCCTTACCTTTTCGTCATCCGAGGCGTTTTTGCAGAGTCGGCCCCGGTGACGCCCTGAGAAAATGAGGCCCTAACTCAGTCTGTAGGGAAAAACCCACTCTCATTCGTCAAATTACTAAACCTAACATACAGAAGGCAGAGAGCTCCTGCCTCCAGGAAATCCAACTAAAAATTCCACAACCTAAAATGGCACTTAGTAGTAAAAATGGCTAAGGCTACGCCATCTCAGTTTCCCATGAGGGGGCAAAATCCAACCCACTGTTTAATAAATGTCTCTGAACCTCCCCAATAAGTTACCGTAGTACATTCCATTAGTAAGGAAACTTTTGAAATGCATTAAAATTAAGAAAACAATGGAAAAATAGATAACATGGGGCCAAATAAGAAGGAATTTCCTCTTCTAAAGAGGGAGAGTTTGAAATTTGCAAAATGAAATAGTTTATGGCTATTTTAATATAGCAGGACTAGGCCATCTTTGTTTCCCATCCTTTAGTCCACAAGCCCCCTAAATTTCATAGACTCAATGCCACATTGGACCTTTGAAACTACTCAGAGGGCCGAGGAGTTAATGAATGGAGAAGGAGGAGAAACATCTGTCCTATTCAATGAATTCAAATGCTGGGGAGGCAGGGGTCCTGGGGGAGGTACAAAGTACGAGTGTCGTCAGTTCCTCAGAAGTTGACAACTCTGCCACACTCTGGGAACCCTGCCTCCTGCCTTCCAGAAAGGTGTGAGAGTGCGTCTGTAAGTGTTTGAGAGAAGGGGGGCACTCCTTCCCCTCCCCCATCTCTCCTCATTCTCTCTCCCACCCCCACAGGGCTAGTGGGGGAATGATGATACTTTGTACTCATACTTTTCACCTCTTTTGAAGCTAACTCCACCACCTATTTTCCCTTATGGCTAAATTTATGCACTGTAAAGTGCATGCATATTATCTCACTGGTGGAGGGGGCAGGATATTTTCAAAAATAACTAAGAGTTTGGAAAATTCCCTCCCATTGTTAAAAAGCTTTGGGGTAGATTTTAAAAGCCCTGCGCGCGTAAATCCTGCCGGATTTATGCGCGCAGGGCACTTGCGCGCAGGTGCGCCTATTTTGCATAGGCTGCCGGCACGCGCAAAGCCCTGGGACGCACGTAAGTCTCGGGGCTTTGCTTGGGGGGCGTGTCGAGGGCGGCGCGGCATTCGGGGCGTATCCGGGGGTGTGGCGGTGGTCCAGGGGCACGGCCAAGTGCTCCGGCATAGCAGCCTGTGCCGGGGCAGGGAGCCGGCGACGCTCGCAAGTTACGCCTGCCAGGAGCGCAAGTTACATCTGCCATAACTCAATGAAATAAGGTAGGGGAGGGGGATTTCAGAGCGGCCTCGGAGGGAACGGAGGCAGGCTGCACGGCTCGGCACGCGCAGGCTGCCAATTTTGCGCAGCCTTGCATGCGCCGACCCAAGATTTTAAAAGATATGCACGGCTACGCCTGTATCTTTTAAAATCCGGTGTACTTTTTTAAAATCTGCCCCTTTATGTAGTATATAAGAACATAAGAACATAAGAAAATGCCATACTGGGTCAGACCAAGGGTCCATCAAGCCCAGCATCCTGTTTCCAACAGTGGCCAATCCAGGCCATAAGAACCTGGCAAGTACCCACAAACTAAGTCTATTCCATGTAACCATTGCTAATGGCAGTGGCTATTCTCTAAGTGAACTTAATAGCAGGTAATGGACTTCTCCTCCAAGAACTTATGAGGGTATTATCTACTCTCATATCAAATAATGGGGGTCATTTTTCAAATCGCAATAACAACTGCATCACAAGTTAAAAATGCAAATTAGGGAAAGGGGAGGAGTTTGGACAGGGCTAAGGAAATTTAGGGGCCTGTAGTGCCGCAGGCGATAATGTATTCACATTATGCCTGCATTAGCACCAGAAATAGCTACAGCTATTTCATTGGCGCTATGGGGATGATAGTGTGCAACGTGCCCATAACCACGGCGAGTGAAAACGCACCGTTGCGATGTGGCCACCTGCTCACTATCGTCCCCCACCCCTTTTTTTTGCCTGCGGCAGATCATTTCACTATAATTAGAGTGAAATGATAAATCTTCCAGTATGGGCTGTATTTACTAAGCCTTTTTTCCCATACTTTGGGCAAAGCCGATCACATAAAAAAAAAAATCCTTAAAAACAACACCAATCATATTTCATATAGCATAAACCAACCCTCCCCACCACACACCTACCCAGCCAAACCTTCTGCAAAGTTTCCCATAGCATTAACAACATCTCAAAAAACAACAGAATCCCAATCCTATCCGAGCACTGTCTCCAACTCCACCCCTGCCAACCCAGTCACCCCACTCCACCATTAGTAAAGCGGGTTTTATGTCATACATAACATAAATGCTGCAATATCCCATGTCAACTAAAACAGATAAAAATTAATAATGCATAACCATAAAAAAATAAGCACAACCTATTTGTTCTTATATAAACAAAGCTGTTGGGTCTGTATATTCTACTAATGACACAAATATTCTAATTAAAATTTCTAACATGCCTCTAATAAAAATGTCCAGGTTTACTACAGATGAAGATATATTATGATTCGTCCAATTTACTAGAATGTGTTAAATTGAATTAATATTTGACAAGTAAATGTTCAGCAGTAAAATCCAGCAACTTATGGTTTGGCGAGATGCTGTATAGTCACTGTTTAAAGAAATGTGTGTGCCGTGATAGTCCACTTGATTACACAGAAATAAAAACCAAAAAAAGTGTATAGGGTGATTTCTTTTTATGGAACTAACAAGACATTTCATGACTAGGTATCAGGAGCTAATACTGCATTCCTCAGAATAGAATGAGCAAAACAATGATGCTTCCAGAAAATCTAAGTGAATCATTGAAGTAATTCTATCAATAGTGTAAGTCACTGCTAAAGAAACGAGCATTCTCGACTGCCAGTCCCTCTCACTGGAATGCCCTCCCCACGGATCTTTGTCTTGAAACTTGTAGTCGAACGTTCAAAAAGAAGCTCAAAACTTGGCTTTTCACAAAAGCCTTCACTTAAAGGTCTCTCCCTATGGGATTGATTCACGCATTTCAAACTCCAATACGCTAGCTGTCCGATGCTGTAACCATAAATTCTCCTGTCAGTTGTACTTTAATACGCAACCATGCTTATTAAGCCTGTTGTAAATCCGAGTTTGTTGACTGTTATTTGTTATTTGTAATAATTTTAAGTCGTTCTCAGCTTTATCTATAAGTTCTTACGAAGTTAGCCCTGTTATTTGTACCCTCTTGTTCGATGTAATTTCCGACTTTGGTTCTATGTAAACCGACGTGATATGTACCAGTACATGAACATCGGTATATAAAAGCCTTTAAATAAATAAATAAATAAATAAGGGAGAAGGGAGTTTGAGAAAGGGAGGTTTGATGAGGGATCAGAAGATGACAGAGAGTATAATTCTATGGCACATAATACGTTAAGAAACACAGGTCCATGTTGTCCTTTCTTGTCAGTTCCAAAGTGTCTGATCATTTTAACTTCAAAAGTCTTACATTCCTGTATTGTTTTAAATCTTCCTTTAATTTCTCTGATCATCTGGTGGTCCATTTCAGCCACTGCGTGGCTTGGCTAGTTAGCCGGATAACTTTATCTGGCTAACTAGCAGGGTATATTCAGTGACACGGTCGCGTCACTGAATACACCTGGCTATCTTAAAGATAACCAGATAAGTTTTTCTGGCTATCTTTAGTACAGGTCTGTGGCCTGACCAGAGTTAGCTTATCCGACTAATGCTAAATATCAGTGTTATCTGAATAAATTACCCATCTAATTACCCATCCCCAGAACATCCCCACTTATCTGGCTAAATTCTAGCCAATTATCTAGTTATCTGGCTAGAATTTAGACAGATAAGCAACTGAATATGCCGGTTTTACCATTTAGATGGATAACTTTTAAGTTATCCTAAGAAGAAACTTTCCCATAAACAATGCACACATTTTTTCGCCAACACACTACCAGTACTCAGACCTTCATTGTCTTATGTTTAATCATCTGGCAGAATTTAATACTTTTTTTTAAAATAGTTTTTATGTTTGCATATAAAAACTTATCTTAGCTCCAAGAATATGCATCACATCCTGACACAGTCCGCATTTTGAAACAAATGTTTCTGCATCGGGGGTAGTTTCATGAACATGAGATATATCTTTCAATTCTTTTAAAAACTTTTTTAATGACTGCAAAAGGATAGCCTCTATCTAAAAAACAGGCACTTTAAATATGTGCCTGATCGATGAAATCCTTTTTATCTGAACAAATACATCTTAGTCTTAAAAATTGACCCACAGGAAGATGACATTTGAGATGATATGGATGGAAACTAGAAAACAATAAGAAGGAGTTTCTTTCCATAGGCTTACGGAATAGAATAGTTTCTATGCAATGACCTAGTTTAAAAATTATTAATATATCCAAAAAAGATATCTTAGAGTTATGGAAAGAAGCAGTAAACTGTAAATTCTTATCCAACGAAATCAGCCATGCAATGAATTCTAAAAGATGTTCTTGTGAAGACGTTCAAAAAAATAGAACATCGTCAATATAGTGAGACCAATTTCTTATATATTCCAAAAAAGGAGAAGAATATAAAAAGGTATCTTCAAAATAAGCAACATACAGATTGGCCACACTAGGGGCCATAGTCGCCCCTATAACAATAGCATGATGTTGAAGGTACAAATCATCAGCAAAACAAAAATAATTTCAAGTGAGGGCAATTTTTGCTAAGTTGTAAATGAAAGCTGATGGAATATGTTGCGGTCTAGATCTCTTTGAAAGAACATTTTCAATAGTGTCTAATGCAGCCTGTTGAGGTATATTGTTATATAATGACTGGATGTCTAGTGTGACTAACAAAAAATCGGTTTCATCTATATCAACATCCTGTAAAATAGTTAGCATCTGAGTAGTATCCCTCACATATGATTGTGTCTTTTTTACCTCTTCCTGCAAAAAAAATCAACATTAAAAGAGCTTTTAAACAAGCCTTTAATGCAGAATGACAATGGCTTCTTTGTGACCAAAGTACCTAATGAGCGCCTGGTGTGTGTACTGCGATTTTCTCATGTATCATCTAATATTAAAGCAATTAGTTTACACCATTGGAAGATCTTAAAACTGCATTCTATTTTTTCATTGCCCAATGATTGCATATACTTGGGGTAAAAATCTTAAGGACTATTTAGTCCATGCTACATTGCCATCTCTGCCTGATGTGTCCTCTCCTGTGGGACATCAACCCGTGGCAACTGTTCCTTCTGTTCTATGACTGTTACAGGTACTCAATGGCATGATCCATAGTTTTTCTACAGACTGCAGATCGAAATTTGTAGTTTATTTCATATCGTGTTCTTGTTTTAAGAGATCTATGTTGGCAGAACAAAGAGAATGAGTCGGCCTCGTCTTACTGAGCATCATAGTTGTTTGACTACTAGAAATGAACAAGTCCCTCATCTCTCTCATTGTGGGGATTTTCATCATGCATTTGCAGATTTGCGTTGGGGTGTCACTGAAAAAATCCATGCATCACCTCGAAGGGAAGATCATACCAAAAGACTGAACCTTGCAAACAATTCTGGATTTTTTATTTGAACTCAATGGCTCCTCAGGGTTTAAATTTGGAGATTGAGTGGTATTCCATCATTTAATAGATGATATGTCAATTATCTGAAAGATACATCTCATATTCATGAAACTACCCCCTGATGCAGAAACGTGGACCATGTCAGAATGGGACCTGCTGTGAGAAAGCAAAATCCTGGTCCTTCCAGGAGGCCATTTTGACCAAGCATTACAAGTCTGTCCTATGCAAGCAAGGCCACCAGTCCTTTAAGCTCTGCTACGTCCTAGGCAGGGACTAAGTAGCCTGCTGACATACTGGGGCCACGTGGTCCCAAGCGACAGACAAACCCCCGGCCATATCTGTAGACTATTAAAGCAGTTATTTCTGGCTTCCCTATATTAAATCCTCCCCCTGGCATGGGAACTGCCACCCAAGTACCATGACAATTTGTTGCGATGAATGCAAACAGCAATGGTACAATGAACTTAGGGGATCCAGCTTTCAGAACAGTTCATGGTACACCATTTGTGGGCAGATAAGTAGGTGCACAGAGATTTATGCTCCTATTTTATAATCTGTGTGGTGGAAGACACAGTTTATAAAATACCATGTATTTCTGCCCCAAAAGTGCGTGCATATGTTGTAGTGCATGTGTATATTTGCAGCCTGATAAATCTTTTGAATATGGACCTCTCAGTTTCTAAATATAGTAACATAGTGATGACAGCAGAAAAAGACCAAAAGATCCATCCATTCTGTCCAGCAAGTTTCTTATGGTAGTAACTGCTGCTCAGTGTAGGTTACCCCCAAGCCTTATACTATGCACTGCCAAACCCCAAACAAAATTACTGCTAGCAACATTTTTACGGGGCGAGCAGCCTTCTTGATAATTCAGACAATGGTGCTTGAACATGCTTTGCTTTGGGACTCAGCCCTGGAAGCTGTCCTGCGCTTTTTTCCCTAATGTCTGTGTATCAGTACCCCGGACCGTAAATAAGACTGACAATTATAAACTGTAAATTGGGTGGAATCAAAAAGAATCCTCTTCACCATCCAAGTGGTAATGTAGCTAGTTTTTAATTAAAATTCAAGGCAACTTGGGGGGAGTGGCCAAGATGGCGTCTGACTAAGACATGTGGAAAGCTCTCTCGTGTATTTTGCTAAGTTTCTTGGTTAACAGTCTTTCTTAATTCTCAATTTTCATGCCTCACACAAAAAGAAAAGCGAGGCTTCGTGAAAGCCTGGCTTCTGTCGAAACTCCGGATGTTCAACAACCTACCATCGAAGTTTTTCACATCAACGCCGATCGAGCCGGGAGCGAGGGCCGCAGAGTCTGGAGAAGCAGAGCGAGCCTCTCCGACAATGGCCGAGGAGATCTCGCTGAGCCCCGGCGCGCCTGTCACGCCGTCCCCACCCCAACGGATACGGAGAGCAGGGGAAGATCAATTGCTGGGATCTCCGGATAGTCCCTCTGGGAAATCTATACAGAGGGGAAACTACCTGGAAGAAAACTGAGGAGGGGAAGAGAATGGCGAGAAGGGGGAGAGCCGGCCGGCCCCCCCACAGGGAGCCTACCTTCCCATGCTTCGAGAATCAATCAGCCCAGCTGACTCTTCGTTGGGAGAGAGTCAGGACAATGCTACTGAAGCTGCACAAGGAGGTGAACAGATCCAAGTAAGACCGTTTTTGGTTAAACCGGCTAGAATAACGATGGAGACTCTGTGGGAGGCGTTAGCCTCGATAGAAAGTGCAATAGTGGGATTATCAAAATCAGCTTTTGAAATAAATAAAAATACAAGATATAATGAAGAAAGGATTGTTAAGCAAGAAAAACAACTATGAGAAGTCGAAGAGAAAGTAAAAAAATTAGAGAAAAATCAACAGAGTTTAATACAAACAGAAAATGTGCAAAATAAAAAGCTGGAAAATTTAGAAAACTCCTTGCGGAGTACTAATATAAGAATTGTAAACTTTCCTATCATACCACAAATATCACCAGTGGAATTATTTAAAGTTACTTGACCGAAAAATTGAAAATTCCAAGAGAGGCACTCCCACTAGTCACAAAAGCCTATTACTTGCCACAGAAGAAAGTTGTAAGAGATCAAAGAAGTGAAGAAACAGTGACAAATGTAATGAATGTGACTGATTTACTGGAACTATCCCAAGAAGAAGTGATTACAAAAAGAGGAGTATTACTGGTGACTTTTGCCTTCTTGACTGAGAAAAATAATATTTTCCGAATGTATTTTAGGAGTAGCGCAGAGCATTTCTATGGACAAAAAGTATGGGTATACCCCGATATCACTAAAGTTACACAAGATAGACGGAGGAAATTTATAAGTATGAGAGTTGAGGCACTTGCTATCTGTACAAAATATACTGTGAGATATCCATGTAAATGTCACATAAAATATCAGGGAAATGACTATATCTTTTTTGAACCATCGCAGTTAAAGTTCTTTTTGGATGCTCACCCGAAGGCAACTGGATCAGAGCATTAGGCATAGAAGGCTGTTAATCTTAGTCTTTTCTTTTTCTGTATTTCCTATATATCGCTCCTAGTAAATATGGGCCGTAACTCCCCCATGCATTCCTGTTCTAGTTAGGTGGTGTATTAGAGGTTTATTATAATATTCTCAATTAGGATTATGGTGAAGTGCAAATTTCCTGTATTTTGATTTAAATATACCACCTTATTACCCCACATTGTTATACTCTGTGTAAACTTTGAAATGCATAATAAAAAATAAATTTAAAAAAAAAAAATTCAAGGCAACTTACCTAAAGAAAATGAATGGAGTTAAAGTGGGCAAATCTAGTCTGGTTCAATATCACACTATTAATATTTGACCCTATTTTTTTAGCATCTATCTTTCTCTAATGATACCAGAAAAATGTGGATAACTCAACTGCACAAATTCTAGTAAAGAAAAGTGTTATGATTTTTGTATCCGAATAGCTGAGAAAGACCTTACTAACTCTTAGCTTTATACCCAAACAGGGCTGGAGCTTCCATTAGACAAACTAAGCAGTCACCTAGAGTGCCAATATTTTGGGGGCAGCTAAATTCTGCCAGTGGGAGATCTAAGGGGGCTGCTGTACCAGAGTCAATGCCATCAAAGAAGGGAGCGCTGTGCTGGAGCCACTGCTACCACTCGTTAAATTGAGAGAGGGAAGGTGAATGACCAAAAGTTCTCCTAGGACTCCAAATATGCCTTTACCAGCCCTGCAAATGGATTGATTCTTTTTTTGTTTGGTTTGTTGCAACCAAACTAAAAAAAAGATTCATTCTGAAATTTTTTTGAATTTTTAGGATTTAGTAAATAATGGGCCGGATTTCAAGAGGTATGCACGGGCGTACATTTTTGCATGCAACCCGGTGTGCACAAATGTACGCCCGATTTTATAACATGCGCGCGCAGCCGCGTGCATGTTATAAAATCCAGGGTCGGCGCGCGCAAGGAGGTGCACAATTGCGCAACTTACGTGCGCCGAGCCGCGTAGCCTTCCTCCGTTCCCTCCGAGGCCGCTCCAAAATCGGAGCAGCCTCAGAGGGAACTTTCCTTCCACCCCCCCCCCCACCTTCCCCTCCCTGCCCCTACCTAACCCGCCCCCCAGTCCTACCTAAAACCCCCCCTTACCTTTAACTTATAAGTTGCGCCTGCCTTCAGGCAGGTGTAGGTTGCGCGTGCCGGCTGATGGCCGGCCCGCAAACCCGGGCACAGCAGCAAATGGCCTCTGTGCCTGAAGGTTCCTGCCTTGCCCCGCCTATTCCCCGCTCCCTTTTTCAAGCCCCGGGACATACGCGTGTCCCAGGGCTTGCGCTCGTCACCGGGCCTATGCAAAATAGGCTCAGCGCATGCAGGAGCGGTTACGCGCATAAATCCACCTGGATTTACGCGCGTAACAGATATAACAGATCTTTACCTGCAGAAATGGCTGTTATAAAATTGCCTGCCTGACACTTGGATAAACTTACACAGGGACATCAGTTATGCCTGTAAGTTTACCTGGACTGAGCAGAGGCATTCATGGGGATGGGTTGAGGAGGGATTTCTCAAACAGGTGTAGTTGCATGCAAGTAAATTTAGGAGGCTAATGATCCAAGCGAACTTACATGAGTAACTTTGCTTTGAAAATTAGTGTAACTTCTGCATGTATTTGCCAGCAAATGTATGTGAGCTGTTACAAACCTAGGCCTAGATTCATCAAAATGCTATAAACTTTGTATGAATAACACCTGCGATAAGGTAAAGGGGGCATGGTTAGGATAATTTTAAAGTTACTGCACAGGTATTTTATCATGATGTGGAGAGAGAGAGAGAGAGAAGGGTTTTGGGGCCAGTTGTACATGCACAGTCCGATGTACGAACAGCACAGTACACATCAAAATGAGATTTGTACAATGTTCTCTCGCCCTAGCTTGATGCACTCTCTACCTGGGTACTATCGAGCTAGGGCAGGAAACATTTTAGAAATCTCATTTTTGTGTATCTTTCCTCATCCAAATCATATCCAATCTTCACTGATGTGTACTATGCTGTTCGTAAGTCTAACTGTCCATGTAAAACTGGCCCCAAAACCATAGTCCACAACCAAAATCTCACCTCAAGTTACTAGATGACTCTCCTATAGTGGTATAAATAGATGACAATTATGCATTCTTTCTCTTTCTCTCTCTCACTCACACACACACAAAATGGAATTTGTGATAAGTATTGCAAATTCCATTTTGGGCATATCACACAGCTCACCCTAACTCCTCCCCTTTGGCTAAAATTAAAAAATTTGCATCGTGCAATGCGATAAATAACGCATGCATTATGGCTTTAGGGTCCTAATGCCCAAGATAACAGCCTAACGCACTTTGATGAATGACCCTGTTACCCCCTTAAGGATGAACCCTAATATAATATCCTTATAGGTTCAGGAAAAGAAGGTAGATAATAAGTAATTTAATTTTCATTGAAATTCTGTGATATTAAAAGCATGCAGTGTTAGAAAAGTGGGAGGTGATCACAGACATCTGTCATGTTGCTTAGAAAGAGAAATATAAAGGTTATTTCACACTGCATGCATGATTAAGGTGGGCTTCTTGGGAGGTGAATCAGAAATCCAAATAATTAGTTATCAGGTATCTTGAAACATTCCTGTACATCAGATATCCAATAATGTTTTGTCGACTGGTTCAGCATTACATTCTGAAGAGAATCACGACACAGTGTGGGGGGGACGGACGGACTAAGAAAAGATAAGAAAAAGGGAGTGTCAGTAAACTAACTATTGATAATGTAAAGTTAAACTGTTTGTTACATATTGAAACATCCAATAAAGAAATGTTTTAAAAAAAAAACAAATAAAGAAAAAAAACTGAGGGATATGCAGCTGCATTAAAATTATATATTATATGATCAGGCCTGTCTCACTCACTATCATCAGAGTGTCCTTTCTGCTCCCAGCACTTCCATGTATGCCACAAGGGCTGTAGGATTCCATCTCTCCATATTCTCTGCTTGATTAGCAGGAAGTGATGTCAGATGGTGAGAATATTGAAATCTCACCTGAACATGAGCAGTAGTCAAAACAGGTAGGCTAATACACTAAAGTGCGCAGACCTGCATGCACTGTTTCCATTTTAGCATGCTCTGTTTTGCTACCATGACTTCTATGCAAATAAGCCTGGTAGCAAAATAGCGCACGTTGATATCCTATGGAAACTATCATGGAAACTTTAATTACACCTCACTGAAGTGTAACTAATTCTTTATCAAAATTGCATTTACAAAGGGTTTCACTTGTAGTTTAGCTATGCGTTGAAAGTTAATGAACTACTTTGCATAACTTTGCATTGCACTCACTACAATTGAATTTTAATAAAATTTTGCAAGCATATAGCTACTCTTGTAAATGATTATTTATAAAGCAAATAGTAACATTTTGTGCATTAAGGACCTGAGTTTGAAAGTCAGAGGTTCCTCAAACATTTCAGGAGAAGGTCCACATAGGACATTGCAAACCAGTGAGCGGGCCAGAGGGATGAGAAATCTGACATCCAAATTTGCTGAGCCTGGGGGGAGCCCCTCAGAGTTATTTGTTGAGAAGGGTTTGAGGTGATGAGACCATTTCTGCCCCATTCAGTGATTTGAAATGCTGGAGGAGATAGAGGTCTGGCAGATAGAGTGTCAGTAATAATATTTAGAGATTTGTCGAAAGTTGGAAACCCTGCCACAACCCCAGCAACCCTAGGGAAGGAGGGAGCTGGGAAGGTCTTGGATGGAGGGATGGTGTGTTCGGTGTGCACAAACTCTCTCATTCACACATTTCCCCTCCCCCCATGCAGTCGTGCTCCTACTCTTCTTCCTTCCCCTTTCTCATCCCTTTCCCCCACCCCTGCTCCTTTGTCACCTCCTCTCACTCCTCTCCCTTGCAACATGCCAGATTAATGATATGATCAAAACAACTCCCTCTGCATACCCTAATCCAGGGAGAGACACTTGGACTTGGTATGTGGGTTATAATAATGAGGATTTCTGCACTTTGTGACTCTAAAGCTGTATCTTTAAGGGATGATGCCCATTCCCCCTTCTCCACAGCTCCAAAGAGATGGTAGCATGGTTGGGAGCTCAAGGATTAACCATTCTTACCTGGTGAATCCTTGAGCTCCTCACAGAACCAATGGCTCAGTACTGCCAGTGCTTAGTTTCCATTGCCCTCGACTGTGGATGAAATCTCCTTATAGCAGCGCTTCAGCCTGTCACCCCTGTCTTTGGCCTACGTGGCTCCACCTACACATTAGCAGGAATGCATAACACAACCAATCAGTGGAGGCCTTGCACAGCTTGCTGCACCCATGCTGCTCTGTTGTGCTGCCATTTGTATCTCCAGCTTCAAGTTTCTGAGCTGGTGATAACAGCGGAATGTGTTCTCAGAGCTGCTATGGGCCAGATAAAGCTCCATCTGCTGTAGCTGCTGGGAGCTGGATGCAATTCAGCTAAGTGCCACATCCAGCCTGCGGGCCATAACTGGAGAACCCCCAGCTGTAGAGCATTTGCTGAAGTCTTAAATGTTCACTAACCAACCTCTTTCCCTTTGTGAAAATATTCTCCAACACCCACTATACAAGGGAAACCCTTGCTTGGTGGTTTTGTGCGGTGGCTTATAAAATCCAGCGTCCTTTTGTTCGCGCCTGGTGCACGAACAAAAGTACGCCCGCGCGTACATTTATAAAATCTACCCCTTAAAGTGAGCGCCACCTTCTCGTTCCGGCGTTTCTCTCTACTCTACCCGCTTTTAACCTTACCGCGGGCTAACCACTAATTGTCCCTCTCAGACTGAGGCTATCTCCGGTGTAGCCTATTTCCTTTAATTGTCAATGAGAATTTCTCCCCATCCGAAGATATTGAACCATAAGTAGTAGTTATTGCAAAAAAGAGGGATGTGTGGATAGAAGTTGGAGAGTGAAACCGAGGGATGGGGAAAAATTCTCATTGACAATTAAAGGAAATAAGCTACACCAGAGATAGCCTCGGTCTGAGAGGGACAATTAGTGGTTAGCCCGCGGTAAGGTTAAAAGCGGGTAGAGTAGAGAGAAACGCCAGAACGAGAAGGGGTAGCATAAGGGGAATAGCAGCAAGCCAGAGTGGCAGAAAGACCCACAAGGTGTAGCATAATGAGTATTTCAGCAAGGCAGAGAGGCAGCAAGATTCCCAAGGTATAATTTAAGAAGTATAGCAGCAAGGAAAAGCGGCAACAAAGACCTCCAAGTATAGCACAAAGGGTATAACAGCAAGGCAGAGTGGCATTAATTCCCCAAATGTGTAGAGTCTGCAAGGCCCCCAAGGTGCATCATCAGGAGCAGGGCAGCTTCACCTTGATTGATCCTCCATCCTGTCTACTTGCCCTCTTTTCACACATCAGCTCTGTCCTGGCTATGAACTTACTCTTGGTTGATATACTACTTACTAGTCTCCTTGCAGCACAGAAACAGAACGAATGGAACTAGCATTTTTGTTTAATTTGTGAGCACCCTCCATTTGTTTCAGGGGTTCATGAATTATGTTTAAACATTTTTTATTAATTTTAACATCAGCAAAAATACAACGCTACATTCCTTGATCTATCCCTACCTCTAAGCCCTCCCACTTTTCCCCACAGGTAAAAGTATGCATGTAAACATTACACCATATTTTAAAGGAAAAGTGTAAAGGAAAAGCATGTGTGTGCTTTCCCTTTGAAAATGATCCCACAAAAAACTAGCCACATACAGTTATACTTGCTAATGTATGTGCATAGCTTTTCTTATTTTTAAGTTAAAACTCTATGCATGAAAGTATGCAGATAAATGCAATCCCTGCCCTTACCCCACCCCTGGGAACACCTCTGCTTTCCGTGGCTATAAGAATGTGCAAAAAAGCTCCTTCATGCCATTCTTTTTCCCGAATATTGGGCAGGCAATTTTGTAGAAGCCCATTTCTGTGAGTACAGCAGAAATATCTTGGAAAATTACCCTCCCTTTGTAACAAAATCAATGACGGCAGCACCTATACTTTATGGCAGAAATTGTAAAACATTGGATAAATCTCTATGGATAATATTAGGTTTGTACAATGTTCAAGATGGATTTTACAGTTTCTCAGAAATGTTACAGATTTCTATAGATTTTATTTTAACTGAGAACAAAACTTTTTTGACAGCATTTCATTTTTAAAGCATTATTTGAGAAGTGTTAAAAAATATGTCAATACTGAATACATTCTGCATAGTACATTGATATTAGAGGCAGCACTTATATTAGTTCAACTAGAATTATTATTTTGTACTTTTTAAAAAAAAATGAGCCAGAAGGCAGTAGATTAAAGCAGACAACTGGATTTTATCCAGCAAAAAGCAGGTCGGATAATTAATTTGTTCACTTAACTACTTATTATTTTAATTAGGATGGTGAGGAACAGATTTTCTTCATTTAGTTAAGATTAAATGACAGGGTGCCAATTCTGTAATCAGACAGTAATCAGTTGGTGGGGAGAGTTGCCTGACTAACAGGGGCTTTCATCTCCCTCTGCCCGCCCAAGCAGTGATCTCAAGGATCGATCACAACGATTGATAAATCTTCAAAAACTATTTAAAAAAAATCTTCTTTAGGGTGATTGCTTCAAATTAAGTAAGAAAATTGAGTCGTGTATTTGTGAAATAAGTCATGTTGTGTGAAGACACCCAACTGGTGCCATCATAACTCACGTTAGAAACCCTGCAGTTCAATTGCCATCAATAAATTCTTGTTACTTTATCAATAAGAGAACCTCGGCTGTAGAAATCAACCAGGTAAATATTCCCGCTAACCTGACTAGCTTCCTTGAGAATTCAAGTATGCATATTTTGGAGAGGGGTACTCTCTTAGCATCTTTTATTTACACGCATGATGTTAATTTAATCATGAAATCTTATTTTAGGAAGTTTCCCTTGAATTTCTATGGTCAGCCAGTGAAACTGTTTCCAGATGTGGCTCAGGCCACTTAAATTAGGAGAAGAGAATTTCTTTCTTTTAGACAGAAAGTTATTGATTTGGGATTTTCCTATGTTTTACGCTATCCATGTAAATGTATTTTAAAGAAAGGCAACGAAGTATATATCTTTTTTCAGTTTGAACAGTTAAAGAAATTTGTGGAGGCCAGGTCACAGACTACTTCCTCCCCAATTCCGACCAATGTATAAGGGTAAACGAATAAAGTAGCTGGAGAATTATGCTATGTTAATGCCCTGTTTAAAATTAATAATTGTTGTTTTCCTTTAAATTCTCTTCAGAGATTACACTTGCCTCTTCTCAAAGTTTATCTTCAAGGGATATTATCGAGAGATATGTAACAAATTAATCCTAGTGTATGCTGTATGGATATCGGATGAATATGGTTATCGTTGAAATGTTTTATGTAAATAACAGCATATGTTATAGATATGATTTATTTCCTGTTATATAATGAAAAATTGAATAAATAAAGAATTAAAAAAAAAAAGAAACCCTGCAGTTACTTACTGCAGCTTGAATTCTAGTTTGAATTCTATAAAGATCAAGCAGGTATATATAATACATAGAGATTTTAGCTGCAGTTGATAGTAAATCACCTGTGTTTGCTTTTAAGTTTTAATTTGAAGCAGTAGAATGGATAAAGTAATTCCCTGTCTCTCTTTCATGCCCATAAACGCTTTATGGCTTTGATCAATGTCAGTGGAATCATTCTGCCTATGACTTTCAGCTGTTCCAACTTTTCGTTACATTTTGGTAGGAAATCTCATTGCTTGGAGTTGGACGCCACTCCACCAGTCACATGAACCCACATTCTTGGAATCAGCTTCAACATCTAATATCCTTCTCCAACCAGTGTCAGACTTTAGTTGGAATCTTTACCTGCCTTCTTCCATAATATCATATTACCATAAAAACTGCATAACCTTTCTTTCTTTGAAGTCCAAACTATCAGCTGTAAATATTTCATAAAAACTGAAATATTTCAGTTCTTTTTTCTTACCAAATATTTGTAGCCAACATTTTCTTGCGGAGAGTTAGCTTAATGGGAGCTTCTGCAGTCAGTCTGCCCTTATATTTCTCTGAGTATTATAGCTGGGGAATAAGGGGTCATTTTCAAAGCCATTTGCATGTATAAAATCTGGTTTTATGCACTTAAATAACCTTTAAAAATTATCCGGTAGGGAATGGGCACAAAAATGTATCTGCAGAAATCATTTTTTTCATACTTTTACATGCACTACAAAGAAGTGTTCCAAGGGCAGTGCTGGGGTGAGGACACGATTTCCGTGCACAACTGTGAATTTTCAAAGCGGATTTATTCACACAAATCTTAACAACAACAAAACTGAGATCCTAATCATCAATCAAGACATCAACATCAAACTTCTAAACCCAGCTGACCTACTCAACTCATCCACTCCCATATTAAATCACTCACCACATGTTCGAGATCTAGGTATCATGCTAGACAATCAGCTCAATTTTAAAAAATTCATAAGCACAACCACCAAAGACTGTTTTTATAAGTTACAAGTCTTAAAAAAATTGAAGCCTCTTCTTTATTTCAACGATTTTCGGATGGTCCTACAAGCCATTATTCTATCAAAAGTCGACTATTGCAATTCGCTTCTCTTTGGCCTTCCATATTCATCCATCAAACCCCTCCAAATGCTACAGAACTCTGCAGCCAGAATCCTTACCAATACGAATAAAAGAGATCACATCACCCCCATTCTCAAGCTCCTCCACTGGCTGCCTATAAAGCAAAGGATCCTATATAAAGTACTCACCGTAATTCATAAATCCATTCACAATATCTCTCCTCTTCAATTATGTAACCAACTACGCCCTCACTCCTCCTCTAGACCCATCAGAGGAGCATATAAAGGCACACTCTATGTACCTTCAACAAAATCCTCGCATCATAAACGTGCCATATCTACAGCAGGCCCCATTCAATGGAATACGCTCCCACCAGACATTCGGCTTGAGTTCTGCCACTCTTCATTCAAAAAAAAACTTAAAACCTGGCTCTTTAGCCAAGCTTTTCCAGGACCATGATCATCATTTTTTCCCCTCCAACCAGCAAGAACATATCTTCTTCACAAACCCCCATTTTCCATACCACTACCTACTTCGGTATCTAATCTCTTGCTGCAGGACACTTGAGACTTTCTCACTTATACGTTATAATTTTTATGCTCAATAAGACCTGTCAACTTAATTGTTTAAGTCTTTTTTTTTTTTTTTTTTTTTTCTCCTTTATCTTTTGGTCATCAATGTTACAACGTTATTGTTAAATTTTGAACTTATGTACACTGTTCCAAGTTTCATAACCTTGTTCTATGTAATGCCTTTTGGCAATTTTCATGTTCTGTTTCAATGTAAACCGATGTGATCTTTATTTCATATAGGAACACCGGTATATAAAAATCTAAAAATAAATAAATAAATAAAATCTGCTTTAAAAATGTGGGTTAAAGTCTGCAGGTTAAAAAAAAAGTACCCACAGACTTTATCCTATGCAAGCTGTTTGAAAATTATTCTACCCTTGCCTAAAATCAGTGATTCAAAAGTGATTAAAAAACTAGTAAAGTCAGATATATATATCCCGAAAAAACAACACATCTCTTAGGAAACCAGAAATAGCTAAAAATGAGTATTGATTTATGATCTCCAACGATCATGGACCTAGAAACCAAAAGTTCTGATTTTCAGGGTCATGACCTATGCCATTTATAAGTTCTAAATAAGGACCATTTGTCTCCATTTCAGCCTGAGCTACAAGCAAACATTCTTCCTTTAGAAACTGGATATTTCAGTTGGCACACTCATTAAAAGGGCTGATGAATTAATGATCTCGAAGAAGAAAGCTCATATAAGACAATGACAGGCACGAACAATCATTGATTCTGTAAAATTAAAATTTCTAGACATACGCACAGAAATGTAGATTATGAGGGGGTGTTCTGGATTGTGTGTGTGGTTTATCTACTCTGCCCAATTTAATTCCTGTTGCAGTGCCATAGACCCTGGTTGATCTCAAGCGTCCCTATCTCTTCTTTGTAACTAAAGACGCTCTGTGATTTTTGTCTTGCCCCGCTGGATTCTGTTCTTGTTTTTGTCCCCAGCACTTCCAGTGGGAGGTCATTCCACACATTCACCACGCTTTCCAAGAAGAAATATTTTTTCATGTTTACTCCTGAGTCTACCCCATTGAGTCTCATATCATGACCTCTTGTTCTAGAAATTTCATTTTCCACTAAAAGAATGTTTGCTTCTTGGGCACTATTTACACTGCATATGGAAACAAGACTGGCAGCAGAAAGTGCCCTTTGGTTACAATAAAGACAGATCTATTTATCTATGGTTTTCATTTCATTGGGGGCAATGTTCATAGTTACTTACGTGCATAAAACCCTGTTTAATGAACATAAATGGCTGTACTAAAATAGCCCAGTGCTGAGTGCTTGTAAAAGTATGCACTGGGAGGATAACTTTCAAACAACTTCAAGCATGTATGGCATTGGCTACACAGAGATCTACGATAGAATTTTATAACCCACTCATGTGCATGTGTACCTTTCATACCAATTTTAAATATGTGCATATATTTTACTGGTGAATAAAAGGTAGGACTTGTGTAAAACACAATTTACACCTGGAAGTCAGTATAGTTTAAAACATGCACGTAAAATTGAAATTACTAGGGATGTGCAGAGGAACAGCATACGTTGCATTCGGTATTCGTATTCGTCAGGGGGCAGATACGTTGCATTCAGCAAGGGGGGCCCCCGATAAGTTCATGCGTTCATTCTTATTCGTTTCACGGCTAAAATTTAATTAACTACAACCCCCTGCTCTCCTGCCCCCCCCCCCCCCCCAAGACTTACCAAAACTCCCCGGTGGTCCAGCGAGGGGTCTGGGAGCCATCTACTGCACTCATGCCATCGGCTGCCGGTATTCAAAATGGCGCCAATAGCCTTTGACCTTACTATGTCACAGGGGCTACCAGTGCCATTGGTCACCCCGTCACATGGTAGGAGCAATGGACGGCCGGCGCCATCTTGTGCTCCTACCATGTGATAGGTGCTGACCAATGGCACCGGTAGCCCCAGTGACATAGTAAGGGCAAAGGCTATTGGCGCCATTTTGAATACTGGCAGCTGAAGGCCCGAGTGCAGGAGGTCACTGCTGGACCCCCGCTTGACCACCAGGGACTTTTGGCAAATCTTGCTACTGCCGGCGACATTATTGCCGGCAGTAGCATTGGAAATAACACCACCTTTCCCATGGGCGGTGCGTGGGCGACAGTGTGCACCACGGCTGCAATTGTGGCAGGCGAATATGCACTGATGCAATGCGGCCGGGAGCACACTATCACCCCCTGCCCTTTTTCTGGCTGTGTCTCATCATTCCACTGAATCTAGGCCTTATTTTTTTATTTGAAAAAGTATGCAAGTTATGCTCTATGATGTGGAGGAGGTGTACTTTTATGCTTAGCCAATTACCTGGGAATTTTCCAAGTCAACTATGTACATAAGTTAGCTTTGAAAATACTTGGTAGAGTCTGCGTGTGTAATGTACACACACACACTCTACTGCTCTGCAGACTGTTTGAATATTACTCTCCTAGGGATGGTAACTTTTAAATAGGCATGTGGGCGCATGTGCGCTTGTTTGTCGACCCACATCAGAGACACGTCCATTTTATAACATACATGCATATATGCACATATATTATAAAATAGCCTAGATACACAATCATGTGCACTCTATTTTAAATGGATGTGCGAATGAGTGCGCAAATCCTATATCTACTGTATGTAGAGAATCTTTACAAGGGACTCGTGCCAACACCATCATTCGCTGTTTTCCCAGTTCAGCCAGTTTAGGGATAGAACTTCCAAACCTCCATAGTGTAATAGCCTCCCTTCCCCCAATTAGTCCTGACTTTAAAACCCTGCTGACGTTCCTAAATGTTTTTGTTTTAACACTGACAAAAAAAGAAATGGATCGATGTCAAAGGAAAGACTTTTATTTAATCAAAGAAGTTACCCTACTCGGGCCAAGTTTCGCCCATACCAATGGGCTGCCTCAGGGGTTGTATAACATTATTTCTCTGGGTAATAGTGCCTATTTTGACAATAAATTAAACGGTTCCTCACGTCCTACTTTCATCCGGTTCAGTGTAACGTTGAACAGTGCCTTATTTTCAAAAGCCTAGAATTTATAACCTTTAATAAGAAAACTGGTCAATGGCTTTTGCCGACGTGAGGAACCGTTTAACTTGTTGTCAATATAGGCACTACTACCCAGAGAAATAATGTTATACAACCCTCTAACACATTGGATCGTCTTCCTTTTTGTTTTTAACACTCACTCATCATCTATAGCAGAAGTGCGTGTAAGTATTTATGTGCTCATCAACTGGGCAGGCGCTGATCACACCCAGGCCGCACTCCCTTTTGGGAAATTATTATTTGTGTGCGCAATGGGAGGTACGCACGTCCTTGGACGACTTTTAAAATCCACTTGGCATGTGCAGGTCCAACTTTTGTGCATATCTCCCAGTTTTGGTGTGCTCTGGGCTTTTAAAATTTCACCTATTGTCTGTATTTCTATCAAATTGCACTTTTAGGGGTAGATAAGCAAACTAACTGTCACCTAGGCAAACACTCTGGATAGTAATCGCTTGAGGGATTTGCCGAAATAATCAAAGCAAATCTGCGTGGGTAGTTTTGCTTTGATTATTGTCCCACCAAAAAGGTACCTGCAAACATTTGCAGCTGCTTTTTGTGTGGGTACATTTGTTTAGGTCAATCTATGAAAATGGTTTAGATTATTCAAAACTACTTGTGTAAGTGTCTCCAGCAAGCTAGTCCCACCCCAGGAATGCCTCCAAAGGTGCTTGGGTGAAAGTATCCATATTGCTGACAAAAATGTCTACTTTTACCTGCACAGAGAGAGGACAATAATCTAAAGGTCCACGTCCACAGATAAAACAGAGTTTTATGGTGGGAAAGGATTTTTATTATTGTCCTTCCCAAGAACAATTTTGAAATCTATTTGCATAGGCGAAAAGTGATTTATGTGCATAAATTGACTTTCTGAACATTCCCTCCCTAAATGTGGATAAAAGTGAGTGCATTGCTCTACAATGTTTGAAGTTTAACCATATTTAGAGGAGACAGTTCCAGCAATGTATTTAGACTGAGGGAGAAAACGTTTGCAAGTAGATTGCATTTTCAAAGAATACTGTACTTTTGTCTATTTTATCTATTTATAAAACATTTGATGTATTTATTAAACATTTTTTGTACCGCTTTTAGTTCCCATGAACTACCACAGCGATGTATTGTATAATTAATAATCAATACATTCAATGCAACATGATAACAATCACAATAAAACTATCTTCTAATTATGACTCTCAGCTCTTCTGTTCTTAATAAAATACACCATCCCACCATCTGCTCAGATCTTAACAAAGCACATCATCCCACCATCTGCTAAACATTTATTCAGGAAATAAAGCCACGTTTTTAACTTTTTACAAAAGGTCAATTACTCTACCTCTTGCCGGAGATCAATTGGGAGCGGATTCCCACCAGGGAAGTATTTGTAGAAAACGTTCTAGCTCTTATTCGTGCCCCTCGAATAATCTTAAAAGAGGGAGTTTTAGGTAACATTCTCTGACTGCAGGGTACACTTTGACTTGGCTGATACCATTCCAGCTTTGAAAATTGTAAAGAATACCCGTGGACTCAACCCTGCCCAGCTGCACCTGGCCCCCACCCCCAAATACCACAATGCCCCCACCCTCATTCCCCCCTCTGCTATTTCTCTTTCCCGCTAGGAACTGGGCTCATACCAAGAAGACAAGGAGTCTATGTTTTGGAGAATGACAGGGCTTGCAGCTTTTATTTCTTTTACATTTAACATTTTCCTAATAAACTAGGTCCACCTGGTCAAATGTTATAAATCTGTTATTTGGCAAACCTAACTTTACTGCCACCACCCCAAGGTGAGGAGCTGCCATTTTTGTCTGCTGAAGACCTTGGAATGGTCTGCCCTTCCCTTATTTCGTGATGCTGGCATTTTATTATTACAAAGTAAGAGGTCCCAATCCATGCCATAGAAAGAAGAAATGGCCAAATCTCCTCCCATTTACAAACTTTTTCCTGTATTCTGAGGATAAGGAGGGCCCCATCCAAGCTGTAAAAGCAAGTAATGGCCAGACCTTCCCCCCCTTTTCAATTGTTTGCCTTGTGTATACTAAGGGTAAGGAGGCCCCATCCGAGCTGTACAAGCAAATGATGGCCTCACTCCTACAAACTTTATTTGTTTCTGCTTGCAGTGCGCGGAGGAACTGCCTTGGTCATAGAAGCAAAAGAATGGATTTCCCCTGCCCTACAGCCATCATGAGCAAACTTGCACACATTTCACTGAAATAATGTAAACAGCCAGATATCGAAACCATACGTGATCTGTGAGGTATTCCTAGATGGTTCCCCTGATTGTACTATTCACAAAGCTGTGACAAAATATACTCCACCTGTCCCCCCTGCCCTACTTGCTGTACCCTACCCTCCACCCTAGCCCTGTACTCAGATCTAATGAACCTGCTAAGGAGTGGAGAGGTGGGCAAGGTGGATAAGTCAGCAAGCAGGGCCAGCAAAAGGGTTTAGAAAGCCCCACGATTGGCTTTCTAAACCCGCCTGGATGCTCCACCCTCATACCCCTTCCCCCCACCAGTGCAGCTATTTTCCGCCTTAGCCAGCCTGATCTCAGCTGATCCGTTCTGAAGAGCCTGGTCCAAGGCCAGGGGTCAGGAAGTTATTTCTAGCTGGGGCAGGTGCCTTGCCACACGGCAGTGGGCATGTGCCCTCAGCTGTATTAAAGCATAGTAGCTCAGGGTCTTTGTCCCAGTAGGGATAGCTGAAAACTGCCCACTACATGATAGTATCTTTATTTACTTTTCTCTCTGCTCAAGTACAAGAATCTTATTACTATAGTTTGGATGGAAAATCAAATTGTAAGAAATTGCACAGCCTTAAACTGAATTGAGTTATAACTGCATGAGACAGTGGTAATCAAAATAAATATATAGCAAGGGAGAAAATTACAGTGTGCAACATATGATCTTAAACACAGCTAACTAAAGGATTTCCAATAGCCCACAGAGTTCAGAGCTTTTAATGTGCATATTTTGTGCGGATTTTCAAGGGGAAATAACCCACATCGTTTCTCACTGAAAATTAGCAACCTCAAAATGTGCACATTAAAAATGTCCACACGCTTTGCACGGTAGGAGGGGGTAAATTAGCATGTGCCCAGTTGAGAATCATTTGTATGCAAACTAGTTTACTCCCCAAACTTAAACATACCTACAGGAATGCCCTTTTATTGTGGCTAAAAAATATGCTTGCTAAGAAAGCCATGTACATTTTTATTCATATTTGAGGAGGGTAATTTTCAGTTATAACATTTTATTCAGTTAAATACCTATTTACCCAGGTAAATGCCTTTGAAAATGTCCTTCAAAAACTTAGTGGATACATTATAAAATATAGAGGTGCATATTGAGGGATTTATCTGGCATGCCCCTAGATTCATCAAATTGCTATAAATATAGGGGCAGATTTTCAAAGCCTATGTGCGTAAATCCAGGAGGGGGTTACGTGCGCCGGGCCTATTTTCAAAAGGCCCGGCGGTGCGCGTAAAACCCCAGGATGCGTGTAAGTCCTGGGGCTTGAAAAAAGGGGCGTGGCATAGGCAGGGCATGGGCGGTGCGGGGGCATGGCCGGAGCCTCCAGGCCCAGCGGCCATTTGCTGCTATGTCTGGGATTGTGGGCCGGTCATTGGCCGGCGCGCGCAACTTGTGCCTGCCCAAGGCAGGTGTAACTGGATAAGAAAATATTTTTAGGGGGGTTTAGCTTAGGGCTGGGGGGGCGGCAGAGTTAGGGGAAGGGAAGAGAAGGTGGGGTGGGGGGTTGGGAAGTTCCCTCTGAGGGATCGGAGTGGCCTGGGAGGTATCGGAGGAAGGCAGCGCATGTTATTAAATCGGGCGTACATTTGTGCACGCGTATGTTTTAAAATCTGCCCCATAGTGAAAATATCACCTGCGATAAAAAAAAAGAGACATGGTTAGGATAATTTTGCATGTGTGTTGACATGTTCACATCACAAGCTGAGAAGTGCCAGACAGTCTCTTTATAAGGTGCTCATATAAGTAAACTATTTATACCACTATAAGAAGGGCAACTAGTAACTCGGGGTGAGATTTTAGTGTGGGCTACATTTTCAGGGACAGTTTTACATGCAGAGTCAGAGGTATGAACAGCACAGTAGACAGCAGCAGTGAAGATTTGATGTGATTAGGAGTGAGGAAAGGTACACAAAGATGAAATTTGAACATTGTACTCTCTACCTAGCGTGATAGCAGCTAGGTAGAGAGTGCATCAAGCTAGGTCGAGAATACAATATACAAATCTCATCTTTTTATATCTTTTATCGACCCAAATCACATAAAATCTTCACTGATGTCTACCGGCTTTTCGTACCTCTGACTGTGCATGTAAAACTGTCTCCCAAAAACCTAGCACACCACCAAAACCTCACCCCGAGATCAGAATGCTCCCTTTTACAGTGGTATAAAAAATTGACTAATATAGGTAAACCCCCCCCCCCCCCAGGTTTTTTTTTCTCTCTCTCTTCCCCTCTCCCTCCCCCCTCTCAAAATGGGATTTGCAATATTTATTGCAAATCCTGGACGGCCTTAATGCACAGCTATCACAAGCATAATGCCAGGAAAAAAGGTGTAATTATTTCTGACGTTAAATTCCACAATAGCGTGCATTACCTTTTCACATGCAATGTTAAGCACCCTTCATTTTCATTAACTCCTCCTATTCGTCTAAATTTTTAAAATTTGCATAGTCATCTCGTGATACATTATTTATCTCAGGGTGCCAGTCTTTTTGGTGCTTTTTAATAGTTTTTTTGAGTGTGGAGTTAGTCGACAGTAGTGCACAGAGATACTGCTGCTACTACTGTTCTGTGTACCTTTCATGCTCCAGATGTACCACCTTATGGGTCTTGCTGCCACATTCCTAACTGCCATGTCTATTATGTACCAGCATGGAATTTTTGTTGTCTCTATATTTTCTGTTTTGATCTCAGTCTAATTCTCTCATTCTGTTTGTTTTCTTTTCATTGGTTGGTTATACTAGGGTGTTTTGTTCCCAGGAAAAAAATACAAATTTTTCCTTCTGCTCCACCTCTTTTGTTATGTTTCACTGCTTGCAGGTAGGTCCCGCAAGCCGAGGCACTTACCTGGCGCTGCTGATCCTCTAACTAAAGGCGGTACACCGCTGGATGCTCACTCTGCGGCCTGGATGCCATCAGTGTTGCTCCTCTCCCGGGCTCCTCTCGATTCATGCATGTTAGACTGTGCCGCATTTGAAAGGCCTGTGGCGGGAACTTGACCGCGGTGCCTCATGGCTTCAGCTCCGTGTAGGGCTTCCCTGGACTCCTGCCTTCACCTTAGCAATGGGTGAGCTACACATGTGTGTACTGTGAGTTGCTGCTGCATCATCTTCTTTTCCTGAGCCTGCCTCATCTCTCCAGTCTAGCCTGCTTGTCCCTCCAACCCAGCCTGCCTTGTTTCTTCTGCCTAACCTGTCTTGTCTTCATCCAGCCTTGCCATATTTCCTGCCCTCTACAGTCCCTCTCTTTGCCTTTTTCACCTGCTCTCGGACTGACCACTACATTGCAACCCTAGCCTAGACCTTGACTATTCTTGCCCGTAGCCTGCCTCTGATTCTTGCCTGCTGCCTGTCACTGTCCCTTGCCTGGACACTGACCTCTCTAGTTTGCCACCTGCCTCAGACCCTAGCCTGATACTTGTGCATACGCCTGCTCCATAGATACCCTCACCTAAGACCCGCCAGCCCCCAGAACCCAAGGGCTTCACCCACGGGGAAAGGCATTGGTGTAGGTGAACTTCCAGATCCATCTCTTCCTAGCCAAAGTCTGTCAGCTGTCAGTGAGGACCCAAAGGGCCTTTCCTTTAGGTTGAGCCAACCTCACCATAGCCACAAGGGTTCACGAATCTTACATCTTTTCCAGTATTTTTATTCTTTTGTATCCCGCTACAATCCCAGTCTAGTTCTCCCACCCTGTTTCTTTGTTGGTTTTACTGGGGTATTTTGTCCCCAGAAAAGTTTAAAGAAAAAAAAGTCAAGTTTCTCCTCCCACCCCATTTCTTTTCTGGGTTTCTACCTTACTGTTTTGTTGTATAATCTCTAGGATTTCAGTCTATTTCTTCCACCCTTCTTTTTTCTTGGTTATACTTGGTGTTTGTCCCCAAAAACCCTTAGTCTGAAGGAAGAAATGCAGGCACAAGAGAAAAGATGTACAGAAGAGGCCTGTTACATGTTCAGAATATGGCAAGGGTTTCAGTAGGCCTGGTGTAATATTTATAGTATTAACTTTCATAGGTAGGTTTGTTGCTGTTTGAGTGCTGGCAGATTGTGCTGTTTTGATAAAGAAGTTCTGTTTTCTCTTGGCTCTCTGAGATCATACCCATGCCCAACATGCATTACAGTAGACCTAATACCATATAGGTTCCAAGTGTCTCTTGCTTTTTTGGCAGGTTTTCTGGTTGGCACCTCAGCAGTACATGTAAATATAATATACATATTGTAAGTGACATTTTTCTTTCAGAAGACTGTGCTTTGAATGTCCTTTTTCATGTACATTCTGTTATAATAAATGCATAAATTGTGATTGTATGTGAGGAGGGTGTGCTGGGGTGGGGGGTGAAAAGCTGTAAAATTTTCCTAGGGCACTCAGTACCCTTGCACTGGCCATGGGCATTGCTGTACAAACATTGACGAGAGTCTCCCAAATCATGATGTCAAGTGTTTTGCAATGGGTAAGGATGCAATTTTTCACTTGGCCATAGGCGCCAAATTGCCTGGCTACAGCTTTGGTGCCTAGGAGTGGCAAACTCCTATATCTGTCTCTGCCTCCCTCTGCCATATCCCCACCTTTTTGTGGGCTATGGCTCGGAGGTATAAATTGCCTAGTCAGAAGAGGCGGAGTTTTAGGTGAGGGATTCACACATGTGAAGGCAATGCTTGCAGTGTTCCTGGTCTTTCCTACCCAAAGATTGGAGATTTTGAGGGTAGTGGAGTATGGGAGTTTTGGAAGGTTTTTCTGAAGTTTCTGGATTGAGCCAGTTTTCTGAGAGAAGGGCAAACCTCCAGTTTCTTGAAGCGCTGTGTCCATGATCTTTTTGCCTTTGCAACTGTTTATAGCCGAGGTTGGAAATTATGGCATTTTTTAGACTTTGAGATCTTTGCAGAGACTGTGTTATATGTTTTGAAAGATCTGATTTTGAAGAAGGGGTTTTGTCATCTTTTCCAGCCCTTGTTTCATGCTGGAACTTGAGAGAGGTTATCCAAGAGGAAGGAATTCTAGAGTTGGACACTGGTTCAGTTGGGAGAAGAACAACTCAGGGACTTACCATGGACAAAAAGACTACTGATATTTTGATTATGATTTTTCGGATGCCATTCCTAATTTTTTCCATACTGGCCTGAAGTCTTATTTTCAAAGTTTTAGTACATTTTCTTTGAACAACATTCTTGGATGCCATGACTTTTGCTACCCGAATTCCACATGGAGATACTTCCCTGCTATGAATACCACTGACCAGTGATCCTGAAGTCGGAAGGTGAGTGTGAATTTTATGACTGTATCCCCGAGTGCACCAGGGGCCCAGGAAGTTAATACTCCTTTCTACTGGTTGAACCTGGTAGCCCCAGGGGCTCTTGCAAGGCTTGCATGAGAAGAGAGGTCCGGGACATAGAAAAGCAGCCTGGGGAACTTTCTGACCCCTCTAAATTTGATGCAAAATGCTTATAAAGTAGTACTTAGGTGCATAACATTGATTTTATGCACATAAATACAATTTTATTGTCTAAAAAATGTGTACACTTTCCCATGTGTTAATTCATCTATTTGCCTGGATTTGTTCCCATACATATGCATACTGACATCTTCCATTATAAAGAGATATTCAACACTTTGAGTTTTAAATGCAGACTTTCTCAATACTTGATTCGGCAAATAGTTTTCCATTTTTTATGAATCAGGCCTTGAAGAAAAAAAAACTATTCTCCTCAAGTTCTTTAAGCAAATTTTGATTACATTTTGGAATTAATCTAATTATAGACTGTAAAATATGTATCATCATCTGCAAGTTCAAAGCTAGCTTTCATTCCATTGCCTTTGAATTATTTCCACTCTTCTTTCGCTATGGGGATTTGTGTTTCTAATGCCGAATTAAAAAGCAATTAGAACAGTTATCTATAATCAGCACATCGCATCCTGTTTAAGAGAATGCAGAAAGCAAAAATGGAAAGAGACAGAAGGGGAAAGATGTCTATTTTTCTAACATTCAGGGTGATTTAGTAAACCACACTATGGCTATAGTGAGCAAAAATAGCATTTATTGTGTGTAAGCTGGTTTATCATGTGATATCCCCATATCGCAGTTATACTGTGCAATGTTTTGTGAAAAAAAATCCACCCCTACTGAAATTGACTGCTTTGCATGCATAAAATTTGCTAAATGAATGCAAAGCAGCTAATACATAGGTGTCCACAGCCACGTTATTTGTCAAAACATTAGCTACAACTCAGGAGTTACATCGGGACATTAACGCACATCCCACTCTGAAATTAAAGAACCATATGGCTCAGAAACCCTCCCACAACCATGTAAAATATGCTCCAGAAGTCTGTGCAGATCCCTGACCACCCTACCCCCACACTCTACCTGTTGAGGTAAATCAGCAGCAAAAATATAAACACAGGGGAAAAGTCAGTCACAGGGGTGGCTCAAGAGAATCTGCAGCTTGAGGTGAGGGATGAGATAGCACCCCCCAAACTCACACCTCACCCCGCCAGGGAACGGCACAAGTCAAATCATCAAGGGGGAGCCTCTATGCGGTTTGGCCCTTTTAACAATTTGAAATGTTGCGGAAGGGGGAAAGAAGGGGTCGGAGTTCCCAGAGGAGTGGCAGAGTGATAATGTTTCTAGGAAGCTGGCAAGCCCGCCATACTCCCAGGAACCCTAAGACCTGCCTCCCACCTTTCTCCAGCATTTTAACCCTGGAGAAGTGGGAGATGGGTGAATGGTGGTGGTCTGTGTGTGGAGCACTCTCCAAGCCGTTGCAAGGGCAGAAGGCAGACTAGTCCCTGTACAGCCTTGTTCCCACCCCTCTCCCCTAATGCCTTCCCCACCCACAATTACAAATTCTGCATTTATAATAACTAATTTCACATGATGAAGGACATTCAAAATACAGTCTTCTGAGGTAAAGATATCACAACCAGAAAACCCTGCAAAAAAAGCAAAAGCCACACTTAGGAATGCATATGGTATTAGGCTATTGTAATCCTTTTGGGTGTGGACTTTGTCCTCAGAAAGCCATGAGTAAACATATAGTAAGCCTTCCATACTAAAAAACTGTTGGTGTTTGAGGTAGTTGTGGTGGATCCTTGGGCCGGTGGCAGATTACCACACCCCCAGGGGAAGATCTCAAGAGGGACCATCGGTCAGGCTCCGAGTTGGGAGACAGACACACACTAGTTCTTTTATTAGACAGTATATGGAACCACCAGAGGTGGCAGTAGTGAGCTGGAACTCCCAGCTGGGCTGTAGCCCCTCAGGTACTGGAACAGCGATCCTGGATAACTGAGCTGTAGAGATACTGAATATAGTGAGTAGGCAGTCTGCTCTCCCCCCTCCCCCCCCCCCCCCCCAACCTGTGCCGGTTCCGCGGTATTAAAAAATCGCAGGGATAGCACTTTCTTTATGCTGTTCTCATTGCGAGATTAGCAGAAAGGAAGCGCTAGCCCCGCGATTTTTGACCACTGCAGGATCGGCACAGAAGAAGGAGCAGCAGCTGAATGGGCTCCCTCCTGCTCCCGGTCACGTGATGCACGGGCCTCTTTTTGTCTTCGCCACCGGTGAGTGATGGGGTCTACCGGCGGCTCTCTTCTCTTTTTCAGTCTGCCCTGCACACCCCACCTGTGCCGGTCCTGCAGTATTCAAAAATCACCAGACTAGCACATTTAGCTAAATATGTATCAGGAGGCAGGGGGAGGTGGCCATTGAGTGTTTTGGAGAGCATTTTTTTGCCACTCCAAAATTTTGCCGCCTGAAGCGGCTGCCTCACCCTGCCTTATTACAGATCCACCCCTGGTCAGTTAGCACCATTTTGAAAGATGGCATCCATTGGCCTAGAACTAGGGGGCATTCTAATCCCAACTAGACCCCATGGATTTCACTAGATACCAGTGACTTAATCAAGGGAAGGAGGTATTTGGGGAGCCACTTGACACAAGGTTCTGCCAAAAAAGTATTGGGGGGGGGGGGGGCCGGGGAGTAGGATGACTTTGGGGGAAGAACCTGGGGGTGGAGTTGTCAAACCCAGGGGAAATCTTCTGTAAGAGAAGGGATTTGGGTAGGGGAGTGGGGCATTGCCATGTGGCAGTAACATTTTTAATTTTTTAAAATGCGGGGCCATCTTGACAAGTGGCAGGGGGTGGGTAGAGGTCTTTCAACACCTTGGAGAGTATTTTGGCACATTGGGAGGGAGAGGTTAGGACCATGCTGGCCATGCAAAGGGAACTGCCAGCATGCATTTTCCCCCTTTCCCCACAATATTTTTTCTCACTGAATTTTTCCATAAGAAAAAGTATTGCAGTGGAACCTGCAGCAATATTTGCTTGTGGCAAGGGCAAAATGTCATGGGAACTCTCACCGTGATATTTTGCCCCTCCTGTGGTAAAATATCACAGCATAATACATCTGCCCCTTGCAAATGCAAGGTTCCATAGATTTTGAACTAAAGTGATGGCTGGTGGCGAGAAACTATTTGATGACTATTCCATTCAGCAATAGTGACTTGAATCAAAGTCTTTGCTTGCAATGCACAGAAATAAAAATTAATAAATAATAAAATATAAGAACATAAGAAATTGCCATGCTGGGTCAGACCAAGGGTCCATCAAGCCCAGCATCCTGTTTCCAACAGAGGCCAAACCAGGCCACAAGAACCTGGCAAAGCCAATTACCCAAACACTAAGAAGATCCCATGCTACTGATGCAATTAATAGCAGTGGCTATTCTCTAAGTAAACTTGATTAATAGCCGTTAATGGACTTCTCCTCCAAGAACTTGTCCAAACCTTTTTTGAACCCAGCAACATTAACTGCACTAACCACATCCTCTGGCAACAAATTCCAGAGCTTTATTGTGCGTTGAGTGAAAAAGAATTTCTCTGATTAGTCTTAAATGTGCTACTTGCTAACTTCATGGAATGCCCCCTAGTCCTTCTATTATTCGAAAGTGTAAATAACCAATTCACATCTACTCGTTCAAGACCTCTCATGATCTTAAAGACCTCTATCATATTCCCCCTCAGCCATCTCTTTTCCAAGCTGAACAGCCCTAACCTCTTCAGCCTTTTTATTTGGACTAACTTAATGTTTCCTGGCTAGTTTCTTAGAGATAAATCTCCCTTCTTCAGGTCAGAATGGAATGAGCGAAAAAAGACACTCGGTAAAAGACACGAGGCAGGAGGCACCTTATAGACTAACCAATCTATTGAGGCCTGAACTTTTGAGGACAGAGTCCACTTTGTCAGCTGCATGAATGAAGTACAGAGGTGGGTAAATTATATGGGGGCAGGGGTGGGGGAGATTCAGAACAAAGAGTAGACATTGAATAGGCAGGCAGGTTATGGAAGCAGAGTGATAATAGCATTATAGTTCAGACAACTGGCAACTGAGGTAAGTGTGGAAAGGCAGAATGATCTGAAAACAGTTAAGTTCATATCTATTTGTAGAGTGCCACAACTATCTATGAACTTAAATGTTCTGAGACCTGGATTAATGTGAAACATTTTAAATATCTTGTGTTATCCCTGTGTAAGGTCATTTGTTTCTCCTGTGGTAAATGGCTTTCCCTCCCTGATTTGCAGCCCACTGCTGTAACTGCTAGGCTATCCTCATCCCTACCAATCTCCTCCCTGCTGCTCCATTTCCCCCACCCTCAGCTGTCACCAGCACCCTCTCTCAACCCCTTTTATAAAGTTTTCCTAATCTCTTCTTCCTCCTCTCCACATCTTTTCTCCCTCCTCTCCTTACTCCCTCTGCACTCTTAATTTTTCCCTTCCTGTATTGGCATTCTTTATATTTGGGGAGGGGTGGGTAATACCTCTCTTCCCACCCCATTCCCTACCATGTCCTCTGTTCGTTTTCCATTTCCTATTCCCATCTGTAACGCCCCCCCCCCCCCCCCCCCCCCCTTGACCTCTTACCATAGGTTCGGGCATTCATAGGTTCGGGACTAACCTGGCGGGAGCCCCCCTAGGGCAGACTCCACCGGTCCTCACATTCCTGGGGAAGAAGGTGTTAACGAGTGGGATTTCCCTCCCTTCACCCCAGGAAACATATGGGACTGTGAACAAGGCTGGCAATATGTACAAATATATACAGGTTTATTAGGCTATATAAGTACATACCTTTCTATATGACTATGCACATTGCTAATAGGATGTCAAGCAGCACCACATATACTCTGTTCAGTAGTCTTGGTCTACACAACTATATACATCTGTACAAGGTAGCAAGAACATCTAATATTTGGCAATTTGGGCTTGTTGGTCCCCACAGTATACCACCCTATAGAATAGAGGGGACCTCCTGCGCTCCCACTTACTCAAGCATGGGTATTACCCTCCCCCTTTTATCCCCCAGTCTCACCCAAAGTGAACAGACGCAACTGGGCTGGGGGGGTCCACACCCCACCCATTTAGATCACCTTCCTTAACAAGAAAGCTTTTCCCCAAGCTTGGGATTACAGCTTCACTAAATTCATGGCAGTTTTACAATCAGTGGGTCTGACTCTATAGTGAACAATTTTTAGCTAATAGCCCTTTGTGTGTTTTTACCCAACCTAGCTTCTACTGTAATTCTTGCTTAAGTCTATTTGTATCACCTTTTAAGCCAAAAGAACTGAAAATGAGACAAGTTAACCTGTTTAGGAACTTCACACCCAACGTGTCTGAATACCCCTGCTAGTCGGGGTGAAAATCTCTCTGCCTACCAGTACTGTCTTCCAGCACATTTCTCTCACAAATCCCTTCCCCAGTCATAGTTCTGTCATTTAGAAGTTTAAATCCTCTGAATTTTTTGTTAGTGATATTTCCTACAAAATTACCCAGAGGTCCAGGGGACTATGACATGCAAATCCCCTACCTCAATATCTGACTAATTCATTCAATGGTCAGTTAAGTATCCTCACAGCAGGACGTTTGGCAACCTTTTCAGTCTCCTGAGCTTGTGGCTCAGGTTACAGTTGTATTGTTCTGTTCTTTTCTCTACTGTAGCTCACTCAGACCTCAGTCTCTTGTGGGGGGGGGGTCACATCTCTCCATCCCCCAGCAGGTTCCTCCTTACCCATTCTTAGCCAGCTGCCCTCCTCTGGTTTACTCTCCCCTCACTAATTCCCACTCCGTTATCCGCAGGTAGCCCTCCCTTCATTGGCAGGCTCAGCTCCTCTTTCAGTTTGTGACTCCCCTGCCTCCATAGGCTTGGATCACATCCCTGCTCTGCACTCCCTGAGTCCCTTGTTTTTCTGGAACTGCTGCCACCTCCCCCACCCCTCTGCAGCCCTTCTGGCATTCACAGATTCCTGGCTAGAGCCAGTCCCATGCCTGCGGAGCCCAAGCAAGCCACTCTGCTCCCTGCGTTTCATGAGCCCTGGCAGCTCAGCAGTCCCTCGGTATCTCCTCAGCTCCAGGGCCACAGCTCCTGCAGTTTGGAAACCCCAGAAATAACTGCTGTCACCTGTGGGATATAACAGGGGAATAGTTTATTTATTTCTGCGAACCAGGAGAACAATGCTCATGTCAGTTTCCATCCTGACAGCAATATTGGAGCTGTACATTTTTAAGAGTGAGATTTTGAGCCTACAATATTGCATGAGACTACACCGCCTCTCCCCTTCCTCATCCTTCCATTAAAATATCTTCTTCGCCTTGGTGACTGCAGTGCCAGGAGAAAAGAGCAGATACCACCCTTGATCCTTCCCAGCTAACACAGAAATCTTCCCCACACTTTGAATAAACAATTTCCCATCCATCCTCGGCCTCTGCTTGCACTTGGCTTTTTCTGTTTCCTCTTAAAGCTTATTTTCTGGTCTTCCTTTCATTTTTATCTTCTAATCGCTGGAATCTCTCTTTATATATATATATAGATCACCATCAGATAAGTAACTTTCCCTTGGATTACCCCCTTAAAGGATTTACAATTTATACACCCATGTGTTCAGTTTCACTCCGGCCTGAGATTGAGTCAGTGCATGTCCACATCTTTATCATTTGCTGTTTTTATCTCCATGTGCACATCTCTTCCTATCCCTGGCTGCCTCTCCACAACTGATTATCTTCTCTCACCTTCTCCTATTCTCACCCCCTCCTGCTTACTTCCATCCTGTCCTCACCCCTTTCCTTCTTCCCTCCACTATGACCCCCACACTTGGGAACTTTCAATTTAGTCATCATGAGATTTTCATTGATTAGCTGGGATGGGGCTGGGGTGAATGAGGGGGCAGGTTGGGCAGTATGTACACAAGCTTTCTCCTCTTTTCATACACAAAGCAGGAATTCACCAAGAAAAAGCAGTATTGCTTACTTTTCTCACAATTTTCTCACAATTTTTCTCACAATTTTCTCACAATTTAAGTATTAAATTATAAAGACAGTTAATAGTAAATGGTAATCACACCCTTTCCCATTTAGAGTATATTATCAAACTATGTAACCGTGTAATAATGGCACCCTTTGGATAAATTAGAAACCAAATATTTGTGCCTAACTGTAAACCGTTGTGATGGTGCTCTACTATACGACGGTATTGAAACGTTTTAAAGAAATAAATAAATAAATAAATAGATAAATAAAATAAATATACACACACTCTAACACACTTGCATGTTCACTTTCATGCTCATTTTAACACACATGCTCACTCGCATTCCTCTCATTCTCCCAATCACATACACTCCATTCCCCCACACTCACTCACTATCTCCCCCCCACTCCGAACCTACCAGTGACAGAAACCTCCCCGTTATGTCTCCTACGGCTGATGGGACTCCTCCTTCTTCCAGCCCTGCCATACCCTGCTCCTGCTATGGACTAATGGGACTCACCCTTTTTTTAGGCACGCCATACCATCTTCCAATCCTGCCGCGGGCTGATGGGTCTCGCCTTTCTTCCTGCCCACCACGACAGGAAGAAAGGCAAGATCCATCAGTTTCCTCCCTTCCTGTCGGAAGGGCAGGAAAAAGGAAGGAGGCATCTGATTGGTGGTGAAGGAGAGGGAGGGGGGGACAGGAAAAAGGGAGGAGGCAGCCAATTGGCTCATGCAGGCCAATCAGGCCACACAGGCTGCTTCACTAGCAGCAGCAGCATTAGGGCACCTAGAATCAGGGGTGGCTCAAGGCAATCTGCTGCCTGAGGTGAGAGATGAGATGGTGCCCCTGCCCCCCCCTCCATCTGTCCCTCCGCCCTCTCTATCCCCCTGCCCTACCTCTGCCCCCTGACATGCTCTCCCTCCCAAGCACCCTCACACATGCTCTCTCACCCTCCCTAGGCTTGCAATCTCTCTCACACACACACATACATACACATTCACCCCTCTACACACACTCACTCTCACCGGGGCCTTCATCTTCCCCGCAAGTGGGCCATGCTCTGATCGCTGCACGCCAAGGCCTTCATCTTCGCTGCAGATGGGACAAGCTCCACTTGCAGCACGCTGGGGGGCCTTCTTCTGAGTCGTGAGCAGGACCTGCTCCGCTCGTGGCACGCTGGGGTCTCCTTCATCTTTGCCATTTTCTGCGCAGAATTCTGTGCAGGGGGGTAAATTTTGCACGGGTCCTTTGTTGTTTTGGTGGCAGGGTGAGGTGGCCGCAAGAGGAGTTTTGGGGGAGCAGTTTTTGCCGCTTCCAAAGTTTGCTGCCTGAAGCGGCCGCCTCACCCTGCCTCATTATAGAACCCCCCCTGCCCGGAGATTTTAGGTGTTGGCCAGGAGATCCTGCGATTCCGTTAGAATTTCAGAGTCTCCGGGTCAAATTTGGAGAGTTCCCAAGTATGATGAGCCCTCTCTTCTGAGAGCCCTTCTCTTGGTTTACCTCCCCTATCAGCCCTCCTCCTTTCTGTCCACACAGCTCCTTTCCCAGCCTTCTTCACCCTTCTCTTCCTACATTCCCTTCACCTAACCCCTCACCCCAGTTCCTTTTCTTAGCACAGCCCATGTCCTCTTTGCCAGCTTGTACCACCTTTTTCCTTCTCTCAGCTACTTTTCTTCTCTCACAGCCCAAGTCTCCTCTCTCAGTTTTCTCTGCAACCCTCTAAGCCACTCTCAGTCTCACAGCCTGTGTCTATTCCTCTCCCTCTCCCACAGTTCCTCTCCTAGTCCCTTTTCCCCCTCACAGTTCCTCGCCTCCTCTCTCAGGCAGAATTCCCTTTTCTTCTCCCAGACCCTCACAGCAGTTTTCTCTCTCCCAATCAGTATTCCCATTTATAACCAATCATCCCAGCTTGCCTTCCCTCTTCTCCTCGCTCCTTCTCTCAGCAGCTCTCTCAGCCCTCTTTCCTAGTTCCTAACAGGCCTATACAGTAAAGCGCGGCCGCGGTTACCCTGTTTCTAACCCGCTTTGTACCCACAATTTGAGGGGTAGATTTTTAAAAACGGCGCATTCGCGTACTTTTGTTCTCGCTCCAGGCGCAAACAAAAGTACGCTGGATTTTAGTAGATACGCGCGTAGCCGCGCGTATCTGCTAAAATCCAGGATCGGCGTGCGCAAGGCTGCCGATTTTGGGCAGCCGCCGCGCGCCGAGCCACGCAGCCTGCCTCCGTTCCCTCCGAGGCCGCTCCGAAATCGGAGCGGCCTCGGAGGGAACTCTCTTTCTCCTTCCCCTCCCTTCCTCTACCTAACCCCCCCCCCCCCCCCCGGCCATATCTAAACCCCCCGCCTACCTTTTTCCGGGGATTTACGCCTCCCGGAGGGAGAAGTAAATCCCCGCGCGCCAGCGGGCCGCTAGCACGCCGAGACGCGACCCGGGGGCGGTTCCGGAGGGCGCGTCCACGCCCCCGGGCCCGCCCCCGAAACGCCGCGTCCCGCCCCCAAAACACCACATCAATCGGCACCGCCCCCGACAAAAAACCCCGGGATTTACGCGAGTCCCGGGGCTCTGCGCACGCCGGCAGGCCTATGAAAAATAGGCGCGCCGGCGCGCAAGGCCCTGCTCGCGTAAATCCGGGCGGATTTACACGAGCAGGGCTTTTAAAATCCGCCCCTGGCCGCGTAAGTCTAACCTGTGATTCACTATCCGTTTTTACCAATCCTTACCGCTTCTTTAAATCGACGCGTATCCCTTTCCGCCTGCGGCATGTACCATATTTTTCGCTCCATAAGACGCACCTGACCATAAGACGCACCTAGGATTCAGAGGGGGAAAATTAAAAAAAAAAATTGTGCTAAACCGGCTCTGTCCCCGGGCGTCTGTGTGTCTTATGGAGCAAATTAGGGGAGTGCATAACATTTTTTTTTCTCCCCATTTTGTTTTCGGGTCTGGGGAGGGCCATTTCGGTCCATTCCCCAGATCAAAAAACTTTTGTCTTTCTTATTCTGTGGGAACCCCCCCCCCCTAAAAAAAAAAACCCCATCCCAACCCTTTAAATTAATTAACAACCCCCACCCTCCTGACCCCCCAAGACCTGCCAAATTAATTAAATACAACCCCCCACCCTCCTAATCCCCCCAAGACCTGCCAAAAGTCCCTGGTGGTCCAGTGGGGTCCAGGAGCGGTCCGGGAGCGATCTCCTGGACGCGGGCCGTCGGCTGCCAGCAATCAAAATGGCGCCGACGGCCCTTTGCCCTTACTATGTCACTGGGGCTACCGCTGACATTGGTCAACCCCAGTGACATAGTAAGGGCAAAGGGCCGTCGGCGCCATTTTGATTGCTGGCAGCCGACGGCCCGCGTCCAGGAGATCGCTCCCGGACCGCTCCTGGACCCCTGCTGGACCACCAGGGACTTATGGCAGGTCTTGGGGGGGGGGGGTCAGGAGGGTGGGGGGTTATAGTAAATTAATTTGGAAGGTCTGGGGGGGTCAGGAGGGGGCGGGGGTTTTGTTAGATTTTTATTTTTTTTTAAATTCCTTCCATAAGACGCACAGACATTTTCCCCCCACTTTTGGAGGAAAAAGTGTGTCTTATGGAGCGAAAAATACGGTATATGATATGTAAACGATCAGATTAGCTATTCCCTTCCATACAGAAACGTGCGGTCCGATTATCGCCTTTTTAACCAACTGTTTTGCCGCGTCTTTAACCCGCTAATTTACCGCCTACCCTGACCCTGGCGTTAGAGGGATGTGACAGCAATAGGCAGGCTCCGGTCAAATAAGTGGGTGGGTTGGAGCAAGCGAGTAACATGGTGTGGCCTGGTTCTGCTACGCTTGGGCCTGATTCTCCTACGCTCGGGCATTGGGGATTGCCAGTCCTCTCTCCCCCTTTCCCAAAGCAAGGCGCAGGGCGAAAATCGACTCGACATGTTATTAAAGCAAATAGAAATTGTAACAAAAGTACACTTACTGCATGCTTCCAGCAGCCCCAGTCCTCTCTCCCCTCCTCACGAGGCGCGCACCGTGACTCCCCTGCCTCCCGGGGGTAGCCGGCGGCAAAAGCGGCTTCCAGCAGCCCCGCCGGCGAAGGTGCATGAACACACGTCCTATTTGGGCGCTCAAGGCAGCGAAGGCGCATGAGCGCACGCCGTGACCTGAGCGCCCGGATGGAAATGACAGGTACCGACGCACCCAGGATACCGTATAGGCGCTGTATAGCGCTCTATACAGTAAAATGGATTGCGCTTCATGGACGCGCTTTGGACGCAGCTTGCATTTGCGTCTAATTTAAATACTGTATCGAGCGGTATGTGATCCGAACTGTGCGCGCGGCAAATGAGCGGGCGCCCGGCACTGGCGCACTTTTTCTTACGCGCCCTTACTGTATCGGCCTGTCTATTAGCAGCCGTCCCCATCTTCTGAGCACCTCAAGAAGTTTGTCTGCCCTACACTGCTGCTGCTCTCTGCTACTGGTCAGACATTCCACAGCCAACCAATAGGCTGCAGGGGGAGGTACGAGCAGTAACAAGGAGACCGAAGCACTTCCATACTGCAACATGGAGCTCTAGGAATGCAATGCAGGAGACAACACTGCGAGTGCTCACAGAGCTGGTGCCTATGCCTCCACTTTTTGGTTCCTGATTTCTTCTTGAATCCTTTCCATGTTTATCTGACAGGAGACCTGTGGGTACCTTATAGAAAAAAAGAATAAAAACAAACAATTTTTTTCCCTAAAGCATAGCTAAACAATTTGCTTTTATGCCCAGGCTCTGTGGTGATCAGCAACTGGGCCTATATTCACTTCTGAAACCACATTCCATCCCTTATTCAAGGCATGCATAATATCATTGGGGATTCCCCACATTTTTTTTTTCAGATTTTTTTTTTTTTAATATTCCGCTTTTCACACTTTTTTCAGCGCTTCAAAGCGGATTACATTCAGGTACTGTAGGTATTTCCCTATCCCCAGAGGGCTTACAGTCTAAGGCCAGGGGTCATCATTACCATGGTGGCGTGGTTTCGCCTGCCACGATGCGGCCATGCTGCACACTATCGCGGATATAGAGCCACTGTAAAAGGAGCCGCCGGCCTATTTCCCTAATCCCCTCCCTAACTCCTCCCCGACTCCTCCCCTCCACCTAATTTGAATGCTGACTCCGTGATAAGGCCCTAACGCACGCGGGTTGGAAAATAACCCCCTAAGTTTGTACCTGAGGCAATGGAGGGTACAAACAGGTAAATGGATAATGAGAAGTGGAGACACCAATGAGAGATTCCATGTATTTCCCAGCAGGAAATGGGGTGAAGCTTGGAAGCCACAGGAAACTCAGCAATGAACTCAGGTATACAACACTTGTATGATCCTATTTTTGAGCTTTTGATTCACTGGAACTTCCCAAATATGATTTTTTTTTATTGTTTGAGATGAATCCCCTGGACTTCATAAAACTATGAAATATATAAATGAAACCAAAACAAGTTTGTGAGTTGTATACAACTCAGTTGTTTCTACATTTTTCAACTTAATTATAGTGATTTAATATTAGAAGCTAATAGAATTTGAGCTTTTTTGAGTAAGGCTATATAAAAAGAATACATTTCTAAAGCAATTATAGAAAAGATAGATTTAGTATAACCCATGTGCATTAATTAAAATAATCTTTATAAAACTATAATAAAGCCTCAGAGCACAAGTTATATATAATTGAAAAGTTTAAAATGAACTGCCTTATGGTATCAGAAGAATGAAAGATAACATAGAAACATAGAAACATAGAAATGACGGCAGATGAAGACCAAACGGCCCATCCAGTCTGCCCAGCAAGCCTCACACATTTTTTCTCTCATACTTATCTGTTTCTCTTAGCTCTTGGTTCTGTTTCCCTTCCACCCCCACCATTAATGTAGAGAGCAGTGATGGAGCTGCATCCAAGTGAAATGTCTAGCTTGATTAGTTAGGGGTAGTAGGGGTAGTAACCGCCGCAATAAGCAAGCTACACCCATGCTTATTTGTTTTACCCAGACTATGTTATACAGCCCTTATTGGTTGTTTTTCTTTTCCCCTGCCGTTGAAGCAGAGAGCTATGCTGGAAATGCGTGATGTATCAGTCTTTCTCCCATGCCGTTGAAGCAGAGAGCCATGCTGGATATGCATCGAAAGTGAAGTATCAGGCACATTTGGTTTGGGGTAGTAACCGCCGTAACAAGCCAGCTACTCCCCTCTTTGTGAGTGCAAATCCTTTTTTCTTCTCCCCTGCCATTGAAGCAGAGAGCTCTGCTGGATGTGTGAAGTATCAGTTTTTCTTCAGCCCTGCCGTTGAAGCAGAGAACTATGCTGTATATGCATTGAAAGTGAAGTATCAGGCTTATTTGGTTTGGGGTAGTAACCGCCATAAGAAGCCAGCTACTCCCCTCTTTGTGAGTGTGAATCCTTTTTTCCACATTTCCTCTTGCTGTTGAAGCTTAGAGTGATGTTGGAGTCACAGTAACCATGTGTATGTCTATAGAATAAGGATATTGTCTCCAGGCAGTATCCATCATTCTGGCGAGTCCCCCACTCTTCATTGGCGGCCTCTTGAATTTATGGATCCACAGTGTTTATCCCACGCCCCCTGATACTTGAAATGAATCAGTGTTTCCCAGTGCAGAGTTCCAGCAGCCATATTAGTCCTGGAGAAAGTGAAGTTATTTACTTGAAAGACAGAAAAATAGATGCAGGGACATCAAATGAAGAAAAATAATTCTCCATAACAAGCAAAGATCTTGAAAAAAACATCATCCAAACAAACTGTTACCATTCTTGTGATGTGGAAAGAAAAATATCCTACGTACCAATTAGCAGATGACAAAAAATATATGAAAACTTAAAGAATTGCCTAAAACTTGGCTATGAGATGAAGGCGAAGAGAAGTTTAACAGAAACAAGTAAAACAGCAGAGTCACTGAAGATTCTCCCAAAGTCTGATATCTCCAGAGGATTAAAACAAGCCGAGGAAAGCTGTGGGACCACATTTGTGGAAAATTCTAGTAGACCCTTCCAGAAATCTCTGAAATAATTTTTCCATTCCATTCCAGGCATGGTCACATGACCCTCTTGTTTGACAGTTGAACTGCTTTCTTCAGAAAAACTGCATTCTTTGTAGGCTGTGATATCTTTTGTAATCCAAAGATGTGGTATATGAACCTTGAGCACCTCGTATGTCAGGTTAAGACTACAACATCCTTGATTTATGCCTAACTGGCCTAATGAAAGGTATCACATCTCACAAAAGGGCCAATTTGTATCAAACGACAACGAGATCTATATTCAGACACAATCCGGATAGCAAAGTGAGGAATATTCAGTAGTGCAGCCGCACAGTTGAATATAGTCGGCTTTCTTAAGTAGTTAGCCGGCTAACTATAGCCTGATTCTTCAGCTCCTTACTGATTTTGCATGATTTTCGCAAATGGTTTCGCAAGTTCAAAATTACACTTGAAAAAATAGCAAAGAAAATTGCGCATGGGATTTAAAATATGCCTACTAAATTTAAGTAGTTACTCAAGCAAGCACACTTTGTGCATCTTCCTTAGGACTTTGTCGGCTTTAACGCATGCAGGCAAGCGGATTTTAAAACATAAGAACATAAGAAATTGTCATACTGGGTCAGACCAAGGGTCCAAGCCCAGCATCCTGTTTCCAACAGAGGCCAAACCAGGCCATAAGAACCTGGCAATTACCCAAACACTAAGAAGACCCCTGGCTACTGATGCAATTAATAGTAATGGCTATTCCCTAAAGGGTAGATTTTAAAAAATTGCGCGATCGCGTACTTTTGTTTGCGCACCAGGCGCAAACAAAAGTACGCTGGATTTTATAAGATCTTATAAAATCCGGGGTCGGCGCGCGCAAGGGGGTGCACATTTGTGCAACCTGCGTGCTCTGAGCCCAGCGCGCGCTGCCTGTTCCCTCCGAGGCCGCTCCGATTTCGGAGCGGCCTCGGCGGGAACGTTCCTTCGCCCTCCCCCCACCTTCCCCTCCCTTCCCCTACCTAACCCACCCCCCCCCCCGGCTCAATCTAAACCCCCCCCCCATACCTTTATTCCACGATTTACGCCTGCGAAGGGGCGGATTTTAAATGCCCTGCACGCGTAAATCCGGGCGGATTTATGAGCGCAGGACCCTCGCGCGTATCTTATAAAATCCAGCGTACTTTTGTTTGCGTCTGGTGCACAAGCAAAAGTACGCGATCGCGCAATTTTTTGAAATCTACCCTGAAAAGCAGACGTAAATCTGTGTGCGTCAGCCGGCTGCCCCACTCCGTGTTCCGGTCCCGGGGGCTGGTCCGGAGGCCGCAGCCACGTCCCCAGAACGCCCCCGGGCCGAAACCACGCCCGCGTCGCCGCCCCCGAAACGCCGTGTCATTCGGCCACGCCCCCAACACGCCCCCTCCCGCCCCTTTTAAAAACCCCCGGGACTTACGTGCATCCCTGGGTCTGCGCGCGCCGGCGGCCTATGCAAAATAGGTGCGCCGGCGCGCGTAAATCCACCCGGATTTACACGCGCAGGGCATTTAAAATCCGCCCCAAGTAAACTTTATTAATAGCCATTAATGGACTTCTCCTCCAAGAACTTATCCAAACCTTTTTTGAACCCAGCTACACTAACTGCACTAACCACATCCTCTGGCAACAAATTCCAGAGCTTTATTGTGAGTTGAGTGAAAAATAATTTTCTCTGATTAGTCTTAAATGTGCTACTTGCTAACTTCATGGAATGCCCCCTAGTCCTTCTATTATTCGAAAGCATAAATAACCGATTCACACCTACTCGTTCAAGACCTCTCATGATCTTAAAGACCTCTATCATATCCCCCTCAGCCGTCTCTTCTCCAAGCTGAACAGCCCTAACCTCTTCAGCCTTTCCTCATAGGGGAGCTGTTCCATCCCCTTTATCATTTTGGTTGCCCTTCTCTATACCTTCTCCATCGCAACTATATCTTTTTTGAGATGCGGTGACCAGAATTGTACACAGTATTCAAGGTGCGGTCTCACCATGGAGCGATATAGAGGCATTATGACATTTTCCGTTTTATTAATCATTCCCTTCCTAATAATGCCTAACATTTTGTTTGCTTTTTTGACTATTGCAGCACACTGAGCTGACGATTTTAAAGTATTATCAAGTCCACTATGATGCCTAGATCTTTTTCCTGGGTGGTAGCTCCTAAAATGGAACCTAACATTGTGTGTTAGGTTCCATATTACAGCAAGGGTTATTTTTCCTTATATGCAACACCTTGCACTTGTCCACATTAAATTTCATCTGCCATTTGGATGCCCAATCTTCCAGACTTGCAAGGTCCTCCTGTAATGTATCACAATCTGCTTATGATTTAACTACTCGTGCGAAGGACTTTCCCAGTTTTTCCAATTATTATACCAGTTTCCCGAGTCACTCTCAAAGTCATCCAGTCCCAAAGCCTGGTTCTTCATCTTGCATTCCCCCCCCCCCCCCCCCAGTTGATCCGGTCACGTTAGACCTAAAATCCATTTTCTGCAGACTTACTCCTCATCAGAAACAGCAATATATATGCACGCTGTGGCTTCCAGTTTTAAAATACGGATTTGCACACAACTGTGAATCCCACCCCGGACCACCCATCCCCCACCCCCTTTACCGCCCCCTCCTTTTTTTTTTGCTTGCGTACGTGCATATTCGCATGTAATTAGCAGCTTATAAAATCCATGTTGCTCATATGCCTCCCACAAACTCGAGCACATGGGCCTTTTAGTGTGAGCAACGCTTTAAAAATTTGGCCCTTAGTGAATAAATGCCAAGCCCGTATATGCTAATTTTTATACCTGTAATGTTTTGAAAATTCAGCCTTTATTCTTTTAGCAAGTGTGATAGCATTATCCAATAGTCAGTAAACTATTAAATTTAACCTTTGAATACATTTGCTCTGTTGAGTATGTCTCATTCTTAATATAGTGCAGTCTGCTGTATTCATTAGACACTGGTTTTATGATGCTATAATAGCTTAGTTTACAATTTCTATATGTAATACAGTTTAATAGCTGTCTGGTATAAACACGGAATTCTGAAAAATAATTTACCCAGGTTTATGAACTACTGTAGATAAAGAGGGTAATTTTGAAAGCCATTTATGTAGTACCTTACCCTCATAAATGGTCTCTTCGGAAATTGCCCACACAAAGAGCATGTAAATTTAAGTGGATGCCATGGCTTATGCACATAAATTTAACCACTCATCAAAAAAAGGCATTCCAGGATCGGAGACTGGGCGAAGTCGGCATTTATGCACATAGAAGTGTATGGGCGCACTTTGGCACATGTGCGTCGAAGCATGCCCAGTTACCTGGCCATTTTATAACTTACCTGCACACATGCACGGACATTAGAAAATAGCCTGGTCAGGCTCACATGTGAGTCCAATTTTAGGTGGGCACGTGCCTAGGTACGCAAATCCCGATTCTCCTGTGTGAGTCAGGGTGTTTTAAAACAGATGCGCATCCACTTCATTGCCAGTTTCACCAGTTTGTCCACCGGTCCACCTAGTTAAGAGCTAGGTCCTTCAAAATCCCTGGTTTGATGGCGTGCACTCCCTCCAGTTACCCCAGAGCCTTTAAACCTGGCAGAAATGGCTAATTTAGTTTCTTTTTTTAAGTTACGTCTCCTAAAGTGAGCAGAAGTAAATTTACGTGGCAGTGGACCTGGATGCATGCCTGAACGCCCACATCTCTTGTCCATGCCCTGAAACACCGTCACCCTGCCAGACCACATCTACACCACCCCCCTTTTTGAAATCAAGTGAGATGTGCGTGCAGCAGGAGATACGGGTGCATCTAGCCACCTTTTAAAATTCGGTGGGCGCTCGCGAGCCCAACTTGGGTGCACATCTCAAGATTTTTGTGTGTGCCACGCTTTTAAAATTCACGTTGTAGAGGATAACGCTCACAATTGCTCACTTCTGGCCACACTAAATTGCTGCTGCATTTTATAACCAGTGCAGAAAGTTTATGAAATGCGAGTACATAATGCGCACATAAATGCTCGCATGTATAAAAACCACGAGCCTTGAAAGTTCAGACCTATCTGGATAAATGCTGATTCACTCAGCTAAGTAGAGGCACATAGCTCAAAAGGTCCAAACAGCGCTACTTAGATGGACAAGTAGCACTTTTTCAGACTTATCTGGCAATGTAGGCCTGCTGCTACTTAGCCGGATAAATCGGAATATAGCCGGATAAGTGCGCTACGTATCCAAATAAGTTCAAATTTGTCCATCTAAGTTGTGAGTTACTAAGCCAATTTAGTTGGAAATTAACTGGATAAGTGTGCGTAACTCATATACCCGCATGTTTATACTTCCAATTTTACAAGGATACACATTTAGATTTTACATGCATTAATTTGATACTCCCCCCCCCCCCCCCCCCCGGTAAGTCAGCTTTTACACGTGTAAATCAGGGTAGTTTATAACATGCACACAGCAATGAAATAAATAACCAATTTTATCATTTAATCTAACAATTCACTCAATCCATCTGCAGCTTGTGAAGACCCTCCTGGCTCTTCAGCATGAAGGAATTATTAGGAAGAGAATGGTGAATAAAATGGAAAATGACATAATGCCTCTGTATCGCTCCATGGTGAGACCACACCTTGAATACTGTGTACAATTCTGGTCGCTGCATCTCAAAAAAGATATAATTGCGATGGAGAAGGTACAGAGAAGGGTGACCAAAATGTTAAAGGGGATGGAATAGCTCCCCTATGAGGAAAGAATAAAGAGGTTAAGGCTGTTCAGCTTGGAGAAAAGACGGCTGAGGGGGGATATGATAGAGGTGTTTAAAATCATGAGAGGTCTAGAAAGGGGAGATATGAATCGGTTATTTACTCTTTCAGATAATATTTATTTATTTATTTATTTGCGGATTTTTCTATACCGACATTCATTTAGTGAAAAACATCAAATCGGTTTACATTCAACAAGAAAGATAGCAATGGTGCTTTACAAGTGCAATTGTAGAGAATACAAGATGATATTAAACAAACTAGTAATTAAGTTAATTAATAGAAGGACTAGGGGGCATTCCATGAAGTTAGCATGTAGCACATTTAAAACTAATCAGAGAAAATTCTTTTTCACTTAACGCAAAATTAAGCTCTGGAATTTGTTGCAGTTAGTGTAGCTTGGTTTAAAAAAGATTTGGATATGTTCTTGGAGGGAGGAGAAGTCCATTAACTGCTATTCAAGTTGACTTAGGGAATGACCTCTGTTATTACTGGCATCAGTAGCATGGGATCTTCTTGGTTTGGGTACTTGCCAGGTATTTGTGACTTGGATTGGCCTCTGTTGGAAATAGGATGCTGGGCTTGATGGATCCTTGGTGTGACCCAGTATGGCAATTTCATTTGTTCTTATGTTCTTAATTGCACCCATACCCTCTACCCAGTCTTTTTTTCACTTTAACAATGTTTATAGTCACTTACACCAGTTAGCAGTGAGCAGAAGTAAATATATGCATGGCAGGTTTTAAAATAGCAACTTATTTGGGTGAATGTTGACCACCCTACCCCAGAATGCCTCTGGCAAGCCCCCTTCTTACATGTGCAAAGTTACTTGCGGAGCCCGATTTATGAACATAAATTGCTAATTTTTACGTCTGCAGTGTTTGAAAATTCACCTGATACTTTTTATGTTAAAAAGTATGCATGTAAATTTTGCCAGCAAAACTCTAACTCTCCACTCAAAGTAGCAAATGTTACTTTGTTTGGGACATTTGGGTGGGACAATTTTTAAAGTGCATTTACCACACAAAAGTCTGCATTTAAAATTGGTGTACCCCATATGAGTAACGGCCTGAAAATTACTCCCTGTGGGACGGCCAAGTAAGTTTAGGCTGGAAGACTAAGTCACACTGACTCCAGCATTCTTTCTTAAAGATTTCAGCTTTATTTATAACAGGAAACATCGCGCACAAAATGTAATCCCCTTACCTCCAGCAGTATAACTTGCACAGCATTCACTTCGGTTAACTCAAGATCATTTTGAAAACGGGCAACAGATAGGGAGAAGGAGATTGGGAGAAGGAGCACTTCTACAGGAGAATGGAACAGCTCCCCTATGAGGAAAGACTAAAGAGGTTAGGACTTTTCAGCTTGGAGAAGAGACGGCTGAGGGGGGATATGATAGAGATGTTTAAAATCATGAGAGGTCTAGAATGGGTAAATGTGAATCCATTATTTACTCTTTCGGATAGCAGAAAGACTAGGGGGCACTCCATGAAGTTAGCATGGGGCACATTTAAAACTAATCGGAGAAAGTTCTTTTTTACTCAACACACAATTAAACTCTGGAATTTGTTGCCAGAGGATGTGGTTAGTGCAGTTAGTATAGCTGTGTTTAAAAAAGGATTGGATAAGTTCTTGGAGGAGAAGTCCATTATCTGCTATTAAGTTCACTTAGAGAATAGCCACTGCTATTACTAGCAATGGTTACATGGAATAGACTTAGGTTTTGGGTACTTGCCAGGTTCTTATGGCCTGGATTGGCCACTGTTGGAAACAGGATGCTGGGCTTGATGGACCCTTGGTCTGACCCAGTATGGCATTTTCTTATGTTCTTATGTTCTTAAAGGTAAATATAGGAATTTCTATAGACTATCTTGATAAGAGGCCATAGTGGGAGGGCTACAAGGTAAGTGAGTGAGAGATTAGTTAAATGGTGGGTTACAGCAGGGGTGGGCAAATGTTTTTTAAACAGGGTCATATTGCTGGTGCTTATTGTAACCGGGGGGGGGGGGGGGGGGGCGGAGCAGATACAGTGGCAAGGACCAAAGCAACAACCCATACCAATAAAAAGAATAATTCAACACAGTTACCAAAAAGAGTAACGTCAAATAGTTGAAAACTCTTATAAAAGTGTTCCAAACACCCTTACACTTTTCAAAACAAAGAATTTGAATAATACCCAATAATTAAACTAGTAAGGATTTTTTAAAAATTCTCTGTTCTCCAAACATGGGAACTTTTGTTTTCAAGATATCCTGAAATTGTCATGGATTAGCAAGCAGATAGGGATGGGGGTGTGGGTGGGGGGTTCTTACACATACACGTGTTCTCTTTCTGTCACCCATACACATATATACACATGCTGTCCCTCACCCACAAACACCAAGTTATCTCTCACCCACCCATGTATACATGCTCTCTCTCACCCGTACACACACATACGTTCTCTTTCATTCACATACATACAATGTGCTTTCATTCACTCATTTACACACATGAATTCTCACCTACATATATTACTCTCTTACCCACCCACATACCCACACAAATGCACTCACTCTCAGTAACTCACATACACACAAACACACATGAACTCTATCTGGCTCCCTATCACACACATATATAAACATACTCACTCTCACTGGCTCCTTCACATACACAAATACACATATATGCACTCACTCTCACTGGCTCCCTCACACACACACACACACACACACACAACACACACAGTCAAGCTCCCATTCATTCACACACACACCGCACAGGCACTCCTTCATTTTCTCTCATACACACACACAGACCCCCAGGCAGGCACCATTTCATTCACACACACATATACAGACCCTCAGGCAGGCACCCGCCCCCCACACACACACACACACACACACACAAACGCCCAGGCAGACTCCTATTCATTCTCACACCTACCCACCCACACCCCCACACCAAGGCAGCCTTGGAGCCTCTCTTACTGCACCACCGCCGCTTGCCTGTAGGGGAGGAGCCAATCCATTGTTCCAGAAGCCAGCTCTGCTGCTCCTCTTCTCTACAGGCCCCACAGTATAAAAAATTTGCAGGTGTAGAATTTCCTCCATGCTGATCTCATGCATTGCAAGATCAGCATGGAGAAAGTACTGCCCTCACAAGCTTTTTATACTGCAGGGCCTGCACAGATGACGATGACATCTCAGTTCGCCCAGTGGTGCTGATGCATGGCTTCATTTCTTCAGCCACTGGTGGGATGGGGTCCACCAGCAGCCACACAGACCTCTCTATTTTTCAGCCACCAGTGGGATGGGGTCCACCAACAGCCACAAGGGCCTCTCTCTCCTTGTTTTTTGGATGCCAGTGGGATGGGGTCCATCGGCAGCTGCACAGGCCTGTTTCCTTTGATTTTAGTTGCCGGTGGGTTGGGGCTTCTCAATGTGGGCTGTCAGCATACAGCTGATTTCAGCTGGACGATGCTCCTCCTCTTCTTGCCCCCTGCTCCTCTTTTAATTGGCAGATATTGGGGCTGTGATGCTTTCCCTACTCTGCCTCTGATAGGGACATCACCACTGGCAGCCAACACCCAGGTTGAAGTCATCAACAAAGGCCCATGATTGATGACATTGTTGCAAGGCACTAGCAGGCTGAAGATAATGGGGCACCCGGCACATTGAGGAGAAGGAGGGTCGGAAAAAGTCTGTTTTTGGACATGGTTTGGCCCATGGGCCATAGTTTGCCCACCCATGCTCTAGCTATTAGGGATCCTCTATGTTTGTTCCATAATCTTATGAACTCCATTACCATTCTTGTCTTCCACACATCTTCCTGGAGTTTTTTTTGTGAAAAAAATATTTCATGTCCTTGGCCCCGAGACTACCCCTTTTGGAGTTTCATATCATGACCCCTAGTTCTACGGCTTTCCTTTCAATGGAAAAGATTTGATTCTTGCGCATCATTACTACCTTTCCAGTATTTAAAAGGCTGCATCATTTAGTGGGGGTTTTTTGCAGCACTTCAAAGCAGATTACATTCAGGTACTGTAGGTATTCCTCTGTCCCCAGAGGGCTTACAATCTAAATTTATACCTGAGGCAATGGAGGGTAAAGTGACTGGCCCAAGGAGCAACAGCAGGACTCAAACCCCAATCTCTTCGTTCATAGCCTACTACTCTAACCACTAGGCTACTCTTCCAATCCAATCATCTGTTCTTTGTCTCTCCTCTCCTCCAGAGTAAACATATTTAGGTCCTTCAGACTCATCTCATAAATCTTTTGGTGCAGACCCCACACTTTTGGCATTACTACCATTTTTAACACACTGTCATTATTTGCACTTATATTTTAACTACTGTGTGCTAAGCACCTCATTAACTTACTGCATTGATAGTTAAACTTGCTTTTTGATGCAGTAGTTTACAAACAAGCATTCTAATGTTTAATGCATATTTTCTTAATGCCAATTTTATCACATTGGCATTTATGTGTGCCAAGTGATGATAAACCATGAAAATCATTTCTCAGGTTAAAACAATGTTTTGCTTTCGTTTCTCAGGCCTGAAAGAAATGGATTATATTGAATACATATGTTTTCAAATTACTAATACTGAACTTATAAATATGTTTTATTTTGGAAGCATGTATATTGTGAATTCAAAGTAATGCATTCAGATGTGCACTGATGGAGCATACAATAGAATTTCACTTATACTGCTGCATGTTAAGAGATTTGAATGCAAGTCATTTTTAATAGGTTAAAAATGTTTGAATGTTAATTCTGTTCTAGCATTTAATATGGATGGCATTGTGAGTTATGACTCTTACTCACTTTCCAAAGTAATCCAATTAACTTTCCTCTACTTGCTTTCTATTACAAGAAACATACAGATGAAGATAATGGTTTATATTCAAACTTTAATGCAGACTCTACTGGTCAAGTCACCCAATATATAATGGAAAAACGTGAAGTTATTTGTCTTTTTCTAATTAGTTTTAGATCACTGGTAGGGTAATACTATTGTGTGGATTTGTGTCTTCAGCTTGTAATCCTAATGAAATGAATAAAACAGTACAGGCTAGAGAAGTGGAGGAATAGCCTTGTGGTTAAAGCCACAGGCTGAAAACCAGGAAAACTATGGCTCCTATCCTGCTGATGTTCTTTGTGACCTTGGGCTTCTCGTTTCATTCTCCATTACTTCAGGTGCAAGCTGCTGATAAAATGTTCAAAGACATTTTGTGAGTAAAAATGCTGTGTGTGTGTACATGTACATTTGATGTGCATGTGTATAAGTGATTTTTCAAACATGCCAAGTACACGCATACTTGGGTGTTCATGTAGAAAAGCATATGCAAACAACGTGGACATTTTGGGGGGTGTTTGGGCGTATTTTGCTATTTTATAACAAATATATGCGCAAACGTTATCAAGAACGCAAGAACACTTTTACATCTGCTATTTAATGAGTCAATTTCAAACTTGCATTTTTTTGGGACCTGATGTTTGGTCTGCTGGCTTTTCCTGGCTAGTGGACAGGGCTGCTAGCTGGCAGGAGAGGGAGAGGTAGGTTGGAGGCTAACTAGAAAATTATTGTCCTTGTCCAGGAGTTGGTTTGTATCTAATGGTTTTTCTGTTGGATTCGTCTTTCTGTCTGATACTAGGTTTGCTTCTATTCTATGAGGGAACATTGCCATGAAAGGCACAACATTTCTGAGAGTGTCTGTGTGTATATGTCAGATGAGTGGAGCTAACTGGGGGTGGGAGGGTGGGTGTGTCTCTGGAGCTGACTGGGGGAGAATAGGTGTGTCATTAGAGCTGACCGGAGCAAACTGGGGGTGTGTAGGAATGAGTGGAAAAGAACTGACATGAGAATTGATATTAAACTTGAGTATTATAAACTTATGGATACTTTGAAGAAGAACAGAGGAGGAGGAGGTACCCCTTACGGAGAATAAATAGCGCCAGAGCACAGTTTTTGGATTTGTCTGAGGAGCAAATGTTATGCAGGTTTAGGTTCAATAAGGAAACCATATTCTACCTATGCCAGCAGTTAGGGCAGGAGCAGAACTGTTCTAGTCAGAGAAGCAGGAATTCCCAGTACACTTCAAGGTAACTATGGCCCTAGCATTGTTTTCCAACTGCACCTTTCAGACATCTTTAGGGTCATGACTGGATTAAGCCAGTTAGCAATCTCCATAGTTATTGATCACTTTCTGCCTGCATATCTTAAGAAAACACATCAATATATATCTTTCCCTTAGAGAAGACGGCAACAACAATAAATTGTGACTGATTTCTACCAAACTGCATGGTTCCCCTCTATTCTGGAGCCTATGGATTCCACTCATGTCCCTATCAGGGCATCTGTGGACAATGAGGCCACCTTGTGCATGGGCATCTACTCCCTCAACACAAAGGTGAGGTGCAATACTAGGGGGATCTTTAAGGACTTAGTAGACAGGTTTCTGGGATCCTGTGATTAGGCATGTGCTGGGGTAAAAAATGTGTTTCATTTTTTAATTTTCTTATTGGTGTGTATTTTTCCACAAATTTTGTTTCAATTAATGTTTATTTCATTTTCATTAGTTTACAAAAATGAAATAAACATTAAAAAATAAGTGGGTAACTATGAACTGAAATAAAAATAAGTAGGTAACCAAGAACTGAAATAAAAAAAAAAACGGGGCCTCCCAAAGCCTCCAGTCCCCACTCAAAAAAATGCCAGGACCAGGATCCTTCCCATCCCACTTTTCATTGATGAGGCCTAGGCCCAGCTGAAGTTTTGGATTTGTGTAGGCCTAGGCCATGGGTTGTTCACTGTGACCTTGGCTTAGGCCCTGTGCAAAGGCCAGGCTTGGAGGCCTATTCCAATGCCAGGGTCTAGACCAGATGCCATAGTCCAAGTTCCAACAGGACCCAGCTCTGGACTTTGGACTTTGATGCCTGGACTTTGGCCTAGGCCAAGGCCAGGGTCCAGGCCCAATGCCAGGGCCAAGCCCAGAGGCTGGGTCCTGATACCTGGTCCTCCAGCTAGGCCAAGACCCAGGTCTGACACCAGGGCCCAGTCTGGAGGCCAGGTTCCAAAATGTAGGCCTTGGGCCAGGTACAGGCCCAATACCTGGTCATGGTCCTTAGGCTGTGTCACAATACCTGGGTCCAGGCCCATCACCAAGGCCTGATCTGGAGGCCGGGTCTCAATGGCTGGGCCATGTCCCAGACCCAGGATGGATCCTGATGCCTGAGCCTGGACCTAGGCCCAATCCCAGGCTCATTTCTAGTTCTGGAGGCTAGAGCCCAGGCCTCATTGGTCAACATCTTCTTCATTCTTCTTCAAAATGACGATGTCTGCTGGGGACATACTGGAGTAAATTAATTCTGGTGCCTTCCTCCTCAGTGGGAGGCATTATTTTGATGTACATCAGTTTAAATGAACTGCTGTATAACAAAATGATACCCTCCACTGAGATGGAAGGCACCAGAGTTAATTTACACCGGCACATCCCCAGAGGATGCAGTCATTTTGAAGAACAAAGAAGAGGATATTGACCTATGCAGCCTGGGCAAGAGTCTAGGCTGAGGCCCAGGCATCAGGACCTGGCCTCCAGGCTGGGCCCTGATGTTGAGCTGAGGCCCGTGCCTTGGCCTAAGCCAATGCCTAGGCGTCAGAACCTGCCTTTGGACCAGGCCCCAGTCTAGGCTGAGGACCAGGCATTGGGACCCAACCTCCGGGCTGAGGCCCAGGTGTCGGGACACAGCTTTCATATTGGGCCACGGAGTCAGGCCTGAGCCATGGAGTTGGATCTCTGATGGGTAAGGTAAGTGGGGGCTGGGAAGTTTCATGACTCCAGTAAAGTTTTTCAGACCTGGTCCTTTGCTCGGGTCTTGGCAAAGGTCATGGGTGTGGGTCCAGTTGTAGTTCAAGAATCCTGTGTCACACTTGTGTATAGGCTATGACCCCTACATCGGGCCATGGTCTGGAAATCTCTTTATTACCATGCAAACATATCCCTGGAAGCTCTACTTTCCAAGGACTTCCAGCCAGAACATAGCTTCCCTCAGGGCCCCTGTCTTCTACAAGACATAAGCAAAAGGAGTATTTGAGGGCATTCGTATTAAAGCTCCCAACTGTGAGCTAACAGAGACTCCAAGATGTGACCATTACCTCATCCCTTTGCCCACCTACAACTCTTATAATGGAGAAGGACCTACACAACAAAACCCTTCAAAATTATGAATGAAATCACTTAAAGCTGGTTCTGAATTGTCAATTCACTCTGCTGTTTACTATCCAGACATTAGTTACACTACATGGACTATATAAAGTATATACAGCAAAAAAGAACTGCTCTATAAACAAACGCCAAGATATCTTTAAATATATTTGGCCCATACAGAAACAAGAGATTTTAGAGGTGATTGAAGACCCTCACCCTCTCTGATTAAATACCAGCTATTGAGGTGAAGAGCTAAGGCCAATCTAAGATCAGAAAAGTCCTCAGATAATCAGTGAATCATCCACACATGCATTGATTTCTTTACATCCAATATCAAGCTATTGGCTAAATCTACACACTGAATAATATGAACAAGTACACATATATCACTTATAAAAGGCCTCATACATGCATATAATAACATAAATATACATGTGTATAGGTGTTATAATGGTCTGCCTAGGGCACAAGGGTCTGTAGACCATTGTAACACTGCCCTCCCAAAAAAAACCCACCCTGAGTTGAAAGTGGAAGATATATAGAATGTCAGATTGCCTTTCTAAGAGAGTCTCTCTCTCTCTCTCTGTCTCTCTCTCCACCCACAATATAAAAATAAGTGTATTTATGTGCATTCCTTTTAAAATGTTCCTGTATCTGTTCAACTTGTTCAAGAATAATTATTAATTAGTAACACATACCATTTCTTCTTGTTAAATCCATAATCACATTAATAAATGAAATCCAAATTGAACTGTGTCTGTGGTCCCTTAGTCTTTTCCCAGGGGTTCCCTTTCTTATCATGCTGGCTGTCCATGGTACACCAGAATAGGTTTTCTGATCCCTCATGGATTTCTCCATGATATGTTCCATCCATTGTAGAGTCTCAAGTTTCTCTTCTCTCCTCCAGTTCATATCTTTTCACTCTCTCAAATGCTCAGACGCCAATGAGATCTTTTGCTATGACGGATCCAAAAATACTGCAACAGGGAAAAATCCTTCTTCTTCCCCTCTCTCTTGGGCAGCAAGAGTAGAGAAAAAGAAAACACCCAATTCCTTTCAAATAAAATTCACAACACACCAATCGACACAAAAATCAACAGGACCACAGTCACTAGCCATTGGATGTGGGCCAGCAAATTTATTGCATTATTTCCTACATTTCTTAGCACAGGGCTTTTAACTAATACTTGAAAAAAAAAATAAGGGGACTACAAAATCAGACCTCTTCCTTCAGACTCTAAATGAAAACTGCAACACGGAATCTAAGGGTCAAGCAAGAAACTACCACTGAAGCAAGCTCTAATGGAAATGCTGTGTCTAGAAGGTATCATTCCTCTGCCCTCCACTGCTTGGTTCTAACATTAGGCACATTTCTAGTGGAGATCCCAAAGGGTTCTCAAAAATTATGACAAATAACACAAAAACCTTTTGCGTAGGATAATTCATAGGGAAATATAAGCCTATGTAAAACAATCAGACTATTGAGAAACTCAGCCAGGAGTCTACCTGTACATTTCATATTATATTATAATATAAAATGTTACTCCATGTAGGGAAGTGGCCATCTATAGGCATGTCTGGGCCTGTTGACTATTAACTGCACTGAAATCAATGTAATAGGAATATTCCAGTCAGCTTGCCCATGGCAGAGAATAATTCTTCAGTGATCAGCTTTGCTGAATTCTAAAACTGTATATTTACTGTCATTATGCAGATAAGACAGATCAAAACATCCTCTCTATTTCATATCCAGTTTGGAAAGATATGGCAATACCCAGGAAGCCTTCTTTTGCTTCTACAGATTTTACCCTTTTAAGACAGGGCTCTCAGTTAAATCATTGTTATTAGGGATGCACAGCCCAAACATTTTTGGCATGGTTCTTTTTTTCATTTTTTTCAGTTAGGTTCATTTCTGAAATTGAAAAGAACATTAAACAGCAAAAAACCCCTCCAAAATTGTTGCTAACATGGGTGATGTGGTCACTTGCTCAGTGAAAGTGAGCCCTTGAACCACGGTGTGACCCCAGAGTGAGACTCCAAGGAAAGCACCGTGGGAGGTGAGCAGTTCGGACACGGGCTGGACGCGGAACTTGGAATGTAGCTCGGGTCTTGAAACATAGCTGAGTCTTGAGACATATCTTGGAACTTGGAACATAGCTTGAATCTGGGAACACAGCTGGAAGACTGGAATGAGTCTAAGTCAAACCTCCACTGAACCTGAATGCACAGAGTGAGACCCAACAACGCAATGCTGGTCTCTCATTAGCCCTTTCGGACCCACCACTTGGGAGCTAGTGTGCATCAGGTCAGACAAAGGCCGAGGACAGGACATGGCAAGAAATGGAACTCGGACGAAGACTCGGGAGACTCAGAGGACTTGGAACTTGACACAAAGGTTTTGAACAAGGAGAAGCGATCCGCTGGCTGGTCAAGCTCCATGAGCCCAGAACTATAAACATGAACAGGAACTTGAGACTTATCTTGGAACTTGAAACTTGAAAATCTAGAAATAGGGATGGACTCAGGACCTGATCCAGTGAAGACGGACTTAGTTTTTGGGTACTTGCCAGGTTCTTATGGCCTGGATTGGCCACTGTTGGAAACAGGATGCTGGGCTTGATGGACCCTTGGTCTGTCCCAGTATGGCATTTTCTTATGTTCTTATGAAACAGGCCCTGTGCCAGGAAGCGCCCTACACAGCTGACCTTGGCTGGTCATGGACCATGATGCTGGCACACCTGGAGGAACGATGAGGGAGAATCCAGAAGACCGGAACATCAGGAGCTTGATTGAAGAGTTGGATGAGACTGTTGCGCCCGGTCACAGGCGGCTGCAACCTTTGCTGCTCACCTCCTTTCTCTATGCAGCTCTGAGTCTGGGGAGAATGGCGGCCTCCGCTTCCACACGCCGACCCTCATGGCGTGCCCGGGATGGCGTGGGCACTCCCGGCAGCCATCTTACATCCGGGGTTACCTAAGGCGCGCGCACGTGCCTGCCCCCTTCTTAAACGCATCATGGCGGGAACCCCGGGGGCATCCCCACCGCATGAAGTCATCCGCTTACCATACTTAAACTCAGCTGACTTCTTGCAAGACGCGTTAGCAAGGATTCCTGTCCTGCTATTTCCACCACACTGGGACTCCGTCTCGCTATTCCATTGGGTGACCTAGGTACCCACTCCTCGGGGGCCTTGCCGCACTCAGACCTATCCACTCCTCGGAGAGCCATTACTTTCTGTTTCTCTATTCCAGTGAGTTCCTGCATCATCCTCGGACGACCCTTGCTGTTCTTGTTTGGACCTCCTCAGTGCCTGATCCTCCATCTACTTCCACAGTACCGGTATGAGTACAGAACCGGCTCTTCTAACTTTGTGGAACGGATCCTCGGATTACCCTGCTTACAGACCACTACCGGATCCCTCCAGTCTTGTGCAACTTCCCATCGGCTTCCGGCCTACCCCACGCTGTGGACTACTACCGGAGTTGCCAGCACAAGCTATGCCTAGAGAAGGTATTCACTGGACTACTCCACGCTGAGGATTACTACTCGGACCGACCAGCTGCAGGTCACTCTCTCAGGACTGACTCTATTGATCCGCTCCTCGGATCACCATTGGCTGTATAATAAAGTTGTTTCCTCTGTTGTCCATCACTGCTGAGACCTTGCCTGTTGTGGGAAGGGCCAACAGGGCTTCTCCCTGTAGGCAGAGTCCTCACTCGCCATGACCCAAGGGCCCACTATTAGTTCAAGACACACAGAATGTAACAGAGACGAAGATTCAGAAAGCTAGACAAGGAACCAACAGGAGACCAGGATCACAGAACAGGCAACATGATGGAGCTCCAAAGGGACAAGGAAGCCAGGAACCAGGACTGGAACAGGAACTGGGGGATCAAGAACATCCAACGAAGAAAATAGAGCCATCTAGACAGAAGAAGACCACAGAGGACCTTGCCAGATGAAGAAACCACGGACAACCATGAAGATCCGATGTGAAGGCCCTGAGGAAGTGACGAGAGACCTTTTATAGGGCTGAAGGCAGGATGAAGCGATGACATCATCAGTTGGGGCTGCAGGGCTTTTCCCCCCGCTGGCCCTTTAAATATTCAAGAGAGGTGTGCGCGTGCCTATGCAGGGACCGACGTCGGGGCAGGAGTAGAGCAGCAGCGTTGGCGGCATTCCTGCCGCAAAGAAGTGGAGCTCAGCGGCGGCAGGAGGTAGACAGTGCTGGCAGTGGTACTCCACACCACAAAAAACAGAGATGGCGGTGGCTCCCCAGCCGTGGGAAGAACAAGGCCGGCGTCCAGCTGGCAAGCAGCAGGAACAGCAGCACTTCTGCCACACAGGAGACCAGAACTGGCACACTGCCGGCAGGCAGCAGCAGTAGTGGTGACGGGCCGCGGAGGAGCAGCCGATAGCAGTGGCCCACAGCCGTGGAAGGCAGCAGGGCCGGTGTCGGCCTAGTGAGATGAAAGAGGCTGCTCACGGGAAGGGCCCTGAGCAACAAAAACTGACCTCCCCGAGACACTCAAATCCCTCCCACTCCATAAAATCAAATATTTAGATTTGTTATTACTATTGTGCATTGCATAAAATAATCTATTTGTGTAGAACAGCGGTTCTCAACCGGTGTGTCATGACACACTTCCTGAGCGAAATAGGTCCTCCGCCCGGGCTTAAAATGCTAATAGCCCGGGCAGAATGCGGCAGGACAGCTGGAGTCAGTGGCACCGGCATGCTCTCTTTTTCCCATCCCCCCGCGGCCCGGAAGAGGAAATGGTGAGCAGCAGATGCGTGCGTGAGAAGAAGAGACCATCCTAGTGCAGGCAGCATTGGCACTCGGCTGGCGCACAACCTATGCCTGCCCAGAGGAAGGTACAAATTATGAAATAAAGGTAGGGGGTGATTTAGGTAGGGCTGGGGGGCAGGTTAGGTAGGGGAAGGGAGGGGAAGGTAGGGCGGGGCAGAAGGAAAGTTCCCTCTGAGGGAACGGCCTCAGAGGGAACGGGGAAAGCCATCGAGGATCCCCTAGGGCTTGGCATGCGCATGTTGCACGCACCGACCCCAGATTTTATAACATGCGTGCGGCTGCGCACGCATGTTATAAAATCGGGCTTAGATTTGTGTGCGCCGGGTTGTGCACACAAATCTAAGCCCACGCGTAGCTACTAAAATCTGGCCCTGTATGTGTAAGTTTGTGATTGAAAACCTGTTTGTGTGAAAGAGTATGGGTGTGTGATTGAGACTGAGATCCGTTGTGTGTGAGAGAGATCATGTGTATGTATGATTAAGTCTGTTGTATAAGTAAGAGAGAGAGCATGTATGTAAGCATGTGAATGAGAGTCTGTGTGTGAGAGAAAAAGACAGCAGGTATGTGTGCGATTGAAAGCCTGTATGTGTAAGCGTGAAAAGCATGTGTGTAAATGTGTAATTAAGAGCCTATATAAGTGAGAGAGAAAAAGCATGTGTATGTGTGAGTGATAGAGAGACAGTGTGAGAGAGAGAAAGGAGAAGTTGCAAGCAAACCATCCCTCCTCCCTCTAATTCAAAACACTCTCAGAGCACCTGGATATCAAATGTTCCCAGGTATGCAGAGCAAAACATTTGTTTTGTATCATTATTTTTCATTACTGGGTCTTTTGTGTCTGCTATTTTGAAATATTTTATTGGTATCTAGAAATTTTTGATATGAGTTTTTAATTATTGGATATTCCATTCATCAGCTGTTTTGAAATAATCTGTTCTTTTTTTTAGTATGGTTTTACTGCTATTGATTTTATATTTCTTGATTTGTTTTATAAGGACTGGCTTATTGCAGTTTCCAATTCAGTTTTTTTTGCATGCTTCTAGTTATGCGTTTTGGTCTCTTTATTCTTCGTTAGGTGAGGGTCAGCACATGTGATTCAGGTAAGGTTTTCTGCTGGCGTGTAGTTTCTGTGTAGGGCTCTATAGCAGCCTGGCTTGTTCCGTTTTCCTAAAAGGAGGTGTATTGGTGTCTTAAGGCCTGGTGTAATATTTTCAGTGTTGCCTTTTCTTAGGTAAGGTGGTTACTGTTTGAGTACTGGAAATTGGTGCTGTTTTGGTGCGGGCTGTTTACTATTTATGTAAATTCTGTTCAGACAGAATACCTATCTTTCCCTTGTGTCTTTCTTAACAATAAAAATAATACTGGGCCTTTATTTTTTATTTCCGCCGTGAATTGTAATGAACAGTGTCACTCGTGTGAGTGTGGTCTGTTAGGTGTGTCATGAAGGGAAAAAGGTTGAGAACCACTGGTATAGAAGACAATTAAATATTTTGTGATATGCAGCCACCTCTGATACACAATCACATTTTGGCCCAAAGTTAATTTTGGGGTCTAACTTGCAAGTAAATTAAAGTAATGAGTGTGTGTGTGTGTGTGTGTGTGTGTGTATAACTAACTCAAAGTTTAGCTTGATAAGCATAGTGTTACAGCTATGGCTGCAGTGCAACTGCCTCACCACCAGGGGTCCCTCTAGTGCTGGCTCTCCTGACAGGCCCAGTCCATCTCCCCTGTCCACTCTATGTTCTGGGCTGTCCCTTATAACCCTGCCTGACAGTTCCCTCGGTGCTTCGGCATCGAGCTCGCCTGGGCTCCCTGCTCTAGCCTTCCTTCCCTGCTTGCTGTGCGTTTGGTCCCAGGACCTTGCCTTGCGCGGCCTTCGGGCCTTATTCCTTGCCTTACCTTGCGCGGCCTTCGGGCCTTATTCATTCCTTGCTTTGCCTTGCCTTGCGCGGCCTACGGGCCTTCTGACCTGCCTTGCCCTGCTTACTGTGTGTGGCCTACGGGCCTTCTGTGTGTGTGTGGCCTACGGGCCTTCTGACCTGCCTTGCCCTGCTTACGGTGTGTGGCCTATGGGCCTTCTGTGTGTGTGTGGCCTACGGGCCTTCTGACCTGCCTTGCCCTGCTTACTGTGTGTGGCCTACGGGCCTTCTGTGTGTGTGTGGCCTACGGGCCTTCTGACCTGCCTTGCCCTGCTTACTGTGTGTGGCCTATGGGCCTTCTGTGTGTGTGTGGCCTACGGGCCTTCTGACCTGCCTTGCCCTGCTTATGGTGTGTGGCCTATGGGCCTTCTGTGTGTGTGTGGCCTACGGGCCTTCTGACCTGCCTTGCCCTGCTTACTGTGTGTGGCCTACGGGCCTTCTGTGTGTGTGTGGCCTACGGGCCTTCTGACCTGCCTTGCCCTGACCCAGCCTGCACCCAGACACTGCTATCTGCCGCCTGCCCTGACCCAGCCTGGACCCAGACACTGCTACTTGCCGCCTGCCCTGACCCAGCCTGGACCCAGACACTGCTACTTGCCGCCTGCCCTGACCCAGCCTGGACCCAGACACTGCTACTTGCCGCCTGCCCTGACCCAGCCTGGACCCAGACACTGTTTCTAGCCATTCCTGTCTCTCTCCACCTGGAGCCACCCTTCTGGGTGGTGTTCACGACTCCTGACCGGAGCCCATTCGTAACACATAGATTTGATTAAATGATACAGATTATTGTAACTGTGTATATGTGAGTGTGCTTATACATACTGTACCTAGAATATACTTCCTTGTTGCACAGAACTATTAGAAACTGGTTTTAATTTGATATACTAGCCTTATAAAATAAGCGATAAAAATCATCAATAATTATGCTCATTAATTTTCCTTTTGAGCAACTCGTGAGCACTTAAAAAAACAAACAAACAGGAAGTGATATTGCTCCAGATTCCAGTGCTTATTTTCCCTTTTGCTTGGTCCTGATTCCCTACAAGTTGTCTTTAGTGTGGTCTCCCTCCCAGTTCATTTTATCAGATCTTAGTCTCCCATGAATCTACATTGCTACAATACGATGGTAACTTTCATACCGGCGCGCGGGTGCACTTTGGCACATGCGTGTCGGCGTGCACCCAGATACGTTGCCATTTTAGAACTTGCGCACACATATGCACACATGTTATAAAATAGTCTGGCCACACACACACATACACACAATTTTAAGTGGGCACGTAACTAGGTGCAGAAATCCCTAAAACAGGCGCACGTCTACGACATTGCCAGTTTCACCAGTTTATCCAGTTAAGAGCTAGGTCCTCCTAACCCCTCTAGTTTGATAGCCTGCACTCTTCCTCCCAGTTAACCCCACCAGCAGAACCCCACCCCCTCCAGACCCTCCCAGTACTCACCACAAACACACAGTGGTCTAGTCGGGGACCCAGGACAGATTTCCTATTCCCAGACCAGCAGCTGCCCTCATTCAAAATGGCACAGCCTGTCTATTGCCCCTACCATGTGATGGGGGCTGATCAATAGCACCGGTAGCCCCGCCACATGTTAAGGGCAAAGGGCAGCCGGTGCCATTTTGAATGAGGGCAGCTGCTGGCCTGGGAACAGGAAATTGCTCCTCGGCCCCCCCCCCCCCCCCACTAGACCACTGTGTGTTTGTGGAGAGTATTGGGGGGGTCTGGAGGGGGTGGGGTTCCGCTGGCGGGGGGCTCTGATTTTTTCAATTTTTTTTTTAAAGAAATGGTGCAATAAAATTAAAAACAATGATCCAGGGGTGGACCCAAAATGGCCCACCTCTGGAATGAAAATAAAACAGCCACAACATTTTTCAAGGCTCCCATCCTTAATCTTACATTTAACTTGCCAGTGCTTATGCTTTTTCATATATTGTTCAGTTGGAGCCTTCTTCCAATTTTTGAAGGAAGTTCTTTTGGCTAAAATAACCTGTTTCACCTTGCCTTTTAAACATCCAACAATCATTTGGCCTTCCTTCTACCTTTCTTAAGAACATAAGAAGTTGCCATACTGGGTCAGACCAATAGTCCATCAAGTCCAGCATCCTGTCTCCAACAGTAGCCAATCTAGGTCATAAGAACCTGGCAAGTACCCAAATAATAAGTAGATCCCATGCTACTAATATCAGTATGTAATAGCAGTGGCTATTCTCTAAGTCAACTTGATTATTAGCAGTTAATGGACTTTTCCTCCAAGAACTTATCCAAACCTTATTTAAACCCAGCAACACTAACTTCTCTAAACACATCCTCTGGCAACAAATTCCAGAGTTAATTGTGCTTTGAGTGAAAAAGAATGTTCTCTGGTTTGTTTTAAATGTGCTACTTGCTAACTTCATGGAGTGCCCCCTAGTTCTTCTATTATCTGAAAGATTAACTGATTCACATTTACCCATTCTAGACCTCTCATGATTTTATAGACCTCTATCATATTCCCCCCTCAGCTGTCTCTTCTCTAAGCTGAATAGCCCAGCCTTTTTAGCCTTTCCTCAGAGGATCCATTCCATCCCCTTTCTCATTTTGGCACCCTTCTCTGTACCTTATGATAACCCATACAAAATTTACTGTTAGCAACATTTTTACGGGTAATGAGCCTTCTTGAAAATTCATACAGTGCTGACGTTTTTTGCTTATGGACATGGCCTTAGAAACAATCCTATGCTTTTTCACTTATGTCTGAATATCAGTACTTCAAACTATAAAAGTCAGGGCCTGTGTCGTTTGTCTTCTGGATCCAATTCCTCTCTTCCATCACCCCCACCACCACTCCACCACCTCCATCAAAGCAGTGAGTGATATTGTAGTTGCATTAAAAACATCAAGACTGAGCTATAGCTTAAGGGTAGGAATCCCTTGCCTTCAGTTAAGGGTAGTAATAATTGCTACTTCATGCAGGTTACCCCCATGCTTATCAGTTCCCCACACCATAAAAGTTGGGGGCCCCCATTGGTTGTCATCTGAATCCAACTCCCCTTTTCCCTCTGCCGTTAAAGTGGAGAGCAATGTTGCAGTTGTATCAAAAGTAACAAGGCTTATTGGTTAAGGGTAATAACCGCCACATCAGCAAATTGCCCCATGCACCCTTTTCTTCATTTCCATCCTCTAACCTATAGGGATCCAGAGTGTTCATCCCAGAATTCTTTGACAGTTTTCATCTTTCTCTCTGCTTCTCTGAAGTGGGACCAAAATTGCTCTTCTCCAAACTGCCAGCACCACTCCTGTTTCCAGGGATCTATTGAACAGGTCTTTCAGCAGACCCACCAGTACATCTCTGAGCACCCTCAGTATCCTGGGTGTACCTCATCCAGCCTTGTCCACTTTCAGTTTTCCTAGCTCTTCCCATAGTTTCTTTTCTGTAAAATGAGTTGTACATTGCTTTGTTTTACATTTGTAATTAATTGTGATTAATCAAGTATTAATAAACATAAATATAAACATAAAACATACCCCATTACCATGGCTGGTCCAAAACCAAATTGTGAGTTGCAAGTGGCAGCAACATTAGTGATGGAAGTCAGCATGGAGCCTGTGAGCTAGCTCAAGTTTACAGGCCTTGCAGCAGCCCAAATCCATCCTCACACAGGCTTTCTATTACTCCAGAATGGAATACATCTGGACAGTGCTAAGATGGCATTTAATACTATTTATTTAGAGAGAGAGAAAGAGTGACTGACTAGTCATAATGTCCTCTCCCTAGATAGGTATTTGTATCCCTATGGGTGGCCCACCTAGTAACTCGAGTTGAGGTTTAGGTATTAGTGTATGGGGTTAGGGGCCACTTTGACATTCTACGTGACATGTACAAACAGAACAGTGGTCTCTTGTGAAGATTTGATGGCCTTAGGAGTGAGGAAACTCACCCAAAGATGAGATTTGGCCACTGTTCTCTCAACCTAGCTTGATGGACTCTCTACCTGAGTAATGTTCTCTCAATCTAGCTTGATGGATGCTCTACCTGAGTAATATCAAGCTAGGTTGAGAGAACATTGCCCAAATCTCATCTTTGGGTGAGTTTCCTCACTCCGAAGGCCATCAAATCTTCACAAGAGACCACTGTTCTGTTTGTACATGTCACGTAGAATGTCAAAGTGGCCCCTAACCCCATACACTAATACCTAAACCTCACCTCGAGTTACTAGGTGGGCCACCCATAGGGATACAAAACCTATCTAGGGAGAAGACATTATGTCTAGTCTCTCTCCCCCCCCCCCCCAGTGGTTGAATGCAGGAGATACAACAGATCTGGCACTTATTGCAAAGTCTGAACATGTTATTGCATTTTGTGCTAACTTAGTTCCTCGCATAAGTAATTAGTGCAAATTGTGATAAGCTGTATATTAGCATAAAACACACCCTTGCTATCATATGCGATACTCATCACATTTTGATAAATCCAGGCCTAAGTTTGTATCTGAGGCAATGGAGGGTAAAGTAACTTGCCCAAGGTCACAAGGAGCAACAGCAGGACTTAAACCCTGGTCTCCTGGTTCATAGGCCACTGCTCTAACCACTAGGCTACTCCTCCACTCCCTTCAATTTACATATTATTAACTAAAATTATCAAAGAATATAATTTATGTTTAAGTTCATACAATCTTTAATATACATTTTTAATGATGAAACAAAAGTGTTATTGTTCATTACCAAGGCTGAATAAATTAGGCACCACTAATTTCAATGTACCAATAATGTATATATGAATAAAGAAGCATTCAATTATTTAATGATATTCTCTTATTTCTTAGAAGTGGCATACAAAATTCCAATTGTCTTAAATGTTTTTTTACATGACATGAAATTGCGGGAAGTGAACAACTATATTGAATTTTGCATAATTATGATATCTTTCTCTTTATCAATTATTGGAGTGCTGAGCATTTTTTATTTAATTTGATTATTCCAGTATTTTATTGCATACTCATAGTATTCCTGAAGTTTACTACTTTTATTTTCTTACCTCCTTTTGTTGCTCTCTCTAATATAAAAAGAAGTGCCTATGCTGACTCAAACATCTCCACAAATATTAACTATCAGTTTTACTGTACAAGATGTTATTAACCTGCAAGAGATAAACTGTGTGTTGATGATGTTTGCTCACCTATTGCCATCCTAATCTCTTTTTCCTTTTCATGAAATGGCACATGAGGCCAAAGGGAGAAATGCTTTCATAAAGTCTGTGCCAGTGACAGCAAAATTTGTACAAAACTGTATTATGTGTTCACAGCATCATGTTTCATCAGATACCAAAGTTCTTCATACTGCCAATTTGTGCAATATTGTTTGATCACAGTGGATGGAGGACTATCTAACACTGCTGCCACAGTGACAAAAATACTGCTCAAGGAATACATTCTTCGCTGAAATGTACTTGTGTATTGACAGTGATCAAAGACCTGAATTTTATAATAAGATAATTGAATAATTTAGCACTGTAATGAATATGAAATGCAGGCTTCACTAGCCAAACTGAAAGGATTAACTAAATCATTAAAACTAGACTGATCAAAGACATAAAAGAAAACTGGGCTACCCTGGCCAGAAGTACTGCTGGCAGTTCTGATACGTATTAGAGGTACAGCAGCCAGAACCACTAATCTGAGAACCCCAGTTCTGCTAAATATTAGGGGGACAGCAGACAGAACCCCATGCCAATATCCCCAGCTCCAGACATAAACTTGATTGAATGTAAAGTATCTTAATTAACAATGATTTTTTATTATAAAGTATTAACTGAAGCTATTTCTATGCCCTCCCAACAGGTCAGTGATGCATTGCCAAGAACACAAGTTAACATCACACATGTGTAGAGATCCCTTGGGTTTCCATTATATGGCCTAGCTCCTAACCCTGGCTTAGTCAGCAGTAGAGGAGTTTACCATTTTATACAGCATTTCCCCTGTGGTTTGCTTGGATGGTGAGCTCCCAGTTCACAAGGGGGGTGGGGGGAGGCGGTTAGGACAGAGAAGTGTGTGGCAGTGTAGAGTTGGATGCCTGGAACGCCCTTCCGGAGGAAGTGGTGAAGACTAAAACTGTGAAGTGAAGAGGCAAGGGGGTGGCTTGTGGGAATGACAGATACTACCTGGTGATTAATACCCTTATTCAACAAACATACACACGGTTAATGCGACTCCAACATTGTTCTACACTTCAACGGCAAGAGGAAATGTGGAAAAAAGGATTTGCCATTCACAAATAAGCGGGGGAGTAGCTTGCTTGTTGCGGCGGTTACTACCCCAAATCAAATAAGTCTGATACTTCACTTTCAATGCATATCCAGCAATTTCAATGCATATCCAGCATAGCTCTCTGCTTCAACGGCAGGGGGGATGAAGATAAGAGGATTTACATTCAGACAACAACCAACAAGGACTGAATTACACGGTCTGCTTAAACAAATAAGCATGGGAGTAGCTTGCTTGTTGTAGCGGTTACTACCCCTAACCAATTAAACTTGATACTTCACTTTGATGCAGATCCAGCACTGCTCTCTATATCAATGGCAGGGATGTAAGGAAATTAGAACCATAAAGTTACCAATAAGGGCCCTGAACTCACCGGTAAGAGTAACAGATAAGTATGAGAAAAATAAGTGTGAAAGCTTGCTGGGCAGACTGGATGGGCCATTTGGTTTTCTTCTGCCATCATTTCTATGTTTCTATGTTTTTGAGAGAGTAAAGAATGTTTGTATGTTCTCCCAATTTTAGGCCCCAGCCTAGAGCTGGAAGAGGAGAATCACTGCCTTGACAACTCTTTGTACAGGGCTAGCAGGGAAGTTGAGAGAGGAAGCGTATGTTTCCTTTTTCTGAGTATTTTTAGTCTTTTTTTCTTTAAGACCTTTGCCTATCTGGGAAGTTGTATCCCCTGTCCAGGAGAAGCTGAATACCTCTTCACCTAGGCCAAGAGGGAATTGTAGTGACCATCAATGAGAGTTCATTCCTGTTTGTCTGCCTGAGTTTGAGAAGGAAACTTTTCCTGCCACCTTCCTTATCCTAGAGCAGAAGCTTTAAAAAATGTTTCCAGTGAGATGTCTTTCCTTAAAGAAAGTCTGTATCCATCTGATTTGAAGAGGAATTCAAGGGAGAGAAAAGGAAAAGGACATCTGGAGACCCCCAAGGAGTTTCCACCCTGGGAACACAGGACACTGCCAGGGTGAAGATTGGGAGTTAACTTGGACCTCAGGTACTGTGGGAAGGGGACTCATTCACATCTAGGATAACCCAGCCAACTTGAGACAATTATCATTCCACCCCAAGGAGGATAAGCAAGTTCCAATCCCCTTTAATGAGGGACACCTCTACAAAGATAGTCACTTTAAATCTGTACTCTCATGAGGCTGAAGAATGTGGATGTAACTGGACATTATTTACTCATCTTAATTCTTTTGCAATCAATCACAATAAACTTTGGGGTAGATTTTCAAAAACGGCACGTTGGCGTACTTTTGTTGGCGCTCCAGGAGCAAACAAAAGTACGCGGGATTTTAGTAGATACGCGCGTATCTGCTAAAATCCTGGATCGGCGCGCGCAAGGCTACCGATTCCGTGTAGCCGGCGCGCGCCGAGCCGCGCAGCCTACCTCCGTTCCCTCCGAGGCCGCTCCAAAATCGGAGCGGCCTCGGAGGGAATTCGCTAACGCCCTCCCCTCACCTTCCCCTCCCTTCCTCTACCTAACCCACCCCCCCGGCCCTGTCTAAACCCCCCCTACCTTTGTTGGGGGATTTACGCCTCCCAGAGGGAGAAGTAAATCCCCGCGCGCCAGCGGCCCACTGGCGCGCCTAGACGCGACCCGGGAGCGGTTCCGGAGGGCACGGCTACGCCCCCGGACCGCCCCGGGCCAAAACCACGCCCCCGGGCCCGCCCCCAAAACACTGCGTCCCGCCCGAAAAGGGCGCGCCGCTCGGCCCCGCCCCCAACATGCCCCCGACATGCCCCCCTCGGAAAACCCCGGGACTTACGCGAGTCCCGGGGCTCTGCGCGCGCCGGTAGGCCTATTGAACATAGGCGCACCGGCGCGCAGGGCCCTGCTCGCGTAAATCCGGGCGGATTTACGCGAGCAGGGCTCTTAAAATCTGCCCCTTTATTTTGAACACCCATCCAGTGAATCCAGCCTGTTTCATCAGTGTACCTGCCCCAAAGAGCCATAGCAGCACATAAGAAGGGATTCCACCCAAGCCCTGGGCCTTGAAGGATATTTTTCTTCCCAGTAGACAACCCACACCCCAGGGCAAAAGGAGCAGTGACTATACTGTTGTGACTTAGCCCTGGATTTTTATGGCCCCATTGAGATTCAGTCTACCCACTGAATTGGGGTTCCAGAAGGAATACCACTTCTTTGGGAAACCACTTTTGACCCACCATGGGAGGGACCTTACCAAGCCCTGCCTCATACGTTAAAGCTGGCACCCCCAATGCTAGGCTGAGAAGCAGCGGACAGCATTGACCATGAATAGAAGTGGATGATGGCAAACGACCCGGAAGAGAAGCAGATTACATTATTGGATATGCATACAATGTGGACAGAGAGCTGTTGGCTATTTCATTCTGCTCCTTGAGACACTGAACAAAACTACTTTTTAAGTTATAAATGCTACCCAGTTCCAGTATTTTCCATTGCAACCCCCCCCTGCTTCTGATATGAGCCTGTGTGTGCAATGGGTGAGAACACAGGTGGACACACTATCCATTGGACTCAAATGGTACCAGATACATGCCTAGAATATGGAATTTTTCAGACTGCTTCCATAATACTACATCCACATATATATGCTGTATTAAACAAACTCATTACGATTATTTATTTATTTACTTTCATACTTACTGTCTATACTAAACTGCTTATAAAGAGTACCTCCTGCTAAGCAGTGTACAATACACACAGTATAAAATATAATAGAACATAACATAAAACTCAATTCACAGCTCATAAATTATAATAAAAATTCAAATAGAATTAAAACAAGTGGACTTTAAGCTGCTTACGAAATACTTTATAATCATCGATTCACCTCAGCTCCAATGGCAAATCATTCCACCAAACTGGGCCCACAAAAAAAAGCCCTATTTCTAGTAGCCTGTAAATGGTAATCTTTAAAGATAGTGCACTCAACAACTGACTATACTGTACTAATACTACAACCCCCACCCATAGCTGTACTATAACAAGTAAAGAAGAGATGCAGCCTCTATCCCTTGGGGTTTGAAAATAACAAACTGAGGAAGGCGACAATCTTCAATGGGTTTGCAAATTACCTCACCTGGGGTTTATTTTCTGGGAAACCGATAGAGGAGCAAATACATGAACAGAACGGGTACTGTAAACTTGGAATTCATAACAGCCAGCACTTAATTGGTCCCCACTTCCACTTAAACAGCAACAGCCTTCCTTTACGCCCACATCACAATGCCAGACCTCTTGATGAAAAACCTAAAGGAATCCATAGTTTGTGAGAGCCCTATTTCCCTAAATAGGTGTAGCTGAATTAGAGCCACTGTACCTAAACATCTCAGCTGACTAAGGAAACTACTGATGGGATAGAGAGTTTTACAAAACAGAAATATGGTCTCTAGCCATATTTCACGGGAGTAGTCTTACAAAACCACGCCCTTGTTGTGGACTAGAACTGGAGACTGTCCACTTCCCACTTACACTTGTGCTAATCCAACTGCCACAACTTTTTTTGAACCTTACTAATTGCATGCAGTGTGGACAAGGAACAATTGGTTATTTCCTGCCCCTTTCCCCCCTAGGGGGGACCACTTTGAATTCAGAACTACAAATGGTTTTCAATATCAGTATTTCGTATTGCAACTGCCTGTATTAAGTGCAATCTCATATGTGGCAAGCCCACCTGCAATATGTAACTGCAATAAGACTATCAATTTGTATTCTGATGACCCAAAGCTTGGAGTTGCTTTGATTGTCTTAATCCCAATGGACCTTTATATATTTTCCATTTGAATCAAAGCAAACAAATTGCAGCCTATGCAATAAAATAGGGACTTCCTAGGTATTGATGTCCAACTGGTTTAGGAAAGAAAACTGATGGCCTAATTATTATTATTACAGTTATATTAATTTCTTTAATGTCTTGAGCATTGGCTATCAATGTATGATAACTTCCCTACCTTTAAGCCATGGTTTCTGCAATAGTATTAGACCTATTTCCTGTTGGTACCCGAAATTTCTGATCTCCACTCAAAGAAGAAATACTTTCATTATTTTTATTGTCCTCCTATTCTTTCCCCTGAGAAAAAAAATAATTCCAAATATTACACATCAACCTCAACTAACATGAGACTAATCCAGAACTTTCACCAATATGATGAGTAAAAGGTCTAGCCTAACCCATTGCTTCATGGGGTGGGCCTACAGGGAGCCAAACTTAGACACAGGATGGAGGCTAGTGTTAATAGAACTTGAAGCATTTAGGGGTAGATTTTCCACTTTGCTCATGCGCGTCCATGTGTGCGTGCTTCCTAGCGTACACACATGTACGTGCCGATTTTCTACCATGTGCTCACCAGTGGGCGCATGGTAGAAAATCCATGGGCCACGCGCACATTGCACACCGGATTTTATAATCCGTGCACGTATGTGCGGGCAGCGCGCACAAGGGGGGGGGGGGAGTTTTGCCAATTTCTGCGCAGCGATTGACTTCTAGCCTTCCCCAGTTCAGTCCATCCAATTAAGGAGCAGATTGGGAGGAATTCCCACACCCCTATCTAACCTCCCTTCCCTCTCCTCTCCTCGCCTCTCCTCTCCTCCCCCACCCCTAAACCCTACCTTTTCTATTTTTTCTTCTTTGTTACACAACTTAATTCAGTTCCCGAGCTGAAGTAAGTTGTGCGCGCCGGCAGTCGGGTCTTCAGGACAGTAAACAATAGCGCTGTCCTGGCCCACTCCCCCCCCCCCCAGAACAGCCCCCCCGGCCCGCCCCTTCAAAGAAGCCGGCACTTGTGTGCATACCGGGTTTTACGCACGTGGCTGGGCCCCTTTGAAAATTGGCTCGGCGCGGGCAAGGCCCGGCCACATGCGTAAAGCCCGGATTTATGTGCACAGGGCATTTACAATTCAGGCTATATTGTCAAATGAAATATGATAAAGAGGAATGTAAGGGTGCTTTCAGAATCCAGACTAGTTTGGTGACATTAAAAAAACTAAGATAATTACAGCCTTTTCCAGATTTGTAGAAATAATCAATGCTGTTGAAATACTTAAAAGGTAAGTTAATTGTTAACCAGTATGTTAAAGGTCAGTATTAAGTTTCATTTCTGCCGTTCTTGCTCAATTTACAAGAAATCATATGACTTGCAAGAATCCAGTCTTTTTAGGCATATATGAGATAAATTTATAATGCAAACTATTTGGAAATATTATGCAAACTAACAAACTAAACCCATTGGTATGTAAGTTTAGAGGTAGTGATGTATTTAATTGAGTGTAACACTTGGACGAGTGTCTGTTATAACAGTTCCCTCACTTGCGCATTCCAAAGCTGACATATGCTACCAAGTGGTATGCACAAGCTAAAAATTAGGAGCCTACATACGCGCACCAGAACTATTTTATAATGTGCACATATATGCTTGCAGGATATAAAATTGCCACGTGTATATGCACCCATTTGAAAGTTACCATCCCTTTGTGTACATGCTCATGGGCGAGCAACCCAACGTGTGGAAAAAGGTTAGCGTGTAAGAGGGGAATGGCCAACATTTACACGCTTATTTACTTCTGCTCTTGATGAGGTGTAAGTCTGAAGAAAACTCGTTTTAAAGTCTAAAACAACTGGGTGAGGGATCTGGGTGAACTGTGGGGAATACAGGCTGAAGAGCCAGAGGGTTCTGGAGGACCTAGAGACAGACTGGGCCAACTGGTGGACTAATTGGTCAAACTGGCTATTTTCTTCACACCCGCATGTTTTAAAATCTGCTTAGCTCTACACGTTAAAGCCCACACATTCCTAAGAAAGATATATTTATTTATTTAAATGTAAGTGTTTTATATATACACCATCATTCCATGTGAGAATCACTAGTTCATAACGGTTTTAGATAAAACCTATTCAATATAATGTGTGTTATAAGATGGAAAACATTCATAGACACAGGAAATACAGCAGAAAATGAAAGAGCAGAATTAAAGGGAACTGCAAGGGGGAAGTTATAGTACAAGAAATATACAGGTTATCTGACTCATGATTAACTTTAGCTTAAAATTAGGAGCACACAAATGCATGCAAGGTGCATTTTAGATAGGATGCACGCAATTGTGCAGGCAGTTTAAAATTCCTGCATATGTGCGCGCTCATATGCATATGCTCATTTATGGGCACTCACATGCTTGTTTTAAAGTTATCTTCAATATGCATATGTCTGTGATTTTTTTCACACTCTGTTGGTCTGGATTTGGGGTGTCTGTGTCTGTGTCTGTCTGGGTGCAGAGTGTCTGCCCCTATGATTGTGTGAAATGACTCCTTTCAGCAACTTAAAGTGAAACAAAATGGGGGCTTTGAGCCACTGGTTGAAAGTGTAACTGCCTGGTGAATATCCTTCATGTATGAGTGTGTGTGTTTCTGTGTGTATGTATGCACATCAACCCTGCATATGAAAATATAACACTAAAAATATTACACCAGGCCCTAAAACATCAATATACCTGCTTTTAGGAAAACAGAAAAAGCCAGGCTGCTATTAGTCCCTCTACAGAAACTACACACTGGCAGAATACTTCACCTCGGTCACATATGAAGAACACAGTCAGAAACTCACCAAATACAGTATAGGGAGATCATAAAGTATAAATAGAAACATGCAGACAAAAATTGAACTGGAAGCTGCAATAAGCCAGACTCTTATGCAGTGCAACAATGGAAAAACAGAAACATCACCATTCCTCATAACACATCAAACAATAAAATCATGAAATATAAGACATCAACCATAACAGTAAAACCATATTAATAAAAAAAAATTAAATGTTTCAAGACATCTGTCAAATAGAACAATCAACAATCAAAAACTCATGAAATTTTATAGAAATTCCTAAACAAGAACAAAGTATTTTAAAAACAGCAGAAACATCAAATAATACCTAATAAATAAAACCAAAAGAGGATTTTAAAAAATCTTCCATTCTTTATTCTTTGGAACTTTTGATTCCAGTCATCCTGAGTTTATTGTGGATAGGTTGGGAAGATGGTCCAAAAAAAAACAAATCGGAAATTGATCCAATATTGCAGAAGCAACCAGAAGGAAAAGGATCAATAAACACCAGGAATTCTTATTAAGCTCTTTATTTAGCATAGAGTGTGAGTCGGGCTTTTTTCACACTCTGTGCTAAATAAAGAGCTTAATAAGAATTCCTGGTGTTTATTGATCCTTTTCCTTTGGGTTGGGAGATGGGGCATGAAAAAACTTACTCCTCTTTCTCTCATATATACACATATTACAGACATGTTCATTCTTAAACACTTTTTCACGTGCTCACTACCAAATGCTCCCTAACACTCACACATGCTGACTCTTTGACTCGCTCACAAACATACCGACTCACACACATATTCTCTCTCATGCGCCAACACACACTCACCAACTCAACACATGCGCTCTCTGACACATACATTTGCTCTCATGTTCACACACTCACCAAATCATGTATATGCACTCTCTCACACACACATACACACAATCATCGACTTACACATATTTTCTCACACTCATACACTTAGTGATACACACACATGCTCACATTCACATACACACACAGTCACTCACCAACTCATACATATTCACTCTATCATGCTCACACACACACACACTCATGCACTCTCTCATACTCACATATTTTATTTTATTTATTTATTTATTTAAGGTTTTTATATACCGGCAATCATGAAAACATATCTTGCTGGTTTACATGGAACGGGAGTGCATTAAATACATCAATTCGAACTGTGGTGACCGAAGGAGCAGTTACAAATAACAAGGGTAGCAGAACTTGGAGAAGAAGGAAGAGATAGGAAAGAATAAACGGTTAAACGGTATAAATAAATTAAATGCTATGTACAAAAGGCATGATTAGTGGTTGAGAGTTTTGTGGAGTCCTTGGAATGTGTCCTTGACTTGTGTTATTAGATTGTGTCTTGGAAAGCTTGCTTGAATAACCAAGTCTTAAGTCTTTTCCTAAAAGTTAAGAGGCAGGGTTCCAGTCTGAGGTCTGTAGGAATGGAATTCCACAGGGAAGGGCCAGCTGTGGAGGTGGCACGATCTCTTAAGGTGATGTGTCTGGTCATTTTCGCAGGGGGAACTTTGAGGGCGCCTCTGTGAACATCTCTGGTCGGTCTTGTCGAGTTGTATACTTGGAGGGGGATTTGTAGATCGAGGGAGATGTGCTGATGAATAGTTTTGAAGATGATGCATATGGCTTTGTACATGATACGGAAGTGTACGGAAGTGTACGGAAGTGTACATATACACACTTGACTCACATACATGTTCTTTCATGTTCACCCATACTCACTGACTAACACACATGCACTCTCTCATGCTTACACACAAACTCACCACTCACAAACTTGCTCTCACATTCACACTCACATACTCACTCACACACATGTTCTCACATACTCACATACACACACACTCACCAATTCACACTCATGCACTCTCTCATGCTCATACACATACACACTCACCAACTCACAAACATGCGCTCTCTTTGTTCACATATTCATAAACACACACACACACTCCTCCACTCACCCACATGTGCTCTTTCATTATTACATACACACACACACACACACACTAACAATCACCAATTCAAGCTCTCTTACTTATTTTTCTCCCCTCTGAATAAATAAAAAAAAATTGGTTTTACTTAAATTGGTGGTCAGGAGGATCCAGTCAGGGTCCAAGCATAGGCTCTCATGGGCTGCCTGTTGCTGTTTGATGTCTCCCCCTTGGTTTGGGAAGGGGCTGGCTGAAAGGCCCTTATGCTGGTTTGTTTTTTTTTTACAATTATTAATTTTTTCCATTGCCCAGCAACTGAGAGCAGGGTGAGGAGTTGAACCGGTGTTGAAGCAGCAGTGAGAGGCCTGCTGGCTGCTTTTTGCCAGTTGCCAGCAGAAGCATGTGAGGGGAAGAGCCAGGAATATGTTGGTGGTGGGAGAATGGCCTATAGTGCTGCCACTACTGTTGGTACTGCTACTGCCGCTGCGATTACAAAAAGAGTCAGAGTGAGCGGAGAGACTCGGGGGAGGCTCCCATTCTGCCATACCAGCTGCTGCAGGGCCCGGTGTTGGTTGCAGTGGCTCTACGGGCATGGTGTCGCAGTGTCCAACAAAAACCATGTTATAAGCTCCCGATTTGCCCACCAGGGCATGCTCAAAGCTCTGATAATCCGCCCCTGCTTCTGCTTCTCCAAAATAAAATTGATATCAGGAAACAGGAATAGACAGATTCAGGATCAATTGGGAGTTCCAATTACCTAAACCTTAGGGTCTGAAAATGCATCTAGAAGGAAACAATTTGTGAGTTCATGAAGTAATCTTCAACAGATAGATTACAATACTTTATGTAACATACTTCGTGATCTAAAAGTTTGGCTTGATGAAAATAATGAAATCATACAAAATCTTCTTCAGCAAAAAAGAAACTCTGTGCTGAACATTTTTCAAATAATACAGTTCAATCTGAGAAAAAATAGAAAGTAGTCACGTCACGCTTCCAGAAAGAGATTATATGATGAAGGACTGCTGGTACAGAATAAAGAAAAAAGCAATAAATGCTTTGGCCACTTCAAATAATTTGCAGGATCTTTAAAATGCCCTGTAGGAAGTCTACGGCCCCAAACCAATACAATTGCATTTGTCAAGCCTATAAATTGTGTCCAGCTTTTCACCGACAAATCTGATGGGCTTAATTGCTGGAAATAGCGTTCTACAAATTGACAAGGCAAATTTTCAAACCTTTTTCTCTGGGTAAACAGCTATTTACTCATGTAAACAGGACCACGGAAAATGTCTGCCCCCCTCCCCCATCCCACTATGAATAAAATCACCATTACTCTTCACAGTGCTGGTACTTTTACCATTGACAAAAAGGGGAGGGGCTAGGTTGGGAGAAAGGGAAAAAAAATATATATATATACACATTAGTTCCTGCTTCAAAGCAATTGCAGGTACTAAGAACCCACTGTTGCCCCTAGTCTGGTTTTCAAAGGAAAATCCCGTTGGAAGTTCCCTTTAAAAATTAGCTTGCAAGCCTGTGGATACAATATACCCAGGGGCCATCCTGGAAAGATTAACGATTTATTTGCTTCCGTGTTTACTGAAGAGGATGTTGGGGAAGATACCCATTCCAGAGAAGGTTTTCATGGGAAATGATTCAGATGGACTGAACCAACTCATGGTGAACCTAGAAGATGTGGTAGGCCTGATTGACAAACTGAAGAGTAGTAAATCACCTGGACCGGATGGTATACACCCCAGAGTTCTGAAGGAACTAAAAAATGAAATTTCAGATCTATTAGTTAAAATTTGTAACCTATCATTATAATCATCCATTGTGCCTGAAGATTGGAGGGTAGCTAATGTAACCCCAATATTTAAAAAGGGCTCCAGGGGCGATTCTGGAAACTACAGACCGGTTAGCCTGACTTCAGTGCCAGGAAAAATAGTGGAAAGTGTTCTAAAGATGAAAATCACAGAAGATATAGAAAGACATGGTTTAATGGAACAAAGTCAGCATGGCTTTACCCAGGGCAAGTCTTGCCTCACAAATCTGCTTCACTTTTTTGAAGGGGGTTAATAAACATGTAGATAAAGGTGAACTGGTAGATGTAGTGAATTTGGATATTCAGAAGGCATTTGGCAAAGTTCCTCATGAGAGGCTTCTAGGAAAAGTAAAAAGTAATGGAATAGGTGGCGATGCCCTTTCTTGGTTTACAAACTGGCTAAAAGACAGGAAACAGAGAGTAGGATTAAATGAACAATTTTCTTAGTGGAAAAGGGTAAACAGTGGAGTACCTCAAGGATCTGTACTAGGACTCGTGCTTTTCAATATATTTATAAATGATCTGGAAAGGAAAATGACGTGAGGTAATCAAATTTGCAGATGATACAAAATTAGTCAGTTAAATCACAAATGGATTGTGATAAATTGCAGGAGGACCTTGTGAGACTGGAAAATTGGGCAACCAAATGGCAGATGAAATTTAATGTGGATAAGTGTAAGATGATAGATATAGGGAAAAATAACCCTTGCTGTAATTACATGATGTTAGGTTAGAACATAAGAAAATGCCATCCTGGGTCAGATCAAGGGTCCATCAAGCCCAGCATCCTGTTTCCAACAGTGGCCAATCCAGGCCATAAGAACCTGGCAAGTACCCAAAAACTAAGTCTATTCCATGTTAACAATGCTAATGGAGATGGCTATTCTCTAAGTGAACTTAATAGCAGGTAATGGACTTCTCCTCCAAGAACTTATCCAATCCTTTTTAAACACAGCTATACTAACTGCACTAACCACATCCTCTGGCAACAAATTCCAGAGTTTAATTGTGTGTTGAGTAAAAAAGAACTTTCTCTGATTAGTTTTAAATGTGCCCCATGCTAACTTCATGGAGTGCCCCCTAGTCTTTCTACTATCCGAAAGAGTAAATAACCGATTCACATCTACCCGTTCTAGACCTCTCATGATTGTAAACACCTCTATCATATCCCCCCTCAGTCGTCTCTTCTCCAAGCTGAAAAGTCCTAACCTCTTTAGTCTTTCCTCATAGGGGAGGTGTTCCATTCTCCTTAACATTTTGGTAGCCCTTCTCTGTACCTTCTCCATCGTAATTATATATTTTTTGAGATGTGGCGACCAGAATTGTACACAGTATTCAAGGTGCGGTCTCACCATGGAGCGATACAGAGGCATTATGACATTTTCCGTTTTATTCACCATTCCCTTTCTAATAATTCCCAACATTCTGTTTGCTTTTTTGACTGCCGCAGCACACTGAACCGACGATTTCAATGTGTTATCCACTATGACACCTAGATCTCTTTCTGGGGTTGTAGCACCTAATATGGAACCCAACATTGTGTAATTATAGCATGGGTTATTTTTCCCTATATGCATCACCTTGCACTTATCCACATTAAATTTCATCTGCCATTTGGATGCCCTATTTTCCAGTCTCACAAGGTCTTCCTGCAGTTTATCACAATCTGCTTGTGATTTAGCTACTCTGAACAATTTTGTGTCATCTGCAAATTTGATTATCTCACTCGTCGTATTTCTTTCCAGATCATTTATAAATATATTGAAAAGTAAGGGTCCCAATACAGATCCCTGAGGCACTCCACTGCCCACTCCCTTCCACTGAGAAAATTGACCATTGAATCCTACTCTCTGTTTCCTGTCTTTTAGCCAGTTTGTAATCCACGAAAGGACATTGCCACCTATCCCATGACTTTTTACTTTTCCTAGAAGCCTCTCATGAGGAACTTTGTCAAACGCCTTTTGAAAATCCAAGTATACTATATCTACTGGATCACCTTTATCCACATGTTTATTAACTCCTTCAAAAAAGTGAAGCAGATTTGTGAGGCAAGACTTGCCCTGGGTAAAGCCATGCTGACTTTGTTCCATTAAACCATGTCTTTCTATATCTTCTGTGATTTTCATCTTTAGAACACTTTCCACTATTTTTCCTGGCACTGAAGTCAGGCTAACCGGTCTGTAGTTTACCGGATCACCCCTGGAGCCCTTTTTAAATATTGGGGTTACATTTGCTATCCTCCAGTCTTCAGGTACAATGGATGATTTTAATGATAGGTTACAAATTTTTACTAATAGGTCTGAAATTTCATTTTTTAGTTCCTTCAGAACTCGGGGGTGTATACCATCCAGACCAGGTGATTTACTACTCTTCAGTTTGTCAATCAGGCCTACCACATCTTCTAGGTTCACCGTGATTTGATTCAGTCCATCTGAATCATTACCCATGAAAACCTTCTCCATTACGGGTACCTCCACAACATCCTCTTCAGTAAACACTGAAGCAAAGAAATCATTTAATCTTTCCACGATGGCCTTATCTTCTCTAAGTGCCCCCTTAACCCCTCGATCATCTAACAGTCCAACTGACTCCCTCACAGGCTTTCTGCTTCGGATATATTTTAAAAAGTTTTTACTGTGAGTTTTTGCCTCTACAGCCAACTTCTTTTCAAATTCTCTCTTAGCCTGTCTTATCAATGTCTTACATTTAACTTGCCAACGTTTATGCTTTATCCTATTTTCTTCTGTTGGATCCTTCTTCCAATTTTTGAATGAAGATCTTTTGGCTAAAATAGCTTCTTTCACCTCCCCTTTTAGCCATGCTGGTAATCGTTTTGCCTTCTTTCCACCTTTCTTAATGTATGGAATACATCTGGATTGTGCTTCTAGAATGGTATTTTTTAACAATGACCACGCCTCTTGCACACCTTTTACTTTTGCAGCTGCTCCTTTCAGTTTTTTTCTAACAATTTTTCTCATTTTATCAAAGTTTCCCTTTTTAAAGTTTAGCACGAGAGCCTTGGATTTGCACACTGTTCCTCTTCCAGTTATTGAATCAAATTTGATCATATTATGATCACTATTGCCAATCGGCCCCACCACCGTTACCTCTCTCACCAAGTCCTGTGCTCCACTGAGAATTAGATCTAAAATTGCTCCCTCTCTCTTCGGTTCCTGAACCAATTGCTCCATAAAGCTATCATTTATTCCTTCCAGGAACGTTATCTCTCTAGCGTGTCCCGATGATACATTTACCCAGTCAATATTGGGGTAATTGAAGTCTCCCATTATTACCGCACTACCAATTTGGTTAGCTTCCCTAATTTCTCTTAGCATTTCACTGTCCGTCTCACCATCTTGACCAGGTGGACGGTTATACCCCTATCACTATAGTCTTCCCCGACACACAAGGGATTTCTACCCATAAAGATTCAATTTTGTATTTAGTCTCATGCAGGATGTTTATCCTGTAGGACTCTATGCCATCCCGGACATAAAGCACCACACCTCCTCCCGAGTGCTCCTCTCTCTCATTGCGATATAATTTGTACCCCGGTATAGCACTGTCCCATTGGTTATCCTCTTTCCACCATGTCTCTCAGATGCCAATTAAGTCTATGTCATCATTCACTGCTATACATTCTAATTCTCCCATCTTACTTCTTAGATTTCTGGCATTAGCATATTCCATATTAGGAGCTACCACCCAATCTTTTATCCACTATGATGTAGGCATCATAGTGGATAAAAGATTGAAATTGTCGGCTCAGTGTGTCGCAGCAGTCAAAAAAGCAAACAGAATATTAGGAACTATTAGGAAGGGAATAGTAAATAAAATGGAAAATGTTATACTGTATCGCTCCATGGTGAGAGCGCACCTTGAATACTGTGTACAATTCTGGTCGCCGCATCTCAAAAAAGATATAGTTGCGATGGAGAAGGTACATAGAAGGGCAACCAAAATGATAAAGGGGATGGAACAGCTCCCCTATGAGGAAAGACTAAAAAAAGGGCTGTTCAGCTTGGAGAAGAGACAGCTGACCAAATCATACTGTGTCAGAAATGTTAAAAGATAGGAATTAAGTGGCAAGATCAAGTTCCAAATACTGAGTCATTCAGAAGAGCTGGCAAGCCCAGTATTGTGGCACATATAGAAGCTGTGCAGTTTGGATAGATATGCCATGTTGTCTATATGCTTGAGCATCATCTCCCAAAGATTTTCTTTTATGGTAATCTTAAAGAAGGGAAACTTTGATGACATAGTCTGTCAAAGATATGATCCCAAAAACAGAACCAGGTTGAATGCAGATGAGACAAAATTGGCAGATTTTAACAGAAGCAGGAACAGGGTTTCTTCTGCCTGTGATGGTCGCCATCCCTTTGAGTTGATGCTGGTGGTTGGCAGGACTTGGAAAGCAGGAACAGGAAACACACAGAGACAAGGACAAGCACAAATCTGGGAACATAAAGGTGCCCAGAGGAACAGGGCCAGACAACTGCAGGATATAGGAAGGCACACACTGAAGCAGTATAGTAATTCTACAGGAACAGGATACTCAAAACAGACCAGGACCAGACAGGAACACAGGATACAAGAAACATAATAAGGCAAAACAAGAAAACAGAATACATACGCCCAAGATTAAGATCAACATAAGTCCACAAACTAATTGAACTAGAGTTTAAGAGCAGAAGGAACAAAACTAGTACCAAGCTCTGGTGAGGTACAAACTGCAAGGCTTGAATATACCGAAATCCCAGCAGGAATAAGATGATCACCAGCAGGAGGTACAGGCCATAGAGCTGGTAGGACTAGACAGACAGTCCAAGAGGCACACTGATGTCTTCTGCTAGCAGGAAGCAAGAACTGCCTAACATGTTTTCTCAGAAATGAGATGAAGGAGATCAAAAACTGAGTTATAAGGATGCTTTGAAAAAGGACTTGAAGAAAGCAAATAATAGCCTAAAGAATTGGGAAGAAGTTGCCAGAGATAGAAATAAATAGAGATCTGGGGTGATTGATTTTATTTAGGTGTTATCGTTTTGCGGATTTGAAGTGGATTCTTGGGCACTGTGGTGATGGCCACTCCCACGGGGAGAAGCCCCGTGAGGAACCGCAGTACTAGGCTAGACTCTATACACGCAGACACAGAGAATTGTATTTATTATAGAGCTTGATGGTACTGCCTGGGTTGGACAACAGTGAAGGTAACTCAGTAGAAGCAGTCCAGGGGTCCTCGGCAGAGCAGACCAGTCCCACACTTAAGTAGCTGAAAGGCAGCTCAGGGTAGTAGAGGCAGAACCCAGATGTAGACTCCAAGTGCTGAAGCTGAAGATGAGACAGACTGAGTATGTTAGTACTCACTGAGCAGTTGGCTGTACAGATGAAGATCCTGGCAGGCAGATACAGGCACCAGGTTAGGGAATGCAGGTCCTCAAGGAGCGAGTACCGGTTTCCTAGCTAGGCACGTGAAAGAGAGAAGAAGGGCCCCCGAGGAGCGGGTACCCAGGTTAGCAATGAATTACCCCGAAGGGCAGAGAGAGAGCTTCCAGTGACTGCTGGGAAGCAGCAGAGCAGTTTAGACCGGAATGAATCCAATCCTTGCTAACCCAGTTTGTTAGCAAACGAAGGGCAGGCTAAATACCAGGATGTGCTGATGTCACTCGGAAGGGACGCCCCCGAGGTTCCCGCCATGACGTGGATAAAGACGTGGGTGGCGTGCACGCGCACACCCTTGGAGGCCCTTAGGAGAAACATGGCGAACGCCGTCGCCGTAGCCGATCCGGGGATGCCGGAGAGAGCGGCATGAGGACGCGGTGGCAGCCAGCTTCCCAAGGCACTTAGAGAAGATAAGGCCATCGCGGAAAGATTAAATGATTTCTTTGCTTCGGTGTTTACTGAAGAGGATGTTGGGGAGGTACCCGTAATGGAGAAGGTTTTCATGGGTAATGATTCAGATGGACTGAATCAAATCACGGTGAACCTAGAAGATGTGGTAGGCCTGATTGATAAACTGAAGAGTAGTAAATCACCTGGACCGGATGGTATACACCCCCGAGTTCTGAAGGAACTAAAAAATGAAATTTCAGACCTATTAGTAAAAATTTGTAACTTATCATTAAAATCATCCATTGTACCTGAAGACTGGAGGATAGCAAATGTAACCCCAATATTTAAAAAGGGCTCCAGGGGCGATCCAGGAAACTACAGACCGGTTAGCCTGACTTCAGTGCCAGGAAAAATAGTGGAAAGTGTTCTAAACATCAAAATCACAGAACATATAGAAAGACATGGTTTAATGGAACAAAGTCAGCATGGCTTTACCCAGGGCAAGTCTTGCCTCACAAATCTGCTTCACTTTTTTGAAGGAGTTAATAAACATGTGGATAAAGGTGAACCGGTAGATATAGTATACTTGGATTTTCAGAAGGCGTTTGACAAAGTTCCTCATGAGAGGCTTCTAGGAAAAGTAAAAAGTCATGGGATAGGTGGCGATGTCCTTTCGTGGATTGCAAACTGGCTAAAAGACAGGAAACAGAGAGTAGGATTAAATGGACAATTTTCTCAGTGGAAGGGAGTGGACAGTGGAGTGCCTCAGGGATCTGTATTGGGACCCTTACTGTTCAATATATTTATAAATGATCTGGAAAGAAATACGACGAGTGAGATAATCAAATTTGCAGATGACACAAAATTGTTCAGAGTAGTTAAATCACAAGCAGATTGTGATAAATTGCAGGAAGACCTTGTGAGACTGGAAAATTGGGCATCCAAATGGCAGATGAAATTTAATGTGGATAAGTGCAAGGTGATGCATATAGGGAAAAATAACCCATGCTATAATTACACGATGTTGGGTTCCATATTAGGTGCTACAATCCAAGAAAGAGATCTAGGTGTCATAGTGGATAACACATTGAAATCGTCGGTTCAGTGTGCTGCGGCAGTCAAAAAAGCAAACAGAATGTTGGGAATTATTAGAAAGGAATGATGAATAAAACGGAAAATGTCATAATGCCTCTGTATCGCTCCATGGTGAGACCGCACCTTGAATACTGTGTACAATTCTGGTCGCCGCATCTCAAAAAAGATATAATTGCAATGGAGAAGGTACAGAGAAGGGCTACCAAAATGATAAGAGGAATGGAACAACTCCCCTATGAGGAAAGACTAAAGAGGTTAGGACTTTTCAGCTTGGAGAAGAGACGACTGAGGGGGGATATGATAGAGGTGTTTAAAATCATGAGAGGTCTAGAACGGGTAGATGTGAATCGGTTATTTACTCTTTCGGATAGTAGAAAGACTAGGGGACACTCCATGAAGTTAGCATGGGGCACATTTAAAACTAATCGGAGAAAGTTCTTTTTTACTCAACGCACAATTAAACTCTGGAATTTGTTGCCAGAGAATGTGGTTCATGCAGTTAGTATAGCTGTGTTTAAAAAAGGATTGGATAAGTTCTTGGAGGAGAAGTCCATTACCTGCTATTAAGTTCACTTAGAGAATAGCCACTGCCATTAGCAATGGTAACATGGAATAGACTTAGTTTTTGGGTACTTGCCAGGTTCTTATGGCCTGGATTGGCCACTGTTGGAAACAGGATGCTGGGCTTGATGGACCCTTGGTCTGACCCAGTATGGCATTTTCTTATGTTCTTATGTTCTTAAGGCTTGAGGAGAGAAAAGGAAGAAAGGTGAGGCACAGAGGTCGAAGCTGTCTGAGACCGACGGACACAACATTAGGTAGTTGATGTACATTCTGGAGGCAGTGTGTCAACAGCACCATTATCAATGACACAATATTTATTTTATTTATTTAGTGCTTTTTTATACCGGCATTCATGATACAATCATATCATGTCGATTTACAGGGAACCAGGGTACAACAATCTTAAACATTAACATAGCAAAGAGAGGTAATAGTTACATTGAACAGGGGTGATGGAACTGAGGGAAGAAGAAAACAAAGCAGAAGGTAACTCAATGAGCAGAACAATTATTTGCACTGTGCTGAGCGTTCAGTAATGATAGCTATGGTGGATCAGTGAACTTGTTTAAATAACCAAGTCTTAAGCCTTTTTCTAAATGTCAGCAGGCAAGGTTCTTGTCTGAGTTCAGGAGGGACAGCATTCCATATGGTTGGTCCTGCTGTAGAGAAGGCCCGTTCTCTGGTGGCTACATGATGGGTGGATTTGGTTGGGGGGGGCATGCAGGAATCCTTTGTAGGCTTCTCTGATAGGTCTGATAAAGCAGTTCTCCAATTTCTTATGTTCACATTGTCCCAATGGATTAATTTAAAATGCAGTACTTGCTTCTCATTGCCAGGTTAACTGGTGTTAAATTTCCCTCCTATACAGAAATTGTTGTATGTGATGGATACCCATAGTGTGACAGATGTGTATATACACACACATACATGCATGTATAGGCATAGGTATTTACACACACCCTCAAATACATATACATGTCCATACATACACACACACATACAGTATGCATACATGTATACACTCAGATGATAATTTTATTGAAAAGGAAGAACACAGCTTGACCTTGGGATTCTAATGATATCATAAACCACTCAAGTTTTACTCTCATAGTTTATGTTGCCAGTATACCTCAATAAAAACATTTCCTTCTCTTTTACAGCAACCCATCAATAATTTTTCTCTATATTTCACATTTTTATGATTTTTCCATAGCATCAAAATAATAAAATCAAATATTTACAGAAATCGAACCCGAAGCTGAGAAAGGACAAGAAAATCATCAATTGATTAAGAAGCATTAGCAAATATTACTAAATATGCAGTGATCTTGACTGCTGTGTGTACCTTGTTGCTTCTGTTTTTGTGGGAAAAACTGTAATGCATGTGCAATACAATAAATAACTAAGCATGCTATATCAGGACTTCCCAATTCTGTCTTGGTGATCCTACAGCTAGTCAGGGTTTCAGGATATTCACAATGAATATGTGTGAGATAAATTTGCATACATCAGAGACCCAGTATATGCAAATTTATCTCATGTATATACAGTTGACATCCTAAAAAACAAAATGGCTGTGGGGTCACCAGGACAGATTTGGAAAGTTCTGTACCACATATAAGTAAAGGACAAACATACAAGTTGTAGGCTAAACCATTTTTATTGGTCTAACTATGAAGGAATCACCATCTTTCAACCATCCTTTCAGATGAATTTCCAAAGGAGCTATGCATGTAAATGTAACACACTAAAGACCGAATTTTCAAAGGCCTACACGTGCCTATACCGGGAAATATGTGCATGGCCGGGACGTACGGATTTTCAAACACCCTCAGCCAGGTGCGTATCACCTGATACATGCAGAAGAAAGGGCTTTTGAAAAAGGGGCTGGCTGGAGGCAGGTTCTAGGTGGGGCATGGGCGGGACATGGGTGGGGCGCACTGAAGCGCATGCCTGTATCCGACTGGCCCGCGCAACCTATTGCTGCTCTGGAGAGCAGGTAAGTTTGAAAACAAAAAAATCTAGGGTAGTTAGTGGGGTTTTAGGGGTCGGGTTAGTAGGAGAAAAGGGAGGCTGGCTAGGTAGGGGGTTTGGGAAATTCCCTCTCAGTCCACTCCTTTATTGGAGCAGATTGAGAGGGAACTGGGAAAAAAGGCCTATTTCATCACCTCGCGCAGTTTGTAAAATCCCCCCCCCCATCTAACATGCGCACCAATATCAAATTGTGCACGCGGGTAGCGAATTTTATAATATGCGCGCATTGACGCACACATATTATAAAATCCGTGCGTCCACGTGCATGCGCTGGGAACCGCGCACACATAGATGTGCTGATTTTATAATATGCGTGCGTCAGCTCCCGAGCTGAAGTAAGTTGAGTGTGCCGGGAGCTAGGTTTTTAGGACAGTGAACAATAGAGATGTGAATCGGGCTTTGGATGATTGAAAATATCGTTGATATTTTCAAAATCGTCAGAAATCGGGGGCTCCCCCAAAATGATAGGAAAACCCCACGATATTGATCATGGGGGTTCCTTTATCATTTTGGGAGAGGGAGGGAAAAATGGCACACAAAAATAACCCCTAAACCCACCCGACCCTTTAAAAGTAACCCCTTAGCTTCCCCCACCCTCTCAACCCCCAAAAACCTTTTTACAGGTACCTGGTGGTCCAGTGGGGGTCCCGGGAGTGATCTCCAGCACCGGGCCATCCTCCAGCTCCCGGGCCGTCGGCTGCCACTAATCAAAATGGCGCCGATGGCCCTTTGCCCTTACCATGTGACAGGGTATCCGTGCCATTGGCCGGATCCTGTCACATGGTAGGAGCACTGGATAGCCAGCGCCATCTTGTGCTCCTACCATGTGTCAGGGGCTGACCAATGGCACCAGTAGCCCCTGTGACATAGTAAGGGCAAAGGCTATCGGCGCCGTTTTGATTACTGGCAGCCAATGGCCCGAGTGCAGGAGATCGCTCCCTGACCCCCGCTGGACCACCAGGGGCTTTTTGCAAGTCTTGGGGGACCCTCCTGACCCCCACAAGACTTGCCAAAAGTCCAGCGGGGGTCCGGGAGCGACCTCCTGCACTCGGACCGTCGGCTGCCAGTATTCAAAATGGCGCCGATAGCCTTTGCCCTTACTATGTCACAGGGGCTACTGGTGCCATTGGTCAGCCCCTGTCACATGGTAGGGAGGGTGGGGGAAGCTAAGGGGTTACTTTTAAAGGGTCGGGGTGGATTTTTTTTGTTTATCGGCTGGGGCGCAGCCGATAAACAAAAAGTGATCGGGGCCAATGGAAAAAAACCCACATGTGAATTGGAACCGGAATCCGAACCAATTCCGGTTCCGATTCACATCTCTAGCGAACAATGATGCTCCTCTGGCCTGCCCCTTTCAGGAAAGCTGGCACTTATGCGTGTACCAGCCTTTACGTGCTTGGCCGGACCTTTTTAAAAATAGGCTCGGCACGCACAAGGCCCGGCTACGCACGTAAAGGCCGGATTTTACGTGCGCAGCCTTTTTAAAATCTACTCTTATGTGCACAAATCATGTTTTCTGCAAATCAACCATGATTTCTGCTTACAGATCATTTTTTATGTATATAAAAGACTCTGTGTATAAAGCATATTTGCTTCACATAAAACGATTTATACACAGAAATCATGAGTTATGCGCAAAAATTATTATTGTGCACAACTTGTGTTTTATGCATTTAAATTCCAAATATAGTATCCCTGCATCATGAACTTCCCAAACATTAATACTCGCCCCAGAAATGTTACTCCACTTTGGACCAGGAATTAAATTTCCAGCATTAAGAATGCATGAATAAAGCTTGTGTACCTCTCTGCATCGGGCATAATAGCTAATGGAATGATTAGCTTGGGATGTGCATGAAAAAGCACTAATGTTTGTACACATGTTAGCCCTTGGTTGTAAGCACATTTGATTGTGTACAAAATACCCAAAAAATGTGTGCACACATTTGTGCTCCTTATTACCTCGGGCCAAAGGTAAGTGAAAATCGTTTCTTATCCTGCAGTTGTGTGAGGGATATGAAGGGCAGGAAGGATGTGGATCTTATATAAGAACATAAGAACATGCCATACTGGGTCAGACCAAGGGTCCATCAAGCACAGCATCCTGTTTCCAACAGTGGCCAATCCAGGCCATAAGAACCTGGCAAGTACCCAAAAACTAAGTCTATCCCATGTTACCATTGCTAGTAATAGCAGTGGCTAATTTCAAAGTCAACTTAATTAATAGCAGATAATGGACTTCTCCAAGAACTTCTCCAATCCTTTTTTAAACACAGCTATACTAACTGCACTAACCACATCCTCTGGCAACAATTTCCAGAGTTTAATTGTGCGTTGAGTGAAAAAGAACTTTCTCTGATTAGTTTTAAATGTGCCACATGCTAACTTCATGGAGTGCCCCCTAGTCTTTCTATTATCCGAAAGCGTAAATAACCGATTCACATCTACCTGTTCTAGACCTCTCATGATTGTAAACACCTCTATCATATCCCCCCTCAGCCATCTCTTCTCCAAGCTGAAAAGTCCTAACCTCTTTAGTCTTTCCTCATAGGGGAGTTGTTCCATTCCCCTTATCATTTTGGTAGCCCTTCTCTGTACCTTCTCCATCGCAATTATATCTTTTTTTTAGATGCGGCGACCAGAATTGTACACAATATTCAAGGTGCGGTCTCACCATGGAGCGATACAGAGGCATTATGACATTTTCCTTTTTATTCACCATTCCCTTTCTAATAATTCCCAACATTCTGTTTGCTTTTTTGACTGCCGCAGCACAATGAATCAACGATTTCAATGTGTTATCCAATATGACGCCTAGATCTCTTTCTTCGGTAGTAGCACCTAATATGGAACCTAACATTGTGTAACTATGGCATGGGTTATTTTTCCCTATATGCATCACCTTGCACTTATCCACATTAAATTTCATCTGCCATTTTGATGACCAATTTTCCAGTCTCACAAGATCTTCCTGCAATTTATCATAATCTGCTTGTGATTTAACTACTCTGAACAATTTTGTATCATCTGCAAATTTGATTATCTCACTTGTCGTATTTCTTTCCAGATCATTTATAAATATATTGAAAAGTAAAGGTCCTAATACAGATCCCTGAGGCACTCCACTGCCCACTCCCTTCCACTGAGAAAATTGTCCATTTAATCCTACTCTCTGTTTCCTGTCTTTTAGCCAGTTTGTAATACACGAAAGGACATCGCCACCTATCCCATAACTTTTTACTTTTCCTAGAAGCCTCTCATGAGGAACTTTGTCAAACGCCTTCTGAAAATCCAAGTACACTACTTCTACTGGTTCACCTTTATCCACATGTTTATTAACTCGTTCAAAAAAGTGAAGCAGATTTGTGAGGCAAGACTTGCCTTGGGTAAAGCCATGCTGACTTTGTTCCATTTAACCATGTCTTTCTATATGTTCTGTGATTTTGATATTTAGAACACTTTCCACTATTTTTCCTGGCACTGAAGTCAGGCTAACCAGTCTGTAGTTGTTACGATCCCGGTCACTAGCCTAGTGACCGGGCTCTTACCTTCCTCCGTGGCGCCGCGAACCGCCGGGTTTCTGGCCTCCAGGGCCGCATGGCAGCGGCGTCTCCTCGTGGAGACGTCGTCAGAAACTCCTCCCCCCAGCCCTGGTACGCGCGCGCGCGAAGAGCCGTGTTTTAAGGCGTCTGCACCCGGATGTGCAGACACGCCTCTTTTGACGTCAGCTGATTGAGCAGGGGATTTAAGCCGGGACTTTTGAAGTTGCAATTCGCCTTGCAACGAGGTTTCTCTTCGGAGTGCTAGTTGCCATCGTTTATCTGCCTGCCTGGTTCCTGACTTCAGCCTGCCTGACTCTGGTATCGTTTATCTGCCTGCCTGGTTCCTGACTTCTGCCTGCCTGACTCTGGTATTGTTTATCTGCCTGCCTGGTTCCTGACTTCTGCCTGCCTGACTCTGGTATCGTTTATCTGCCTGCCTGGTTCCTGACTTCTGCCTGCCTGACTCTGGTATCGTTTATCTGCCTGCCTGGTTCCTGACTTCTGCCTACCTGACTCCGGTATCGTTTGCCAGCCTGGTTCCTGATCTCTGCCTGCCTGACTCCGCTCTCTGCCTGCTTGTACCCCGGTTCGTATCGCTTCCTTGGATTCTTCTGTTATCACCTAAGACCCAGCGGTCCGGGTCCCTACAGGCTCCTCCTGGGGGGATCTCGGGCTTCCAGGGCGAAGACTCCTAAGCCCTAGTGACCCGGGCCTCCACAGCTCCTCTGGAGGGGTCACGGGTTCCCAGGTGAAGATTCATCGTTTCATCTAGTCTGCCTCCCGTCCGTCTCCCTCCGGCGGTCGGCCCAAGGATCCACTTCCGGATTGGTCAATCACAACAGTTTGCAAGGCCATGGATCCGGCAGATCTCGCTGGGCTTCAGGCCATTCCTGGGTTGGCACAACGCCTGGTGCAGCAGCAACAGGTGTTGGATTCGTTAGTAGCCACGGTTGAGCGCATGGCTACTCGAATGGACAATGAACCTCCTGGACAGGCTCCGCCTCCGGTTCCGGCTCCAGTAGTCACATTCCAGACTCAGACCCAGCTGCCTGCTCCTTCTCGTTATGCTGGGGATGCCAAAGCTTGTCGTGGTTTTCTCAATCAGTGCTATGTGCGGTTCGCTCTACTTCCCAATCAGTTTCCTACTGATGCAGTCAAGGTGGCGTACATTTTCTCCCTGCTGGATGACAAGGCGCTGAATTGGGCATCTCCTATGTGGGAGAAGAATGATGCCGCTCTCTCGAGTCTGGTCCTCTTTGTGGCTGAGTTCAGAGCCGCGTTCGATGAGCCTGCTCGCCAAACTTCAGCGACTTCGGAGCTCTTGCAAATTCGCCAAGGACCACGTACACTGGCAGAGTACGCTCTGGAGTTCCGCACTCTGGCGCTTGAGGTGGGGTGGCGAGATGATGCCCTTCGGGGGATTTTTCTTGAAGGTCTAGCAGGCCGGATTAAAGACATTCTTGCTGCCAGAGAGCTCCCTGAAGATCTCAATGCTCTCATAGAGCTTGCTGGACGCATTGATCAGCGGTTGCAACAGCGGGCTAGAGAGCTACGCCCACTACGGCGCATGTCGCCACTAGCGCCGGTCTCGTCTAGACCTCTTGCCTCTGTTCCCCGGTCTACGGGGGCTACCGCAACACCATCTTCTGATGAGCCAATGCAGCTGGGAAGAACTACCCTGACTGAGGAGGAGAAGCGCCGCCGCAGGACACAAGGTCTGTGTTTGTATTGCGGCGGGAAAGGACATTTCCTGTCTAATTGCAAGGAACGGCCGGGAAACGCCCACGCCTAGGAGTAAGGGAGGAGTGTCCCCTGGGCTGTTTGAACGCTGCTCCTCAATGTACGGTACCGGTAACTTTAAAATTTCCCGAGGAGTCTTTTGAAACTCGGGCTCTGATCGACTCAGGGGCTGGAGGGAACTTCATTGCTCAGTCTCTGGTTGAGCGCCTGCAAATAACTACTCAACCTCGGGAGCCCTCCTTGCGAGTCACCTCCATTCAAGGGACTCCATTGGCCGGGAGTATCTCCTTGGTTACAGCTCCGATTTCTCTCCAGACCGGCCTATTCCACAGCGAGGTGATCTCTTTCCTGGTCTTGGAAAAGTCGGTACATCCTATAGTTCTTGGCCTACCGTGGTTACAGCAACACTCTCCCATAATTCACTGGGACAATTTACAGATTGCTCAATGGAGTCCACAGTGCTTCCAGTCCTGCATTACTACTACTGGGAGTTCTCCCATCACTCTGGCACATGCGGGGCCAATTCTTCCGGCGGTGTACAGTGAGTTCTCCGATGTATTTTCTAAGGAAAAGGCGGAGTTGCTGCCACAACACCGTCCCTTCGACTGTGCCATCGAGCTTCTTCCCGGTACTACACCACCCCGGGGTAGGGTGTATCCGTTATCCCAACCAGAGACTAAAGCCATGTCCGATTATATTAAGGAGAACCTCGCTAAGGGGTTTATACGTCAGTCTACGTCTTCTGCAGGGGCAGGATTCTTTTTTGTAGCCAAAAAGGACGGATCTTTACGTCCTTGCATCGACTACCGTGGTTTAAATAGGATTACTAAAAAGAACCGCTACCCGTTACCCTTGATCCCAGAACTTTTGGACAGACTCCAGGGGGCTCGAGTTTTTACCAAACTGGACCTAAGAGGAGCCTACAATCTTGTGCACATCCGTCCCGGGAATGAGTGGAAGACTGCTTTCAACACCCGGGACGGGCACTACGAATATCTGGTTATGCCATTCGGTTTGTGCAATGCTCCTGCCGTATTCCAGCATCTCATGAATGAGATTCTTAGGGAACTGCTGAACACTTGTGTCATTGTCTACCTGGATGATGTTCTCATATTTTCGCAAGATTTGGATTCTCATCGCTGACAGGTCCGGCAAGTTCTTCAAATTCTCCGAGACCAGCACCTTTACGCCAAACTGGAAAAATGTCTCTTTGAGCAGGACTCTTTGCCTTTCTTAGGGTATATCGTGTCTGCCACAGGATTTTGCATGGACCCAGAGAAGGTTTCGGCCATCAAGAAGTGGCCTCAGCCTACAGGATTAAAGGCGTTGCAACGCTTTCTGGGCTTCGCCAACTTTTACAGACACTTTATTCCAGGATACTCCCGGCTGGTGGCACCTTTGACGGCCTTAACAAGGAAAGGAGCGGATGTTCGCCACTGGTCTGCAGAGGCTTGTAAAGCGTTTCAAGATTTAAAGGACGCGTTTCTGTTGGATACTTGCCTACGACACCCTGATCCGTCACGTCCCTTCATAGTGGAGGTAGATGCGTCCAGTGTGGCGGTAGGTGCAGTACTTTCTCAGCACTCTAGTGCAGGAACTTTACTCCCATGCTCGTATTTCTCGAAGAGATTCACTCCTGCCGAAAACAATTACGGTATCGGCGATAAAGAACTTCTCGCCATCAAGTTGGCGTTTGAGGCATGGAGGCAGTGGCTAGAAGGAGCTCAGCACCAAATCACGGTGTACACTGACCATAAGAACCTGGAGTTTCTTTCCCAAGCCCAACGCCTCAATCCCAGGCAGGCGAGATGGTCATTGTTCTTTAGTCGGTTCGATTTTATCCTCAAGTACCGACCCGCCGCTAAGAACATCCGAGCCGATGCTCTGTCCCGTAACACCATCCTTGAGGAAAGGAGTGACTCTCCACAGTATATCATTGACCCAGCCAGGATTTCTCTTGACTGCACTAGTGTATCTCAGCAAGGACGAGTAGTAGTACCTCGACGAGACCGAAGGAAGGTTCTGGAGTGGGCTCACGACTCCCTTACAGGAGGTCATGCCAGCCGAGTAAGAACTCTCACCCTCTTGAATCGATTCTACTGGTGGCCTCGGGTACGTCAGGACGTTCAGGAATACGTGGCATCTTGCCCAGTATGTGCCAGGCAAAAGCCACTTTCGGGTCGACCTTGGGGTCTGCTACAACCGTTACCCATTGCCACGGAACCATGGACACATATTGCCACAGACTTTGTGGTAGATCTCCCTCCTTCAGAGGGTAAGACTGTAATTTGGGTTATTGTGGACCGTTTTTCTAAAATGGTACATCTCGTACCACTGGACAAACTGCCTTCTGCACCTGAGTTAGCACAGCTGTTCGTACAACACATCTTTCGAGTCCATGGTCTTCCACAAAGTATAGTCTCTGACCGTGGACCTCAGTTTACAGCTCGCTATTGGCGAGCCCTTTGCAAACAGTTCGGGGTTCAGTTAAATTTCTCCACCGCTTTTCACCCCCAAAGTAATGGACAGACGGAAAGAATGAATCGGTCTCTCAAGTCTTTTCTCCGCAGTTTCATTTCTGAGAAAAGAGATAATTGGGTGGCATTGTTGCCTTGGGCAGAATTTGCATATAATAACCATGAACACTCTGTCACGGGCCAATCACCTTTTCAAACGGTTTTTGGTCGTCATCTCAAACCTCCTGTCCCAGTTCCAGTGGAGGTGGCATCTCCTGCGGCTCAGTCAGCAGCGACTCAATTTCGTCACCTATGGCAATCTCTTCAGCATCGTCTTTCTTCTGCAGCACGGAAAGCACAGACAACAGCGAATCGTCATAGACGGGCTGCTCCGACACTACTACCTGGTACTAAAGTATGGTTAAGTACCAAAAATTTGCACCTTTCAGGCTACTCTCGCAAGTTGGCTCCTAAATTCTGTGGTCCATTTCCAGTGGCAGAACGTATTGGATTGGTATCCTACAGACTTCGACTGCCATCATCATTGCGCATTCACAATGTATTTCATGTGTCCCTGTTAAAACCTGTGGTCCACTCCCGTTATCATCACCTCACTCCGGATGATGTCTCAGCATCATCTCCTGGGGATCCGGTCTATCAAGTACACGAGGTACGGGACGTACGATTTCACAATCGTCGGTGGGAATATTTGCTAGCCTGGGAAGGCTGTGGTCCTGAGGAGGATTCCTGGGAACCTGCGCGGAATATCCTGGATAAGACTCTGCTGTCCCAATTTCACTTGGACAACCCTGGAAGGCCCGGTCCTTCAAAGAGGGGGCGTAAAGTGGGGGGTACTGTTACGATCCCGGTCACTAGCCTAGTGACCGGGCTCTTACCTTCCTCCGTGGCGCCGCGAACCGCCGGGTTTCTGGCCTCCAGGGCCGCATGGCAGCGGCGTCTCCTCGTGGAGACGTCGTCAGAAACTCCTCCCCCCAGCCCTGGTACGCGCGCGCGCAAAGAGCCGTGTTTTAAGGCGTCTGCACCCGGATGTGCAGACACGCCTCTTTTGACGTCAGCTGATTGAGCAGGGGATTTAAGCCGGGACTTTTGAAGTTGCAATTCGCCTTGCAACGAGGTTTCTCTTCGGAGTGCTAGTTGCCATCGTTTATCTGCCTGCCTGGTTCCTGACTTCAGCCTGCCTGACTCTGGTATCGTTTATCTGCCTGCCTGGTTCCTGACTTCTGCCTGCCTGACTCTGGTATCGTTTATCTGCCTGCCTGGTTCCTGACTTCTGCCTGCCTGACTCTGGTATCGTTTATCTGCCTGCCTGGTTCCTGACTTCTGCCTGCCTGACTCTGGTATCGTTTATCTGCCTGCCTGGTTCCTGACTTCTGCCTGCCTGACTCCGGTATCGTTTGCCAGCCTGGTTCCTGATCTCTGCCTGCCTGACTCCGCTCTCTGCCTGCTTGTACCCCGGTTCGTATCGCTTCCTTGGATTCTTCTGTTATCACCTAAGACCCAGCGGTCCGGGTCCCTACAGGCTCCTCCTGGGGGGATCTTGGGCTTCCAGGGCGAAGACTCCTAAGCCCTAGTGACCCGGGCCTCCACAGCTCCTCTGGAGGGGTCACGGGTTCCCAGGTGAAGATTCATCGTTTCATCTAGTCTGCCTCCCGTCCGTCTCCCTCCGGCGGTCGGCCCAAGGATCCACTTCCGGATTGGTCAATCACAACAGTAGTTTCCCGGATCGCCCCTGGAGTCCTTTTTAAATATTGGGGTTACATTTGCTATCCTCCAGTCTTCAGGCACAATGGATGATATTAATGATAGGTAACAAATTTTTACTAATAGGTCTGAAATTTAATTTTTTAGTTCCTTCAGAACTCTGGGGTGTATACCATCCAGTCCAGGTGATTTACTACTCTTCAGTTTGTCAATCAGGTCTACCACATCTTCTAGGTTCACCGTGATTTGGTTTACTTGTAGGTTGGGGTTACAGAGCACACATGGGGGAAGCTATGATTGATCAGGGCTCCTCACCCCTCTCCTGGAGGCACAACGTGTCTGAAAGTTTTCAGTATTGTGCAATGAATATGCATGAGATAGATTTGCATACATTGGAGCTCTACTGTATGCAAATCTGTTTCATGCATATTTATTACGGATATCCTAAAAACCAGACTGAATAGGTATGCCACCAGGAGAAATTTGGGAAGCATTGTGGTAGATGTTCACATGAATAAAGTGTATGTGTAGGGGGGAGGGGGAACTGAGTATCCTGTACCTGTTGTCAAAGAAACTTTCTGCCAGCATGCTTTGCATAAAATACTTAGTAAAAAATGAGCATTCGAACAAAACTTTAAGGTTGGTTTTAAAAGCTCTATGCATGACAAAGCCAGGAGATTTGTGCGTGTCTCGGGCCGGCGCACACCAAGTGGATTTTATAAAGCACGCTAGTATGCATATATCTACAGGTACGTGCACAAGGGGTGGGGCATGGACGTGGTCCTGGTGGAGCATGGATGAGACATGGCGTTCCGGGAAGTTGCATTGAAATGTGTGCATAATTGCGCCCGCAAGCATGCGCTAGGGTCCCCTACTGCATAACTTCTGCTATGGACGGCGTGTAAATATTAAAATAAAAAATCTAGGCGAGTTCAGCAGGGTATTAAGGGTTGGGGGAAAAGAGTAAAAGGGAGGATAAATAATGGGGGGGGGGGGGTTTTAGGAAGTCTAATCTGTTAACTGGGCAAACTGGGAATGAAGTGGGAAAAAAATCTATTGCATTAGCATGTGTTATTTTTAAAATCCTCCAACTTTCACGGTACAGCCAGCATTTGCGTGCACATGCGCGTGTCCATATAAAATTGCACACATATGTATGCAGGTACAGCTGATTTTATAATCATACACGCATATACGTGGGCCCGGGCCGGCATATATGCATACATGTGCAGCTGCGCAGCTATTTCAAAGATGGCTGTGAATCTTTTTGATGTTATAAGGTTCAACTCATTTGTTACCTTACAAAATAATGAATCCAAACTCAAACTTTATTTTTCTAGATTTCAGACTTTTGCCCAGGAAGTAAAGGAGGAGGCAGTTTTTACATCGTTTGTTGCTTGCAGACCCTTGCATTAGTGCCCCACAGAGATTCCCTTTGAAAATCTGGGCGTGGCTGGTGCCACAGGTACTTTTGTATTTGCGGATGAGTTGCAAAGCAAGTGCAGGGCATTTGAAAATGAGATCCCTGTGCATCGTCTACCAGCTCCGCTCTTCACTGCTCTAGCCTTCCCTGCATGCGACAATGGGTAAATGTATCCATGCTCTTTCACCGAAGGGGGGAGACAATTTTTACCTGGGCAACTATGCCCACCTCACAGAAGGAGGGCTTGCCCTGCAGGTAATGGTGTTGTACCATTGACGCTGGTCAAAAGACACTTTCTTTCTTATATCCCAACATCTACTTCGCAAAACTCCAGTTCCCTGGGAGAATGTAGTGTTTGTGGGAAAAGGATTAAAAGTACGAAGCACATTAGGAAAGATAAATAATATGCGTGTGGGACATGTGCAGCAGGCGTATCCTTGTGTATAGTGCCCTGATACACTGGTGAGCTACTCTAAACAGCGCCTCCCTGTGGCAGGGGCCTGTTTGATGCCCTCTTCCCAACTGGGTCTCCTGTGCAGAAAAGGGGTCCCGGACCTACCCAGCAAAGTCTCCCAGGGGTCGGGAAGGGACACAGGGATACATTTAGGATAAATGTCCTGAGTTTGGATGTTGTTTGGAGAACCTCTGAAATAAATAATTCTTGAAGTAAAATGTCTTACAATTTAATTTTACTAAAAGAAAAATGTTAGGAATTAGCAGACAATAAACAATATAACAAGCATTCAAGATCTTTCAACGTATATCTTTGAATAAAATACTGCAAAACATTTTATTTTTTATAGATTATACTTAGATAACACTTAGAAATTTTTCCAGATTCAAACTTCTTTGTTCTCTAGCACAGAAATGCTTTGGAAACAATATTAACAATTATTTTTTTCTCTTGTGCAGAACTTTGAACTCGAACTATGTCAGATAAGCATTGCTTTTTTGTGTGTCTGCCTTTATTTTACTCTGACTGCATCTAGACTTCAAATTTGTACCTTAAGAAACAGAGTCTTTGTGGTGGTTTCTCTTTCAGGCTCTTCTGAAACAGAGAGTCCCGTTGAGGTATGTATTGTCATTTCTTCTCTGTATGTGTCTGTCTTTACAGACTTTTCTGTCTTTTTGTATAGCTTTCCTACTGAGTTTGATAAACTGGCCAGATCTCCTGTGTGGTTTTGCAGATGTGAGTGTAAACCAGGAGCGTCGTTAGCACCGGGCACAAGGAGGGGCCCATGCCCTGAGTCTCAGCCATCCTGCTATTTTTTTTTTCAATCCTGGCCAGGCTGTGGCAGAACTTAAGGGGAAGCTGCTGCGACAGGCCCAGGTTCCGCAGCTAAAAAGTGAAGGCTGCAGTGTCGGGGCTGGGCCACGTTGCTGAAGAAAGGCGGCTGCCAGTCCAGTCCACTGGAAGAAAGGAAGCTTCTGTGTCAGATGGGATGCACCACGTGGCCAGAGAGAGGAGGTTGCTGCTGCCTGCACCCTGCACATTCCGGAAAGAGAGAGACAAAGAGTGTGAAAGTTTGTGTGTGAGAGCTCATATATGTGTGTGTGTGTGTGTGTGTGTGTGTGTGTGTGTGTGTGTATATGAGCAATAGCATATGTGAGAGCTAGTATGTGTGAGCAATAGCATGAGTGAGAACTTGTGTGTGTGTGTGTATGTGAGCAGTAGTATCTGTGAAAGCTTGTGTGTGTGTGTGTGTGTGTATGAGCAATAGCATGGGTGAGAGCTTGTGTGTATGTGTGAGAGCTTGTGTGAGTGTGTGCGCATGTGTGAGCTATAGCATATATGAGATCTTGTGTGTGCATGTGAGCAATAGCATGTATGAAACCTTGTGTGTTTTTTGTGAGTGATGTTGCGTGGGCCCAAAGTGGAGGCTACTGCTGCCTGCACATTCCAGGGAGAGAGAGAGAATGTGTCTGCGTGAGAAAGAGAGCATATGAGAACATATGGGAGAGTGAGAGAAAGCATATGAGAGAGCTTGTATGTAAGCATGTCTGCATGAGACAGAGCATATGTGTGTGTGAGAGAGACACTGCATGGGCCCAAGGAGGAGGCTGCTGCTGCCTGCATGTTCCAGGGAGAGAGAGTGTGTGTGTGAGTTTGAGAGGGAGCAAGAGAGAGCATGTGTTTGTGACAGAGATCTTGTGCAGGCCCAAGCAGGAGGTTGCTGCTGCCTCTGTGTTCTAGGGAGTGGAAGAGAAATAGCATCTGTTTATTTGTATGTGTGTGAGAGAGACAGAGAGAGAGCAAGCATGTGAGAACATATGGGAAAAGGAAAGAGAGAGAATATGTTTGTGTGTGTGTGGGAGAGAGAGAATGTGTCTGCATGTTTGAGTAGATGAGTGTGTATATGTGTTGGAGAGTGTGTGTATGTGAGTGAGGGGAAAGTGTGCATGCCCCCATCCCCCCATTAATCTATAAAAAATCTCAAAATGACTGGAAATCAAATTCTCAGGTATGGAGAGCAGGGATTTTTTAAACCATTTTATTTTAATTGCTGTTTTGCTATTTGCTGTTTTGAAATATTTTATTGATGCAGTGGTGAGCTCCTGCATCTTTTAATTATATAGATTTCTTATTTTCATTTCCTTTCCCTGCAGTGCTTTTGAGGCCTGGGCCGCTTTAAAAGGGCACCAGGTGATGACATCACTGGGCCTGCAGGCTCAGCTGAAGCCTTTCCTTAATAGGGGCAGCTTGCCTAAGGCTCCCTGCTGCTTCTCCTGCCACTCAAATCTGACCTGTGCCACTACTGAGCAGTGAGGGGCTCCTCCTTCACTGCTGCAGCTGAGAAGAAGAGCCATGGTAGCAATGCAGTACTTGCTCCAGGACCTCCTCCTCCTCCTCCTCCTCCCTGCCCTCCCCTCAAGGGACAAAGGAAGAAGAGGGGGTAAGAGGAAGGCCTTCCTCCATGAGATGGCCCTGCTTGTTTCTGCTGCGGGAGCAAAGATAATATTCCTGCAGCTGGCTGTAGCTGACTCCAGGGCTCTACCTGAGCCCTGGGAAGCAGAGTAAAAGTCTCTCCGAGACTGCCGGCCCTGCCTTCAAATCTTCTGTTCCAGCCTGATCATGGGCACAACCCCGCAGGTAAAAAGTATGTATAATATATACAAATATATCTATCTATCTATCCATTCAAATGATAAGGCAGTACAAAATATACTAAAATAAAGCAATATACTTGTGAATAACAAAAACGAACACAAATGGCTTAGTTAAATACATAATTATTAAATAGCTAAACAATTAAAGAGAATTTGTGAGAATTCATGCAAAAATATTTATTACTATATAAAAATTGCAGTTTAGAAAATTTATAAAATATATAATAAAAGACCTAGAATATTTATTAGAAAAGTAGCACCACTAGTGTGCTTATATATTTTTTAGAGCACAGTATTTTTAAATAAAGAAAAAAAATCCAATCCAAACTCTAAAGACTCTAACATATCCTATTGTGAATGCAGCTTTGTTTCCAAGATGCTTATGAAGGTGCCCAGTAACAGCTCTTAATTAGCTGTATGAGTTATTAAATTCCTTGAAGGCTAATCTGTGAATGTGCTCCCCGCATCAGAGTCTTAGAGTTTGGTGCTACTTTTCTAATATATTCCAGGTCTTTTATTATCTGAATTTGACTGTTAAGAAATATATTTATACATTTTGTAACTGCAATTTTTGTATACTAATTAATATTTTTGTATAATTTAAGTCCTATATATTTTATTTATTTATTGATTATATTGTCTACACTACATGTGAACATGTTGTATATTGGTTTTGTTTAAGCAGTACATGTAAATGACAACATGGTGTTTTTTTGTTTTTCTGTAGCATGACTTTGAGATACTATAACATTATTTATGTGTTATATATTGCTGTTTTAAAGTGATTTATGCAAATTTTCTTCTAAATTATTTCTCACTGCAACTCTAAAGAGCAGATATCGTGAAAAGCACAGTCTTTCCCTGAATAAGTTGATACCGAAGAGGCTTAAGAAATGCTTAATTAATTCCTGCCTGTACAGCGGCCAACTGCACAACAACATTGTTTTTCTACATCGTCCAGTATAAGCTTTGTCTTTTCTTTATCTAGCAGGTCTGCTTCTAAAATTGTAAACTGCCTCAAGCTGCTAGGTGGTAGATGAGATAGGTAAGCTCAAATAAATAGACAGACAAACAAGCAAACAAGTGGAGTCAGACTGATACTGCTCTATTGTATTGATCTCATGATGTCTAGCATTCCCCCCCTCTCTCCCCCATTATTGCTATGGAGCTGAGGTGAGAAGTGCTTCAGAGAGTATGCAAATGAGGCAGTTTGGAGAGAGAGAAATTAGAGTAGGTGTTCTTGCTCTTTTCACCATTAGATTGTTGCTAACCTCATGGCCCAAGCATAGTGTGGCTTCCTCTCCAGTTCTTGGGTGATTGAGCGATATCACCAGAGTGACCAGTAAAGGATGATGAGACTCATGCATAGGAAAATGAGGCAGGTAATGTGTTTGGGCACATTTGGACAGGGGAGGCAGAGGGCCAAAATTTCTCATTAAGCACCCATTTTCCCCCCTGCTTACCTTTTTGTGCAGTCCCTGCTCTGGCTGTGGACTAGGGATGTGCTGATTTTGAAACAATCTTTCCTCTTTTGTCTCATTTTCTTTGGAGAGCAAAATGAATGAAAAACAGACCACAGCCTTGTTCATTTTTCTTTTTTTTTTTTAATTTAAACTTTATTGAGTTTTCATTTAAACGTAAACAAATACATCAGAAAGTTATACAGATGTCTAATAAATTTTTTAACAATAATAACTAAATAATCAGAACACATCTCTATTACTTAACCCATAATTGGGGGAGCTAACCATATTACTTATAATGATAAGTTTTATCCTAAAATTAATCTAAAGAGTGTTGAGAGACATTAAGAATTCTCTTGGCCTTCTATAGTACTTCCTCCCAAAATCTCTTTAGCCAACATAAAAGTTTCTAAATGTAACGGGTCTAGGAAACTATGGGGTAGATTTTAAAAAATGCGCGTTTCGCGTACTTTTGTTGGCGCACCAGTTGCAAACAAAGGTACGCTGGATTTTAGTAGATACGCGCGTAGCCGCTAAAATCCAGGATTGGCGCGCGCAAGGCTGCCAATTTTGGGCAGCCGGCGCGCGCCAAGCCGCGCAGTCTGCCTCTGTTCCCTCCGAGGCCGCTCCGAAATCGGAGCGGCCTCGGATTGAACTCTATTTTGCCCTCCCCTCACCTTCCCCTCCCTTCCTCTACGAAACCCACTCCCCGGCCCTATCTAAACCCCCCCCCACACCTTTGTCCACGGATTTACACCTCCCAGAGGGAGATGTAAATCCACGCGTGCCAGCCGGCCACTCGCGCGCCGAGACACAACCCGGGGCGGTTCCGGAGGGTGCGGCCACGCCCCCGGGCTCGCCCCCAAAACCCGCATCCCGCCCCCAAAATGCCGCGTCGATCGACCCCGCCCCTGACACGCCCCCGACAAAAAACCCCGGGACTTACGCGAGTCCCGGGGTTCTGCACGCGCTGGCAGGCCTATGGAAAATAGGCGCGCCGGCGCGCAAGGCCCTGCTCGCGTAAATCCGGGCGGATTTACGCGAGCAGGGCTTTTAAAATCTGCCCCTATATTTCTTCCCTCTAAATGTTATAAGGCAAACTGACGGATATTTTAAAAAAAAAGTTGCCCCTAAGGCAAGTACTTTAACCTTAGAGAGAGGAAGTGTCTTCTTTTAGCCTGAGTGGCTCTAGACACATCCGGAAACATTAGGATCCTTTGACCACAGAAATTTACATCTCTATGTTTAAGAAAATCCCTAAACATTCTGTCTTTATCTTTTTCCAATAACATAGAAACAAATAAGGTTGCCCTTTTATTTATCATGTCTACCGATTCCTCTAAAAACGTTGATACTCCAATACTAGAAATATCTGGAGGTTCCTCCTCTACTTCTCTAACCACTTTAGAGAAGTAGAAGATCTTGGAAAAACAGGTATTTCTTCTCTTCATACTGCAAAATTTCCCTAAGATATTTTTTAAGCATTTCACGTGGTGACAAAAGTCTAGTTTGTAGGAAGTTTATTAATCGTAAATTTTTACTTCTCATCATGTTCTCCACATTTTCTAATTCTCTATGGATAGATAAACTATCTTTAATTTGGGCTGTCCCAGTATTATCCAACAATTTAATTTTGATGTTATTTTTCCATATCCTCTTTCAAATTAAGCATTTCCTTCCTTTGCTTTTCTATTTGTAATTTATTACAATTTACTACTCCAGATAAAGACATATTCATTTGTGAAACATTTTTATTAAGACTGGTCATCAATTTCCAGATATCTTTCAAGGAAATATTATCAGGAGGTTCTATAGGCCACTATTGTGGGCTACAAGAATCTCCTACAATAAATTCTGTATCCGATATCTCAAGATGTTTACTTATCTGGTTTTCTCCAGAATCTAGGCAGTCTCTTCCTTTAGATAGGCCACCAGATTCTAGCTGCAGAAATCCTTCTGGTAAAGATGACACAGGTTGTGGAGGAAGTGAAGGCCCTTCACCAGAACTAAGAGAGCCCGAAAACTGCTCTCCTGAAATGTCCTCTTTTGGTGTTTCGATCTGTCTTACGACATGATCGTCTATCGGCCCCCGTGATGTTATAGGTGATATTGGGAAGGATTTTACTTTCCTTTTCCTCCCCATGTTGATAGGGAAGATATTCAGGAAGAATTCACCAAAGTTTCACAACTAGGCTGAGATAGAAGATAATAAATGGCAGTCTTCTCCGGACTAAGCCGGACAAAGCCGCACGCCCCTTTGGAGCGCGTGGCTTAGGCAGCGCACGGTAAAGGCAGCACGCCGAGACGGCTGTGCGCCGTCTACTGCTTGAATTATATGCAGTAGACACCGATTGATGACGCTAGAGCCACGCCTCTTTCCCGGGTCTCGGTTGCTCACCAGGTCTCTCTCCGGGTCTCAGCCGTTAGGCAGGGTAAGTTTCTTTGCCCGTCGTCTCCTCTCAGCCAGGAGCGTCTCTCTCCACTCCTCACAGCTCCCCCCCCTTGTTCATTTTTCATGATATATTCCCCTGAGCAGCCACCAGCCTCATCCTGTCCCTCCACCCCTCCCCCACCCCCCCAAATGGAAACATCCAGAAACATTAAAAAAAAGTTCCATCCCCCTGGATGCACCTTATCCCTTCCTGGTGTCAGCAATCCCCAGTTGCTACCTCCCTTCTATATCAGTATTTCATAACGGCACTGGCCAGCCTCAAGGCTGTCGGCATTTCCTTGCACAGCAGCACCTCTAGACCCTCCCATATGTCTCTACAACAAAATGATGCCAGTGGGGCAGGAGCAACTCTGGATCATACCTCTCCCACTTTGGACGTTGCAACCTAGAAAAGGGATGAAGATGAGCACATGCCCAGAGGGACCTTGATTTCTCTCTCTCTCTTTTTTTTTCTTTTTTTAATCTCTGGCTGTGGATTTTTTTTGGCTTGGAAAGTATGCATTTCTAGTGATTGTACAAATTTTGTATTTATTAATAAAAAAAATTTATAAAAAGGAAAAAGGATTTTTTTGGCAGAGGGGCTTGAATACAGTTTTGTTTTGTTTTTTTTTTCATTCATTTTGTAGTTTATTTACTTTCAAATACTGTAAATGAAATAAAGCGCAAACAAAAATGAAAAAAAAAATACAGTAAAAACAAAATTAAAAAAATAGGAGAATGCACACTCCTTGCTTTGAATAGCAAACAAATAGCGCCTTTCCCAATCTTTATTCATCACAGCCTCCTTTCCATTCTCAACATGGAGGAATCGTCCCTCAAGTTTTCCATCTGCAAAGTCTTTTGGTAAGTCACTTCAGAATGAACTTTCCAGCCCAGGTCTGGGCTTATATGCTATTTGGAGGAGCAAATTTCCAAGGTCCTAATAAAGCACTGCAGGAAGGACGTTCTGGTGACTCATTTGTTTGAATCGTGAAGCCTGCGCACGATTCAACAAGTTTTCAGTTCCCTGCCACAGGAAGAAGGTACAGCTTTTCCAGATGTCCATTAGCTCATGAAAGTGCCTCGACTTTTTTTTCTTAATTGAGATTTTCCGACTTACTTTTTAGCAGGATGACATAGACAACAAAATGCATGCAATATCGATGCAAATTGCTAGTAATGTCATCTGCATTATCACAAATGCTTTAGCACATGAAACACGATTCAGACAACTCCTTTCATTTCCTGGATTATTCAGAGGCAGACATTGCTGTTAGATAACAGATGGTTCGTGTAGTATCCAGGATGCTAATCAGACTATTACATTTTCCAGATTGCCTTAGTTATATAGTACACAATCCTTTTGAGAGATGATTATAATGATGCAGTTTTCACTTTTTAAATCCCTTTGCAATGAACAGTTCTATAAACAGGCAAACCAGCATTAACACTAATATAATTAAGCTCCATTACCTCTATCTACTCTTTAATTCTACAGGTTGCTATATAGAAAAAATGGTTGGTATTTCAAACCACAGATTTTTGTAATTTAAAGAAATATAAACTTCAGAAGTAACCAAACTGGACCAGATAATGGCTATTAGAATAATCATAGAATCATGCATTTAATCCACAAGTGTAGATGTCAAGGGCCTGAAACATGAAAGGATTTCTCCCATTTTGTTTCTATAGGGGAAAATGCTTCAGGATCAATTTTCAAAAAATGGACAGCGATTCACTTGAGCAGAGAAATTTTGCCCACTTGTATTTTTGGTGCATTTTCTGCTGAACTTGGGAGCTTAAAGGGGCAATTATCAAACGTGCTTACTTTGGTACTTTTATCTGTGGGGTTTGCATCAAAAATTATAACAAAAGTAGATTGATAGTTTTGCTTTGACTAGTGCATAACAAAAAAATTACCCACAGCACTTTGTGCTATTGAAACCCTGAGGTGAAGAGGACCCTCATATTTGTCTTATTTTCCCTGAGTTTAAATAAATTAAGTTTAGAACACAAAGGACTGGGGTTTCAACATCCTCAAGCCAAGAACCTTTTAACAGTCGTCTGACACAAGATGCCATATTATGGCACTCAGCCCCAGTTCAGTTCTCTTTTCGGGTCAATTTAGCCACATAAGCAGGCCTGTATTTCCCAGAAGGCACACTAGGCCTGTGCCTAGGGCAGCAAAAATCTGGGTGGGGGGGGCAGCTGTCCCACATAAGATTTGCTGTCTCCCAGCTGTGCTGAATCTCACTCATCAAAGAACAGTTTTCTGCTTCCTGTTGAAGCCCCCCCGAGTGCAGAGAACTGGAGGGGAGGGGTGAGGCTGAAAGAAACAGAGCAACGACAAACTGGTCTATTCCCTATTCCATCCCTTCCCCTCCTGGTCTCTACAGAGAACAGGAAGAGAAGAAGAGTGAGGCACAAGAAATGCCACTCTGCTCCCTAATCCCGCCCCTCCTCCTCTTGTTATTTGGGGGCGTGAGGGGAGGAGGTAAACCTGAAGCCGACAGAGCAGAGCAAAAACATCTATACCATATACCATCTTGTCAATGGTGGGGGTGGAAAGACAAGGGGTATCAGCGCCAACAGTGCCTAGGGGCTAAGCCACATAGGCTTATTTATTTACTCTACTATACTATTTCATTAATTGGAAGAAATGTATATATAATTTTTCCCCCTCTTCCAGCTCCAAGTTAATTTCCCTGTTTTATTGTAACTTTCTCACACACGGTATTGATTCACTGTATTTAAAGTTTCACAGTTTATTGGGAATATTGTTTATTACGTTACGCTATGCTTTACACACATTGTTAATTGTAAACCGGGTTGATGTGATATCTGTCATGAAACTCGGTATAACAAAAATAATAAATAAATAAATAGGGGCGTCAAAATCCTAAATCTGTCACTCGCACATCACTCCCAAATTTACACGCTAGTTCTTTTGAAAATTGACCTTCTTAGTCCATAAATCCCTAATTTGTTCTATCAGAAATTGCGGTAATTGTTCTGAATGACCCTTTATCACACAGGGCTAGATTTTAAAAGCCCTGCGCGCGTAAATCCGGCCGGATTTACGCGCGCAGGGCACTCGTGCACCGGCGCACCTATTTTGCATAGGCCGCCGGTGCGCGCAAAGCCCCGGGACACGCCTATGTCCGGGGCTTCGTAAAAGGGGGCGGGAGGGGTCATGTCAGGGGGCGGGTCTGGGGCGGGTCTGGGGGCGTGGCGATGGTTCAGGGGCGGGCCGGGAGGCGGTCCCGAGTCCCCCAACACTGAGGCCTGTGCTGGGGGATGCCGAGGGGTGGCGCGCGCAAGTTACGCCTGCTTCAAGCAAGGGGGGGCTGGGGGGTGGGGTAGATAGGGAAAGGGAGGGGAAGTTGGGGGGACGCAGAGGGAATGGAGGCAGGCTGCGCGGCTCGGCGCACACAGGCTGCCGATTTTGCGCATACTTATTTAAGATATACCTCACAGAGTTTTGTCAGCATAGCGTGCTTCAGGAGATCTCTGCTGACAGCTTGCCGCAGTGCCAAGAATTTTCCCTGTACAATATGCTGATAAAACAGAATTTAAGAATGAGAAAGAAGTGCTTGAATATTAAAAATTACTGACAAGTTTTTATATGAATCTGGCAGCCCCATTTTTTTCCAAATGTCTGTTCAATTAACTGAATCTTCATATGCATGAGAGGAGATATTGCTTAAATCATTTTCCCTAAATTTGTTTTAAGTCTGCAAACCTTTCCAATGAAATGTTGTCGTAAACATTGTGACACATATTATAACACAGCAAAACACAAGACTGGACAACTCTGCACTCTGGAGCTTGCAAAATGTATCCTATGTAGACCTATCAATCAAATCCCTTTATCCTTTTGGATAAGAAGATGGTGCTTTTTATGCAGAAATTCAGTAACCGAGCTTGTTCTTTATTAAGAATAATGTAGCACAATTCAGTGAGTTTCTTGAAGTTCAGTGGTTTTGCCATCTGGTGAAAAATTGAAAAATAAACCTTTTTTAAGTCATACTAAAGAGTTTGATGAATTACCAAATAACTACTTGGCAGACAGTAATTTTATTTACTTATTTAACCATACTACTATACTGATTTCCCCGTTATTTAAAAAAAAAACCCACCCAAAGCAGTGTATAAAATTTCAGGAAATGCAAAATCATAAATTAGAAAATAATTATAAATATAAAACAAAACACAAAAAAGAATATGGATTAAATATAATATGAATTGCATAATAGTGAATAAAACAGTACTAAAATAAAATCACAAGCATACAAGGACAACAAATTGAAGATAAAGCACTAAAAGGAACTTACATACTTGATATTGTATTTTATGTTGCTAACACCTGAACCAGAACACCATCAAGAGCTGCTCACAAACAGCTAAACCCCTTCCTTTGTGGAACCCCATTCAAATCAGCCCAAACCAGATTATAATCCCCAAAATTTCCATCTATTTAAAGCCTGTCCCTTAAAGCATGTTAACACGAGACCAGTATGGCTTGCCTCTATGCTGTACAGCAAAATTGAAAGCTTGGTTTATTAGCCTTACAGGTAACCTGAAAAAAAACTGTTTCAGTAGCCAAAACAGGTTTGGTTAAAAAAAAAAAAAGAAAGATACAAAATACAGCGTGCAAACCAATTCTGTTTAAAATGTCATTTTTTTTCTCGAAATCTTTATTTATTTATTTATTTAAAGTTTTATATACCGACATTCATCAATGATATCACATCGGTTCACAGCGTAACGTAAAACAGGCGCCTGGGGTGGCGCTTTACATCGAACAAATATAACATAGAACAAATATAACATGTTAACAAGAGAGGAATTGAAAGGGGGGGGAAATATGAGGGGAGAATAGCGTTAAATTATTGTAAGCAAGATTTGCAAGTATATACAATATGTACAATAATAGGAAATAACATAAAATATAACATTTGGGCAGAATATGGAGAGAAAGGGGGAGGTGAAGGGAGGGGGGAGTAGGGATAGGAAGGGGGGGAGGGTAACGCATTAAAGAGAGAGGGGAAGTTAGGTGTATGCTTTAGAGAAAAGCCAGGTCTTGAGGGTAACGCAGAGGAGAGAGAGGGGAAGTTAGGTGTATGCTTTAGAGAAAAGCCAGGTCTTGAGGGTAACGCAGAGGAGAGAGAGGGGAAGTTAGGTGTATGCTTTAGTGAAAAGCCAGGTCTTAAGCTTCCGCTTGAAAGTTTTTAGGCATTCTTCTTGCCGTAGTTCGACTGGCATTGTGTTCCAGAGGGTTGGCCCGGCAATCGATAGCGCACGGGCTCTCGTGGAAGTTAGTTTGTAGAGTTTGGGAGAGGGGGTGGGCATGGTGGCGAGATGAATGTGTCTAGTGGGCTTATTAGATTGGTGAAGTCGGAAGGATTCATTAAACCAGTTCATTTCAGGATTGTATAAGGCCTTATGGACGAGAGAGAGAGCCTTATATTGTATGTGGGATGCTATTGGGAGCCAATGCAGGTCTTTTAAAACAGGGTGTGATATGGTCATGTCTGTGTGTGTTGGTCAAAATCCGGGCTGTTGTGTTTTGCAGTATTTGAATGGGGTGGATGGCGTTGTTCGGTAGGCCGAGAAGGAGGGAATTACAGTAGTCGGTTTTGGCAAAGATGATTGTTTGTAGAACTGTACGGAAGTCAGGGGGGATGTAGTAAGGGTTTAAGTTTTTTTAGGGTGTGAAGTTTAAAGAATCCATTCTTTAGTATGTTACTGATGAATTTCTTCAGCGTGAAGTGACCATCGAGGATGATTCCCAGATCACGGACTTGTTGGGCAAATGGGAAATGTGAAAGGGGGGGGGGGGGGGGGGTTCGGTTGGTTGGAAATCTTATTAAGCTTGCCATTTCTGTTGAAGACGCTGTAGCCACATTGGTTCTCATGTACAGTATTTCTGTATTTTTGTCTACACAGAGATCACCTTCTTAACTGGTATTGCCTTCACATTAACTGCTATGCTATATCTGCTTGAACTGAGGGCAGAAGACAGGTCAATAGCTTAATTCATATTATCAAGCATACGATGGACTACTATTGAAAATCTGTTCCTCAGCTGAACTTTGGTATCATCATGTAGCAGGGTAAACTACCGAGGATATACACACCATGAGAGAGAGATAAGAAAGTATCCAAGGTTTATTACAGAGGTCCCCCGACAGTAACAATGAAGAAAAAATTATCTTTTCACTTAAGAGTAATTTGGATATATGTGATCGGACTTGGGATGCTTATTGGCTGTGGCACAATCATCCATTATAGACCATACAGTATCATCTCCTATTGAGACTTTACTTGTACAATTTTTTTATTCTGGCATTTTCTCCCCTTCAAAAGTTGCAGAAAATTAAAGCCTGGGGCATAAGATGGCTTTTGGCACTCTTTTGCCTCCCATATTTTCAAGTACTGTCACTAAAACTCTCACTATGACGTTTTAGCATGCACGTCACTAAAAATTTAAGAAGCAGGTTTAAAATGACACTTATCTCGCTATGCAGAAAATATTAGCATGAAAGAACACTGAAACAACAGACCTTTTCTGCTGGAATGAATCCAATAGAATTAGGGGTCATGAAATGAAACTCCGGGGAGGACGACTCAGAAGCAATGTCAGGAAATATTTCTTCACGGAGAGGGTGGTGGATGCCTGGAATGCCCTTCCGGAGTAGGGTGGTGAAGACAAAAACAGTGAAAGATTTCAAAGAGGTATCGGTGAATCCCTAAAGGCAATGGGGAGGGGAATGAGGTAAGGCATGGGGGTAACTTGCTGGTGTGGCAGATACTATCCTTAACAAATAACCTTCAAAATGTGATGCAGCTCTATCATTGCTCTCTGCTTCACCAGTAGGGGGAAAGAGAAAAAAAGGAATTGGATTCAGACAACAACCAACAAAGACATTCAACTGTATAGTGTGGGAAAACACATAAGCCTGGGGGTAACTTGCTTGATGTGGCAGTTACTACCCTTAATCAAAAAGCCTGATACTACAAATCTGATGCAACTAGAACATTGCACACTGCTCTCTGCTTCAATGGCAGGGGGGAGGGGAGGGAAATTGGACTCAAACAGTAACCAATAGGGATGTGTAGACCAAAGTTTAAGTTCATAAGTCCATAAGTCGAAAGGGGGGGTCATTTGCGGTCAATATGGACATATGGAGAATTCCATAAGTTGAGTCTAGGTCCATATGTGCAAATAAAAATTTAAACCCCTCACCCGCCTTAATCCCCCCCACCCCCCCCAAGACTTACCAAAACTCCCTGGTGGTCCAGCGGGGTCAGGACGCCATTTCTGAACTCCTTTACAAGGAGCACGTGAGGTCGGCGTCACGTCGGAGTGACGCAACGTCACGTGATTCCCCTCGGGTTCGCTCCCGGAACCCTCGTTGGGCCCAAAAGGCACTTTTGGCCAGCTTGGAGGGGTCAGGAGGCCCCCCCAAGCTGGCCAAAAGTGCCATTTGGGTCCAACGAGGGGTCCGGGAGTGGAACCGCGATGGACCACGTGATGTCGGCGTCACGTGATTCCCCACGCGTCCGCTCCCGTACCCTCACGGAACTTTTGGCCAGCTTGGGGAGTTTTGGTAAGTCTTGGGGGGGGGATTAAGGCGGGTGAGGGGTTTAAACTTTTATTTAGATCAACAATCGCGATTTCCAACGTATTCAACATAGCTATGTTGAATAAGTTGGAAATCCGATCGTTTACGCCTCATCACTTTTTTTAAGTTAAAAAAAAAAATATGTTGCGTTTTCCATTTAAGTTCAAAACGAATGCACACCCCTAGTAACCAACAAGAGCACTGACCTTGGTGGTCTGAGAAACTGATAAGTATGGGAGCTTGCTGGGCAGACTGGATAGGCTGTAGGGTCCCTTTTCTGCCGTCACTTCTATATTTCTATGTAAAAGATTAGCAATGGTTACATGGAATAGACTTAGTTTTTGGGTACTTGCCAGGTTCTTATGGCCTGGATTGGCCACTGTTGGAAACAGGATGCTGGGCTTGATGGACCCTTGGTCTGACCCAGTATGGCATTTTCTTATGTTCTTATGTTCTTACTCAATATTTTATCCATCTGAGGGTTAAATAGTGCATAGAAGCCACACAAATGGTGTGCTTAATGTAAACTGAACAGAGCTAATTAGCTTTTCCTCATCGTCCTTACTTAAGATTGGCATAAAAGGAAGCCCATCACAGGGGACTGGTTGTCAGTGCTGACCAGAGGAGTGGAGAGCAACTGTTCCTCCAGAGAGGAGGCGGAAAGAGAAATCAAGGAGATTAAAGAAAAAAATCTGAGTGTCTTGTCTCACACTTTCTACACCTTAGCTTTCCATTTTTACAGATCCGTTGCTGAGAGGGTGCCATGAGGGAGGGAGTGTGTTTGTCTGTCCATCAGTCCTGTATGTACGTTTTAGCTTTGAAAGAGTGGAGTGAAAAGACATTGTTGGGAGAGAGAGAGCATGGATGTGACTGAGCAACTGTGTGTGTGTGCATGGACATAGAAGGCACATGAGTGGTGATTGTGTGAGTAGGTCAAGCAATGAGGTGTGGGAGAGGGATGGGAATGTCAGCAGAAGAATGAAGTCTACAGGAAGGTCTACAAATAGCACAGGTAGAGGTGCAGAAATCGGAAGGAGTGATGGGGCAGAGTCACAGTAGAGCTTTCAGGCTAGATGGTTCAGGAGGTGCCTCACATAGTTCAGATCAGACCCACCACGCACCTGGTGGAGTACCATAGGACAGCATGGCAGGGAGAGGAAAGAGGAGAAAAGAATGGGAGGAGACTTTAGATGGGCAAATGCTGGACAAGCATAAGAACATAAGAAATTGCCATACTAGGTCAGATCAAGGGTCCAAGCCCAGATCCTGTTTCCAACAGTGGCCAATCCAGGCTACAAGTACCTGGCAAGTACTCAAACACTAAGTAGATCACGTGCTACTAATGCCAGTAATAGCAATGGCTATTCCCTAAGTCAACTTGATTAATAGCCGTTAATGGACTTATCCAAACCTTTTTTTAAACCCAGCTACACTAAGGGGTAGATTTTAAAAGGAGCATGCGAGCGTACATGTGCGCGCGCTACCCGGCACGCACATGTATGCCTGATTTTATAACATGCGTGAGCAGACGAGTGCATGTTATAAAATCCGGGGTCGGTGCACGCAAGGGGGTGCACAATTGTGCACCTTACACGCGCTGAGCCCGCTCCGAGCCGTGCTCCCTTCTCCCGTTCTCTACCCCCCACCCACCTTCCCTTCCCCTACCTCCCCCACCTTTTCCCCCCTATCTTTGTTGATTTCTTTTTTTTTTGTTTTTAAAACTTATTTCAGCCCTAGGGCTAAAGTAAGTTGTGCGTGCCGGCTGACTGCCGGTGCGTGATCTCTGGCGCAACAGCCATGCGGAGGCCTCTGGCCATGCCCCCACCCATTTTGTAAAGCCTCGGGACTTACACGCATCCCGGGGCTTTACGCGCGTCGCCGGGCCTTTTGAAAATAGGCCTGGCACGCATAACCTTTTGAAAATCTGGCCCTAACTGTACTAACCACATCCTCTGGCAACAAATTCCAGAGCTTAGTTGTTTTAAATGTGCTACCTACTAACTTCATGGAGTGCCCCCTAGTCCTTTTGTTATCCAAAAGAGTAAATAACCAATTCATATTTACCTGTTCTAGCCCTCTCATGATTTTAAACACCTCTATCATATCATCCCTCAGCCGTCTCTTCTCCAAGCTGAACAGTCCTAACCTCTTTATCTTTTTCTCATAGGGGACCTGTTCCATCCCCTCTTATCATTTTGGTTGCTCTTCTCTGTACCTTTTCCAAAGCAACTATATCTTTTGAGATGCAGCAACCAGAACTGCACACAGTTCTACAGATGTGGCATCACCATGGAGCGATACAGAGATATTATTACATTCTCTCTTTTATTCTCCATTCCTTTCCTAATAATTCCTCACCTTCCATTTGCTTTTTTGAATACCTCCTCACACTGAACCGAGGATTTCAATATATTGTCCACTGTGATGCCCTGGTTCCTTTCCTGAGCAGTACTAACTCCTAATATGGAAACTAACATCTTGTAACTACAGTGTGGGTTACTTTTCCCACGTGCATCACTTTGCACTTGTCCACATTAAATTTCATTTGCTATTTCAATGCCCACTCTCCCGGTCTTGCAAGGTCCTCCTGAATTTATCACAATCCACCTGTGATCTAACAACTCGTAATAATTTTGAGTCATCTGCAAATTTGATCACCTCACTTGTTCCCCTTTCAGATCATTTAGAAATATATCAGAAAGTATTGGTCCCAGACAGATCCCTGAGGCACTCACTGTTTACCTTTCTTAACTGAGAAAGTCCTGAGAGTCCTACTCTCTGTTTCCTCTCCTTTAACCATTTTTCAAAGTCATTGCCTCCTATCCCGTGACTTTTAATTTTCTCAGGAGTCATCAAGGCCAGAGTTGAAGTCTTGATGATTGGCATTGTAGCAGAACCCCAGTTCACCGGAGAAGGGGGGGGGTGCTAAATCTGGGGTGCTACAAAACTCTCAGGACTTATTTGCTCTCACACCAGGAAATACACAGCTTCTGGGGAGCCCAGGGTTTCTCTAGTGGGGAGGAGGTGCAGAACTGGGATAATGCACCCAGTCCCAGAGCCTCACTCTCTTATGGGTCAGTGGGTTTTTACAGTGGCTGATCTGCGTGAAGGATGATGCACCATTGAAATGAAGGCTTTAGAAAACCAGATATTGGTGTTCAAATAAAACTTTTACTTAAAATAAGATGATCCATGACAGCCATGGCAGAAATCATGAATAACAAAATAGAAATCATCACAAGGAATAGAGCGGCCTTCTTTATCCCTGGTGCATCTTCTAGTCATGCTCCTCCTTCCTCCAACTGACCCAGTCTCCACGGTCTCCACTACCCCTTCCCCATAGAGGGTGGGGCAATTGTCCTCCTTCACAATTATAAACTGAGGATAACCCTAAAAAAAAAAATAAAAAGCAGGATGGTTCCAAAACAAATAGCTCTCTCCACAATAACTGGGCACAAAAAAAGGAAGAATCCCACGAACTCAGTCCTTCCAGAGATGGAATTTGCCCTTCTGTCAGGAACTAGTCCACAGGAAATAATAACTGGCCTCTTTACTTTCCCCAAATCTTCACAACTCCTATCAAAATTCCTCTCCTTTCACTTCCTCTTCTCCAGGTCAATCCGCCAGAGGACCAGAAATACCTTGATCAATCCTCTGTAACAGAGAAAAGACAAAGGCAGCCCCTCAAAAGAGGAACATTTATACCCCTGGGACACATCCCACAAAAAAGGTGGGACACAGGCACGGGAAGGACCCCAAAAATGTAACACCCCTAAGCTGGAAAAATAGGAAGAGAAAAAGTAGCAGAGCGCAATAGCACATCAAACCTGTACTAATTCTCAACCCCGTTTGTGCTCAGTAGTATCTGCTTCAGGAGGAAGGGGGAACAACAGGAAGGGAGGGACTGTTCTCTGCTGTTTCTTCCAGGCTCACCCACTCCTTTCTTCTTCCTGGCAGGTTATACCTTGAGGGAAGGCACTGGAGCAGAACAGCCCTGCTCCTCTGCCTCTCAAAAGAAGTGAGGAAAACCTCTTCCCTAGCCTTTCCCCCACAAATTAGGTGGTTAGTAGGCAGGTCCTAGCTGTTGTATTTGGCGGTTCACTGTTGGTTGCTCCCACGAACTGCTGCCTTTACCTTTTGCGGTGGGGCCTGCCGCCCTTCCCTCCAATGTGACAGGACGCTGCTGACTCCCTCCCTGGCAGGAGACCAGCGGACACCATACTGCAGGATGCTACAAGCTTCAGCTCCCCATTTGCCTCCCCTAAGGCTAGCGCGTGTGTCCGACCTCAGCTTATGAAAGGGGCCCAGACAGGAAAGTCCCCGTGGCCCCTAATGATGATATCAATTGACATTGCCCTACATAAGGGCAGCTCCCCTGATGCACTCTGCCTCGCAAACAAGCCCAGCTACTGTGGTAGTGTGTGTTTCTTCCAGCCTTCATCTCAGCCTGTTCCAGCCTTCCTCTGCCCAGCCTGTTACAGTCCTCGCCTGCCCAGTTTGCCTCAGCTCTCTCCGTCCCTCTTCTCCTTCCTCCAGATGGATACCTGTTTTGACCCTTGCATGGACTCCAGATATGCCTGATTGCTGCCTGCCTACAACCCTAGATTGCAGATATTTGTACAAGAAAATCCCCTAGCAAACAAAATAGCACCATTTAGAAACCAAATTCCATGGAGGTCAGCAGCCTCCAAACTCATACCTAGGTCAATAGCACAAGTGAAACATCATTAAAAGGACATGAATCAGGGCTTCTGAGGAAAGGAAGCTATCAAGCTAACATCTCTGCCTAGCAGAAGAAGATGGGAAGTGGACATGCCTGTTTCAGTCACCTTTAGAGCTATGAATTACTGCAAGCTTGAGTCCGGACATCATCATCAGCTTCTCACTGACAAGGAGTGAGCTGGTTGAGTTACCTGCATTACAAAAACATAAAGTAGGAACACACAGAAAGTCCTATAGCTTTTATTTGCAGGGTTTGCCTAGAGGCCCCAACCTGTCTATGGAGGCCTAGGAGATGAAAGAGTTATGGATTGACTTGAGGCCTAATAAGTGCAGGACTTTTTGTAAGAGGTAGTGGAAAACTAGGCCTGGACATTTTAGAAAGACTGAGGACTGAGGGGGCAATATGTAGATTGCAGGGCAAAGTAGTGGAAGATTAAAGGCCTTGATGTAGAGCAGCTTCACTTTCCTGCTAGAATGCATGTATTTCAACAATGTATTTATCTTTATATCTTTCCAGATCTAACAACTTTGTCAAGACCACTCCAAAATTCCTGGATGCAGAGGATGCATGCAGATATACCCCACAGCTACCACCGAGGGAGAGGAATAAATGCAAGTAGGAGATGATTTCATCTATGAGTTTTGCCACATACACCACAGGATGCACAACTGATACCACAAATGACAAAACAAGCTTTAAAAACCTGGAAAGAAGACAATAACTGAGCTCAGAGTTGCCTGGCCCGACTCTTGCCAATGCTGGTTAATGCTTGCAAGGAACAAGATAACCCTGACTTAGGGGAACAACATCAGCTGAGCATCCTTCTTCTATGGCCACTGTGTATGTTCGGGCAGCAACTGCATGATGTCATAATCCACAAGCGCTTCAAACTATACGAAAGCTTTTGCATAGTAAACCTAAAGCATTTTAAGAATTGGGGAGCTGAAAGAAGACATAGATACTGTAGGTATGCACTGTTTTTCTGACACTTCTTCGTGCTGTATCTGTATACCAGTGTTAGACACAGAATGCAAAGGACTCTGGCTACGTGCTGGAATGCAGCCAGCCAACACCCCAGACCCATTAGCTGATTGGTCTAATACATTCTCAAATGAAATGTACTGCACTTATCTAGAATCAACACTCTGAGTAGGTTCTGATTGGTCAGTATGAAGATATAAAAGCTTATACACAGTACTGGAACTTTGGGGTGGATGGGTGATTGTAAAGTTGTATGGACCTGTTGCCCCCCAGAACAAACTATGTCCTTGTGCTTTGTTCTGTTTCCTCTCCCTATTCCCTTTGTCTCTGTCTTTCCCTAATAAAGTCTCAAAGTTAACTATTGCAGCTATGTTTTCCTTTAGAATAAATACCTTGACAGATGTTCATGCTGAAGTGTTTGAACACACGCTATAGTTATTGGTCAGACTAACCACAGTAACGAGAGAAATAACCATTGATGTAGGCCAGTTTATAGATTCCAGGCAACCAACACAGTCACTGTCCCATCACCAAAGCAAATCTGACTCCCACTGCAGCCACACTATGGTGGAGTAGCCATTTCAGGGGGCCTTCGATTAGAGGTGGAAAGGTTGCCAAGCGGCATCCAAGCTTCAAGGGGAATAGTTGTATTCCCGACTATTCCTCTTAAGACTAACTTTTAACCTGCTGCTGCGGCAACACCTGTCTTGCAAGATGTGGGAATTATGTAAAATATAAGACAGTTGTAGTGAAATGTTCTTGCACAATCATGACACTAGCAAATAATTTGTGGGATAGTCCTTTATTTTCATTCTTGTTAGCCCAATGCCTTACAAATTTTGAAGTGCACAACAATGTTACAAAATGTGTTTGTCTTCTGTGAACCTTTTGCTTGGAAAACCATTTACATTGTGTAAACCAAAATTCCGCTTTATTTTTTTTAAATCCTCGTGTGTGTTAGTATTTATTATATGCCATCTCCTCCTGTCTCTCCCCTCTCCTCTGTTTATCCACTTTCCTTACTCCATGACACTCATCCATCAATAGCCACCAATTCATCCTATAAATTAAACCCTTTCAGTAGCATGCATGTTAAAAAGCTTGGTCTTGGTCTAAGGCAGGTTTTAAAACTTATTCTGTAGCAAGCACACACTAAATAGTTGGTGGAGAAGAGCATGTAATACTATTTTATGAGCCTAATATGATATTCCTTCATTTAGATGTACATGCATACATGTTAATTGTAGCACATGCCTGCTAATAGGGATGTGCATTTATTTAAAATGAAATAGACAATGTCAACAAGATTTCATTGGAACCACAAAATGAAAGAAAAATGCCAACATTTTGGGATTTTTTTAGTTTTGTGGTTAGTGTGCACTAAAAGGTGAATTTTAAAAACCTGAGGGATGAATGATTATGTTGGGCTCACGTGTGCTGAGCAGATTTTAAAAGCTGACGAGAAACACGTGTATCTCCCAGAGTGTGCACATCTCAGAAGTTTTCAAAAAGGGGCGGGACATGCACAAGGTCTGGGCGGGGCGTGGGCATTTCAGGGCGTGAACCTGAGCTATGCGCGTTACTCACACAATCTGGTGCATAACCTTACCTCTGCAACAGATGGCATATAAGTTTAAAAAAAAAAGAAAATAAGGCAGTTCTGCAGGGTTTTAAGGGTCAGGATAACTAGGGGGAACTGAAAGCTAGTAAACTATGGAGTTTGGAGGACCTCTTTCTACTAGGTGAACTGGGAACAAATTGGTAAAACTGAGAATAGTGTCGGTGCGTGCCTCTTTTAAAATCCTACGATTTACGCGGTAGAAGTGATATTTGCACACACTTCTGCGTGCTCACTTAACATTTGGTACATGTGCATGTAGCCAGGCTATTTTATAACATGCATACATATATGCACGCAAGTTATAAAACAGCTGTGGGGCCGACACATGAGCACACAAGTGCACCCATGTGCTGGTTTCAAAGTTACTGTCCTTCTGGACTTAGTGTGCACTAACCACGATATTAGGGGGGGAAACCCAGTGAACCATTTTAAAAATGAAATCAAGCAAAAAAAATGACATGAAACAAAAATGACACATCCCTGTCAGGTAACATCTTCTCTGATGGCTTTAGCATGCATGCTAGGCCTTACTGCATAGCAAACTTACCGGGTCATTCATCAAAATGCATTAGGGCCCAAACACGCATTAAATGGGTCTAACGCACACGATAAATATCGCAATGCAAGTTAGCATGCAAGTTTAAAATTTGTTATACAAGTGGGAGGAGTTAATGCAAATTGGGTTCTTCTACCACAGATTGCGGTAGATTAACGCAGAATTTAACTGCACCTTTTGTTTTTTTTGCAATAGAGGGGAAAATAATTTTTATTGTGCAACTACAGCCATTATCACGAGAGAGAGAAAACACTGTAATAGAGAGAACAAGACTCTCTATATATCTATCTATTTATTTTATTTATTTACTTTATTTATTTATCGAGTTTTATATACTGTCATTCGGTTTCGCCATCATAACGGTTTACAATTTTCGATCGAAGTAGAAACGTCTTAGAGAAGTAATACAAACATTATAATAAAAATAAGATAAAATGTATAATTAGAAACATAAAATTGCAATAAAATATGATGAGTAAATTTAGAAGTTATCATGGCTGAGAGAGATAGAAATAGTGAGGTCCAGTAAAAAGGAATATTGTGAGGAGGCTGCGTGATTGTCATTGGGTGTTTTCATAGGCTTTGGTGAACAGATAACTGATGACGAAAATGACATGATGGATGTTATAACTAAACTATTTAAGTGGCTGGCATAGTACAATATAATCATTCCACATACATATTCTGGTGCCCGTGGTCAATTATTGAATATTAAGCAGATGGCAATAGCCAGGCCCATTTAAGTTGCTCATTTTTCCTTCCTGTTGCAATACTACATACTTTGTTCCCCATCTATACCTTGGTTTTGTCTCAAGTATGCATCCTGTGTGGTAGTGACATGTTTGCTATAAAATTCAGCGAAAATCTAATGCAAGGGTATAAAATTATTGCAGCACCATGGCAGCAGAGAATGAGGTCAAAGGTCTAGATTATAATAATAAACAAGGGACATGGCAATTTTGGAATAGGATATTTGTACATAATCTGAATTGTATTGGCTTCTACATTTCCTAACAGGTTTAAGAGTGAAAAATAAGCAAAACATGCCATCTAAGCAAACTTTGTCACACGAATCTTCAATACATACACCCAACAGATGTATTAATATTTTCTACTAGGAAAGCATGCAAACAAAAAAACAAAACAAAACATTGAACTCAGCATGGGTTGGAGGGTTACATACCCAGTCAGAGTAATTAATTGCAAATTTGAAATCACTGAAGAATTTCTGTCATTTGAATCAATGAAAGGTACAAGAGGAATTGATTTGTACAATGCAATCTCTAGCAGTCTTGAACATTTTAAGCTTCCCTGGAGGAAAATGGTAAATATCACCACTTGAGCCGGAGCTGGTAAGTTCACCTCACCTCTAAATGGCACGGCTGCTACAGTTGTCCACATCATTTGGCATAAAGATGCTCACATTGATTGAGATGCAAAGTGCGCATCTGATGCCAAACGGTACATGTGTACTTCTCGGCATTGCTACTTATGTCTTCTTTGTTTCCACAGCTCTCGCCCAGGGCTCTGCCAGTCCCAGCCATCAAGACCCAGGGACCTGCAGTGCAGCAGCATTATTCCTAGGCTTAGCCAGCGGACATTGTTATGGTAAAGCAAATCCTGGAGTTCAGCATCTGTGTCATTGAGAAGGGAGATGAACTCTTGATAAGTGAGTCCCGTTGACCTAATATAGTTCACTACATGCACTACTGTACTAACAACATGCTCCATGCCCAGGACATTCTTGCATAGCGTCTCCTGACGTATAATATAGAAATATTAGTTGCTGTGTTGGGTCCTCTTCTTTTACTTTGCCCTCTATTCTTTTGAGACGTCTAACCTTTATACCAATTAAATTTGCTGATCCGTCTGTGGTGACATTTACCATTTTTCTCCAGGAAAGCTTCAAACGTTGAAGACAGCTAGATTGCATCGTACAAATCAACTCCTTTTGTTGTACCTTTCATCAATTCAAATGATAGAAATACGTCAGTGATTTTAAATTTGCAGTTAATTCCTCTGACTGTGTATGTAACACTGCCCCCAACCTACCCAGAGTTGAATGGGCCCATCTACAGTGCTAGATGGATATAGAGTCCTATTCTCCCTATTACAGTGCTCTCCCTCTCCCTCCCTAAAGAAGCAGCTGGTATATACATAAAACTAATAGCACACCACACATAAATCAATGCGTGCTGCATAAAATGACAAGATACTGAATTGCACTTTGCTGAAGATAGGAAATTAGCCTAACCATTCCCATTTTTTTTTATTGCAGGTGCTATTTTTATAGCATTTTGATGAATCTAGGCCTATTTTTGATATATATTAAATGCTATGCTTTGACACATAGGCCCCATTTTGTTTGAAAATAATTGGCATGTGTCAAAGCATAGTCATCAAGTGCACAAATTATCTTTGGATTGACTGGTGAAATGTCATCAGATTCACAATCGTGTACATTGCTTGAATGATAGGGATGTGAATCGTTTTAGGACGATTAAAATTATCGTCCGATAATTTTAATATCGTCTTAAACCGTTATGGAACACAATACAATACAGATTCTAACGATTTATCGTTATAAATCGTTAGAATCGTGAGCCGGCACACTAAAACCCCCTAAAACCCACCCCCGACCCTTTAAATTAAATCCCCCACCCTCCCGAACCCCCCCCAAATAACTTAAATAACCTGCGGGTCCAGCGGCGGTCCGGAACGGCAGCGGTCCGGAACGGGCTCCTGCTCCTGCATCTTGTCGTCTTCGGCCGGCGCCATTTTCCAAAATGGCGCCGAAAAATGGCGGCGGCCATAGACGAACAAGATTGGACGGCAGGAGGTCCTTCCGGACCCCCGCTGGACTTTTGGCAAGTCTCGTGGGGGTCAGGAGGCCCCCCACAAGCTGGCCAAAAGTTCCTGGAGGTCCAGCGGGGGTCAGGGAGCGATTTCCCGCCGCGAATCGTTTTCGTACGGAAAATGGCGCCGGCAGGAGATCGACTGCAGGAGGTCGTTCAGCGAGGGTTCCGGCGCCTCGCTGAACGACCTCCTGCAGTCGATCTCCTGCCGGCGCCATTTTCCGTACGAAATGGCGCCGGCCATACGCGTATGGCCGGCGCCATTTTCCGTACGAAACGATTCGCGGCGGGAAATCGCTCCCTGACCCCCGCTGGACCTCCAGGAACTTTTGGCCAGCTTGTGGGGGGCCTCCTGACCCCCACGAGACTTGCCAAAAGTCCAGCGGGGGTCCGGAAGGACCTCCTGCCGTCCAATCTTTTTCGTCTATGGCCGCCGCCATTTTTCGGCGCCATTTTGGAAAATGGCGCCGGCCGAAGACGACAAGATGCAGGAGCAGGAGCCCGTTCCGGACCGCTGCCGTTCCGGACCGCCGCTGGACCCCGCAGGTTATTTAAGTTATTTGGGGGTGGGGGATTTAATTTAAAGGGTCGGGGGTGGGTTTTAGGGGGTTTTAATGTGCCAGTTTTTCGATTTTTCGATTTTTCGATTTTTTAACGATTTTTCACGATTTTTCACGATATTTTACCCCCCCAAACGGCAACAATACGATTCCCTCCCCCTCCCAGCCGAAATCGATCGTTAAGACGATCGAGGACACGATTCACATCCCTATTGAATGATTATCTGTATACAAAATCTGAATGCTGTAGACCTAGGAACAGCAAAATCACACTTTGTTGACTTTTGCAGCTTCTGCATAATTCACAATACTTGAAATACAATATGAGATTAATCAAAAATGCATTTTTCATCTTCAGGGATTTAAACATAATAAAAAAGAGGAGCATTATTAAAAGCCTGCTTTAGAAAAAGTATAACTATATCTAATATGTAAAGATTACTCTTGGAGCTGGTGGTTAGCATACAATAAAGTACTGAAAACAAGATCACAGATGGTGAGAAAAACAAATAATGGAAATAATTAGATATTGAGATCAGCAAAACTGAAGGCAATTTAAGAATAATCAATTTTGTTGTACCTAGGTTCGCTGTGCCCACACATTAGTAATGTTCTCTGTTATCTGAATTAGATTAACAAAGAACATTTCTGCTACATCCTTCGAGAAGTGTATATGTGGGGGGTTGTTAGTTACACACCCCAAAGCAGGCTATTTAGGTTTTGTTAAAACCTTCTCTCTGATTTTATGGTTTTAAAGGCTTTGGAAATCTGAAACACATTTTGTTGACTCCATGTTACTCTTTGTTACCTCTGCACCGAATTTCTTTTAACCATCCCAAAATGTCTGGCATTTGTGCAGTAACTCAGCAAGACAGGCTAGATCTGCGGTTTCAGTTTGCAAATATTTGACCCCTATCATCCCTGTAGGAAAAAAGTCAATTTTCAAATTCATTGTGAACCCAGTTTAGGATACATAAAATGATGGGAAGTTTTTCCCTATTGAGAGAAGGGTCCATCTCCCAGATTTATTTAGTGGGTTCCAATATTTCGGTCATGCAAATGATGAAGTAGTTCCTGGATTGAGACAGACCTCTAGAATGGTCAGGGAGAAAAAGTACCATCCTCCCCTCCATGAACTCTTTAAAGGTGATTTTTTAAAAGCCCGACGCGTGCCAAAATGGGAGATATGCGAATGTCAAGCCGGTGCAGGTCGAGCAGATTTTAAAAGCTGCCTGAATACACGCATATTTCCCGCTGCGCGCACAAATGAAAAGTCCCAAAAAAGGGGCGGGGCATTGTGCGTGGTCTGTGCGGGGCATGGACGTTCCTGGATTTCACATTGAAATCTGTGTGTAAGTGCATACGCGCACAGCCAGAGTCTCCTGCTGCGTAACTTTACTTCTGCAATGGATGGTGTATGAGTCATAAAACTAAACAGATCAGCAGGGTTTTAAGGGTCTGGACGAACAAGGGGGAGGGGGGTGGAGGAAGACTATTAAAGTAGGGGAGGTTTGGAAATCTCTTAACTGTGAGAAGTGGGAACAAACTGGGAAACGGGCAAGGGCATCGGTGGTGTGTCTTTTAAGAATCCCCCAGTTATACAGTAGAAGTGGGACTGGCGAGCACAAGCAAGCAACTGCTTAAAATTGATTGCACATGTGTGCGCGGTCTGGCTATTTTCTAACACGTACACATATACAAGCGTGTGTTTAGAAAGTGGTCATTTCCCTGGGCACGGGCCAACGAACCGGCGCATATGTCTGCCCGCGCACCTGTTTAAATGTTACTGTCACTGCAATTAACTATCCCTTAATGTTGGCAATAACAAAGTAATAAGCAGAGTCATACTTTCAGATAAACCACAAATATGCTAAAGACTTTAAGAAGGCTTTGAAAACCTTTCCATTTAAGCAGATTTTCCAGGAACAAGTCTAGCTTTAGCTCTTCTTGCAGTGTATAGATTGTCACTTGCCTAATTTATTTCTTGTGAACTTTGTTGGTTCTTTTCTGTTTTATCATTTTTTTCTGTTTTTTTTATGTAACCCACCCAGGTAACTGGAGGGCGCAGGTAAGAAGTGCTTTGAAACAAAGAAGCAAACAAATAAAGAAACAGATAGATAAACAGATACTTAAATAAAGTTAAGAGTTCTGTTTAACTCCGGCCACTATGTACAAGGGGAGTATTGGATATACTTAGAGTTCATGGGATACAGAACATTCAGAGAAAATTCTCCCCAAGGAATATCACAATCAGGTCAATACAGTAAAGTGCGGCCGCGGTTACCCACCTTTTACTCACAATTTAGTCGCGTTAGCCCAACCCGCGATTCACTATCCCCTTTAACCCATTCTTACCGCCTCTTTAAATCAACAAGTAACCCCTTCCGCCCGCGGCATGTATATGAGATGTAAACGATCGGATAGCTATTCCCCCCCCATTCAGTAACGTCTGCCCCGACTATCGCCTTTTTAACCTGCAGTTTAGCTGCGCGTTTAACCTGCTAACTTACCGCCTAACCTTACCCCTGCGTTAGAGGCAGGGGTAAGGGTAGGCGGCAAACTTTCCCCCAGCCCTCGCTCACCTGCCCTGGCCGGTGAGCGAAAAAGGGGCAGCACGTCTTGAGCGCAAAATTGCACGCACAGGCTGAATGCACGCAGGAGAAGTGGCGGCAGCTGGAGCGATCGTGTCAGAGGGCCCATGCAGGCATCCATCTTCGCCGGTAGGGCCGCTTTCACCGCCGGCTGCCCCCGGGGGGCAGGGGGCAGCCCCCGGGAGGCAGGGGAGCTGCGGTGCGTCTCCGGAGGAGGGCTGCAAGAGTAAGTTATACTTCACATGTCGCTTTTCTCCTTTTTCGCTCCTTTTTCGCTTTCGTTGCTTCGGAGGAGGGTAGAGAGGACTGGGCTGCCCCTTTTTCGCTCACCGGCCAGCTTTCGTTGCTTCGGGAGGAGGGTAGAGAGGACTGGCAATCCCGAGTGTAGGAGAACCGTCCACTTCCTGGTACAGTAAAATGGATTGCACGGGCCTAACCCTTCTCGGACGCGGCTTGCATTTGCAAGCTATTTAAATACAGTATTGAGCGGTAGGTGAGCCGGACTGTGCGTGCGGCAAACCCGGGTGCGCCCGGCACTAATGCAGCTCTTCCTACCGCTCCTTACTGAATCGGCCCGAATGGTAGTCCATTAAATTAGAGTACCAGTCAGATAGCCTTCACTTGAACATCAATTAAATCCCAGACCACACCACTTTACAGGACTATGGCCTGGATTTATCAAAATGCAATAAGTATCACATGGTTTATGTAATAGACAGTTTATTGCAATTTGCACTAATTATCTATGCAAAGAGCTAAGTTAGCACAAATTATGATAATGTTTTCAGACTTTGCAATAAGTGCTAGACCTGTTGTATTTCTTGAAGAGAAAGAGAAAGAGAAAAGAGAAAAAGAAAGAGAGAGAGAGAGAGAGAGAGAGAGAGAGAGAGAGAAGCCATGATGTTGTCTCCCTAGATAGGTATTTGTAGCCCTATGGGAGGCCCCCCTAGTAACTCAAGGTGAAGTTTAGGTATTAGTGTAGGGGGATAGGGGCCACTTTGACATTCAATATGAGACGTACGAACAGAATAGTGGTCTCTTGTGAAAATTTGATCACCTACGCAGAGAGGAAACTCACTCCAAGATGATATTTGTGCAAGGTTCTCTCAACCTAGCTTGATGAACACTCCACCTGGGTAACATCAAGCTAGATAGAGAGAACATTGCACAAATCTCATCTTTGGGTGAGTTTCCTCTATCCGTAGGTCATCAAATCTTCACAAGAGACCACTGTTCTGTTTGTACGTCTCATATTGAATGTCAAAGTGGCCCCTATCCCCCAACTCTAATACCTAAACCTCACCTCACCTCGAGTTACTAGGGGGGCCTCCCATAGGGATATAAATACCTATCTAAGGAGATGACATCATGGCTTTTCTCTCTTTCTCCCAGAGCTTCAAACCTACTAAAACAGGGCCTTTAGGAGACATCACAAATGCACTAATACCTTATCACACTACTGAAAAAGGTGTAGTTAAAATCAGCATTAAATCTGTGCAATAGCACTTTGCAGATTGGCAAGCCCACTTCTCTTTTTTGGATTTGTTATTGTATTGCATCATACAATATGGTACGGATCGCATGCATTAACAGGGCTTTTTTGCATGTGATACACCCTTAACGCATGTGAAAACACCTTAGCGCATTTTTCATAAATGACCCCATATATCATTTACTTTCCCAAAATACAGTTCTCCCTATAGGCAACCTATAAATGCTTTTTCTTTTATATCTCAATCCATCCCAATCCACAAGAGCAATAACACCCCTCCCAGATTCTTCTTCAAGTTTAACCCCAGTCTCAACACCTGCAAAGAATGAAGTTACTCACAATTATTTTCTCCAACAATATCTCCTCTCCTCCGGCCCAGACTCTTACAGGTATCCTTGGTATCCTGCATGCCTGGTTCCTTCTTGGGGCATGCCTCACCTCACTATAACCCTCTCTCTCTCCATCCTATTGACCTTTTCCTCAGGGAAGAAAGCGCCTCTTCTTTATCTCTCTCCAGAGTTTTTCCTCAGGGGAAGGAAGCCTCGGGACTCTTTCTTTAAGGGAAGAGCACCTGCAGGTACCATGCTATACTAGGGTAGTCCCCGGGCCCACCAGCCTGCAATCTGGCTACTCCAGGCCACTGCATCCCTAGAGGTCCTTCTCTGCACCAATTAAAACCTGAAGAGATTAAAAAGGGCAACTTTTGCCAACTCCTCCCAAATGTATACCTGCCACTAAACCATTTATCACCCTTAAGGGACCAACATACCATCCAACATCTGCAATATTAAAAACTCATATCATCCTTCCCCACTGTAAACGCCATCCTTTGATCATCACATGGTACTACATCTTCAAGAGTAAAATATTTCCAAAGTAACTGGCAACTTATAAAAATCCCAGGTCTCTTCCACCTGAAATATCTTGTGCATCTGCCATTTGGAACAACAATAGGAATACAAAGTTGGGGATCTCCCCACATCATATTTTACCAACATTAGTAATCTAAGTTCCTTTTGAGGTCTACTGAGTATTACAAAATCATAATTAAACCTGTATGTATCAATCTAGTTAATTAATTCAACAGGAGAAGATTATAATCACAAACCTCCAGCCATGTTTCAATTAATTGTCTTTCTTCTCTAAAAAGTTTAGCTTACCTGCTAGTAAAGATGTAGTGCCAGAAAACATGGTTTTTTATTTTTCCAATCAGTATGTGTTTGGGGGAACCATCCACTACTTGTAAACACCTGTGTCCCTTCTCACATGATCATTGTGCAGGTCATGCAAATTATTTATCACAACTGTTGCGTGCATGGTCCATTGAGCCAAGGTAGAGTTGGTGCAATCTGCAGGGAGGAGACCTGTAGGTCTCCATCATGGGCTGTTGGAGCTGGCTGTAGCAGAGGCCCAACTGGACCTTCACCTATACCAGCCTTTGTTCCCCTTAGGTTGAGCCCTCGAGTGCCAGGGCTAGCAGGTCTTAGCCAGGGGCCTCTGCTGACAAGCTGGATATATGGAGAAATGGTTGGGTCATGGGCCAGGATCAAAGGCAGCATGGATTCAGGCATGTCGGAGGCAGGCGATGGTTGAGGCAGGGCAAGTGTTCAGATGTGGTAGTGAGTCAAGCAGTGGTCATTGCAAGCAGAGTTCAGGCAAGGTCAAGAGTCAGGTAGTGGTCAGTTTGCAGGCAGAGTTCAGGCAAGGCTGAGAGTCAGGCAGTGGTCAGTGGCAGGAGGAGTTCAGGTGAAGTCAAGAGTGAAGCAAGCTGACATCAGAACAAGAAATCCTTCCAAGGGACGGGGGGACAGATAGGCAGGCAAGGAGATGAGAAATAGCACAAGCGGGTAGATGGTCATACAGAAGACACTGAAGAACTGAAGATTGACCACAGGACAAAGATGAAGACTAGGAACTGAAGAGATGAAGACCAGAGCCACAGAAACAAAGACAGAGCCACAGAAATGAAGACCAGGAACACAGGAATGAAGAGCAGGAACATGCTGAACCAACTTGCTCTACCAAAGTAGTGGACCTATCACTGTGGCATCCCTGAAGCAGGGGAGGTTGCCCTTTTATAGGGCAGCATTATTGATGTTTCCCATCACGGTCCCTTTAAATTGCGCACATTCTTAGGAACAATGCAGCATGCAAGGACCGACATCACAGGGAACAGAGGCAGTACGATGCAAGGCGGCGTTCTCCCCACCTAGCTCGGAGTTAGAGGTAAGCGCAGTGTGTGAGGTAGGCCAACCTAACAACTACAATATTCTAAAGTTCTTTTAACATTTAAGCATTTGATGTACTATATGTACAACATGAACATGCTATAAAACATTCACACAGGCAACACAGTCAGAAGGATGCACGTTATACATAGTCTATGGTTTGCATTCACTTTTGAAATACACTCACAGTGACCTTGCAAGGACTTGGCCATCATATATTCTACCAGTGTACATGCATCAATTCTACCATAAATTCACATTCTTCTAGTCTGATATTCATTTGTAACACTCTTCCCTGGTATCCCATTCTGTATTCTTCTGTTTTGCCAACAAATCTTTCCTATTCTTCATTTCCCTAAACTTCTCTGGAAAGCTCAATTTACTCTCACACTATCATCTTCCAAACTCTGATTCCCTACTAAATATTATCACCCATCCTCCCTCATCATTATTTACTGTGTTTACCTAAAATATATTGGGAGAGTAATTTATTTAATGGAAAGAAGGGTTGAATTTCTTGCATTTCTTAGCAAACACCGGAAAAAACCCCCAACCTCTTGAAAATGTAATTTAAGAAAGAGGACAAAAATAGCCCAGACTTATTCTCTCGTCTACAACATAATGTTAAGACATCAAATTAGAAGGAACGGCATCTAACTCAGAGATTTTAATTTGATAAGAAGAAATTAATTTATATATATAAATGAGCAAAAAAAAAATGTTCAAAGAAATAAGTAGCAATAGAAACAAATATATAGCTCTTACCAAAATCCAACTTCAAAACACAGTTGTTCCTTGTTTAATCCTGTATTCCCCAAGGGAAAATAAACCCCGTCCAGTCTAGAGCCAATTAGCATTCTGTTCTTCCAAACACTGGAACCAGTAAGGACCTCCAGAGAATCAATTTTCAAATAGCTCACACACTTGTAACATATGCAGATGCTTTTAGCTTGTGTTCTTTACCTGTGGGGAATTTCCCTCTGAAAAATGAGCTTGTGGGCCACTGGTATCTTTATGTAGGGGGGGTGGTGGGGTAGACACTGAAAATTATCCCTAGGAGGACAGCTGTCAAAGGGATTTACATTGTTAGATTGTCCTGGTTGAAAAAATTACTCCTTCCTCTCACCACAGACTTTCACAACATGCATACGTTTAGCTGCATTTTTAAAGAGGCATTCCAAGAGGTGCGTTTAGGTCGGGCAACTCGACAACGTGCAGACATTTGGATTTTCAAATACATGTTCAATTCTGTCACCTGCTAAAATAAGAGATGCAGAGCCTTTAGGCATTGTTGAGTCCAAGTACCATGTAGGTTAATTTTAAAAGGAAACTACTTCTGGGTTTTTTTCAGTTTTGAAAACTGGTTGAATGGTCTGTGGGCACACTACTTTGCAACCATGTGTGCGATTGATAAAATTGGCTCTTAAAATGTTTCTAGGTAACTGACAGAGTTTTTCCCAAAGGGCCATTGCAAAGGCTTCTGATGGTGATGGTTATGGGATTTAAGAATTACTGCATGGCTCTTAGAATAGATCTTGAAAACGTGTGTGTCATGTTCATATTCCACAAAATTAAAACCTATAAAATTCCTTGAAAACACAGTTCTTAATAGAAACCTATTTTGTTGATCTAAAGTGTAACACTAAAGACCACGCTCTCTTTCTCACACATCCCCTCTTGTGCACTCTTGATGGCCTCGCAATGGATTGCCTGGGAGAGAGAGCTGAGACTAGACCTCAGGAATGAGATGAAAGGGTCACCAAGAGCTAGGTCAAGTAGCTTTAAGAGCTGGAGCAAGCACTTCTGAAAGTACTGCAGAGTACACTGTGTGCACAGCTTATTTTTAAAAATAGTGTATAACAGGCATTTTGAAACTTGTCACAATTCAACTTCCTCAATGTACCATCTACACTAATTGAGTGCTATGTACGGCACAATACTCAAGCTTCTAGTACTAACAGAAGAAGCTCCGACAGATGGTTACAGTGCATGCAGAAGTGAATAGGGCTCAGCCTGAAATAGAAATGTAAGATGCTGGAAGAAGCATAAAACTGTTTTATAGAACTTAATAAAATATAGTCTGGGCCATTTAAAAACTGATTGACATATAATGAACTATAAAATTTATGTTGAAATGGAAATGACTTTAGTGAAACAATAAGAGGCAGCAGCATCACTTAGTCACAGATCTGAAGGTGAGGAAATTTTCCACGCCAATAGCTCCCCAAAATTAAGTAAATTACAGACTGATGAAAATTGTATTTTGTTTAATTGGATTAAGCATTTACCGAGAAACAGAACATGAAGACAATCCAAGATGACGGTAATATCTCTTATCATTCAACACTAATCATGCAGTTGGTAAAAGGACCTACACTGAGTAAGAATAATATCTCCTAAAGCTTCCGGATCTCCCACATTTATTTTCATATTTACAACAAAACAAGCAGCATGTCAGATTTAATTTGATATTCCCCAATAGCTTATTCAATAAAAATTATCTTAGATTTGCTTAATAGAAAAAACACTTCAGATCAAAACTGAGGGGTCCGCTAAAGCTTTGGAAAAAATATTCCCCTTTGTGAATATCATAGGACTCCAGAGTTTAGAGAAATTAAGTTGTCAAGAGAGGCCACTCAATTTAATCTTACAGCTTTCAAAGTAATATCATCATATATAATATGCTTGGGAACTCATGGTATTCATAGCAGTGGACACAGGTGACAGTATGCTATTATTAACAGATGATTCTGACACCTTGTGGCCACTTCTGATAGTGCAGCCTCTCACGTTTCCTAGATAGACATGATGAGTATTGTTATTTATTTATTTATTTATAACTTTTTTTATACCGAAGTTCAGGTAACAGAATTACTTATCACTCCGGTTTACATTATAACAAATAATAGCTTTGTCCTGAGTATTGTCTCTGTGAAACTCAACTCAGTATTTATTGCTGCAGCAAATATGTATATGTACAGAGGATATGCATGAAGCATTCTTCCTAGTGGGACTGCGGTGCATGAATCACTGGGGTGCTCCTTCAAGAGCCCTTGTTCTCCTAGCATTGTCCAAGCTGGAAGGATATCCATCCCCATAGCATTTACAATTTTAGATTTAGCTACAGCAGTGGCAGTGCAGGCCCAGCGGAGATCTGCATTGTGCTTAGCATGGAATGTTGGACATACAAGACCAGCCTTATGGTGAGAGAGTCATCAGACTATAATGTTTGGACTGAGCCAGGCTCCACAAAGCAGAAGGGAGTTGGGCACAGTAGAAGAAAGATTGAGGAGAGGTGGGCCACATATGTTCGTGTAGCAGTTCAGTTGCATCGTTGCCATAAGTTCAGGAGCACAGAGTCAGTTGTAGTCAGTGGTGAAAGCTGCAGACACCGAGGAGACATGTGTAGCTGTCATGCACTGGATCAGCAGGTTCCATCAACAGAATGGGCAAGAGTCATAGTAAGAAAGATGGCAAGGCATGAGGCCACATATACAGCATGAGTAGACAACCAGAGGCTGAGGGGGCAGAGGAAACTGGCTGCTGCGTTGGAGGTGAGAAAGAGAAGAGGGGGAGAGGGATGGGGAGATAGGTGAGAGAATTGAGATGGAGAGGGACAAGGTGAGAAGTGTGAAAGAGGTAAGACAGATTGAAAGGAAAGACGGATGAGGGGTTAGAGAGATGAGGGGTAAGGATAAGAGGAATAAGGGGAAAGAGAGCTGAGATGGGTGAGACGATGCGAGGAGGAGTTGGGGAAGGTAAGAGGAAAAAATAGGAGGTGAATAGAGGTGTTTCTACAAATACTTGTTTAGCAGCAAATGTTTTGCAGAATCAACTTTTATTGTCTCTATTTCTCTGTTTCTTCAACTGCATTAATTGCTTCCAGCAATGAAAAATATAGAAGCAGACAGGGAGAGTACCTGCAGGACTACAGCATTCCCTATACACATGTACAGGCACTTGATGGGAAACTAATAAGGTTACAGGGGAGCGATAAAAGAAGACATACAAATTCCTAAAATGAGAACAGATGCTTGCTGCACTTCGACTTTTCTGGGGTTTATGAAGAAGCAGTTCACTAAGACAGTGGCTTTAAAATGAGTTCACGGGCATCCGTATATATGCGGATGTGCGCGTGAGTGTACATACACAGGAATTTTAAATTGCGTGCCAATCGCATGCATGCGATTTAAAAATACACCTGCTGCGCGTATGTGTGCTCCTAATTTTAAGCGGTTACTCGAGCAAACGGAATTCACGAATCTTCTTTAGGACTTTGTCGGCTTTAAAGTGTGCGGGTAAGCGGATTTTAAAACATGCTCGCGTGAAGTCCATTCCCAGTTTTAACAACATCTCACAATGGGAATCAATAATTGTAACTACCATCAATTTCTAACAATATGATTCATTATGTACAATAACGTATATAAGTTCCATAGAGAAAAAAAACATGTTTTATTTAATTTTATTTTATTTTTTATTGCACTTATCCCTATTAACACAATGTATATATAGAATACAATTTAATAAAAAATTGAACATCATCATCATTCCTATGTTTATGGATATGTCACTACACTCAATTCAAATAATTCACATATGTCATAATACAGACGTATCCTAACCCTCCCTTTAATATCCCATACCAACATTCACACCTCATTCATACTCAAAACCTATACCCCAACGGGGTGAATAATGAAAAAAAATTGGAAATATTGAAGTGGTTGGGATATAGTCAGTGCATTAAATGTTTAAATAGCGAACGAGCATTGAAATATATTTAGTATTTTATGGGATATAGGTTGTGGGGTGAATATCGTTGGTACTGTATTAAATGTTTAAAAGTGAATGGATAATGATATATAAGGTTGTATTTTGTGGGGTATATAGTTTTTATGAGTATGAATGAGGTGTGAATGTTGGTATGGGTTATTAAAGGGAGGGTTAGGATACGTCCGTATTATGATATATGTGAATTATGTGAATTGAGTGTAGTGACATCCATAAATATAGGAATGATGATGACGTTCAATTTTTTGTTAAATTGTATTCTATATATATTGTGTTAATAGGGATAAGTGCAATAAAAAATTAAATTAAATTAAATAAAACATGTTTTTTTTTCTGTATGGAACTTATATACATGTTATTGTACATAATGAATCGTATTGTTAGAAATTGATGGTAGTTACAGTTATTGATTCCCATTGTGAGATGGATTTGTGATTATTGGGGGGATCTGGGATATCTCTTGTAGTGTTTTGCCAGATTAGGCATTCCCAGTTTTACCCATTAGTCCATCAGTATGCCCAGTCCATCTTGAGGTCATTCAGACCCCCCTGGTTCTTCAACCTGCACTAACCCCAGTTTACCCAGACCCCTCAGCCTGTTATTTTAGGCCTATAAAGAGATTTCTACAGCCTTAGAGGTGAATTTTAAAAGCCCAGCGCACGCATCAATTAGTGGATGTGTGAATAAGTTGGGACTGCGCGCGCCGAGCGGCTTCTCTCCCCCAGCACGCACAGCCCCAAAGATTTCAGAAAAAGGGGCAGGGTGTGAACGATTCGGGGGTGTGAGCCAGAGATGTGCACATAAATACTTATGCACGGCGGTGCACGCCAAAATCCCCTGCTGCGTAACTTTATTTCTGCTATGGGTGCTGTGTAAATCTACAAAATAAAGAAAACTAGGCAGATCTGTGGGGTTTTAAGGGTCGGGGCTAACTGTGGGGCATTAAACAAGGGGGCTTGGAAGACCTCTCATAATTGGGTGAACTGGGAACAAAGTGGTAAAATAGTCAATGGCATCAGCACACCCCCCACCCCCGTTTTAAAATCCCCTGATTTAGGAAGTAGGCGTGCACCCACACAAAATTCAGTGCCAGGCTATTTTGTAGCATGCACGCATGGGCACACGTATGTAATAAAATGACCGTGTGCCTGGGTTCAGGCCAATGGATGCGCAGCAATGTAAGCCTGTGTGCCGGTTTGAAAGTTACCCTCCCTCACCTCATCAAGAGCAGAAGTAAAGATGTGCAGCTAACAGGCCACCGCACACTGCGGCCATCGGATATAAATACAGATATACGTGCGTAAATGTTGGATCCAACCCAAAATGCCCGGAAATCCCCAAATCTGCCCCTTTATTTTTTACTAGTGCACACATATATATGCGTGTAATTTGCACCTTTTGGCACGTGTTGTTCACACATGGCCCATATACGTGTGTATATAACAAAGAAACGCTTCTAAAATTCACCCCATAGTGCAGATAGTAACCACATGCACCCAGCAATGTATATACAGAGAAACAAAATACTGTGATGAGGTCAGAGATCTGGTAGTCATACTGGTTTTTGCTCATTGCATTAGTAATAAGTGAGCAGGGGAGATTTATTTACCTTGATGTCAATATTCAAAAGCCATTTAAATGGATAACTCAAAGTTATCTAACTAAATGGCTAATGTGGCATATTCAGATGCTTAATGCAGCTAAATTAGAACCAGATACCTACTTACCCGACTATAATGTAACTGTATAAAAAAAGGGCACTTCAGGGGTGTTCTAAAGAGGGGCTGAGATATCGGGTATATCTGGCTAGGTCCAGCTAAGTAGTGCTATAATCTACTAAAGGACAAAATAAGCTGCCCTATCCCCCCCCCCCCCAAAGCATAATACAAGAGATACGGATTATTCTAACCCCTTCCTCTGCCCCCTAAATCTTTTAAAATAGTAGCGATTTGCTCGGTATTGGAAAGTGGGCCCCCATCCCAATTTTACCTTCAAAAGGAGCTCAGCCTACCTCCCCCCTCCCACCCACCCATCCACAAGGAAAAGTGTCTCTCCTGCACCCCATCCCCATCCTCCTGAACCTCCACATCCCCGCTGATACCTTTTCTTCTCTGCCGGGAGCATGGGACCCTCTGCCCCGTTCCCAGCACCTCTGACGTTGCTATGACAGAGGCAGCTCTGGAAACGTAAGCCTTCATTCAAGTTTATGCTTTCAGAGTAGGGTTGGCAACTGGCTCCAGATTTTCAGGACAGGTCGATCCGGTCCTGGATTTACTCACCTGCATGCAGGTTCTTATAGTCTTGCTTTCTTAGGGATTGCAATAGGGAAATCAGAATAAGTCCCAGCATGCAATGGGATAAAACCAGGCCTGGATCAACCTGTCCTGAAAATCTGGAGCCAGTTGGCAACCCTATTTCAGAGCTGCCTCTCTGCCTGCGCCATTTACTATGCTAAGTTACAAGCTATTTTTGATTTTCATAAAATCGATAGATTTGAATTTTAGTTTCAGAAAATATGTTTTGAAACACTGCATTGTTGTTTGATAAGCGGCCAAAAATAAATTAATACCTATAGAAATAGGTAGTTAATATCAATATAATCTCTGTAGAAGGCAACACAGTATTGCTTAATCACTGAATATAGTGTAAAAGTTGATATAACTGAACAAATATGCTTCAGATTTATAATAAGAGTGCTATCTAACTTATAAATGGGCTCTTACCGACGGCCCGCAAATGCGCAGTAGAGAGCAGCTCTAC